>NC_064854.1:62809938-63507438 GCF_024139225.1 Suncus etruscus | reverse complement strand
AAAAGCTTTGCAGCTGAATAAAGTCAGGAAATGTAATTTTAGCTCTAAAATCTGTCATATGTTCATATGAATTTATAAATATTTTTAATTCCTCTTAATACTTCTAATATTGTGAAATAAGATTAGGAATATCTGAATAAGTTGATATAAGTAGAACCTAGAAAATGGAGATAAATAATTTCTAGCTAACTACTGAAACCTACCAAGAAATTTTGCTTTTCCATTCTTGAAAAAATGATTTCCAACATATGAAAGTCAGGGACTTATCTATTTATATAATATAAAATATTTTAAATACTTTAAATACTTTTAATACTTTTAAATATCAAAAATAATAATGTACTTAAAATTTTGGAAAATTTAGATATTGCAAGACAGTTGTATATAAAGTTAAACATAACTTTTCTATTTTTAAATAAATTGAGAATAAAACTTAGGAAAACATGAACAATTTCCAAACTGGCACTAAACTTGACAAAAACTTGGTATTTAATAATTTCTATCATAATATAAAATACAATTGCTTAGTAATCATTTCTTATTTTGTCAGCACAGTTAGATAAATAAATTAAAAACAAAATACATTCTGGAGTTGGGTCAAAGTCACTCAGCTTGCTGAATGTTTGGAGTGCAAATAGCACCAGAATTAAGGACCTTAGTTAAAAGTAAATTATAAATCTGTAACTCATAATTTTTTGCATTATGAAAGATATAGGCACATTCATATATAAATGACAAGTTGAGAAATATCTTCTTTTCTCTGATGTACTAGGGGAGAAAAGGCAACAGTAAAATACTATTTAAAATTTTTTATGAATAAAATATGTATGTATGAACAGGCATATCCAAAAATATGTATGCATTTGTTTAAGTGAATTCTTATTTAACTCATGCTATTTTTGAATTTATAAGAATTGTGAAATATATAGGCATTAGAGTATTTTAAACACTGTAGGGCTAATTTTCTGGAAAGTAAAAGATATTTCATAGGTTAGCAGAACCAAAAGTAAATGACAGCCAGAATATAAATTGATAGGCACTGAAGAGAACTGAACATCTGCTGTATCAAATATTAATTATAAAGTCCTAGATGGTGATTAATAAATGTATGGAAGATGGATGGTGAGGCCTTTCTTTACATCTGGAGCCTGCAGCCCCTATGGCAGGTCTGTAGGTATCAGAGTGATGGCGAAGAAATGACCCACAGGCAGTCAGTAGAAGTCAGGAGACATCCAGCTTTATTTAAGCCCTAAGGGCCATGTGCATATCTCACATGGCTTCTCAGCTAAGCTACCTCTTTTCTGCTCTTGCATCTATCTTGTCTCACATTTCTCCATGCTGCATCTTCCTTGTTCAGACCGTTTCTCCCTACCGACAGGCAACCCATTAAATTACCAACCACAGATCCTTCCCATCCAGGTAAGATAGACAGGAAGTTGGGGGAGGGTTACAAACATCTAAGGGGAAAACATGAATTACTCACCCTGTGTGTCTCAGAAAGACCAAAGTGTTGATTGGAGGTATTTGTCACAACAAGACAATATAGTTTCAAATTTTGAATATATTGAAAAGAGTAGACTCATATTGTACCCTTTAATATACACAAGGTTGCTGAGAGCAGAAAGCCAAATATAGCATTGCAATGTTGTTACTAGCAGTCCTTTAGAATACAGAGGTGGAGTCCCACATGGTCTTCAAAGTCAGGTTGGATAAGTTACACTTCCACAGACCTTCATTGCTACTGTTCAGTTATTGTGTTCTTTCATTCCTAAGGATGGCAGAGTTTGCCTTTGTGGAACAATGCTGTCTCTCTTTGAACTTTTATTTTTGATCTACCTAATTATACTGTGAATCACATTTATTTATTTATTCTATATGTGTGTATGTGGAGGGCACACTTAACCATGAACGAAAGTTATTTCTAGATCTGGGCTTAGTGATTACTGCTGGTCATGCTCAGGGGGGCCATATGAGGTGCCAGAGTTCATAATGATATCTGCTGTGGTAAGTACTTTAACCTTTGTATTGTTTCTCACTCAGTCATTTTTCGTAATGCAAGAAGGGAAATATCTGTGATACATTGGTAAATAGAAATAAATTTATAAAAAAAACTTTGGAGTTAAAATAATTATCTATCTACACATAACTACACATAGGGGAAAGTGGTATTTGCATTATTTTCTTTCTTTTTTTCTCTCCCACAGAAAAGTCTCTAACTTACTTGTCTAGTGACAGATTCTAAAGCTCTCTGCCTAAGATAAAAATCTTACCTCTGTCTATTAACTATATATGACTATACAAATTACTTACCATCTTTATGTTTAATTTCTCACTTGTATAATTTGAGGAGAGATAATATAGTAGGTAAGGCACCTTACATATCGCTGACCTGGGTTCTATCCTACAATTTCACAGTGTCCCTGAAACCTGCCATGAGTGATTCCTGAGCACAGAGAAAGGAGAATATCTTGAACCCAGCCAGATATAAAACAAAAACAAACAAATGGTCTCTAATTAAATTGTAAGAATTAAAGAGTGTGTGTTAGGCACACACTTCTATTTTCTCATATCAATTGTTTGTAATAAAATGAGTCAGACTTTTTTCTGTATCATTTTGTTTTGTTTATAATTTTTATTATGTAATTTTGGTTTTCCAATAAACCACTATCAAACTCAACTAAAATGTATTTCTTTCTTTTAAAATAGTAGATTCAAAATGGATTCACATTTTGTCTATGACAGTTGGATTTGACTTAAGTTGTTTTTGATACTAAGTAATAATAGAAGAAAAAGATTACGCAGCAAATGGTCAACACAGTTTAAACAAATATTTTACCAAATAATTCACTTTAATCACTAGAAGCAATGTCCCATAGATATAAGTGAGCCTCCATGGAAAGAATGCCATTTCAAGACACAAACAATACTTGTTTTTGAAGAAAGGCACAGTGCTTTTTGTGTGAAGCTATGAAATAAATTATATTTTGTCTAACTACAAGCAGAGAACTACATGGCATAGTATCAACATTCTTTCCAATTGAATGAATTTTAATAAATAGTGTTTGCAAGTGGCAGAAAAATTCCCATTAGAGTAAAATGGTAAACATTATCTTCAAAATAAGGAAGACTTTACTGATTATTGAAATTGTTGTTGAATTATGAAATAGTTTTAGGGAGATAATATTTAGAAGCTATTAATGAGGTATAACTACACTTGACTTCCACATGTCTAACTACATATGGTACCTTATACACCACATGTATTAATCACTGGAACCAAAGCCCAGAGTAATCCCTGAACATCATCTAGTATGGCCCCAAAACAAACAAAATATTTTCTCAAGAGATAAGTCACAAAAGAGAAAAAAATAAGATGGAGATTATTTTCAGATGGATATGATTATGCTTGGAATTGCTGAGGTCTACAAATAACAAGGATAAAGGATACTTTACCATGAATTAGGAAGGCAATTGTTAACTCTGAAACAGCAAGTTTATTTTGCTTTCGGAATAAGTCCTTCACTTATAGCATACAGACTTGAGACCATAATAGGAGGAATTTAAGATAGAAATGTAAATTGTAATAATTGTAACTTTGATGAAAATATTTATATATAATTTAAAAAAACAGAATCATGCTGTATATAATTTATTTTTATTTTATTAATTTTATTTTATAAGTATGTAATTAATTTTTTTGAACTTTCATATTTTGATTAATATATGTATATAGAGAGTAGTTTAGAGATATTTTCTTATTATTAGTATATTGGTACTATAAATATAATGCATATAAATTTTTGAAAAGTAATGTGTCACTGAAGGTACATTTAGAAATAGTTAAAAATATTGGTGAAGATGCTAGTATTTACTATCAAATTTAAATATATATGTTGGATTTAAAAGTAATTACAGACAATTTAAGTGTAAATAATTAAAGTAATAAAATGTAAATGTAAGTAAATGTAATTATGTAAATCAAATTTAAAGTTGTTAGGATTTAATTCTCTGACTTTAACAGTGAAATTTATGTTTAGTTCCACTCCAGGTAAATTATAATTCATACAAATATAGATGTATATCATAAATTATCATAGTTTATATAAATCAGAAATATTTGGCTTAAAGATCTGCTTGCCTACACTGAGACTATAGAATGCAGACAGATTATATGGGCCATACCATTTGATCCAGAAAATATATATCTTAATGATTTTGAGAACCAATTTTTGATTAAAAACTAGGATATAACTTAATGCTAGAGATAATAAGGAGTTGAGCAAGCATGTGACATTAAACTTTTAAAGAAGCCTACTCTTGTTTGTTTCTAGGACACACCTAGAAGTGCTCAGGACCTACTCCTAAATTTCTACTTCTGGATAGGCTGGAGGCGGTGTGTGGCATATAAAGTGCTAGGGTTTGAACCCAGGTCAAAAACTATGCAATTCAAATGCTCTATTTACTGTACTATAAATCTGGTCCCTAAAACCATTTTTTAAAATTTGTGCCACATTTAGCAGTGCACAGTAGTTGTTTATAGCTCTGCACTCAGGAATCACTGCTAGCAGGCGTGGAGGACCATATGGATGCCAGGGATTGAACTTGAGTCAATCTTATGCAAGGCAAATGCCTTACACCACTGTTCTATGGTTCTGTCTCCTAAAAGCCTATTTTTAAACCATATTTCTGTAAGATGTTATAAGCACTAACTTTCAATTCCTGTATCAATATAAATTCATTTGATAAAATTTTGTGCACATCAATTAAGCTTCATATGGAAAAAATGGGACATTATATATGTGTAAAGTTATTAAAAAGACAGGAAGTATCTCACTTTCCATTTTCATAATAATCAATGACTTCAATAATAATTATAATGCATTTAAGAAGCCACTATATTGTTTTACACAGTGGTTCCACTATTTCACATCCAAGGAAGAGAAGAATTTCAATTTACATATCAAATTACCTTGATAAGTGCCAATCCTAAAAGGTGTTGTTGTTAATAATGTATTTGATTGATATATTCCTGAAGGTTAGTAAAGTAGAAACTTTTAAATCTACCTGTTAAATTATCTACACATCATCTCTTGAGAAATGTCTATTTAATTGTTTTGTCTATTAAAAGTATATTTATTTATTTTAATGAGTTGCACGAGTTTCTTATATATTTTGGGTATTAACTCTGTCAAGATTTGCAAATACCTTCTCACATTCCATTAAATGGCTTAACACTTCATTTATTGTTTTCTTTTAGTAAAAAATATTAAAGATGCAGTGTTAGTTTTGAAGTTTGACCACTTACCTTGCACCCCACTGATGTGGGTTTGATCCTTAGCATTTCATATGATAATTATGGCAGAGCACATAGCCAGGGGTAAACACTGAGTTCACAAAGTCTCACCAGGAATAATAGGTTACTGAAGAGCCTGGAGTAAGTCCTGAACACACAGGGTTGTCTCCCCAAAAAATAATGAAAAGAAATTTATTAGTGGATATTATCTCACTTTTCTATTTTTATTTTCTCTATATGCCTATAGTATCACATTCATTAAGCCACTGCCAAGATCAATGTCATGTACAATTTTTTTCTAGAAGACCTACAGTTTCAGGTGCCATATGTAAATCTCTGATATACTATGAATATTTGTTGTTTATTGTAAAAAAAAGTAAAAAAAAATTCTTTTACATGTGGGTATTCAGTTTTTCCAAAAGTATTCATTGAGTAGACTGTTCTTTCTCATTGCATATTCTTGGAACCATTATTAAGAATCAGCTGACATTGATATGACTTTATTTATGCCATTTTATTTGTATTTATGTTAAAATATTCTATTTTAATTACCATAGTTCTGTAATGTGTTTATTTTATTTTATTGAAACCATTGTGATCTACAAAGAATTCATAATTGAATTTTAGATATATGGTGAGTCAGGGCCATTACCACCTGCAGCGTCGATCTCCCTCCACCAATGAACCCAGAGCTCATCTTATACCACCATCTATACAACCTAGTTAGTCAGTATGACAGGCTCATTTAAGTTTATATTGTTAAAGTTTAGATTTCTTGATTCTACTGGTATTGTCTTTGGCTTGGTTATTTAGATCTGTCTTTATTTTTTCTCCTCCAATACATCAGAGACTACGTGGCCCCTAACCCCCAGTTTTTCCTTTATTTTTTTCTTTTTAGTTTTATAGAAAATGCAGAAATATGTGGTAAAAGAAAGTAATCCATGTCCCAAGGTTCAATGAAAAAGGTGGGAGCTCTTATTTATAAGATAGAAAAGAATAAAGAAAAAAAAAAGAATGCATGTGTGGCAGATATTTTTTATTTGTTTGTTTGCATAATAGCATCAAAATAGGGATACCATACCTAAAAAACATCCTGCCATAAGACCAAATACAGGCTTTGGGTATACTAAGTTGTCTAGACACAACGTTTTTCATTGTGGTTGTAATAAAAGTTCTTCTCAAACATGGTTGTTACAATCAGTTTTCTGTAGTTAAAGATCCTGGATTTTGCACAGATCCTGTGTTGAAGTCAGGGTATCACACACTGTCTTCTGATTTTATTTCACTGTTAGGTGGCAATGCAAGGAATCCTGCTCTGAAAGCAAGTTGTTACTGTTACTTACAAGTCATCAGGATGTCATATGAACCCACTCTGGAGCAATTCGGTGCCAGGGCAGCATTAGGGCCTTCCCTGAATTCTCCAGTAGAAGTCCAATTACTGATGCTGGTGCAAAAACTCATGCTAGTTTCAAAGGTTCTGGGGTGAACAGCTGATGTCCAATCAACTGAATCCTAAGTCAAGTCACAGTGACCAATGTTCAAAGTGAAAGGCCTCCCTGCAATATAAAATTTATGAGTTCTATTCCTATTAGATAAGAACTTATTTCTATATGTAAGATTTTCCCTTATTTAATGTGCTTATACAAAAAGGAACAATGCCAAATGATATTACTGGTGTGTTGTGCACTGGTGCAAGTAAAAGTAACAACAAACAATAGCTATAACCTGGTTCTATCATAAACTCATATCTCAAGAAAAACCTAGTCTACTAGAATTTCCTACTGAACATATCAAAAAGATAAGAAGAAATAGGAATGAGGAAAACTACCTCTTTATAAGAAAATAGACAGTAAGAATTATACCTATTAAAAAAATGTATCTAAAGAAATATATGAAGGAGATAGACATATCTCCTTTAAATCTTTTGAAATAGTCAGGGGGAGTGATAAAATCTAGAGCATAGCTTCAGCCTTCATTGTGGTCTTGTGGAGTTAGAAAAATGGCTCTCAGAAATTACATATTAGGAAATATCTTCAAGCTCGGGTTTCTCAAAAATCAAATCTGGTAGTGAGCAACAGTCCACAGCAAAGGGAAGTATGAGTAAAGAGGCTACCTAGAGCAAATCATCAACAGTGGTGGTGGCAGCTTCTTGCACTGAAGCAAGAGGGTTGGGAATCTGTCTTCACTTTGGAAACTGTTGGCAGTTGGTTAGGGTGAGGGGAACTTACGGTTCCTGAGGAGTTATAAACTGAGGTAAAAAGAATTACGTAGGGAGAAATAATAGGTCAGGATTGAGATAGTGAAGAGTTAGAAAAGGATTTGTAAAGTGCCAGTGGGAGGAGTAAGGAAAGTTATCTTATTTTCCGGTGTATAAGACAACTTCTGAAACAAAAAAAGTCAACTGAAAATCAGGGGTCATCTTATACACTGAGTATATCCGGAAAAATGTTTCAGTATGCTGCTAAAAGAAACAAAAAAATCAGGCCTCAGAGTTTCCAAATCTTTTTCTTGGGGGCTCCGAAATAGTACTCAGTAGATCTGGGGGCCACTTCTGGTAAAACCCAGCTAACTGTGTTGGTGGTTCAGTGCTAGAGTCTGAGGATGGGGTGTTGTTTGGTTTATGTAGTGGGGGAGATTAACTGTTGCTACCAGGGAATTGTCAGAAAAGGTGCCTATGATAAGGGACCAATCGCTGCAAGGCTGCTTGGACCACCTCTCTAACTCAGCCAATCCAAGCATGCTTTTTATGCATGCAAATTATACAATGTTTTGGACCCGAATCTAATGTTTTAGACCCAAACTACACTGTAAAAAGTCTGTTCAGTTTGGCCAGAGTCAGAGAGGAAGTCTATTACAGTATAACCTTTGAAACTTTGCTTGCTGTGATTGTCTCACTGTGGTACACACAGTTGCAGCACAGGAACGTTCTGTCTGATACAGCAAATATAGGCCTAAACTTATGTTTTAACTGCAAAATTAGGGGGTCATCTTATACACCCAGTTGTCTTATCGGCCATAAAATATGGTATATATAATAGAAGGACAATATACAGCATAGATAGACATTATGTATATTACAGACAGACATTAGACAGTCGTTGAGGTGGACAACACATACACTCACAGACACACAGACACTAAGGATTGATCCATGGGCTACAGTTGAAAAGCTGACACAGGTAGAATGGGTTAGAAAGCTTAGAAAAATATAAAATCAGACTTAAAGTAAAGGTATTCATTTTCTAAGCAAATTATCATTAGTGAGGGTAAACTTTACTGAGGAAAGGTTACCTGGGTTAGATTGTATAAAGAGCAAGAGCATTCTTAAAAAAATCATAATTTTCAAGTCTAGAAAACTAAGCAAGATGGGAATGAGCACTGCAAGAAGAGTTACTCCTTGAAGTATCAGTATCGTCTAGCAATTATTTAGCATCCAGGTTCCTTTCCTAGCTGGCCCAGGGTGAAGATGATCAGGAATGGTGCTAGATCCCTGAAATTTGTTTTTAGAATAGAAATTATATGACTTGAAGTTTTGTTCTTTCTCAAATGTCATTTGACTATTCATGGCACTCAATTTCATACACATTTTTTTTCATTTTTTCTTTTCTCTTTCTTCCTTTATTTAAATATCTTGATTACATATATGACTGTGATTAGATTCCAGTCATGTAAATAACACCCCTTCACCAGTGCAACATTCCCATGACCAATGTCCCAAATCTCCCTCCAAATCACCCCACCCCCACCTGTACTCCAGATAGGCTTTCCAGATCCCTTATTCATTCATATGATTATGGTAGTTCTCTGTGTAGTTATTTCTATAACTGCACTCACCATTCTTTGTGGTGAGCTTCATGAAGTGAGCTGGAAGTTCCAGCCCTCCTCTCATTGTCTCTGAGGATTGTTACAAAAAAGACTTTGTTTTTCTTAAAACCCATAGATGAGTGAGATTATTCTGCATCTCCCTCTCTCCCTCTGACTTATTTCACTAAGCATGATAGATTCCATGTACATCCATGTATAGTAAAATTTCATGACTTCATCTCTCCTGATGGCTGCATAATATTCCATTGTGTATATGTACCACAGTTTCTTTAGCCATTCGTCTGTTGAAGGGCATGTTGGTTGTTTCCAGAGCCTGGTTATTGTGAATAGTGCTGCAATAAATATAGGTTTGAGGAAGGGGTATTTGTATTGTATTCTGTGTTCTTAGGGTATATCCTTAGGAGTGAAATAGCTTAGTTGAATGGGAGCTCAATTACCAGATTTTGGAGGAATCTCCATATGGCTTTCCATAGAGGTTGGACTAGATGGCATTCCCACCAGGACTAGATAAGAGTTCCTTTCTCTCCACATCCCAGCCAGCAGATTGTTCTCAGTCTTTGTGATGTGTGCCAATAATTGTGGTGTGAGATGGTATCTCATCGTTGTTTTAATTTGCATTTTCCTGATGATTAGTGATGAGGAGCATTTTTTCATGTGCCTTTTGGCCATTTGTATTTCTTTTTTAACAAAGCGTCTGTTCATTTCTTCTCCCCATTTCTTGATGGGATTAGATGGTTTTTTTTCATATAAAGTTATGTCAGTGCCTTGTATATTTTGGATATTAGCCCCTTATCTGATGGGTGTTGGGTGAATAGTTTCTCCCACTTGGTGAGTGGCTCTTGTATCCTGGGCACTATTTTTTTTTTGAGGTGCAGAAGCTTCTCAGCTTAATGTATTCCCATTTGTTGATCTCTGCTTCCACTTGTTTGGAAAATGCAGTTTTCTCCTTGAAGGTGCCTTTAGTCTCAATGTCATGGAGTGTTTTACCTATGTGTTGTTCTATATACCTTATGGTATCAGGTCTGATATCAAGGTCTTTAATCCATTTTGATTTTACCTTTGGACATGATGTTAACTGGGGGTTTATGTTCACTTTTTTGCAAGTGGCTAACCAGTTCTGCCAGCACCACATGTTGAAGAGGTTTTCCCTGCTCCACTTAGGATTTCTTGCTCCTTTGTCAAAAATTAGGTAATTGTATATCTGGGAACACGGTCTGAAAACTCAAGCCTATTCCACTGATCTGTGGGTCTGTCTTTATACCAACACCATGCTGTATTGATAACTATTGCTTTGTAGTACAGTTTAAATTTGGGGAAAATAATGCCTCCCATTTTCCTTTTCCCTAGGACTGCTTTGGCTATTCGAGGGTGTTTATTGTTCCAGATGAACTTCATAAGTGTTTGATCCACTTCTTTGAAGAATGTCATGGGTATTTTTAAGGGGATCGCATAAAATCTGTATAATGCTTTGGGTAGTATTGCCATTCTAATGATGTTAATCCTGCCAATCCATGAGCAGGGTATGTGTTTCCGTTTCTGTGTGTCCTCTCTTATTTCTTGGAGCAGGGCTTTATAGTTTTCTTTGTATAGATCCTTCACATCTTTGGTCAAGTTGACTCCAAGATATTTGAGTTTGTGTGGCACTAATATAAATGGGATTGCCTTCTTGTCTTCCTTCTCGTCCCTTTTATTAATGGTGTACAAAAAGGCCATTGATATCTGTGTGTTAATTTTGTAGCCTGCCACCTTGCTATATGAGTTTATTATTTCTAGAAGCTTTTTGGTAGAATCTTTAGTGTTTTCTAAGTAGAATATCATGTCATCTGCAAACAATGAGAGCTTGACTTCTTCCTTTCCTATCTGGATTTCCTTGATATCTTTTTCTTGCCTGATCGCTATAGCAAGACCTTCAAGTACTATGTTGAAAAGGAGTGGTGAGAGAGGACAGCCTTGTCTTATTCCTGAATTTAGAGGAAAGGCTTTTAGTTTTTCTCCATTGAGGATAATATTTGCCATTGGCTTGTGGTAGATGGCTTCAACTAGATTGAGAAAGGTTCCTTTCATACCCATCTTGCTGAGAGTTTTGATCAAGAATGGGTTTTGGACCTTATCAAATGCTTTCTCTGTGTCTATTGATATGATCATGTGATTTTTATTTTTCTTCTTGTTGGTGTTGTGTATGATGTTGATAGATTTATAGATGTTAAAAACAACCTTGCATTCCTGGGATGAAACCTACTTGGTCGTAATGTATGATCTTCTTGATGATGCATTGGATCCTATTTGCCAGGATTTTGTTGAAGATCTTTCATCAGCATTCATCAGGGATATTAGTCTGTAATTTTCTTTTTTGGCAGCACCTCTCTCTGGTTTTGGTATCAAGGTGATGTTGGCTTCATAAAAACTGTTTAGGAGTGTTCCCGTTTTTTTAATTTCATGGAAGAGCCTGGCTAGGATTGGTAGTAGCTCCTCTTGAAAGATTTAAAAAAATTCATTTAAGAAATCAATCTGGGCATGGGCTTTTATTTTTGGGAAGATGTTTGATTACAGTTTCAATTCATCAGTAATAATAGCGGTGTTTAGATATGCTACATCCTCCTTACTTAAATGTGGAAGGTTATAATTGTCCAAGAAATTTTCTATTTCTTTTGGTTCTCATGTAGTGTCACATAAAGTTTCTCAAAGTAGTCTCTGAATATCTTTGGATCTCTGAAGTATCTGTCGTGATCTCCCCCTTTTCATTTCTAATAGGGTTATCAGGTTTCTCTCTCTCTCTTTCTTTTGAGTTTTGCCAATGATCTATCAATCTTGTTATTTTTTTCAAAGAATCAAATTCTGCTTTTGTTGATTTTTTGATTGTTTTTTGGTTTTTCACTTCATTGATTTCTGCTTTCAGCTTTGTTATTTTCTTCTGTCTCCCTATTTTTGGTTCCTTTTGTTGGTCATTTTCTAATTTTTTGAGCTGCGTCATTAAGTTATTCAGGTATGCCCCTTCTTCCTTCCTGATGTGTGCTTGTAGATCTATAAATATGTCTCTCAGGACCACTTTTGCTGTGTCCCAGAGATTCTGGCAGTTTGTGTCTTCATTATCATTTGTTTCCAGGAAAGTTTTGATTTCCTTTTTGATTTCATCTTGGACCCACTCGTTGTTCAGTAGTAAGGTGTTTAATTTCCAATTGTTAATATTTTCCTCTCTGTGCCTTGGTAGTTCACATCTAATTTCAGAGCCTTGTTCTCAGCAAACGTAGCCTGCAAGATTTCTATCCTCTTGATATTATGTAGGTATGTTTTATGTGTCAGCATGTAGTCTATTCTGGAGAATGACCCATGTACATCGGTGAAGAATGTGATTTCAGGTTTTTTGGAATGGAGTGTCCTATATATCTACTAGTCTCTTT
This sequence comes from Suncus etruscus, assembly GCF_024139225.1. Classification (NCBI taxonomy): domain Eukaryota; kingdom Metazoa; phylum Chordata; class Mammalia; order Eulipotyphla; family Soricidae; genus Suncus; species Suncus etruscus. Next base: position 63,494,922 of record NC_064854.1, on the reverse strand, counting down.
CTTCCATTACTCTTTTCAGGGCTAGTATGTTTTTGTTGGGTTTCAGTTTGGTTGACCTATCAAGTGTTGATAGGGCCCTGTTGAGGTCTCCCACAATTATTGTGTTATTATTGATTTCTTCCTTCAGATTTGTCAGTAACTATGTTAGATAATTTGCTGGTCTTTTATTGGGTGCATAAATGTTTAATAGTCTGATTTCTTCCTATTGCACATATTCCTTGATTAGTACATAGTGTCCATCTTTGCCCCTTACCACCTTTCTGAGTATAAAGTTGGTGTTATCAGATATTAATATGGCCACCCCAGCTTTTTTGAGGGTGTTGTTTGCTTGGATGATTTTCCTCCAGCCTTTGATTTTGAGTCTATGTTTGTTCTGACTATTTAGATGTGTTTCTTGTAGGCATCAGAAGGTTGGATTCATCTTTTTGACCAATTTTGCCACTCTGTGTCTTTTAATTGGTGAATTTAATTCATTGACATTGAGGGAGATGATTTCCATAGGAATTAATGTCATCTTTGTAGATACGTTTGCTGTGTTTGTTGTTCTCTCTTGTCTTAGAATATACATGTCAGTTTTTCCTTTAAGGCTGTATTTTTTATCTGTGAATTTTCTGAGCTGTTGTTTATCCATGAAGCTATGTATTCTTCCTTCAAACCTGAACATGAGTCGGGCTGGGTGCAGTATTCCTGGTGAGGCATTCATTTCATTCAGACTTGTCACAATATCCCACCACTGTCTTCTGGCCTTGAGAGTTTCATGTGACATGTCTGCGGTAAGTATTAGGGAAGCTCCTTTGAATGTAAATTCCCTTTTTGATCTTGCTGCTTTCAGTATTCTATCTCTATCTGTGGGATTTGTCATTGTAACGAGGATGTATCTTGGGGTGTTTTTCTTTGGGTCTCTTTTAGCTGGTACTCTTCAGGCATGCAGGATTTGATTGCATGTAGTCTTTACCTTTGGAGTATCTCTTTGATGATGTCTTTGACAGTTGATTCTTCCTTTAGATCTACCTGGGTCTCTGTGACTCCAATGATTTTTATGTTGTTTCTGTTGAGTTCATCAAAGGCTTCTATTTTCATCTGTTTACATTCCTTGAGTACTTTTTCTATTGCCTGTTTATTTTTCTTAAGGTTCTTTTCCAATTTCTTCTGCTGTGTTGAGTTTTCTGCATCACATCTTCCAGTACTCTGATTCTCTCCTCAGCTGCTGTTTCCATGCTGGCGAGGCCATCCATTGAGGTTTTCAGTTGAGTTACCATGTCTTCAGACCTGTTATTTCTGTTTGGAGTTTTCTGATTTCTGTCTTTGTGTTCTGTTCAGATTGATCTATGTTTTCTTTGAGTTCTACAAACATCTTCCATATTGCTATTTTAAATTCCTAATCTGAGAGGTTTAGTCAGTGGTTGGAATTTATTAGGTCGTCTGAGGTTTTGTCTTCATTCTCTGTGTATGATGTTTGCCTTGAGGTTTCCCCCATTGTCACACTTGTAGTGTTGTTTTTCCTACATGTTGTGGTGGGGTTCATTGGTTAGAAAAAGTGCATGGCCGCACTCTTCTGGGGCCTCTATATGACAGTTTTTTTGGGGGGGGTGAGTGCACTCTTTGGCCACTAGTAGAGCTTCACATATTCAGGGAAGACAGACAAAGCAAAGAGTTTCCTTCAAGTCCCCAGGGTCATCCTAGGCACAGCAGGAGGGCGGAGCCAGCCAAGAAAGCAAAGAGTTTCCTTCAAGTCCCCAGGGTCATCCTAGGCACAGCAGGAGGGCGGAGCCAGACAAGAACTCTCTGTAGTAGGTAGGATCACCTGCTGATGAAATCCAGTCTCAGTAGACTAGAAGCACTATGGCCCAAGATTGGTTCTGCGCCCTCCTGACACCCATTAGAAACCAGCAGGAATCAGTATGTGTACGTCCTGACCCACCTCTGAAGCAGGGAGGATCACCGGCAGGAACACTGATGAAATCCAGTCTCGGCAGCTGAAAACAGCATGACCCAAGATGGCCTCTGCAACTTTCTGACTCCTGGTAGAAACCAGCTGGAATCAGTGTGTGTACGTCCTTATCCACCTATGAAGCAGGCAAGATCACTGGCAGGAACGCAGATGAAATTAGTCTCAGGCAACTCTGAAAGCAGGCAGGATCACTGTCAGGATGAAATCAGTCTCTGGCAGCTGGAATTCATGTCATACACATTTTTTAATGTTTTTCTGTTCTTTTCTAAACATGTCTCATTAGAATTTATAAGATTCTTTGAACTTTTAGAACACTGTGATAGTATAAATATTAAAAATAAGTTTACTTTTTAAAAACTTCAAAATTAAAATGTACTTTATTTTAACAAGCCTATGTAAATCACTTTAAGATAGTAAAATATCTCATTATATTATAGAAAATATAAACCCCCTCTTATGATGTTTTTTTCCTAATTTTTGACATTTGTTATTTTCCTAGGTCACAAAATTCAAAAATGAAGGGTGCTTTAATAAACTCTTTAAAATAAGTAATTAAAATAATGGCAAATTTGACAAAGTATGTGGTACTTAGGCACATTTCTAAGCACTGATATTTTAAACTTACTTATTAGTAAGTTAATTATTAGGATACTTATTAGTAAATCATTAATAAGAAGTTGTTTATTTTAGTAAGTTACTTGTAAGTTTATTTATTTAAAATTATTTAATAAATTACTTATTAAAGTATTATTTACTTTACTTATTTTACTTATAAGAAGTTTAAGCATAAAATATTAACTGTAGAATTTGTACAATAGTACAGTAGGCATTAAATTTTGCCCTGCACACATTAGACCTAAGTTCAATCTCTACCATCCCCTATGGTCCCTTGAGCACTGCCAGAATTAATCTTTAGTTCAGAACCAGGTGTTATCTCTGAGGATCATTGGGTGTGACCCTCTCAAAACAAAAAACAAAAAAATGAAAAACCTGTATAGTTTTATCAATGTTATTGAAAACACAAAATCAGACTGTAAAACTATGTTATTCATAGGATTAAAAAATCAGGTGATAGGCCCGGGGAGATAGCACAGCAGTGTTTGCCTTGCAAGCAGCCGATCTAGGACCAAAGGTGGTTGGTTCGAATCCCGGTGTCCCATATGGGTCCCCCGTGCCTGCCAGGAGCTATTTCTGAGCAGACAGCCAGGAGTAACCCCTGAACACTCGCCGGGTGGTGGCACAAAAAAATCAGGTGATAAGTCTGGGTATTCATATCAAGGTAAGAATTAATTTCTATGTCTTAAAAATAGGGCCTATTTGGTTTGCTTACATTCTTTCTTCCTTTAGTAACCAAGATTTTTCTTAGAAGCCATTTGGAATGGCCACATTGTTTTAAATAGTATTAAAAAATTGTATAAGTAATTGTATATATTCAATTAAATAATCAATATTAAAATTAACAGATTATTAAATAGATTTATTATAAACTAATTAATCAATTGCTTGAATTTATTAATAACAAATTAAATAAACTGTGCGACCTAAATTAACCAGAATTCATTGTCTTGTGGGGGGGGGAGGTGGGCCACATCCAGTAGAGCTCAGACTCCTGGCTCTGCACTAAGGGATCACTCCTGGAAGGATTTGGGGATCATATAGGATACCAAGGATAGAACTTGCATTGGCTACATGCAGAGGGAAATGTCCTACCAGCTATGCTATCTCTCTAGCCGCCAGAATTTTTTTTCTTTTTTCCTTTTGTTTTTTGAATTTTTACAAGATTTTGCAATATTGAAAATGTCAGGGTTTCATACACAAAATAGTCCAACACCATATCTTCCAGATATTATTAACTGTTCCCTCCATAATTGGTCCTAGTATTTTTCCCTTCTCACTCCCCAGCTAATATTTTTTTAACAATTTGTGGTAAAAAGAAAAAAAATTGAGGTATTAACTTATGTTGTGTTTTCTTTTTTTTCAACATTTTTTATTATTATATATAATTTTTATTTTGACCATATTGGCTTACATATCTTTCACAGTAGTATTTTAGGTACATATTAACATTGAATCAGGGGAATTACTATCACCAGTTTTGTCCTTTTTCACGTCCCGTTCCCATCCTGCATCCCATTTTCCCCCACACTCACCCACCGGGCTGCTAGAGTAAGTGGTCCCCTCTGTGTCTAGCTTACTACATAGTAATCATACATCTGTTTGGGTTCTGTACCCTCCCTTATTTCCCATCTATTTGAGAGGAGAAACTAGATAGTTCAAGTTATGTGGTTTTGTTTAAAGAAGAGGAAAAGCAATAAAGTAGGGTAAAAATCAAATTAAGCCGATAGTGCGTAGTCCCTTCTAGAGGCCTCTCAACCTCATTTTGAGAGAGGACAGGATAAAAAAGAATTGAAATACCACAACAATACAAAAAGAAATATCAAATAAATATTCAATGAGCACTACAGCACTAAAGGCATGCATCACATAATTGTCTTGGTCCTGAATAGAACCATGCCAAAGCGCAAAATGAAAGAGAAAGATAAAATAACATAAAATAAATTTGGAGACATCAAACTTCAATATCTACACAAAACAAAGTCCCAAAAAATAAAAATAAATAAATAGATAAAAAAGATTATTTTGTGACTTTTTTTTTCCTGGCATAGGCATAGTAAATATTGGGGGCATTAGAGAGGGAATTTCCCTTGCCTAGGAGATACAGGGATTCTCCACCCTTGAATTATAGTGTCATGGATTGACTGGTAGACTCCTTGTCCTTGTTCATTTACTCTCCCCAAGTTGTTTTTGTGGTGTATGGAAGATTTCTGCTTTGTCATGGGGCGATAAAATAAACCTCTGTAACTAGAGGATCTTGTAGCTGCATAAATCAAGGAATGGAGCTTATGATGAAGTCTTTAGAATTTATTTTCTTTTTCATTTTTTTTGTTTGTTTTGTTTATTTGGTGTTTTGTGTGTGTTTTGTGTCACACCCAGTGGACACTCAGGGGCTACTCCTGGCTATGCATTCAGAAATCGCTCTTGGCTTGGGGACCATATGTGGCACTAGGGAGGAATCGCAACACTGTCCATCCTAGTCAGCCACATGGCAAGGCGAAATGCCCTACTGCTGTGCCACCACTCCTGCCCCATGAAATTTGTTATTTTCTTCATAGAAGTTTTAAATCTAAAATCCCGGTATCAACAAGATGAGACATTTTTCTTTCTACTATGAATTGTTTGTTGTTTATAGCTTGCTGCTTCTTGTGGCTGTTGGTTTTTTTGTATTATGTCACACTGTAACCTATGCCTTTGATCATATGCTTCCTCTTCTGTAGTTTGTCCTCTACAGTTTGTCTTCTTGTTTCTTACATGGTTATTTGTTTTTTTATGTAGGATTTAATTATTCAGGTTAAACTCATTTTAGTATTTAAAGTAAATCATATCATATAGTTTCCATTCATTGCCTTTTTGTTTAAAATTATGTTCATAAAGTTCTGAATATTAGGACATGGCAATGCCCACAAATATGGTCGTCTTTTTTACACCTAGCCAGCTACGTAGACTCACTTGTTCTTGAAAAAGATATAAAACAAGCTGTGAAAAATTATGGTTACAATGTACACACAGCTGACAACTGGCAATCCCAGAAGAGGGGTAGGCCTTGACAAGGCGCTAGACAAGAACCAGGCTTCTGCACTCAATAACCATAATCACCCGCTTCACCTATGTACTTGTTTCACCACTTCTCTACAACTCATTGCACAGACATAAACCAGACCAAAAAATCTAGATATGGCAGTACAGGAGTACTGCTCCAAATGAATGAGTCTGAAGCAAAGGATTAAGAAAAAGATACAGACACTAGAGAGAAATAATGGGGGTCAGGGAGCTAAATGCTTCATGGACAGAGAGCCCCAACTGTCCTTTCCATTGGATATTTATTGTTCAGAAATCATTGGTCATAGAAAGAAGAGTAGATAATGAACATATTCTTTAGTACTCATTAAAACTGAGGGGGGTTACAACTTCAATAAGGAAATGTGAAGGATGAAAAGGTTTTAGATAATAATTTCTGGGAGATTGTCTTCTTCCAAGAAAGTGTAAGCAGCAAGGCCCCCTGTGGTTCAATCACTTACCCAAGTGAAGTAATTCTTCTTGAGACAGTTTAAAAATGTAATGAGCTAAGGCAGAGAGAATTAACTCAGAAATAAAACCAAAGTTAGTGTCCTCCAGAATGAGAAATTAGAGCTTGAGTGTGCTCAGTGTATAGTGTTGAGTGTATAGATTGTAAAACATCTATACAATGAAATGAATTGTTCTGTTAATGCTTGTGATTTCTATATAACTACTTGAAAATTTGATTCAGGATCCTGTCAAGATGTCCCTGCATGGATGGGACTTGGACCTCAGCTAGCTGAATAAACTCCTTTCTGCACTTTGCATTATCGGAAGTGTCTTTCATTCTCAGTGCCTACTAAGGTGTCAACTCAGACTCTTATAAAATGGTAACAGGTAAGAGACTATATACAAGGGATCCCACTAAAACATTCCCTAAAGGGCATAGGCAGTCCCATAACTTTATTAAGAGCCCTTCAATTTTATTATCTGTACCTTTTCTCTGAATCCCTGACTTTCTAAAGATTTGGGTTTTTATTATTACTTATTTTCTAACATGTAACTTCCTACTACATGACGATATTTGGGGCTGATATCACCAAAATATTTTATGAATGAGTAAAAGGCTACCCTCCACCAGTCTTCTCACATTTCTGGAAGACATGCGTCCCCCCCACCCACAACCAATAACCTTCCAGGAATGACTTGGTATCAGCAAACTGCTTGGAATTCCTGGCCCATGCGACTGCATTCACCCCTGAATGATAAATCCATTCTTGTTTTATATGTATTCTTCATAAACACATCAATTAATATGCAAATATGTACTGAAGTTACATACTATTAAGAAACAAATAAAGTGACAGAATGGTCAGCCAGCAACAATTTACTAGCTTTCTGACAATAACTTAATAACCTCATTGGAAAGCAATAATTTTCCACAAATTTTCTTGTTGCTCTGCTTCTTTTTTATTTTCCTTCACCATTTTCTTTTAATCTTTCCTTTCTTTTATTTGTTCATTTCATTTTCTTTCTTTCTTTCTTTCTTCTTTCTTTTTCTTTCTTTCTTCTTTCTTTTCTTCTTTCTTTCTTTCTTTCATTTCTTTTCTTTCTTTCTTTTCTTTCTTTCCTTCTTTTCTTTCTTTCCCTTTCTTTTCTTCTTTCTTCTTTTCTTTCTTTTCTTTCTTCTTTCTTTTCTTTTCTTTCTTCTTTCTTTCTTTTCTTTCTTTCTTTCTTTCTTTTTCTTTCCTTTTCTTTCTTTTCTTCTTTCTTTCTTTCTTTCTTTCTTTCTTTCTTTCTTTCTTTCTTTCTTTCTTTCTTCTTCTTCTTTCTTTCTTTCTTTCTTTCTTTCTTCTTTCTTCTTTCTTTCTTTCTTTCTTTCTTTCTTTCTTTTCTTTCTTTCTTTCTTTCTTTTCTTTCTTCTCACATTTATCTGGAAATAAATATATTATAATCAATGAGAACTTAGGTGTATTGATTATGTTAAGAAAGCTCTGACCTAAATATTTAACCCATATAGTCAACAGTAATAAATTATGAGACCCAAATTTTAATGACCAAATATAAAACTGCCTAATGACAGCAAGATGGGGCAGGAGGTGGTGGCATGCTATAGACTCTGAGAAAATGAGTGGAAGAGGCTGGCACTGATGGATTGGTGCAAAAAATTGTATCTCTGAAACTCAACTATAAGTAACTTTGTAAATCACAATGCTTTAAAACAAAATTTTTTAAAAAGTTTAGAACATGAAAAAACTTTAGTGGATAAACTTTTAAGCAAATAAACATTTCCCACAAATATTAAATACTTTAAATCTCTTGTTCATTTTTTAAACTTTTACTTGAAAAGACCTGCTATAATAGTGGGCAATGTTTGATATTCCAGAGAAGGAGTAATAAGAAGAAGAAATGGAGAGTTACTCTTCTTAAAAGTGCTTATATTTTTACCTGAAGGAACAAATAATTCAAGAAATGTCTAAATATATAGAGTGCCATCAGTTAACAAATACTATAAAAAAGTTAAGAATAGGAGAAAGTAAATACTACACAAAAAGATAGTGAAAAATGTTATTGTGTTAGTAAGAGAATCGTCTTAATAGCTGAAAAATTACTTCCTCCCAAATTACAAAACTCTAGTCCTCTGAATCTATCAATATTGTTTCTTTCCTAAAGTTATTGAGGATGCAAAGATAAGCAAATTACTGAATTAATCTAACTATTACAAACATATTTTCTGGAAAAGGCACAGATATTTTTTCAGAGAGAATGTGACATGAATGCAGTGATTGGAGTTATGCAGCTATCAACTAGCTGGAGTGGAAAGGAAAATATTTTCCCCAAGACAAGCAGTCTGGGCCTACAGTATACTAGATTTTTGTCTTTTAACCTTAGACTTTTGCTCCCAGGAACTTGAAGAAAATAAACTTTTTTGTTATTAAAACCATAGATCTATAGTTATTAAAACCACAGAAAATGTATACAAATGTCATTAAGATAAATTCTAATAATGGTTAAGAAGCAGGCAATGATTTAACTGGTGAATAAAAACTTGACAGTTTATTTCTAACAATTATGAAGTCGAAATTTTTGTATTACTAAGAAACTGTTAAAAATAGTCATGAAGGGGGCCAGGCGGTGGCGCTAAAGGTAAGGTGCCTGCCTTACCTGCGCTAGCCTAGGACGGACCGCGGTTCGATCCCCCGGCGTCCCATATGGTCCCCCAAGCCAGGAGCGACTTCTGAGCGCATAGCCAGGAGTAACCCCTGAACGTCACTGGGTGTGGCCCAAAAACCAAAAAAAAAAAAAAAAATAGTCATGAAGGTTCAACACTGTAAGCAGTAATCAGGATGATATTAGACTATAAAATTCAGTGATGTTGTGCATTTTCACACATTTTGAAATAACAAGTTATTAAAGGGAATTGTTTACATGGCAAATCAAATATTATTACCCTGCACTTCTCGATGTTATACGCAAAGTTATTACACTTATTCAGATTATAATATTTATAACTGGTGATAGAAATAAAGGTCTATAATAAGAATCAACTTGGGTGGCTACTGAGTATGATTATTAGCTGTACACTTATATTTATGATATTTTAAAATTAATAATTCTGATAATAGGTATTGCTTAGAGGCCATTAGATAAATTGACTAATCTAGTAAGATATTGTTAAAACTATTATTTCTTCAGTATTATTTTTCATAGTATAGAATTCAGGTTAATATTAAATAAATTAACCACTCAGGTCCACAAAGATAGAAAGTTTAAAAGCCAGATATATAATAACATTCTTCCTGAATATTTCACTATGATCTATATATTAAGTCATATTGGCTCTCATTACAATAATTATGAAGAGTGGAAAAAGAAATGACTATTACTTATAATATATGTGTGAAGACCTGAAAATCTTGTCCAAAGGGATGAAATTATTAATAGTAAATGATAGAACTATTACAGCTGTTTCTTCAAACTCATTGAAGATCTTTAAACATACTAAAGGTGTTTATAGATACACTGGTGCTCAGTTAATGAAGTGGTATTTTTCTTATTTTTTTTACCATTTCTAAGCACTATGCTAAAATCTCTGTAATATAAATTCCTAAACACTTATAATTAAAATGACATTTAAATATCTCAATATATAAGAACATCTCTTCAGTTAACTTTTTATGCACTTTATCTTCTAAAGCTTTACAAAATTCAGAAAATCTAGAAACAACTACATTGAGCACTGTAAATTTAATCAATTTCCTAAAACAAGGATTTTTTTTAATTAAACAATAGAGTTGACAGGAGCTAGTCCTGACTCCTCCAAAAATGTTTCTATATCCTTAAAGAAATTGGTTTACAGATGGTGTATTTTTCTTTATGTAATCATGAACTATTAATAGGATGCATTGATTTTCTTTTTCAGAGAGCTTTCCATTAAAAAAAAAATCAAACTATTTATTATAACATGCAAACACATGCTCTACCACAGTGGTTCACTGAATAAACTCTTTTGAACGAATTAAAAATTCTTAGTTTAATATTTTATAATCATAATAAGGTCTCTTGCATTTTGATAATTTATATACATATACCTTCCTTCATATATAAATTATGAAAAATATATAAAATAGAATGGAGAGAAGGAATAAGAGAAAGAGTAGGTAGAAAAATAAATATGTATACATATCTTCACATTATAGCAGCACATAAACTTATATACACTTACACAAAATATAAACAAGTATAAACATAAAATAATATTAAATACATTTATATAAAACATAAATTTCATGTATTACATATAAACATTTATGATAATATTTTAACACATTTTGTTTAGTTTATGCTCTTTTTTAGGGGATGATACACAGAAGTTGTCAGAGCAACTCTGCACTCAGAGATCAGACCTGCTGTTGGCTTAGGAGATCAAATCTGATGGCGAGGAATCAAACTTTGGTTGGCCTCATGCAAAGTCAGCACCTATTACAGTATACTGTGTAATAATCATGAATAATTAAAAAGGATATATTGATTTTAACAGATGCCTGTTAACATATTTTGAATTCTGGGAAACAAAGATAATCTAAAGTAATTCTTTGGTCGTTTTACCAGAATTCTCAGATAATATTCAAAGTTTCTGGTTCTCTATAGTACTATCCCTTTTCCACATTAATCTTGCTGTGGTAGGATACTGAAAAGTAAGGTCCTCTGAGTATTGATGAGATTCATATATTAAATTAGAGACTATGTTATGATAAATGTGATAAATTTGTGTGTAATTAAGGGGCCAAATCTGTTGATTTTGAGTTAATTAAAAGAGGTTATTATGATTGAACTTGACTTTGGGTGAAAGATTTTGTAAATATCACTATTTTACTGAGAGAAATTCTCTTTGTGGTCTTGCTGAAGTAGCATCTTGTATTAAGAGAAGTTTATGTGGAAAGTTTGTAAGTTAATGTATCTTTGGTCTCCATGGTTGAAGAAAAAACAGTCATACAAAGTAGGATCTTCATTTTAAAACTGTAAGGAACAGAATTCTACTGGTAGTTGTGAAGTTGGTAGGAGACTTCAAACTGAACTTGTTCAATTCATATTCAGATTGCTTTTCTCTGAGAACTTCATAAACTAAGCTATGCCTAGACTCCTGATACAAAGAACTATGGAAGACTTTTAATGATTTCATTATTCATTATAAAAAATAAACAAATTGCCTAATTACCCCAAATAATTACATTCCACATATTACTATAAAATTACATAGATACTTTTTAAAATCTAGGCTGAGTAGATCAAATATTATGGGTTTTTAATGTAGGTTTTTTTGTTTTGTTTTGCTTATGGGCCACACCCAGTGATGCTCAGGGGTCACTCTTGGATAGTGTGCTAAGAAATCACTTCTGGCTTGAGAGCACATATAGGATGCTGGGGATTGAACCGTGGTCCATCCTAGGCTAGCACAGGCAAGGCAGATGCCTTACTGCTTGTGCCACTGCTCTGGCCCCAGATTTTTCATTTTAAAATTGAACTTTAGAAGATAGATTCATAGATTCATATACATGCAGGATCATATTGTGACAAAAAAAGGGGAAGCAGTGTCCAAGTGTCCAAGAATATAACAACAGAAGACGTTTGCTAACAAGGTGAACATACCACTTCTCAAGTTAACCAGCATTTTAAAATAGTCTCCAGACTAAATTAAATAAATCCAAAAATTCTATGGGTATAAAAATCTTTGAACCAGATATTAAAATCTGTCACACACACATTAAGAAGAATGGAATAATGGACAGATGGATTTTTTGCATAGGCAAACATAAAATTTAAAATAATATAGACTTTTATACTAAGTATTTAATGATTAGACATAAATATTTATCAAATGGTTACTGAGGATACAAATTTTGAACTGAGTCTACCCCTGGGGGTTGGAACCCTAGATACAGTCTCCAATCTACTCTTGAGGAAGACTACCTTCAGAGGACTATACCTAAAACCTCCTGATTCTCACATTTCCTTATGAGACTAAAAACCCCTTAGGTTTAGTAAGCATTGAGTATCTGTTTGTTATCTACCCTTCTTCCTATGACTGATCATTGCTGAAACATAAATATCTAAGGGAGTGACCGTTAGAAGCTCACTGGTTCATGGAAGAAGTTAGGGCCCTGATTCCCCATGCTTTCTCTTTAATGTCTGTCTTTTTTTGTTTTGTTTTGTATGTGTGGAGGGGAGGGGGTCACACCTAGCAGTGTTCAGGGGTTATTCCTGCTCTGTGCCTCAGAAATCTTTCCTTGCAGGCTTCAGGGGGACCATATGAGATCTGAGAATCTGTCTGCTGGGGTTGGACCACCGAGTAAGGCAAATGCCTAGTGCTGTACAATCACTCCCGGCCCTTGTCTTGTTTTTATAATCTTCATGGCACCTACTTCAGGCCCATCACTAGGCGCTTGACTCCAACAATTAGACATATGAGGAGAATAATTAAAATTTCAAATACCCAGGAATTATCCAAGAGTAAGTGGATTTACAATTTTCTTTCTTGCCCCCCCCACAGGATTTACAATTTCTAAGAATAATTTTTGAGGTTTTATTATTCCTAATTTACTGAAAATTTCCATGGTTCATTCAGAATTATTTCTCAATAATTCGACTACAACTTCTTTTTTTTTGCACATTGCTTAGCAATATTCAGTCCCTAAAAGTCACTGTGGTCTCTTTGCAAAAAAGTTATAATCTGGGGCTGGAGAGATAGATGGAGGGTAGCGCATTTGCCTTGCATGCAGAAGGATGGTGGTTCGAATCCCGGCATCCCATATGGTCCCTGAGATTGCCAGGGGCGATTTCCTGAGCATAGAGGTCAGGATTAATCCCTGAGCGCTGCCAGATGTGACCCAAAACACTAAAAAAAAAAGTTATAATCTTACAAAAAATCCAAATAACCTATTTTTAATAATAGTTTTATTGTGACCATGGAATAAGTGGTAGGGAATTTGCCTTGCAAGTGCTGAGGATAAACCTCCATTCCTGGTATCTAATATGGTTCCCCAAGTAAAGAGTAATTTCTGAGCATATAGCCAGGAAAAACCCATTGGAGTCACCGAGTAGGTCCCCCCAAAATAAATAAATAAATAAAATAATTTTAATTCGAACAAAGTAAATTATGATGGTTCACAGTAATATATAAGGTACAAGTGACAATGAGTAAGGGCATTCCCACCACCAGTATTGTCCTCCCTCCACCCTTTTCCCAGCATGCATCCCACTTCTCCCTCTATACCCTCCTAGTCCCCACTTGTACAGTTTGTTGTAGATTGGATATTGATTCTATAGTCGTTGACTTTGGGGGTTTGGTGTTCAAGTCTGATCATTTTTTTATTTCTACTCAATGTTCATATGACTGTTTGGTTCTGGTACTATCCATTTTCCCCCCTCAAATTATGAGGCTGAGTGAGATGATTTTAGTAATGTGATTCTGTTGGAAGTATAAGAAAAGAAAAGGAAAATAAAATAGAAAAAACAAACATACCCACACACAACCCAAAAAAAAAACTAGAAGGAATCGTCTAGGTGTTATACATACCATTTAGAAGAGAGAAAGGAAAAAAGGAGAAAAAGGTAACAACATAAAGAAAAGAAAAAAAAACAACTAAGCCATAACAACAAAAATACAAAAAAAATAGCAAAGGGAAAACAAACAAAAAGGAAACCAGCAACTATGAAAGACAAACAAAAATACCAAAAGAACAAAAAGGCAAAATACCCCCCCACAAAAAAGATAAAAACAACAAAAACAAAAAATAAAACAAACAAAAATCAGTCAAAAAGCCCCAAACCAGCAACTACTTAAAATCTTCTTTCTTTCTTTCTTTCTTTCTTCTTTCTTTCTTCTTTCTTTCTTCTTTCTTTCTTTCTTTCTTTCTTTCTTTCTTTCTTTCTTTCTTTCTTTCTTTCTTTCTTTTCTTTCTTTCTTTCTTTCTTTCTTTCTTTCTTTCTCTCTTTCTTTCTTTCTTTCTTTCTTTCTTCTTTTCTTTCTTTCTTTTTCTTTCTTTCTTTTTTCTTTCTTTCTTTCTTTCTTTCTTTCTTTCTCTTCTTCTCTCTTTCTCTTTCTCTCTCTTTCTTTCTTTCTTTCTTTTCTTTTCTTTCTTTCTTTCTTTCTTCTTTCTTTCTTTCTTTCTTTCTTTCTTCTTCCTTTCTTTCCTTTCCTTCTCTCTCTTTCTTTCTCTTCTTTCTCTTTCTTTCTTTCTTCTTCTTTTTTTTTCTTCTCTTTCTTTCTTTTCTTTCTTCTTTCTTTCTTTCTTTCTTTCTTTCTCTTTCTCTTTTCTTTCTTTCTTTTCTTTCTTTCTTTCTTTCTTTTCTCTTTCTTTCTTTCTTTCTTTCTTTCTTCCTTCCTTCCTTCCTTCCTTCCTTCCTTCCTTCCTTCCTTCCTTCCTTCCTTCCTTCCTCCTTCCTTCCTTCCTTCCTTCCTTCCTTCCTATATTTGCAAGGCACAGTAAGTATAGGGGAAATTAGAAAGGGAATTCCCTTGGCCTAAGTCATACAGGGTTTCTCCACTCTAAAGCATACAGTCATGGCAACTTCTACAAAGCTCCATGAACACTCATTTCACACCCCAGGGTCTTTTTATGGTGCCAGGAAACTTTCCACTCAGTTGTGAATGATAACATTAGGCCTTTGTAGCTAGAGATTGTGGTATTTGTGTAGGTCATAAGACAAAGGCTAGGTGGAGAGATTTTCTTTGTGGTTCTAGAAGTTCTGTTCCATCACTGTTGTAATCAGATTTTCGCAATTAGTGTCTTTGTTTTTGCTCAAATTCTTGGACAGAGCCTCAGATGGAGTCTTTTCAGTGAGGTTCCAGAAGTTCTGCTAAGTCGTGACTGAGCAGAATTTCTGGAGCAGCTGTTGTTCTGCTGGTGAGAACTTTCAGTGACTTTTTCATTTTGCCTACCAAATATTTCTGTTTGTTGATGTTGGGATGATTCTCATTTCTGTCAAATTCGCTTTTGAGTGTTATTAACTGTCCATTCCTGTTGTGGACCAATCCTGTGTGTATGAGCCTCAACCAGGGGTGCAGTAAGGATTAAGAAAAAAAGACAGATATAAGAAAGAAAAAGTGATGAAACTATGCATGCCCAGTGGGGCCCAACTGTGAGTGCTGCCTGTGTGTGTTTGTCTACTATCCTGTTGCGTGATCCTCTTTGGAGTGGGCCAAAAAGAGGCTTCAGAAAACTCGCTCTCCCAGAGGCCAATTCTGGGTGGAATGCCAAGGAATTGCTCCATAACGTAAAAACCGGTTATGCTTTGCAGAATCCAGATCCCCTGTTTGTGACGTCAGGCTGGGAAAATCCACGAAAATACGCCTGCCCAGTTGGGTCCGACAGAAAAATTGTGGTGCTGCCTGTGTCTGTCTGTCTACTATGCTGTTGCGTGAACCTCTTGAGAGTGGGCTGAAAAAGAGGCTCCAGCAGAGCACGGCCACATAGTGAAGTGGAGCAGCCGTGTGCTCTTTCTAACAAAAGAACACCATCACAACAAGAAGAAAAAATCACACTAAGAACTGTGCTGGATCACTGAAGCCCAGCATTTCTCTCTGACTGTCCTCTCTGCTGCGTGCTCGGGGCCTAAGATTTGATCCTGTGCAAGGCTTCATCCATGGAGGACTCCCCTCCCTTGGAGGCAAGTTGAACCATCCAGAAAGGGCAGAGACAGAGGAGTGTGCTGCCTGAATCATTTAGCCAATGAATACCACCATAACACATAGAAAAACCCACAATACAAGTGTGACAATGGGGAAAACAACGCAGGTCAGCACCAGACATAGAGAATGAAGATGACAATTCTGATGACTAGATAATGACCAACCAACTAATCAACCTCTCAGATAAGGACTTTAGACTAGCAATATGGAAGATGCTGAGTGAACTCAAAAAAAACCATGAATCGAGTTGAACAGAACACTAATAAGAACCAAAAAAATTTGAAGACAGAAATCACAAAACTCCAAACTGAAATAACATGTCAAATAACAAGCCTGAAAAACTCAGTAAACTAGGTGAATGACAAAACGGATAAGCTCTGGGACAGGGTATCAGAAGCTGAGAATAGACTTGGTGCTGTGGAAGATGAGATACATAATAATTTCATACAGCAGGAGATATTGGAAGAAAACTTAAAGCAAATGAACAGACAATGGAAAAATTAGTCAAAGAATGGAAACAGATGAAAATAGAAGTCTATGTTAAGCTCAACAGAAACAACTTAAGAATCATTGGAGTACCAGAGACCCAGGAAGAAAATTTCCAGGAAGAATCAGTGGTCAAGAACATCATTAAAGAGAAACTTCCAGAGCTAAAAAATATATGTGATCAAATCCGGCATGCTCGAAGAATACCAACCAAAAGAGACCCCAGAAAAACTACCCCAGGACACATCCTAGTCACAATGATGAATCCCACAGATAGTGAAGGAATTCTGAAAACAGCAAGACCAAAAGGGGAAATTACGTTCAAGCAAGCATCCTTGAGATTTACAGCAGACCTGTCATCAGAAACACTCAATGCCAGAAAGCAGTGGTGGGATATTGTGAAAAGACTGAATGAAATGAATGCATCACCTAGAATACTGTACCCAGCAAAACTCACTTTCCAGTTTGACAGAAGAATACATGGTTTCATAGACAAAAAACAGCTCAGAAACTTTACAGACTCAAAACCAGTCTTAAGAGAAAACTGAAAGACCTAATTTAAGACAAAACTAACCAAAAGACACATCAAATTTCTATATAAAGATGGCATTAAATCCCAGGACAATTCTTTCTCTCAACATCAATGGACTAAATGCACCAGTTAAGAGACACAGAGTGGCTAAATGGATCAAAAAACTCAATCCAACCTTCTGCTGCCTACAAGAAACGCACCTCAATAGTCAGAACAAACATAGACTCAAAATAAAAGGATGGAGAAAAAGTATCCAAGCAAACAACACGCATAAAAAAGCTGAAGTGGCCATACTAATATCAAATAGTGCAAAATTTATACTCAGGAAGGTTGTAAGGGACAAAGATGGACATTTTATATTAATCAAGGAGAATGTAGAGCAGGAAGAAATAACTCTCCTAAACATATATGCACCGAATGAGAGGCCAGCAAAATATTTAATACAACTGTTGACAAATCTAAAAAATAATATCAATAACAACACAATAATTGTGGGGGATCTCAACACAGCTTTGTTAACACTGGATAGGTCAACCAGACTGAAAACCAGCAAGAATATACATAACCTGGAAAGAGAAATGGAAGAAAGAGGCCTAGTGGATATATATAGGACACTCCATCCCCAGAAACCTGAATACACATTCATCTCCAATGTACATGGGACATTCTCCAGGATAGACTACATGCTGGCACATAAAACATACCTCCATAATATCAAGCAGATAGAAATTTTGCAGACTACCTTCGCTGTCCACAAGGCTCTGAAATTATTTGTGAATTCCAAAGGGACTGAGAAGAAAAACTTTAACACATAGAAGTTAAAAAGCATCATACTGAATAACCAGTGGGTCCGAGATGAAATCAAGGAGGAAATCAAAAGGTTCCTGGAAACAAATGACAATAAAGACACAAACTATCAGAACTTATCGGACACAGCAAAAGCAGTACTGAGAGAAAAATTTATAGCTTTGCAAGCACACCTCAGGAATGAAGAAGGAGCTTACCTGAGTAGCTTAATGACACAGCTAATAGAACTAGAAAGTGCTCAACAAAAGGACCCAAAAATAGGGAGACAGAGGAAATAACAAAGCTGAGAGCAGAAATCAACGAGTGGAAACCCAAAAAACAATCCGAAAGATCAACGAAAGCAGAAGATGGTTCTTTGAAAAAATAAGCAAGATTGATAGAACATTGGCAAAACTAACAAAGAAAGAGAGAGACAAACTTGATAAATCGTATTAGGAATGAAAAAGGAGAGATCACTACTGATATGATGGAGATTCAAACGGTAATCAGAAACTACTTTGAGAAAATCTATGCCACTAAAAATGAGAACCTGGAAGAAATGGATAAATTCTTGGACTCTTATAATCTTCCACGGTTGAAGGAAGAGGATGTAGCATATCTAAACAAACCCATCACCATTGTGAAATTAAAATGGTAATCAAAGGTCCGCCGAAAAACAAAAGCCCAGGCCCAGACAGATTCACTAATGAATTCTTTCAAACTTTCCAAGAGGAACTACTACCAATCCTGTCAAGACTCTTTCATGAAATTGAACAAACGGAAAAACTTAAACTTTCCAAGAGGAACTACTACCAATCCTGTCAAGACTCTTTCATGAAATTGAACAAACGGAAAAACTTCCAAATAACTTTTATGAAGCCAACATCACCTTGATATCTAAACCAGAGATGCTACAAAAAAAGAAAAGTACAGACCAATATTGCTGATGAATGCAGATGCAAAGATCCTCAACAAAATCCTGGCAAATAGGATTCAATGCCTCATTAAGAAGATCATCCACCATGATCAAGTAGGTTTCATCCCAGGAATGCAAGGATGGTTTAATATCCGTAAATCTATCAACATAATAAGTAACATCAACAACAAGAATAATAAAAACCACATGATCATATCAATAGATGCAGAGAAAGCATTCTTGATCAAAACTCTCAGCAAGATAGGAATGGAAGGAACCTTTCTAAATATGGTTGAGGCCATCTACCACAAGCCAGTGGCAAATATTATCCTCAATGGAGAAAAACTAAAAGTCTTCCCTCTAAATTCTGGCACAAGACAAGGGTGTCCTCTCTCACCACTCCTATTCAACATAGCACTGGAAGTACTCGCTATAGTGATTAGGCAAGAAAAAGATATCAAGGGAATCAAGATAGAAAAGGAAGAAGTCAAGCTCTCACTGTTTGCAGATGACATGATACTCTACTTATAAAACCCTAAAGACTCTACCAAAAAGCTTCTAGAAACAATGGATTCATAAAGCAAGGTGGCAGGCTACAAAATTAACACACAAAAATTAATGGCCTTTCTATACACCAATAGTAATAACAAAGAAATGGATATTAAGAAAACAACCCCATTCACAATTGTGCCACAGAAACTCAAATATCTTGGAATTAACTTGACTAAAAATGTGAAGGACCTATACAAAAAAACTTTAAAACTCTGCTCCAAAACATAAGAGAGGACACGCGGAAATGGAAACACATACACTGCTCATGGATTGGCAGGATTAACATCATCAAAATGGCAATACTCTCCAAGAAATTATACAGATTTAATGCGATCCCTCTAAAGATACCCATGACATTTTTCAAAGAAGTGGATCAGGCACTTTTGAAATTCGTTTGGAACAATAAACACCCTAGAATAGCTAAAGCAATCATTGGGAAAAAGAATATGGGAGGAATTACTTTCCCCAACTTTAAACTTTACTACAAAGCAATAGTTATCAAAACAGCATGGTATTGGAATAAGGACAGGCCCTCAGATCAGTGGAATAGGTTGAATACTCAGAAAATG
The DNA here is from genome assembly GCF_024139225.1 of Suncus etruscus. Classification (NCBI taxonomy): domain Eukaryota; kingdom Metazoa; phylum Chordata; class Mammalia; order Eulipotyphla; family Soricidae; genus Suncus; species Suncus etruscus. The sequence continues at coordinate 63,475,323 of NC_064854.1, read as the reverse complement.
TTCCCCAGACATACAATCACCTAATTTTTGATAAAGGAGCAGGAAATCCTAAATGGAGCAGGGAAAGCATCTTCAACAAGTGGTGTTGGCACAATTGTATAGCCACTTGCAAAAAATTGAACTTAGACCCCCAGCTAACATCATGTACGAAGGTATAATCCAAATGGATTAAAGACCTCGATATCAGACCCAAAACCATAAGATATATAAAACAACACATAGGCAAAACACTCCAGTACATTGAGACTACAGGCATATTCATGGAGGAAACTGCACTCTCCAAGCAAGTGAAAGCATAGATTAACATATGGGAATATATTAAGCTGAGAAGCTTTTGCACCTCAAAGAAAATAGTGCCCAGGATACAAGAGCCACCCACTGAGTGGGAGAAACTATTCACCCAATACCCATTAGATAAGGGGCTAATCTACAAAATATACAAGCACTGACAGAAATTTACAAGAAAAATCATCTAATCCCATCAAAAAATGGGGAGAAGAAATGAACAGACACTTTGACAAAGAAGAAATACAAATGGCCAAAAGACACATGAAAAAATGCTCCAGATCACTATTCATCAGTGAGATGCAAATCAAAACAATGATGAGATTTCACCTCACACCACAGAGAATGGCACACATCACAAAGAGTGAGAATAAACAGTGTTGGCGGGGATGTGGAGAGAAAGGAACTCTTATCCACTGCTGGTGGGCATGCCATCTAGTTCAACCTTTATGGAAAGCGATATTGAGATTCCTCCAAAAACTGGAAATCGAGCTCCCATACGATCCAGCTATACCACTCCTAGGAATATACCCTAGGAACACAAAAATGCAATACAAAACCCCCTTCCTTACACCTATATTTATTGCAGCACTATTTACCATAGCAAGACTCTGGAAACAACCAAGATGCTCTTCCACAGACGAATGGTAAAGAAACTGTGGTACATATACACAATGGAATATTATGCAGCTGTCAGGAGAGATGAATTCATGAAATTTTTCTATACATGGATGTACACGGAATCTATTATGCTGAGTGAAATAAGTCAATGAGAGAGAGAAAAACGCAGAATGGTCTCACTCATCTATGGATTTTAAGAAAAATAAAAGACATTCTTGCAATAATAATTTTCAGACACAAAAGAGAAAAGAGCTGGAAGTTCCAGTTCACCTCAGGAAGCTCACCACAAAGATTGATGAGTTTAGTTAGAAAAATAACTACATTTTGAACTTTCCTAATAATGACAATGTATGAGGGAAATGGAAAGCCTGTTTGGAGTATAGGCGGGGGTCGGGTGGGGAGGATGGAGATTTGGAACATTGGTGATGGGAATGTTGCACTGGTGATGGGTGGTGTTCTTTACGCGACTGAAACCCAAACACAATCATGTATGTAATCAAAGTGTTTAAATTAAATAAATATAAAAAAGAAAGAAAAGCATGGGATCAGGTGTTCACAGATTTATGTACTGAGCCCAACTGTCCTCTACTTACAGTAATTATTGTTTAGGGCCAGAAAGAAGGGCAGATGCTAACAGGCAACTACCTTTCTACTGCTAATCATACAAAGTGAGACTTTACATACCCAAAATGGGTGCGTATTGAAGAAAAAGCTAATTAAAATTCTCTGTGTTAGAGATCTCTGCTGCTGGGGCTAGGGAACCATTTGTGGTGTTTGGTATTGATCTAGATTCACCCAGATGCAAGGCATGTACTAACTTTCTGTTCCCCATACATCCATTTTATTCTCCTGGGTCTTAGTGACTTTGCTGTGATATTTAGGTTTATTTGATGTGTTTATTTAAATCCCATACAAGGGGGAAAAACTACATTCTGTGATCACCAAAGTACTTTCTTGTATTGTACATTAACATATTGTATTGCAAACAGCATATTTTTGTACAATAATTAAAACAAATGTTTTAGTTGTTAATAAATAAAACAACAAATAAATAACAAAAAAAACTGTTCTCCTTACTCCTGACCTTGACTTTTTCTAATGTGTTATATCTTTTTATATGGTATTTATTCAGTTACAACCTGGCATTTGGGGTCAGAGTGCCAGTACAGCAGATAGGGTACTTGTTCTGCATGCAGTCAACGGGGTTCCAACATGTTTTAGCTTTTCTTATGATCCCATTAGCAGATGCAGGAGTGATTTCTCAGTGCTGGGCCATGAATAATCCAAGAGTATAGCCTAATTGTCTTCAAAACAAAACCACACATTAAATCCTGGCATTTATTTTTATTTTATATCCCACACTGAAACTGTTCTCAAAACATTTTTATTTCTAATATCAGAAAATAACTACTTACCATCTTTTGAGTTAAAACCTTTGAAAGCTACAAAATTTTTCTTTAAAAAAATCTATTGATTTATATAATTAGTAACCATAGTTACAAAACTGTTCATTATTGAGTTTAAGTCATACAATGTACACCATTGTTCATAAATATTCCCTTTATATCACCATCACTGATATCTTTCATTTCCCTCCAACCTTCTATCCTCCACCCTCGCCTTGCTCTAGTGCAGGCAAATTGTTTCTCTTTCACTTTCTTTCTCGCCCTCCCCTTTTCCTTTTGAATTTGTGGTTTGCACCATTGTTAATAGATGGGTGTTTTGCCTGATCATTTCTCCCTTTTCAAGGCCAAGTTCTTTTTCAGAGCAATCAGTTCCATCTATAATTGTCCTAGTAGGCCCTTCTCTACTATAGCCACACAATAGTGCTCTTAATTTCTATGTTCAGTAAGACTATTTTTAATAGTAAGAATATGAAAATAACAATATGCTCAACAACAAATAAATGGCTAAAGAAACCATTGTACCTCTACACACTGGAATAATATGCAGTTTTTAGAAAAAATAAATTTCATGAAATTTACCAATACATGTATGTAAATGAAAACTATTATGCTGGATGAAATGAGTCAGGGGTAGGAGGATAGATATAGAATAATTTCATTAATCTGTAAGATACCAGAGCAATAAGAAATAGAATGGTAATAATGCTCAGAGACAACAGAGACAAAGGTCAGGTGGTCAAGCCCAGGGTAGAAAACTCACTACAAAATTATCTTAACATAGATTCATTCAATTCATTATTTTTATTTATATTAGCCTACCAAATCAAGTGTATTTAAAATATTAATTAAACTATATCTCTGCTTATTATCTCACTTGTATAAAAGCCAACATTTATTCAGTGTCTTATAAGAGACTCACATATGTTTCCATAGCCTTGCTACTTCCCATAAATTTCTGTCGATGTCTTGCTTTCTCTACCAGTCATATTCCTAACACAAAGGTCTTCACTTTTTATTATCTCTGCTCAGAATGGTCTTCCCCAGACATCTATATTATCATAATAACTGTTTAAGTCATCTTACCAGTAATCTTTTTATTAGAAACATTAAAAATGCAGACCCTCACCTCAACATTTCTTCTTATCATTGATGTTTTATTTATTTATTTTTTCAGTTTTTGGGTCACACCTATCAGTGCTCAGGGGTTACTCCTGTCTCTATGTTCAGAAATCGCTCTTGGAAGGCTCAGGGGACTATATGGGATGCCAGTATTCAAACCACTGACCTTCTGCATGTAAGGCAAACACCTTATCTACATGCTATCTCTACAGCTCCTGATGTTCCATTTTTGAGTAATTATAATCATCCTTAATATAGGTATATCATGTAACTAATTTTATATATTTTATTGTGTTAGTGTTATAAGCATATGTGTTTATTCTTGTTTTAAGCTGTATTGCTTGTGTTTTGAATCTTTGTATTTTAATGTGATTTATAACATACTTTTAATATTATATACTGTTCATGTAACATCACTATTAAGTCATAATGCTACATACTGGAGTTTCTAGCACTCAATAGTTAAATTTACATTGATATTTATATTAGAATTTTTTGTTTATTTTTGGGATCAGACCTAGTGGTAGTTAGGGGACACTCCTGGCTCTGTGCTCAGAAATCACCCCTGGCTGGCTCAAGGGACCATATGGGATGCCTGGATTCAAACCACAGAGGTCCTGGGTTGGCTGTGTGCAAGGCATACTATAGCTCCAGCTCCTATATTAGAATTTTTAATAAAATTAAAATAAGGAGATTCTTGTGGCACACAACTTTTAATAAAATCAGTTTAATTTTTGGCATTCCATAGACTCTCCATATTGCCTTCATGCTCTTTTTTGTCGTTGTTACAGAGAAGTGTTGGCGGCTACACAGAATATGCTAACTAAAGCTTTGAGAAAAGTCATGCATTGTTTTTAAAATTCATAACTCTAGTTTCCTGCTGTGCTTAATTAAAGAAAACCAGAACTATTATCAAAGTTTAAATGCTCATTGTTCTTTTATCTGGGGAACTTATTTTAACATGTTCATTATATTAACATCAATTAAAAACCCTCTAAATTGCTTTTATTATTTTATACTCTTGGAATCCTTTTCCTAGGAATTTTCTGTCATAGTTCCTGTGGCATTGTGAGCAGAAAAACTACCTTACCATCTATTAAAGGACTAGCCGAAAATATTTTTGAAATAATATTTTAGCAAGAACCCTAAGTTGACTTAAATTCCTGGTAAAAAGGGTTTATTTTATTCAGGCAAAAACAATTCAGTTATAAATCATTTTCCAGGTAAAACAGAAATATTTTGGAGAAAGATGGTCAATGTTGATTGTCCAGGTATAAGAAAAAGTTGTTTCTGCTCTTATCAGCATTTTGTCTGATTATATAATGCAAGTAGGTGAGCAATTTTTAGATAATGGAAATGGTTTCATCATGACTTTATAGTAGAGACAATTATATCTGACTGTGTAAACTAAAATCACTTATTGTGTTCATGGGAGTTAATAGAAGGTGGCAAATTTGAAGAATGACTTTCATTACAACTTCTCTTTCTGTTGCTTAAACCATATTGAGAAACTAACTTCTTTAGAATGTCTAATGTTTAATTTAAGTCTATAAGTGTTATCTGAAATATGATCTGATGTAAATTAATTTTGAAATGTCTGTGCATTTTTCTCACAAGTTTAAAAAGTATTGTGCATAGAATTTTAATATTCCGTTGAGATTTGGGGCAATTCTAAAGGAAGGATAAGGTGGAAACATTCTTACTATGTTGAAAACACTATATACTCATATAAAGTGGCAACCTATAAAAGTGTATTACATGCTTATTCTTGCATTGTTAGCTTGATGATGCATAAAAGCAGAGTTATGAAGATAAAAGTTTTGTAATTGGCCTCATAATGCTCTATCTGTAGTTTTTTTTTAATACAAGCCATATTGTGGTGTCTACCAATAATTTTGTGTACATTGAAATAATGATGTACTATTGCTAGACAAAGCTACTATGAAAATCCTGTAAATTTTCTAGAACTATAAATTAATATTTAGAAATGAGGATTTTATTGGTATTATTAAAATCACATAGTAGCTTTTGCTAGCTATAAATGGTACCTATATAGTAAGGTGCAATTTCACACCATCAGTATGATTGAACTCAAAATTGTCGATATTAATAGTATTCAATTAAAAACATAATATTCATGAATTTAATTGGTCAAGGTAAGATTATTATACTGTGTAGAGTGCTTTAATATAAGGAATGTCTGAAAGAAATGGAGATTAAAGGCAGATAAAATATCTTTGAAACCTGGGGTAATAATCCAGATACTCAATGAAATACAGAACATAGTCATCTGCATTGTATGAATGTAGGCCAAATATATTTTAAACTTCTTAAATTTGGTGGCTTTAGGCAAATCATACAAAATATAAAGAGTTGAGTTGTGCTAAATATACAGATTGTTATAAGACATCTATATCAGTGCTGCAATTTTGGCCAAAATGTAACAGATTGGCATTTTTGAATACATTTTCCATAGTGTAGTTGAAGTAATAGAAAAGATTAAAACAGAGTAGTTCAGAATATTCCACTGACTATATATAAGCATTTTAAAGTGCAATAAGGTTTATTATACATAATTTATCTATTCTGTGTCAAAACTACTTAGACTTAACAAGGCAAAAACCCTTCAAATTGTTCATTTTAATTATTTTATTAACCTTATCAGGAGAATGGAATTATAGAGAAATCATTACATATTGTATAGGTTGGAGCTACTTACAGACATAACAATAATTTTTCATTGCAAAATTAAATTTGCATGTGGTTAAAATTCTGATAAGACTGTGTGAGCCTAGTAATGTTTGGAAAGCAAATATATCAGTAAGATCCAGGTGATTCTTGAAATTGAAATCAGGGAATACTTTTCAGAAGACAAATCATGTGACAAGACCTGCTGAATGAGGCAGTACACTGTGCTGAGAACTTGTGCTTAGTTCTAAATGTGATGATATTCAACTGGAAGATTCTGATCAAATATATTATTTTTAATTTTACTTTATAGAAACCATTGTTATTTACATAGTCCTTCATAATTGGATTTCATATATATAGTGAATCAGGGTCTTTCCCACCACCATTGTTGATCTCCCTCCACCAATGTTCCAAAGTGCATCCTATAGCCCAACCCTTTGCCCCCTAGCCTGCCAGCATAGCACGCCAATTTTAAGTTTAGATTGTTGTAGTTTGAGTCTTTTAATTATACTGTTGTTGACTTTGGCTTAGATATTTAATTTTTGTCCTTGTTTTTCTCCACCAATGTACCTGAAACCGCTTAGCCCCTGCTCCCCTTTCTTTTTTTCCTTCATAATTTTATAGAAAAATGCAGAGGTAAAGCAAAATAATCCATGTCCTGAGGTTCTATCTAAAAGGTGGGAGCCTCTGTCAAAAAGATTAAAAAAAAAAAAAAAAGAAAAGAGGGATTGACTGGTTTTTGCATAAACTTAGCAAAAGTTGGGAGGGGAATATAAAGAAAAAACCTTTAACCTGAAAAACAGGGTGTCCCTACCCATGAAGCAAGTTGACATATGACCAACAATAGGTTCCATGCATACTAAGTTGTCTAACCCGTAAGCCTTTCTTTATGGCCCCAGAACGTTTTCTCAATCATGGTTGTAACAGTCTTTGGTAATTAGAGAACTTGGTTTTTTCACAGGTGCTATGTTGAAGTTAGGATGTTACTTAGCATCTTCTGGTTTCATCTGACCATTAGGAGGCAAGGCAGGGAATTTTGTCCTGAAAGAAAGTTTTTGCTTTTTCCAATTCACCAGGGTGGCATATGAACCCACTCTGGTGCAAGTTGGTGCCAGGGCATCATTAGAATTTTTCCCCAGTAGATGTTTGATTCCTGGTGCTGGTGTAGAAAAATGTGCTGATTCCAAAGATGAGATCAAAGACTCAGGGCCTTGGATGTACGATTGACTGAAGCCCAAGTCAAATCACTATGATGAATGTTCAGGGCAAAATGCCTGATCAAGAATATTAAATAATAGAATCTAAATTGGAGAAGAAATATTTCAGCCTCTTTGTGTGAGTAGAAATGAAATATCACAGAAACTTATGGCAGATGTCTAGGGAAGATAAATTTGTGGCTTTATTTCAGTTGGCAGTATAAAGATGAAGAATGTTTCATTCAATCTTCAGGTAATGTTAGAAGAGAGTATGATGAGATTATCTCATATTTATTGATTAAATAAAGAAAATATACTTATTAGACAGAGGTGGAAGGATGATTTGGGATAAAATGGTAATTCTTAAAAATGTCAAATATGAAATTTTTGTTAATAGTTATCTGTAGGTACAAAATAGGTAGTTGATATATTGGAAGAAATATGTTTGGGAACTCATTAGTAAGGGGCCTTCATAGGTCAGAGCTTTAGGGGTAGGGCATTTGCCTTGTACACAGTCATTCCAGAGTTGCCCAAAGTTCAATTCCTGGCATCCCATATATTCCGCAGAGCCAACCAGGAGCAATTTTTGAGCTTAGAGCCAGGAGTAACCTCTGAGCTCTGCCAAAGTTCCCACACCCCAGAATAATAAAAATAAGAAAGGCTCATTAATTATAGAAAAATTTCAACATTTAACTGTATGATCACTTAGCAATGATAAAGTGAATAGGAAATAGAGAAGATTTAACATTAATTCCAGAGGCCATTTGAACAGAATGAGTATCTACAAGAAAAATTAGGTGTCAGGAATATGGCTTACGGGATAGAAAACATATCTTGCAGTTGAAGGTTCTGGACTTGATACCTGGCACTATATGACCATTGAAAACTGTCCTAAGACCCCATGAGCACTTCTTAGTGGTGCTAATTAATACAAACTAAAAAAATTTAAATCATTAGATGCCATTGGTGGGTCTGAAAATTAGAGAAGATAGAAGATGCCATAGAAGATGCCAAAGGCCTGTATCAGGCCTGAGGTATATGTAAAATATGAGTATAATGCTGGTTGGAAAGATTTGATGCTGGAAAAATCTGCATGAACAAGTATTCTGTTTGGAAGAGTGTTAAATGAATTTGATATAAGTTATCCAATAGTCAAACTGGAGTAGTAATGTTCCATAACTATAAAATTTTTACACTCATTTCTCTGTAAACCATTACCATCAAAATAAAATTTTGATTTTTAGATATTAGTTTTATGCATATAATTTATTTTTCAACCAAATTCAGTAGACTAAGTTGCATAATATACTTAATCATAGCAGACTGGTTATTTGTTATTTATTTATTTATTTTGGTCTTGGGGTAACACCTGGCAGTGCTCAGGAGTTACTCCTGGCTTTGAGCTCAGAAGTCGCACCTGGCAGGCTCAAGGGACATATAGGATGCCAGTATTTTAAAATGGTCTATCCTGTGTTGGCTGCATGCAAGGTAAATGCCTTATTGCTGTACTATCACTCCAGCCCCTCTTTATTATTATTAACTTTTACCTTTTAGAAGAAGTTATTTTTACTTAGCCATAAAATACCAGAAGATGCTGATTAGAATTTAAGAATAGGGGGCCGGGAAGGTGGCGCTAGAGGTAAGGTGTCTGCCTTACAAGCGCTAGCCAAGGAACGGACCGCGGTTCGATCCCCCGGCGTCCCATATGGTCCCCCTAAGCCAGGGGCGATTTCTGAGCACATAGCCAGGAGTAACCCCTGAGCGTCAAACGGGTGTGGCCCAAAAACCAAAAAAAAAAAAAAAAAAGAATTTAAGAATAAATGTATCTATATATTAGAATTAAATATGCTTTGTCAAGAAGTACTGTACTATTTTATAATACACTATATTCAAATATTATTTTTCCAGTATAATTACCTATATATGTGACATTATATAAGATATATTATATATAAGATATATTTTAATATATAAGATCTTATATATAAGATATATATAATATAATATGTATATATTATATAATATATAATATATAATAATATAATACATATCTTATATACATAAGATATTATGTATATAAGATATATAAGGATATATAAGATATACCTTGGATAAGATATATATCCTGGAAAATATATACCTTTGTTTCTCACTTGACCCTCCCAGTTAAATTTAAAATTATCAATTAAAGAAAGGATTTGGTTTGGTGTTCTGATCCAGGAATCTCAAACTCATGGCCCGCAGGCCGCAAATGGCCCTCGGTACAACATTTTGTGGCCCTGCCCTAGAGAAATCTTTTTGTTTGTTTTATTTTGTTTTAGTTGCTTGGGTCACATACCCCAATGTTCAAGGCTTACTACTGACTTTGCACTCAATGATCACCCTGACTTTGCCCCCTGCAGCTCCCAGGTAAATTGAGTTTGAGACCCTTGAAAGATAGAAGCCACCGGACTTTAAGATTTGCTCCCTTATGCCTGGCTTGGATTATTAATTCATGTGGTGACCCTGCTTCAGGAAAGCTCATCTAGGTTTGAAATACAGTGTGTGGATTTATTTTACAAGTACAATTTAATTATAACATCTAATTCCTTGCATCAATACTGTGCTTTAATAAAACCACCCTTATATGTGCATATGACATAATATTTCCAACTAATCTAGATACCATCACTAGAATTTTCAGTGTTCTTTGGGCTGTTCTTCTTACCTCTCACTCCTACTTTATCAACTATTGTACTTTGTAACCACACAATTTGAGTAATTTAATATCCTTATTTCTCCTATTTACACATTTAAGATTTTTTTATTTGTTTATTTTGGGTCACACCCTGTGGTGCTCAGGGGTTACTGGCTATTAGCCCTGTCAGGCACAGGGGACCATATGAAATGCTGAGAATCAAACCACCGTCCCTGCTGGGTTGCCCACGTGCAAGACAAATGTTCTACTGCTATGCTATCTCTTCGGTCTTACACTTACAATGTTCTTTCCAAAAAAAATCACTCATATATAAGTTTTTCTTAACTGATATTTTCTTTTATCCAACACTCTTTGCTAACACTTTCATAGAAGCACATAGCCATTTTTCCTTTTTCTCACTGCCATACCCATGGCACATTCTATGCAGGAACAAGATAAATGGTAGTGCAAACAAATTCACCAATGGGGAATGTCATAATGGAGCTAAGACTTCAACAGTTGAAGATTTTTATAGATTAATTTCAAAAAAAGAAAATTAAATTAAAAGGAATCTATTCTTGCTGTAAGAAGTCACAGGAATAACTTTTATAATTCTAATATGAGACACAGCAAAAAAATGAGAGTACAGCTACTTTGCTTCACTCCACAGCCACGCCCTTCTTATAGAACATGAACCCCACTGCCACATGGAGTAAGAATAACACTTCAAGTGTGGCAATGGGGAAATAATGCAGGACAAGAGCATGCATAGAGAATGAAGATGGAAGCTCTGATGACTCAAAAAATGCCAACCACCTAATTAACCTATCAGATAAGGAGATTAGAATAGAAATATGTAGGATGTTCATAGAACTCAAATAAAGCATAGATCTATCTGAACAGACCTCAAATATAGAAATCAGAAAACTCCAAACTGAAATAAAGGGACTGAAAAGTAGAGGAAATGATAAACTCCATGGAAAGCCTCTCCAATAGAGTAACAGCAGCTGAAGACAGAATAAATGAGCTGGAAGATGAGACGCAGAATAATTAAATACAGCAGAAGAGGTTCCAAAAGAGCCTTAAAGCAAATGATCAGATAATGGGAAAATACTCAAATATTGTGAACAAATGAAAATAGAAATGATTTATAAATTCAACAGAAACAATATAAGAATCATTGTAGTCCAGGAAATCTAGGAAGAAAATCCCCAGGAAGAATCAACAGTCAAGAACATCATTAGAGAGAAACTCCCAGAGCTAAAAACTGCATGCAACCAAATCTTGCATGTCTGAAGACTACCAGAGAGCCAAAAAAAAGCACCCCAAAACACATTCTAGTTATGATGGCAAATACCACAGATAGGGATAGAATACTGAAAGCAGCAAGATCCAAAGGGGAAATTACATTCAAAGAAGCATCCTTAAGTTTAACAGCAGACCTGTCTCAAGAACTCCTCAAGGCCAGAGGCAGTGGTTGGATATAGTGACAAAATTCAATTCATTGAATGATTCACCTAGAATACTCCACACAGCCAGATTTCCTTTCAGTTTTTAAGGAAGTATAAATAACTTTAGGGATAAACAGCAGCTTAGAAAATTTATAGACTCAAAACCAGCCCTAAAATAAAAGCTGAAATGTATTTTAAAGAAAGAAACACCAACAGGTATATGAAACTTCTACACAAAATGACACTAAATCCCATGACAATTATCTTTCTCAACGTCAATTGATTAAATGCACCTGTTAAGAGACATAGAGTGGCAAAATATATCAGAAAGCTAAATCCAACGTTTTTCTGCCTACAATAAACGTAACTGAATAATCAAAACAAGCATAGACTCAAAATCAAAGGCTGGAGAAAAATCATCCAAGCAAACAACACTCTTAAAAAAGCTGGAATGGCCATATTAGTATCAGATGATACAAACTTTAGACTCAGAAAAAATGTATAAGGGATAAAGATGGACAAAGGATAGGTACAAGAAGAAGAAATCACACTCCTAAACATATATGCATCTAATGATGGACCTGCAAAATATTTAGTACAACTCTTTTTTTCTTTATCTTGGGGGCTCCTCTGGGATTAATACAACTTTTAACAAACTTGAAAGAATATATCAATACCAGCACAATAATAGTGGAAGATCTTAACACTGCCCTGACACCCCTTGGTAGATCTACCAGGTTGAAACCAAACAAAAATATATTAGCACTGAAAAGAAAAATGAAAGAAAGTGGACTAGTAGTTATATATAGGGTTTTATCCCCAGAAACCTGAATACACATTCTTCTCCAATGACATGGGTCACTCTCCAGGATAGACCACATGCTGGCCCATAAAACATTTCGCCATAAAGTCAAGAGGATAGGAATTATACAAACTACTTCACTGAGCACAAGGCACAGAAGTTAAATGTAAAATACAAAGAAAAAAAGAAGAAAAACTTTAACACCTGGAAACTAAACAGTTCACTACTGACAACCATTGAGTCATAGATGAAATCAAAAAGGAAATCAAAACATTCCTGGAAACAAATGACAATGAAGACACAAATTGTTGGAATTTATGGAACACGACTAAAGCAGTACTAAGAAGAAACTTTATAGCCTTGAAAGCACACATCAGAAAGGAAGCAGGAGCCTATATAAAAAGCTTAACGACACAGCTTTTAGAACTAGAAAATGTCCAACACAAGGAACCAAAAATAGGTAGGCAGAAAGAAATAACAACGTTTAGAGCAGAAATTAATGAGATAGAAATCCAAAATATCAATTTGAAAAGTCATCAAAAGCAAAAGTTGATTCTTTGAAAAAATAAACAAGATCAATAAACCATTAGCAAAACTCACAAAGAAACAGAGAGAGAAATCTAATACACAAGATTAGGAATGAAAGGGGAGAGCACCACAGATACTGCAGAGATTCAAAGGGTAATCAAAGACTACTTTGAGAAACACTATGCCATAAAACATGAAAACCTGGAGGAAATGGATAAATTATTGAACTCTTATAATCTTCCACAGTTAAACCAGGATAACCTTGCATATCTAAACAGACACATCACTACTGAGGAAATTAAAATGGTCATTAAGGGTCTTCCCAAAAACAAAAGCCCAGGCCCAGATGGATTCACTAATTCTTTCAAAGCTTTCAAGAGGAACTTCTACCAATCCTCTGCAGGCTCTTTCATGAAATTGAACAATAAGAAACACTCCCAAACAGTTTTTACGAAGCTCACATCACATTAAAACCAGACAGAGAAGCTGAACAAATAGAAAACTACAGACCAATATCCTTGATGAACACAGAAGCAAAGATCCTCAATAAAATCTTGGCAAACACGATACAATGCTTCATCACCACGACCAAGTAGGTTTCATCCCGGGAATTTATGATGTTTTAACATAGGTAAATCAATCAACATAATATATTGTATCAATAAAAAGAAAAATAAATATGATCATATAAATAGATTTAGAAGTTGATAAGGTCCAACACCCATTCTTTTTTTTAATATAATTTTTATTTTGATCATAGTGGCTTACATATTGTTGACAATAATATTTTAGGTACATATTTACATAAAATCAGGGGGGATTCCCATCACCAAATTGTCCTCCCTAAAGCTCCATTTTTGTCCTACCTCCCATATCCTCTTCCCTTACCCCCAGGGATGCTAGAATATGTGGTCCCCTCTGTATCTAGCCTACTACTTAGTAGTCTTACACCTGTTTAGTCTTGGTGCCTCCCTTATTTCCCCCTCTAACTGGGAGGCAAGACTAGCTAGTTCAAGTTGCGTGGTTTTGTTTGAAGAAGAGAAAAATAATAAACTGGGGTGTTGTGTATGTAAATATTTTGGGGGATTACTATGTTACTCACCCTAAACTGATTGGTGATTGTGCCCTACCCTAGGGTGTGACCTGGCATTCTGCCCCCACCCTAGGGTAGTACCTGATTCTGCTTCCACCATTGGTTGGTAACTGATCCCACCATTGGGTGGTATATGACTCTGGGGGATAAAAACAAGGGTCTGTGGAAGGCCAAGGCTTTTTTGCTGGAACTGAAGCTGAGTCTTTGGACTTCAGTCTTGTCCACCGAATAAAGCTAATATTTCCACGAGCCTGACTGTCTGCGAGCTGTTTACCCGCTGTTTCACCTCAGAACCGTCGGCTAGACAGGGTGGCAGACACGTGCTCCGAGCTGGAAGTGAAAGGCTTCATTCGCCATCCCTCCATCAGTCAACCTCTTCAGGGGCTGACTTGCAACACTGGGGTAAGAGTCTAATACACCGAAAATGGGCAGAATCCTTCTAGAGGCTCTCATCATTGATTTGAGAGACGAAGGTGAAAAAGAAGGTGAAACACTCCACCAGTACAAAGAGAAGTGTCAAATATCCAGTGAGGACTCCAACAATAATGATAAGCACCACAAAAAAAAAAGTGCCATGGTCTTGAAATAAGAAACATGGCATAGTACATAAAGAAAGAAAAGAAAGGAAGAGAAAAAAATAAGTATAACTGGGAACAACACTTTCAATAATCACACCCAAACAGAGAAATAGACCAAAAATAAATAGGTAAATAATAATAATAATAATAATAAATGAAGATTAAAAAATAATATATAAAAAATAACCAAGGTTTTGTGCTTTTTGTTTTTATTTTTTTTCCCTCCTACCCTGGCACAGTAAATATTGGAGTCATTCGAAAAGGAATTCACTTGGCCTAAGAGATATGGGGTTTCTCCATCCTTGGAATATATTGTCATGGGATTAACTATAAACTCTGTTCAGGATCATTTACTCTCCCGGTGGTGCTTTTATGGTGTTTGGGAGACTTCTGCTCTGTCCTGGGTGATACAATCAGACCTCTGTGTCTAGAGATCTCAGTATCTGCACAAATCCAGGGTGGGACTTATGATGCAGTCAGTCTTTGTGGTCCTAGAAGTTCTCCAACACCCATTCTTGAGAAAAACTCTTATCAAGATGGGAATAAAAGGAACTGTTCACAATATAGTAGAGGCAATTTACCACAAACAAATGGAAAATATTATTCTCAATGGAAATAAACTAAAAGCCTTTCCTCTAAAATACGATACAAGACAAGGCTGCCCTCTCTCACCACTATTATTAAACATAGTGCTAGAAGTTATTGCCATAGTGATTAGGCAAGAAAAATACATCAAGGGCATCCAGATTGGAAAAGAAGAATTTAAGCTCTCACTGTTTGCAGATGACATATTATATTTAGAAAACCCTAAAGACTCTATCAAACAAACTTCTAGAAATATATTTATATAGCAAACTGTCAGGCTACAAAATTAACATGCAAAAATCAATGTGCTTCTTATACACCAATAATGATAGAAAAGAAATGGATATAAAAAAATCCCATTTATATTAATGCCACACAAACTCAAATATCTCGGAGTCAATCTATGGATTTTAAGAAAAATTAAAGTCATTGAAATAATTCCCAGAGATGAGGACCGGCAGTACCGGCTCAAGATATGAAGCTTACCACAAATAGTGGTGAGTGCAGTTAGAGAAATAACTATGTTGAGAACTATCATTACAATGTGAATGAGTGAGGTATGTAGATAGTTTGTCTTGAATACAAGCAGGGGTGGAGAGGGAAGAGATGGGGCATTGATGATGGGAAGTTTGCACGTGTGAAGAGGGGGCTGTTCTTGTTCTGATTCAAACCCAATTACAATTATATGTGTAAGTATAATACTTAAAGAAATTATTAAAAAGTAAATAAATATTTAACAGGAAAAACACAAAAATTAAACATAGTGTAAAGCTTAAAATGAATAATTCAAAAGAAATCTAATATAATATGTGTCTTCATTGTCATTTGTTTTCAGGAATGTTTTGATTTCCTCTTCAATTTTATCTTTGACTCACTTGTGTAGTAGTGAACAATTTTAATTCAAGTTGTCAACATTTTTCTTCTGTTTCCATTTGTAGTTCACTTCTAATTTCAGTGCACTATTATCTGAGATGGTTGTCTTTATAATTTATAAACTCTTGATTTTATGAAGATGTGTTTTATGGGCTAGCATGTAGACTACCATGGAGAATGACAATGTGCATTGGAGAAGAATGTGTATCCAGTTTTCTGGGGATGTAGTGCCCTATATATCTACTAATCCACTTTCTTCCATTTCTGTTTTCAGAGCTAGTATGTATATTATTGTTAGATTTTTATCCTGGTTGGCCTATTAAGGGGTGAAAGGGCAGTGTTGAAGTCTCCCACTAATTGTGTTTCTATTGATGTTTTCTTTCACATTCATCAACAATTTTATTAAATATTTTGCTGGCTCCAAATTGGGTGCATATATGTTTAGGAGTGAGATTTTTTCCTCTTTTTTTCATATCCCTCGATCAGTATGAAATGTACATCTTAGTGCCTTATAGCTTCTCTGAGTCTAAAATTTATGTCATCATATACCAATATGGCCACTCCAGATTTTTTAAGGGAGTTGTTTGTTTGCATTATTTTCCTCCAACCTTTGATTTTAAGTCTATGTTCTAACTATTCAAATATGTTTCTTGTCAGTAGCAGAATGTTAAATTCACATTTTTTTTATCCATTTGCCACTCTGTGTCTTTTAACTGGTGCATTTACTCTATTGACATTGAGAAAGATAAATCATGGGATTTAGTGTCACCTTTATGTAAGATTTAGTGTTTCTATTGGTCTTTCTTGTCTTAAAGAATCCTTTCAGTTTTTTTTTAAAGCATTCATATCACTGTGTTTTGTCTCTATATTCCACCACTGCCTCTGGCCTTGATGGATTCTTGTGACAGATCTGCTTAAATTTTAAGGGTGCTCTTTTGATTGTAATTTGCATTTTTTTATCTTGCTGCTTTCAGTATTTTATCCCTACCTGTTGAATTCATCATTGTGACTGGTAAGTGTCTTGGGGTTCTTTACTTTGGGGCTCATCTAGCTGGTGCTCCTCAGAAATGCAGAATTTGGTTGCACACAGTTTTTAGCTCTGGGACTTTTTGTGCAATTATGTCCTTTACTATTTCCTGGGAATTTTCTTTCTGGGATCGATTGGTTCTTATGTTGTTTCTGTTGAGTTTATCGAAGACTTCTATTTTTATCCACATTCTTTGAATATTTTTCCATTTTCTGATAATTTGCATTAAGGCTCTTTTCCAATCTTCTGTTATATAAGTTCTTATGTATTTCTTTTTCCAGCTTACTGATTCTGTCCTCAGCTGCTGTTACTCTGTTGGAGAGACTTTCCACTGAGGTTTTTATTTTGTCAAATAAAATAAACTGAATTGGGCACTGGGGGGAGGGGGAAAGGGTCCATAGGCCCCCTGGGCTGACCACTTAGTCCAGGGGAACAAGATCTCCCCCACACCAGGCGGGTCTTCAGGGCCACACCTGGTTAATCGGGACCTGGGGAAAGGGGTGAAAATTTCTCCCTATGCATCCAAAAACTACAGAGGCTCGGATGGGCTCAGAACACTCCGCATGCCAGGATTTCTGGTGCCTTTGACTGGTATGTTGGGGGCTCTGGGCAGGACAGCTAGCCATAGGCCCCCTGGGCTGACTACTTAGTCCAGGGGAACAAGATCCCCCCCACACCAGGTGGGTCTTCAGGGCCATGCCTGGTTAATCGGGCCCTAGGGGAGGGGGGAGAAATTCCTCACTATGCATCCAAAAACTACAGAGGCTCGGCTGGGCTCAGAACACTCCGCATGCCAGGATTTCTGGTGCCTTTGACTGGTATGTTGGGGGCCCTGGGCAGGACAGCTAGCCATAGGCGCCCTGGGCTGACCACTTAGTCCAGGGGAACAAGATCCCCCCCACACCAGGCGGGTCTTCAGGGCCACGCCTGGTTAATCGGGCCCTGGGAGGAGGGGTGAGAAATTCCTCCCTATGCATCTAAAAACTACAGAACCACACTGGGGCTCATGCCCCGCGCGTACTTTATTTATTGAGAGTATGTTTTGCATATCTAGAATGTTCATTTTTTATTCTGCCCTTTCACACAACCCTACAAAGCTCTTTTTTACTCCTTAACTCTCTAACCCCCCCAAACGTCACTAACCTACATTACTCTTTTTAACTTCAGTAGTGTACAATCCTAATCACAGACCAAAGCCGTGCATTGTGTGTAACAATCCAAAACTGTTTCAAGACACATAAAATGGACACATATTTCTTTAGAATATTTTGTGTTTTTTCTCTGACAACTATAATTCTTACTAAATGTTTGTCTTATAAAATGACGATTCTAACCACTGTTTATCTTCTCTTTTTGAGCTGTTTAACAAGGAATTTTGGTGAAAGAGTCCCCCAGTTTAATGCTTATGATTGAACCATATCATGGGAATTGTTGGAATTGTTCCTATGGCCCCCATATGCGCCAATAACACCATGTGGCATTGCTCCTTTTTTGCATAGGCACATTAAAATGGGAAAATACTATACATACAAATAAGATCCTATCTAATAGAGATTGGAACACACAAATCTTGTAGTACAAGGGGACCTTACACCCTGAACATTTACCTGGCACAGACCTCAGAAGAAAGGGCATTCTCCATTCACCCCTGAACCAGGGAAGCCATCCACTAAACTTCCAAACTTGTCTATAACATCACCTGGAAGTAATCCTCTACCACAGAAGACCCTACACTGCTCAGACATCGACCTGCTCAAAAGAGACTTCCCTTAACACTGAGAAGACTTAACAACCACAACGACCTGCTTACAGGACAGGGCTCCCTGCATTGCCCTTTGATTGTGAGGTGAAACGAGAGGACGCTCCACATCCTGACTTCAATGTAGGATATGCATATTCCAGGATCTTTAATACAGAAACATGATACCAACAACAGAGACTGTGTGAAAAATAAAAGCGTGTTGGCACTACATATAATGTCTTGGATTGGACGATCTAGCTTGCCTGGATCTTAGAGAGTTGGTCTTGTGCCAGGAAACTTCAGGGGTCGGGTCTCTTTGTATTTAGGCCAAGGTTATTTCTTTCCATGTCCCTCATATTTTGATGGGCCTATGCAAACAACAACTGCCACTCTAACACCATTTTTACTGTGCTCCTTTGACTGTAATCCTTAAAAAGAACCCACTTACAATTTGAGGTTAACTTAAGCTAATATGCATGTATATGGAAATGTAAAAAAAATACTATGCCTGTAATGTGTAAGGAGTTATGTAAGTTTATGGCTTTAGATTGCCTTGTATGCTGTTAAGAAATATTATAATGTGTTACAATCTGGGGACTTGAGGGACAAAGTAATTGTACATGGATTCTGTCTTATTTATCTTAGTAGTCTTTGGTTCTTGCTAAAATTTCAAATTTAAGATATCAGCAAGGGGCCTTCTGAGAATTATATTATGGGTGATTGTCCTTCCACTGTAACTTTACCTTGTCCTCTTTCTTTGCATCCTTGTTCTCATAATTAAAAATAAAAAATTAAAAAATAAACCAATAATAGAAGTATAAATACAATATAACTCTATTTAAGTAATGTGACTGAAACATAGAATATAATAGTGGGCCCACAGGGAGATCCCAGTCTCCTACCATGGGCTTATAAGGTTCTCTGCATTCCTCTATACTTGTCTTCCTGATTTCCAACTTGAGACTGCAGAGGAAGATTCCAGCGAACAAAGGTTGGTGCCAGTTTTCCGCTATGAGTTTGGAAAGGTCATAGGTTTGATGCATAATAATTTAGAGAAAACCTATATAAATATCAAGTTGCTTATTAAAATTTTATTGCTAGAAACAGTTTCTGACGTTATAAATATATACATATATGTACTTAATATGCATTATAAAATATATTAGAACAATTAGACCTTCCTTAACTTCCATAACACATTTTTCTAATTTTTTACTAGTTTTATACAGCAGCATTTATGTTTCTCTAAAAATTTAAAACTCATTTGGAATATCTCGTGATAACAAAATAGAGGAAATATAAATAATTCAAAAACAAATATAGACACTAAAAATTACTCAATTTATATTTTAAGTCAGGTAACCTTGGTGATGGTAATTTAGAAATGTTTCTGCTTTCACAATGCTTAAAGTATTATTTTAAATATTCTTTACTTTTCTCAGTTTCAGTGGTGGGCATGAAAACCAATTTTTGTAAAAAAACTTTTGTTAACTAAAAAAGTATAAATTTTCTAAGAAATTTCCATCACTAAAAATATGATGGGACTAGTTGAGAAGTTTTAGACAGCAATGAATAGAAGATTCACCCATATTAATTTTATGTCACACTGTCTTCCAAACACATTAATTCACTGAGATATATCTCTAATATTTAAAAAAGTTATACATATTTATCTTGTGATTGCAACCGAAACTGAGGCCCTAAAAGACATCACATGATGTTTGGATAAACTGGTGTAAGACACTCATTTATCTCACATTCTGCAGCAACCAATTAAAAAAGCCAGCAAATGTCTTCACAAGTACTTTGCAAACAAAATCAACAAACTCATGACTTCTTTATAAATTTTTAATTTCTCCTGCATAGTGAGCTTAAATTAGGACTTAAAACCTATTACAAGAAATCCAGACGTCTTAATAATTACAAGTCTTAAGCTGCTCATTGCAAACCAATCTTATGTTACTAATAGGCGTAGTCGGGGCTGGAGCAGCGATGCAAGCAGTTAGGCATCTGCCTTGCATGTGCTATCCTAGGGCAAACCACGGTTCGATCCCCCAGCATTCCATAATGTCCCCCAAGCCAGGAGTAATCCCTAAGCATCACCAGATGTGGCCCAAAAACTGAAATAATAATAATAATGGGCTTAGTAAAGGTTTCCATATCCATATTCTCTCTATGTAAATAGCTAATAAATAACCTGAAATGCAGTGGTATTTTGAGTTACCATTTGATAGAAACAACTCAACAGATCTTTTCTCAAGTATGGTAAATCTGAAACTCCACCACTAAAGCCCACGAGTTTAGAGACAATGGGGGAAATTAAGGAGCTCAACAGAAATTGCAGATAGTGAAAGAAACTTAGTAAAACCTGCAAACCTATTGAAATGCTTGAATCTGGTTGATGAAAGCCTAAAATCAACACTTAATGAATTAGCAACAGAAATTGAGGATGCACTATCCAAATAAATTAAGCAATCACTAGAAGAGAAAGAGGGAAGAATCAAAACATTCTTTGACAGAAAGAATAAACAACATCCCTAATAGCCAAAACGACTCTAAATCCAATACTGAAACATCTTTTATATAACCAAGTAATCAATTGCTGAAATAATTCTTCATTATGTAATGGCATGACAGCTCTCTTTGTCAATAGGTTCCTTGACATTCAATGAACTAACTCTCCCATCAAAAGGAATAGAGTATAGAATTGGATCAGGAAAGAAAACACATCCTCTTGCTGCTAATAGGAAACACACTTAAAATCTTAGTATATACAGAGGAACAGACTAAAAGGATGAAAAACGATTATACAAGCCATGGGTTATAAAAAAGCTGGGAAAGCCATATTTAGATCAGACAAAATTTTATTCTAACTCAAACAAGTAATTTGAGACAAGGATAAACATTGCTTATTAATCAGGGAAAAATAGACCAAGAACTAACTATAATCAACATATATTCACCAAATATTGAATCAGAAATGTTTGTAAAGTGTTTGCTCACAAAGCTAGATAAAAACATGATAGAAACATGATTGATTGTAGTGGGAGATATGACATGAAATTCTCACCACTAGGTAGATCCATGGTAATTTAAGAACCCTAAATACTAAACTAGAAAGAGTTGTTATAAATGTATTTATACAGGGCCTTCCATTGGCAGAAAGCTGAATATTTGTTTTTCTTTAGAACACAGGGAACATTCTCTAGGGTAAATCATATTTTAAGACATAAGTCTAGCTTTAAAATTTCACAAACATAAGAATCATGCCAATCATCTTAACATACGACAATGCCACAGGAACAGATATTGAGTATAAAAAGATGTGGAGAAACTGCCTAAAAACAGCTAGATCAAGAGGAAATCAAGGAAGATAAAAAGATCCCTTAGGACTAATGATAATTAAGCAACAAGGTACCAACATCCAAATGCAGTAATGCAAATGCAGTAATTTGGAGGAAATTTTTAATGATACAGGAATACATTAGGAAGAAAAGTGAAAAATAAAAATCAAGAAACTAAAAGCACACATTATATATCTGGAAAATTAACAACAAAGAAACACAAACATTTGTATTAAAAATATTAAAAAACTAATCAGTAGCTAACATTACAGAAACCAATAAAACATTTCAAAGAATAATTTAAACTAGGAGTTGGTTTTCTTTTGTTATTATTTTTTGAGGCACAACTGGCAGTGCTCGGGAGTTACTACTGGCTCTGTGCTCAGGGGTAATTCCTGGTAGTGGTTGGAAGACCATATGGGATGCCAAAAATCAAAACCAAATCAACTGCATACAAGAGAAACATTCTACCCATAGTGCTATTGATCTGGCCCCAATAGCTGGTTTTCAAAAATAAAAATAAAAAAAGATAGATTAAACCATTGTTCAAGAGTTACAAGGGAAAAAAATTGTTCAAATAAATCAAATTTAAAATTAAAGGGGAGAAATTATAATAGAGCCCCTGATATCCAAGTGATCATGAGGTTTTCTATAAAAAAAACATTGCTCTGTTAACTAGAGAACCTAAAAGAAATGGACTGATTTTTGAAAATGGAATAACTGAAAACTCAATGAGGAGGAAGTAAATAAATCAACCAGGTCAATATAAAGCAAGAACATTTAAACAGTAATTAAGAATCTCACCAAAAACAATATATTCAGTCACAAATGAGTTTAATCCTGTTTTACCAAAATTTCAAACAAGAATTACTGTCACTTATTCTTAAAGTATTCCAAATTGTATAAGAGATGGGAACCCTACCTAACACCTAACATGAAGTTAACATTATATGGATTCCCAAAACTGACAGAGATACTACCAAGAGAGAAAACTATAGACCAATCTCACTACTGAAATGGATGCAAAATTCCTCAACAAAACTTAGAAAACTAAAATCAACAGCACATCTAAAACATTCTACATCATAATTAAGTATATTTCATCCTGGGGACGCAAAACAAAGAAAATAAAAAATATTCAAAGTTAATGGATTGAAATAATTAATGTACCAAATTTATCTAAACTAATTTATATATCTTGTGTGATTCCTATCTAATACATGCAACTTTCTTCAATGATTCAGAAAAGTCAATTATAAAGTTTGTGTGGAACTATAAAAGACCCCAAATCGTCGAAACCATGATGAAGTCAAGAAACTTGGAAGACATCTTAATACCTAATGTGATATTGTACCACAAAGCCATAGCAATCAAATTAGCATGTTATTGAAACAAAGACAGACTTTTAAAAAATGAGTTAGATTAGAATATCCAATGATAACCCCTAAACATATGGTCAACTAATATTTATCAAAGGAAAGGAAATATAAATGGAATAAGAGAACCTTTCAAGAAATGGCATTGAAACAATTTAAGTCTGTGTTTACACTGACTATTCAAATTTGTTTTGTGCAGGCAGCTGTGGGCGACCGTACACCCACATATTCAATGGAACTCTGAATGAATTTTTCACCGCTGCCTGATTCAAGCCATACGTTTGCTTAGCCCTGAGCCAAAAAGAAACTCTGCAAATAAATTTAGCCCGGCACACAGAATCTGGCTTAAACCAGATTCCTTAACCTTTCCATGGAACCTGTTTTTGTAACTGCTCTCAAAAACGTAATTATAGATAGGTTTTTGTAAGGTTTAAACTGTAATCCTTATTGCTTGCACAAAAGAAAGATCTATTAACTATTTGTTTAAGGATTTGCTTCCCCTCCCCCCATCCTGCCAGGTTCCTCTTTATCCTTCCCGCCATCAAAATGTGTTTTTGCTCCCATTGGTTAAAATCGTTGTACCTGTACAAATCTGATTGGTTTAAGTTTCAATCCTATGTTGCTGCTCCTCCCACTGAAGTAGGGCATAAAAGCCCTGCTCTCTCCCTCAAAAAACCTCTTGACTGGCTTCCGTCACCAGGAGCCATTCTACTAATTTCTACAGCTTAATTTTTTAGGTGTTCACAAAAGAGCTTAACACTCACGAATTATTTTAGCTGCTTTTTGCCTTCTGTCCCGGTTGAGAGAAAGCTGCCGGCCGGAATTCTCTCCCAGCAAAGGGCAGGAGCAGAGGAAGTTACAGGCAGCAACATGCTGAATTCAATTTTATGATTATTTTGCACATATCTGTCTGTTAATTTGTGCATTTAGTCCATTGATGTTGAGAAAGATTATTGTTGTGGGATTTTGTGTCATATTTTTATAGAAGTTTAATGTGTTTGTGTGGTCTGCTTTGCCTTAAAGTAGATCCATCACTTTTTTATTTTAAGATTATTTTGTTTGTAATTTTCTTGTCTATTGTTTATCTGTAAAGCTTTCTCCAACAAGACTAAAAATCTGTCTGGGTGAAGTATTAATTTTCTTCATATTTTTCATTATGTTTCACCTCTACCTTCAGGTCTAGATGATTGTTTGAGACAAATATTCTTAGGAGAGGTCATTATGTATATCTCTCTTTCTTCCTGAATGACTTTGCTCGGTATGGTATTCTTTAGTTCTTCCCTGTGGTCTTCCAAGGACCCCGACCATCAGGTAAGCTGGGGACCATGTCAGTAATTCTCGAAGAAGAATCCGGCCTGAAATAGAAGAGGGACTGGGAAATAATGAGAATCGAGACGAGGGTTTCTGATCAAGAGTCCATTTAATAAAGGAAAAAATAGACCTTTTATAGACAATGCAAAACAGAGAGAGTAGGGGCGAGGCACAGTAAGAATTGCTGTAACTTTCCACAGGAACATCTTGATTTTCCAAGGTTAATAAGATTATCATCAGTCAAGAGATTTACATTATCTTTGAGCAACAAAATACAAAATCTAATCTCAGCTTGGGCCTTTTGACCCCTGTCTTTACAAGGACATCTTGGAGCCTAGTGACTCTCTAGCTCTAGGCTATTTCTATTTCTTTGGGTCCAAGGGCAAAGAAGGCCACATGCAGCTTGTAAGCACTTTGGCTAAGACTTTCAGAAACTCCATTTTGATTAGTGAGAGGGCTTTTTAATTATTCCAAACAGTCCCCAACACTTCCCATGCTGTTACAAATTGAGTTTTTTTTCTTGGAGATATGTATTCAATTGTGCAGATATATAAAGACATATGATAGCTAGATAGATAATAGATACATAATAGCAAGCTAGATAGATGATAGATAGATAATAGCTAGCTAGATGATATATAGATAATAGATAGATGATAGATAAATGGAAAGATAGATGATAAATAGATTCTACTTCATGATCCATTCATCTATAGTTGGGCATTTGTTTACATATCTTACAATTGGGAAAACAAATCAATTATATGTAAAAAAAAAAGTGAAATGAGACATCTCTTAAACACCATGCACAAAGGTCAAATCAAAATGGGTTAAAGACATAAAAATCGGACGTGAAATTATAAGGTGCATAAAACATAAGCATAACACTCCGTTACAATGAAGCTAAAGGCATAGTTAAGGAAAAAAAACCACTGACCAGCAAATGGAAGCAAAAGTAAACAGATGGGATTAAATTAAAATGCAAGAGTTATGCATTTCAAAGAAAATGGTTTCTAGAACATAAATACAGTAAAGAATAGAGAAATTGTTCACAAAATACCCATCATATAAGGGATTAATTTCTAAAATATGCAAGGTTTTGATAGAAAGTAACAAGAAAAAAATCTAAACCCATCCAGAAATGCAGAAAAGAAAGTAACAGATATTTTCTCAAAGAAAAAAATTCAGATGGCCAAAAGTCACATGAAAATATGCTCCACATAATTAATCATTATGGGGATGTAAGTTAAAATAACAAAGGGATAACATCTCACAGCACAGTGACTAGCACACATCACCAAGAACAAGAATAATATACTAATGTTGCTATGGATGCAAGGAGAAAGGGACTCTCATTCACTGCTGGTGAGAATGTCATCTATTCCAGCCTTATGGAAAACAATATGGAGATTCATAAAAAAACTCTAGAAATTGAACTTTTATATTATTTTACAATAATACTTCTAGGAAAATACACTGGGACCCAAAACATCATGCAGAAAAGCCTTCTGATTTTCTATATTTGTCACAGAACTATTTACAATAGCCAAAATCTGAAAACAACCCAAGATGAGTAGCTTAAGAGACTATGGTACATCTACACAATGTAATATTATGCAGCTGTTTAAAAAATTGAAGTCATAGAATTTGTTTATATATGGATGAATTGCAGAGTATTATATTGAGTTAAATGAGTCAGAGAAAGAGAAATAGATATTGAATGGTCTCACTGATATGTGGGATATAAGATAAATCAATTATAGTATGTTATTAATATCCAGAAATATAGTATATTAGTAATATCCAGAAATATAATATGGTAGTAATATCTAGAGACAATAGTGACTAGGGTCAGGAGGACTTGTCAGTGGTTGAAGCATGCCACCAGAATAGTCATTGCAATTAGAGTAGAGAAGCTATGCTCCCTATGAGAGTGATAGTTGTAACTGATAACTAGACAAGAACTGGGTACAAAAAAAGGATACAGTGATATTCAGGTACCTTGTGATTAACAATATGGCAAGCAATAGTATCTATATTAAAAGAAAGAGACAGACATACAGGTAGATAGACAGACACAAGTAAAATGTCTGCCCAGAGGCAGACAAGGGGATAGGTAGGAGGAAATCTGGGGACATTATTGGTGGAAAACATTCACTGGTGAAGAGTGTTATACATTGTATGACTGAAACTTAATCATTAATATTTGTAACCATAATACTTAAATTAAATAATTACTTTTAATAAATGAAGACACTCCTTTGAAGAAGATAGCTAGTAGGTTTTTGACAATATTTTTCACTATTTAACATGTTAATTCAAATCACTATGAGATATAATACCCCTACATAAGTTTAAAAGGTATGTAAAAAAGACTATAAATAAACTGTGTTAATGAAGATACATTTGAAATAAAAAGGAGCTCTATCACAAATAATAGGAATATTGTCTGGTTTCGCTCCTTTGGAAAGCAATATGAATTTCTCTCATAAAGTATAAATAGAGATCCCATACAAAGTAGTGATTTCACTTCATGATGTCTACTCTTAAGACACAAAAATAACCATTCTAAAAAATGCAACCGTAGTGTACCGGCACACTTGGTATAATAGATAAGAACTAACCCAAATTTCCAATAACAGATTAGTGGTTAGTAAAGATGTGGTCAAAATGCAATACTAGGGGCCTGAGTGGTGGCACAAGCCACAAGGTGTCTTCCTTGGGCACACTAGCCTAGAGCAGACCAAGGTTTAATCCCTTGGTGTCCCACATGGTCCCCCAAGCCAGGAGCGATTTCTGAGTGCATAGCCAGGAGTAACCCCTGAGCGTCACTAGGTGTGGCTGAAAAAATAAAAACCACACACACAAAATAATGTAATACTATGCATCATGAAGAAAGATGTAATCATGTAAATTACTGTGTGAAAGTGGAGTATCTTGCGTTAAGTGAAATAAATCAAAATAAAGGCAAATACTTTATATTCTCACTTATCTATGTTATATTGAATAACATTGCAAGGTAATGAAAATTAGAAAAGGTAGATAAACTCTGGTTCTACATTAGAGAAATGACAAGACCGAGGATGGAGATAAATCGTTGGGAGGTAAAAATATCATAGTCTGGGGGCTGTATAGGGTCAAAAGCGAGAGGCAATGGACAATTGGTGGTATTGAGTTGAAGTATTTATACATATGGAAACCAATTGAGCCAAAATTATTAAAAGCATGGAACCCAAAATAAAATAATGACACTGAAAAGTGTGTTTGTTAGGAAGGCAATGGAACCTTATGATATTAGTGAAGGGATTCTGACACAGTGCTAATATTGGCATTGGAACGTTAAATTTTTGAAAATTTTACTGATAGCTTTGCACATTACAGTGTCTGAAAAAATAATTTAAGTAAATAAATAGAATTTCCATATTATCCAGTAATTCATTTCTGGACAAATACTCCAAAAATACCAAATTATTTATACTCAAAACTATGCACACTAATGTTTATTAAAATAGTGTTAGTATTATGCAGTGGTCCTCAAACTATGGACTGTGGGCCACATATTGTATTTGTATCTGTTTTGTTTCTTCATTGCAAAATAAGATATATGCAGTGTGCACAAGAATTCGTTCATAAGTTTTGTTTTTACTATAGTCAGACCCTCCAATTGTCTGAGGGATAGTGAACTGGCCCCCTGTTTAAAAAGTTTGAGGACCCCTGATAAGATCTGGAAATAATCTAAGAGCCCAATAAAATATATGATTATAATTAAATGTGGTGTATGGGATATTACACAACTATAAGAAAACATTGAAATGATTTATTTTCAACCTGCATAAAATTATAGGGTATTGTGTTGAATGAAGTGAATCTGAAGTAAAATGGTAATCATAGAATTGTCTCACTCATATATTCAAACAAGACAATAAATAAGTCAATTCCTTCCAAAAAAAAAAAGCAGCTCTGATATACTTCCAGTGAAACAGCGAGCTTTATTTTCAAAGAGTTGAAAATAACATTATCATTAGACAATGGTGAAAGAGTATTTCAGAAACTAGTGGTAGGAAGGGGGAAAATGACATAGTAAGTATAAAACAATAATCAGGAAAATGTAGTAAACCAAATTACCAAATTTTAAAAAGTAAGTTTACAAATCATAGAATTTAATTAAAAGCCAGCTCATCCATTTTACCTTACATAATTTTATTTGTTCAACATTCCCGCCACCAATGTCCCAAATCTCCCTCCATCCCACCCAAACCCCACTTGTACTCCAGACAGGCTTTCCAGTTCCCTCATTCATTCACCTGATTATGGTAGTTCTCTGTGTAATTATTTCTTTTTTGTGTGATTTTTTTCTTTTTTGAATATCTTGATTACATAAATGATTGTGATTAGGTTTCAGTCATGTAAAGAACAGCCCCCTTCACCAGTGTAACATTCCCACCACCAATGTCCCAAATCTCCCTCCATCCCACCACACCCCCACCTATACTCCAGAAATGCTTTCCAGTTCCCTCATTCATTCAATTGATTATGGTAGTTCTCTGTGTAGTTATTTCTATAGCTGTACTGTAGTGAGCTTCATAGAGTGAGCTGGTGTTCCAGCCCTCCTCTCATTGTCTCTGAGGATTGTTACAAAAATGACTTTTATTTTTCTTAAAACCCATAGATGAGTGAAATTATTCTGCATCTCTCTCTCTCCTTCTGACTTATTTCACTCATCATGATAGATTCCATGTACATCCATGTAGAGGAAAATTTCATGACTTCATCTCTTCTGAAGGCTGCATAATATTCCATTGTGTATATGTACCACAGTTTCTTTAGCCATTCGTCTGTTGAAGGGCATCTTGGCTTTTTCCAGAGCCTGGCTATTGTGAATAGTGCTGCAATAAATATAGGTGTGAGGAAGGGGTCTTTGTATTGTATTCTTGTGTTCTTAGGGTATATACCTAGGAGTGAAACACCGAGGTCGAATGGGAGCTCAATTTCCAAATTATGAAGGAACCTCCATATCGCTTTCCATAGAGACTGTACTAGGTGGCATTCCCACCAGTAGTAGATAAGAGTTCCTTTCTCTCCACATCCCCGCCAGCACTGATTGTTCTCATTCTTTGTGATGTGCGCCAATTACTGCGGTGTGAGGTGGTATCTCATTGTTGTTTTGATTTGCATCTACCCTGATGATTAGTGATGAGGAGCATTTTTTCATGTGCCTTTTGGCCATTTGTATTTCCTTTTTATCAAAGTGTCTGTTCATTTCTTCTCCCCATTTTTTGATGGGATTAGATGTTTTTTTCCTTGTAAAGTTCTGTCAGTGCCCTGTATATTTTGAATATTAGCCCCTTATCTGAAGGGTGTTGGGTGAATAGTTTCTCCCACTCAGTGGGTGACTCTTGTATCCTAGGCACTCGTTTTTTTTGAGGTGCAGAAGCTTCTCAGTTTAATGTATTCCCATCTGTTGATCTCTGCTTCCACTTGTTTGGAAAGTGCAGTTTTCTCCTTGAAGATGCCTTTAGTCTCAATGTCATGGAGAGTTTTACCGACGTGTTGTTCTGTAGATCTTATGGTATCAGGCCTAATATAAAGGTCTTTAATCCATTTGATATTACCTTCATACATGATGTTAACTGGGGGTCTATGTTCCTTGGATGAAACTTTAAAATTGGAAATTAAATAGCCTGCTACTGAACAACCAGTAAGTCTGAGCTGAAATAAAAAAGGAAATTAAAACTTTCCTGGAAACAAATGATAATGAAGACACAAAGTGCCAGAATCTATGGGACACATCAAAAGCGGTCCTGAGAGGAAAATTTATAGCTCTACAAGCACACATCAGGAAGGAAGAAGGTCATACCTGAGTAACTAAATGACGCAACTCAAAAAATTAGAAAATGACCAACAAAAGGAACCAATATTAGGGAGACAGAAGGAAATAACAGCTAAAAGCAGAACTCAATAAAGTGGAAAACCAAAAAACAATCCGAAAGATCAACGAAAGCAGAAGTTGGTTCTTTGAAAATGATGTTAATCATCCCAAACCAAAAGCAGGGTAAGTATTTCCATTTCCCTGTGCTCTCTCTTATTTCTTGGAGCAGGGCTTTATAGTTTTCTTTGTATAGGTCCTTCACGTCTTTGGTCAAGTTGACTCCAAGATATTTGAGTTTGTGTGGCACTATTGTGAATGGGATTGCCTTCCTGATTTAAATCTCTTCCCTATCATTATTGGTGTATAAAAAGACCACTGATTACTGTAGGTTGATTTTGTATCCTGCCACCTTGCTATATGAATCTATTGTTTCTAGAAGCTTTTTGGTAGAGTCTTTAGGGTTTTCTAAGTAGAGTATCATGTCATCTGCAAACAATGAGTGCTTGACTTCTTCCGTTCCTATCTGAATTCCCTTGATATCTTTTTCTTGCCTGATCGCTATAGCAAAAACTTCCAGTACTATGTTAAAGAGAAGTGGTGAGAGCAGACAGCCTTGTCTTGTGCCAGAATTTAGAGTAAAGGCTTTTAATTTTTCTCCATTGAGGATGATATTTGCCATTGGCTTGTGGTAGATGGCTTCAACTAGATTGAGAAAGGTTCCTTCCATTCCCATCTTTCTGAGAGTTTTGATCAAGAATGGGTGTTGGACTTTATCAAATGCTTTCTCTGCATCTGTTGATATGATCATGTGATTTTTATTTTGTTCTTGTTGACGTTGTGTATGATGTTAATAGATTTATGGATGTTAAACCATTCTTGCAATCCTGGGATGAAACCTACTTGGTCTTAGTGTATGATCTTCTTGATGATGCATTGGATCCTATTTGCCAGGATTTTGTTGAAGATCTTTGCATCAGCATTCATCAGGGATATTGGTCTGTTATTTTCTTTTTTGGCAGCGTCTGTCTGGTTTTGGTATCAAGGTGATGTTGGCTTCATAAAAGCTGTTTGGGAGTGTTCCCGTTTTTTCAATTTCATGGAAGCTTAGCTAGAATTGGTAGTAGCTCCTCTTGAAAGATTTGAAAAAATTTATTAGGAAAACCGTCTTGGCCTGGGCTTTTCTTTTTGGGCAGATGTTTGATTACAGTTTCAATTTCCTCAGTAGTGATGGGGGTGTTTAGATATGCTACATCCTCCTTACTTAAATGTGGAAGGTTATAAGTGTCCAAGATGTTTTTCATTTCTTCTAGGTTCTCATGTTTAGTAGCATAAAGTTTCTCAAAGTAGTCTCTGATTACCCTTTGGATCTCTACAATTTCTGTCGTGATCTCCCACTTTTCACTTCTAATATGGGTTATCAGATTTATCTCTCTTTCTTTGTGAGTTTTGCCAATGGTCTATCAATCTTGTTTATTTTTTCACAGAACCAGCTTCTGCTTTCATTGATCTTTTGGATTGGTTTTTGGTATTCCACTTCATTGAGTTCTGCTTTCAGCTTTGTTATTTCCTTCTGTCTCCCTATTTTTGGTTCCTTTTGTTGGTCATTTTCTAATTTTTTGAGCTGTGTCATTTTGTTATTCAGGTATGCTCCTTCTTCCTTCCTGATGTGTGCTTGTAGAGCTATAAATTTTCCTCTCAGAACCGCTTTTGCTATGTGCCATAGATTATGGAATTTTATATCTTTATTATCATTTTTTTCCAGGAAAGTTTTGATTTCCTTTTTGATTCCATCTCGGACCCACTGTTTGTTCAGTAGCAGGCTGTTTAATTTCCAATTGTTAAAGTTTTTCTTCTGTGTGGCTTTGTAGTTCACATCTAATTTCAGAGCCTTGTGGTCAGCAAAGGTAGCCTCCAAGATTTCTATCCTCTTGATTTTATGGAGGTATGTTTTATGTGTCAGCATGTAGTCTATTCTGGAGAATGACCCATGTTCATTGGAAAAGAATGTGTATCCAGGTTTTTTGGGATGGAGTGTCCTGTATATATATACTAGTCCACTTTCTTCCATAACTCTTTTCAGTGCTAGTATGTTTTTGTTGGGTTTCAATTCTTTGACCTTTCAAGTTTTGATAGGCCGTGTTGAGTTCTCTCACAATTATTGTGTTATTATTGATTTCTTCTTTCAGATTTGTCTGTAATTGTGTTAGATAATTTGCTGGATTCTCATTGGGTGCATATATGTTTAATAGTCTGATTTCTTCCTGTTGCACATATCCCTTGATTAGTACATAGTGTCCATCATTGTCCCTTACCAACTTTCTGAGTATAAAGTTGGTGTCATCAGATATTAATATGGCCACCCCAGCTTTCTTCAGGGTGTTGTTTCCTTGGATGATTTTTCCTCCAGCTTTTGATTTTGAGTCTATGTTTGTTCTGATTATTCAATGTGTTTCTTATAGGCATGAGAAGTTTGGATTCATCTTTTTGACCCACTTTGCTGCTCTGTGTCTTTTAATTGGTGAATTTAGTCCATTGACATTGAGGGAGATGATTGTCATAGGATTTAATGTCATCTTTGTTGATAAGTTTGCTGTGTTTGTTGGTATCTCTTGTCTTAGAGTGGACCTGTCAGTTTTTCCTTTAAGGCTAGTTTAACATCTGTGAATTTTCTGAGCTATTGTTTATCCATGAAGCTGTGTATTCTTCCTCCAAACCTGAACGTTAGTTGGGCTGGGTGCAGTATTCCTGGTGAGGCATTCATTTTATTCAGTCTTGTCACAATATCCCACCAATGTCTTCTGGCCTTGAGAGTTTCTTGTGATATGTCTGCTGTAAGTCTTAGGTATGCTCCTTTGAATGTAATTTCCCTTTTTGATCTTGCTGCTTTCAGTATTCTATCTCTATCTATGGGATTTGTCATTGTAACGAGGATATATCTTGGGGTGCTTTTCTTTGGGTTTCTTTTAGCTGGTACTCTTTGGGCATGCAGGATTTGATTGCATGTAGTCTTTAACTTCTGGAGTATCTCTTTGATGATGTCTTTGACAGTTGATTCTTCTTGGAGATCTCCTTCTTGGGTTCTGGGACTCCAATGATTTTTATGTTGTTTCTGTTGAGTTTATCAAAGACTTCTATTTTCATCTGTTTGCATGCCTTGAGTACTTTTCCCATTGCCTGTTCGTTTGTCTTAAGGTTCTTTTCTAATTTCTTCTGTTGTGTAGAGTTTTTCTGCATCACATCTTCCAGTACTCCAATTTTCTCCTCAGCTGCTAATATCCTGTTGGCGAGGCTATCCATTGAGTTGTTCAGTTGAGCAACCGTGTTTTTCAGATCTGTTATTTCAGCTTGGAGTTTTCTGATTTCTGTTTTTGTGTTCTCTTCAGATAGATCTATGCTCTTTTTGAGTTCTACGAACATATTCTATATTTCTATTCTAAACTCCTTATCTGAAAGGTTAATCAGGTGGTTGAAATTTATTAACTCATCCGAGCTTTCCTCTTCATTCTCTGTGGATGGTGTTTGCCTGCGAGTTTTCCCCATTGTGAAGCTTGTAGTGTAGTTTTTCCTGCGT
This sequence comes from Suncus etruscus, assembly GCF_024139225.1. Taxonomy (NCBI): domain Eukaryota; kingdom Metazoa; phylum Chordata; class Mammalia; order Eulipotyphla; family Soricidae; genus Suncus; species Suncus etruscus. The sequence continues at coordinate 63,441,179 of NC_064854.1, read as the reverse complement.
GTTGTGGTGGGGTTCATTGTTTAGAAAGAGTGTGTGGCCGCAAAGTGAAGCAAAGCGGCCGCGCTCTTCTGCTGCCTCTAGTTGACAGTCCTCAGAGTGAACAAAGGTACAATAGGGCAGAGCGATCCCACAGCCCCAGAATGTACTCACTCAGCAGCTTCAAAATGCAGTTTTTTGGGGGTGCACTCCCTAGGCCTCTGAGGAAACCTTCGGGGATTCAGAAGCACAGTTTCAGGCAGACAGAAATAGGAGTTTCCCCTGAAGTCCTCAGAGTGAACAGAGGCACAACAGGGCAGAGTGATCCCACAGCCCCATAATGTACTCACTCAGCAGCTTCAAAATGCAGTTTTTTTGGGGTGTGCTCCTTGGCCTCTGAGGAAACCTTCGGGGATTCTGTGTAGTTATTTCTGTAGCTGCACTCACCACTCTTTGTGGTGAGCTTCATGAAGTGACCTGGAAGTTCCAGGCCTCCTCTCATTGTCTCTGAGGATTGTTACAAAAATGACTTTTATTTTTCTTAAAACCCATAGATGAGTGAGACTACACTGCGTCTCTATCTCTTCCTCTGACTTATTTCACTCAGCATGATAGATTCCATGTACATCCATGTATAGGAAAATTTCATGACTTCATCTCTCCTGATGGCTGTGTAATATTCCATTGTGTATATATATCATAGTTTCTTTAGCCATTTGTCTGTTGAAGGGCATCTTGGTTGTTTCAAGAGCCTGGCTATTGTGAATAGTGCTGCAATATATATAGGTGTGAGAAAGGGGTTTTTGTATTGTATTCTAGTGTTCTTAGGGTATATACCTAGGAGTGGAATAGCTGGGTCGAATGGGAGCTCAATTTCCAGATTTTGGAGGACTCTCCATATCACTTTCCATAGAGGTTGGACTAGACGGCATTCCCACTAGCAGTGGATGAGAGTTCCTTTCTCTTAATATCTCTGCCAGCACTGATTATTCTCATTCTTTGTGATATGCACCAACCTCTGTGGTGTGAGGTGGTATCTCATCGTTGTTTTGATTTGCATCTCCCTGATGATTAGTTATGAGAAGCATTTTTATGTGCCTTTTGGCCATTTTTATTTCTTTTTTTTATCAAAGTGTTTGTTCATTTCTTCTCCCCATTTTTTATGGGATTAGATGTTTTTTTCTTGTAAAGTTTTGTCAGTGCCCTGTATATTTTGGATATTAGAATAGTTTCTCCCACTCAGTGGGTGACTCTTTTAACCTGGGCACTATTTCTATTGAGGTACAGAAGCTTCTCAGTTTAATGTATTCCCATCTGTAGATCTATGCTTCCACTTGTTTGGAAAGTGCAGTTTTCTCCTTGAAGTGTTTTAACAATGTGTTGTTCTATACATCTTATGGTATCAGGCCTAATATAAAGGTCTTTAATCCATTTGAATTTTACCTTCGTATATGATGTTAACTGGGGGCCTATGTTCACTTTTTTGCAAGTGGCTAACCAGTTCTGCCAGCACCACTTGTTGAAGAGGTTTTCCCTGCTCCACTTAGGATTTCTTCTTCCTTTGTCAAAATTAGGTAATTGTATGTCTTGGGACATTGTCTGAGAACTCAAACCTATTGCACTGTTCTGAGGGTCTGTCTTTATTCCAATACCATGCTGTTTTGATAACTATTGCTTTGTAGTACAGTTTAAAGTTGGGGAAATTAATGCCTCCCATTTTCTTTTTCCCTAGGAGTGCTTTAGCTATTCGACGGTGTTTATTGTTCCAGATGAACTTCATAAGTGTTTGATCCACTTCTTTGAAAAATGTCATGGGTACTTTAAGGGGATGACATTAAATATGTATAATGCTTTGGGGAGTATTGGCATTTTAATTATGTTAATCCTGCCAATCCATGAGCAGGGTATGTGTTTCCATGTCCGTGTGTCCTCTCTAATTTCTTGGAGCAGGGCTTTATATTTTTCTTTGTATAGGTCTTTCACATCTTTGGTCAAGTTGAATCCAAGATATTTGAGTTTGTGTGGCACTATTGTGAATGGGATTGCCTTCCTGACTTCCATCTCTTCCCTTTTATTAATGGTGTATAAAAAAGCCATTGATTTCTGTGTGTTGATTTTGTAGCCTACCAACTTGCTATATGAATCTATTGTTTCTAGAAGCTTTTTCATAGAGTCTTTGGGTTTTTCCAAGTAGATTATTATGTCATCTGCAAACAATGAGAACTTGACTTCTTCCTTTCCTATCTGGATTCCCTTGATATTTTTTTCTTGCCTGATCGCTATAGCAAGAACTTCCAGTACTATGTCGAAGAGGAGTGGTGAGAGTGGACAGCCTTGTCTTGTATCAAAATTTAGAGGAAAGTCTTTTAGTTTTTCTCCATTGAGAATGATATTTGCCATTGGCTTGTGGTAGATGGCTTCAACTAGATTGAGAAAGGTTCCTTTCATTCCCATCTTGCTGAGAATTTTGATCAAGAATGGGTGTTGGACCTTATCAAATGCTTTTTCTGCATCTATTGATATGATCATGTGATTTTTATTTTTCTTATTGTTGATGTTGTGTATGATGTTGATAGATTTACAGATGTTAAACCATCCTTGCATTCCTTGGATAAAATTTTAACAATTGGAAATTAAATAGCCTGCTACTGAACAACCAGTAGGTCTGAGCTGAAATCAAAAAGGAAATCAAAACTTTCCTGGAAACAAATGATAATGAAGACACAAAGTGCCAGAATCTATGGGACACATCAAAAGCGGTCCTGAGAGGAAAATTTATAGCTCTACAAGCACACATCAGGAAGGAAGAAGGTCATACCTGAGTAACTAAATGACACAGCTCAAAAAATTAGAAAATGACCAACAAAAGGAACCAATATTAGGGAGACAGAAGGAAATAACATAGCTAAAAGCAGAACTCAATAAAGTGGAAAACCAAAAACTATCCGAAAGATCAATGAAAGCAGAAGCTGGTTCTGTGAAAAAATAAACAATATCGATAGAACATTAGCAGAAGTCACAAAGAAAGAGAGTGAGATAAATCTTATAACCCATATTAGAAATGAAAAGGGGGAGATCACGACAGATATTGCAGAGATCCATTGCGTAATCAGAGACTACTTTGAGAATCTTTATGCTACTAAACATGAGAACATAGAAGAAATGGAAAAATTCTTGGACACTTAAAAACCTTCCACATTTAAGTAAGGAGGATGTAGCATATGTAAACACCCCCATCACTTCTGAGGAAATTGAAACTGTAATCAAACATCTGCCAAAAAAGAAAAGCCCAGGCCCAGATGGATTTCCTAATGGATTTTTTCAAATATTTCAAGAGGAGCTACTACCAATCATAGACCATCTCTTCCATGAAATTGAAGAAACGAAAAATCTCCCAAATAGTTTTTATGAAGCCAGCATAACCTTGATACCAAAACCAGACAGACGCTGCCAAAAAAGAAAATTACAGACCAATATCCCTGATGAATGCTGATGCAAAGATCTTCAACAAAATCCTGGCAAATAGGATCCAATGCATCATCAAGAAGATCATACACTACGACCAGGTAGGTTTCATTCCATGATACCTTAATTTTAAACTTACAGTCAAAGAACATTAAGAAAAATAAAACATAACCTATGTACAATTACTTTGTCTTTCATGACCCCAGATGGTAATACATTATAACATTTCTTAGTGTTACACAAGCAATCTAAAGCCATAAAATTTATGTAATTCCTTAAACTTCAAGGCATAGTAATTTTTTAGTCTTTTTTATTAATATCTTTAAACACTTGATTAAAAATATTATTGTAGCTGGGTTTCAGTCATGTAAAGAACACTCCCCTTCACCAGTGTAACATTCCCATCACCAATGTCCCAAATCTCCCTCCTCCCTACCCCACCCCTGCCTGTAATCTTGACAGGCTTTCTACTTCTCTCATTCATTTACATTGTTATAATAGTTCTCAGTGTAGTTATTTCTCTAATTAAAATCAGCACTCTTTGTGATGAGCTTCATGTTGTGAACTGGACCTTCTAGCCATCCTCTCTTTTGTCTGAGAATTATTGCAAAAAATGTCATTGATCTTTCTTAAAACCCATACATAATGAGACTATGTCTGTCTCTCTCCCTCTTACTTATTGCACTCAGCATAATATATTCCATCTACATCCATGTATAGGAAAATTTCATGACTTCATCTTTCCTGATGGCTGCATAATATTCCATTGTGTATATGTACTGCAATTTTTAGCCATTCATCTGTTGAAGGGCATCTCAGTTGTTTCCAAAATTTGGCTATTGTGAATAGCACTGCAATGAATATAGGTGTGAGGAAGAAATTTTTGTATTGTATTTTTGTGTTCTTAGGGTATATCCCTAGGAGTGGTATTGCTGGATCGTCTGGGAGCTCAATTTCCAAGTTTTGGAGGAATCTCCATATCGCTTTTCATAAATGTTGGACTATATTTTGATTTTGTTTTTGATTTGCATCTTCCTGATGATTAGTGATGTGGAGCGTTTTTTCATGTGACCTTTGGCCCTTTGTGTTTCTTCTTTGTCAAAGTGTCTGTTCATTTCTTCTCCCCAATTTTTGATGAGATTAGATATTTTTTCTTGTAAAGTTCTGTCAGTGCCTTATATATTTTGGATATTAGCCCTTTATCTGATAGGTATTGGGTTAAAATTTTCTCCCACTCAGTGGGTGCCTCTTGTATTCTGGGCACTATTTCCTTTTAGGTGCAGAAGCTTCTCATCTTAGTATATTGCCATCTGTTTATCTCTGCTTCCACTTGTTTGTAGAGTGCTATTTTCTCTTTAAAAATGCCTTTAGTCTCAGGGACTAAAGGAAGTAAGGTGTTTGCCTGGCATGCAGAAGGATGGTGGTTTGAATCCCAGCTTAAAGTCATTGGTAAGAACAACAGCCCAATAAAGAATTTATTTATACCTATACCTACAATCTTGTTTCTAAATTTACCCAGTAAAATTTTAAATAAAATTACATTTTTATATTTTTTTCATCAGCAGGATTCGATTTTCTTCCGTAATGCAATTTAACAAATTACTGTTTCCTATAATATATAAAATATACATAAATTTTTCTTTAGGTGTATGCAAAGATTATTTAATCAAGTTTTATCTGTTTAATAGAGGCAATTTACATATATATCAATTTATACAGCATAAAAATATTCATATCGGATTTATCCAATTTGAGAAATGTAAGACCAGGGAGGAAGCATAGTGGTAAAGCACTTGTATTGCATGTGAAACAATGGGTTTAATCTGCAAGATTTAAGACCCTCTGTCACCCCCAAATTGAGAAATTTATAACCCAATATTGACCAAGCTTTCAAGGAATGTTTTGCTAAATGTGCATTTAATTTCTGGTAATTAATTCATAGTACTAAAAGTGTTCTTAGTGGAATGGAGTCATAGTACTGCAGGTAGAACATTTATTTTGTAGATTTTCAATCCATATTAATTCTCTGACAGCCCATATTCTCCCCTAAGCACATTTAGTGATCCCATGCACTGATCCCTGAATAAATAAATACCCAGAAAGAAGTCCTGAGTACAGCTGTGTGTGCCTCCACAAAGCAAAACAAAACAAACTTAAAAATTATTTTTAAATATTCACAAAATTTTGTAAAATATTTCCCAATGTACATGTGCATATATACTGGGAATAGAAAGCTAGAATCTATATGTCTATATCACAAAATGTTAAGTATGGGATTTGTTAGTTAGTTCACTATAAGTCATGTATTCACTGAAAATTATGTAAGGCACAGTAAGATATAGTATTTTAACCTTGAAGACATTTGTGGAAAATAATCTGGCAATAAAACTACTTACTTCTATAATTATTAAGACTGCCATGTCTTGTGTCACAGTATGTTGTTTCAAATTAGCAATTACACTGAGACAATTGGAAAATCAAAACAGAAAGGAAAACTAGGGCTCAAATAAATGACAGCCAACTTTATCATGTTTTCCTTGCAGTTTGCTTTAGATGTCTGCGGGGATGCCAAGAAGAAAGCAATGACTGAAATTTTTGAAAGTCTCAGTACAAGAAAATTTATTAATTGAGAGTAGAAAAAAATCCAGTGAAGTTGAAATCTTAAGTAAAAAGAACAACAAAGAAATTAAGTCAATATTCTGCAGCTATTCGCTAAATTCTATGCTGCACTGATATTACAGATAGAGAAGCAAATGCCCAAATATAAATGACTATATAAATGCTTGTGAGGCTGGGAGATTGAAATCGAAAACCAGGTCCTTTTAGCACAAGTAGTTCAAGCACATCCAGAGAGGAAACAAAGCATATCTTTCTTTCTTTGTAAAACTCACTACTTGTTAGAGGTCACTTTGAGTTTTCATTTCAAGTTCTTTTTTGTTTGTTTGTTTGTTTGTTTTTTCTGGTTTTCTTTTTGGCCACACCCATTTGATGCTCAGGGGTTACTCCCGGCTAAGAGCTCAGAAATTGCCCCTGGCTTGGGGGGACTATATGAGACGCTGGGGGATTGAACCGCGGTCCTTCCTGGGCTAGCGCTTGCAAGGCAGACACCTTACCTCTAGTGCCACCTTGCCAGCCCCCATTTCAAGTTCTTTATCTTGCCTTATTTTTCAGTCTTCAGGAAACTGCATTTTGTAGTTTGTCAAAGTTTTAACTTCATCTTAGCAAGTACTAAAAATGTTATTTATTTTAAAAAGTGTAAATAGTGGGCTAGAGAGATGGTACAGAGGTTAGTGCACTTGCCTGGTATGAGGGCAACATATGTCCTGGGATCCCAGCCAGGAATAAGCCTTTAATATTGCCTGGTAAGCCCCCTCTCCAAAAAAGTACAAAACAATATAGAGTAAAAAAGTTGTATGAGAATCATTACATGTTTATCTGTTGTTTTTTTTAATAGTTGGGTGTGATAGGTCTGCAGTTTAGGTCTCTGCCAAATCTGAAATATTCTATAAATCAAAAACTTTGTTCACTGGTAAAAGACATAGAATGTAAATATTTTATAATGCAGGTGAATTTATAAACTTTGAATATATTTGTTTTTCATTACTATTTAAACAAGATACTCATTATTTTGTGCCTAAATTTTGTTTTGATTTTTGGGTGACACCCAGCAGTGCTCAGGAGTTCCTCCTGGCTCTACGCTCAGAAGTCACTCCTGGCAGGCTTGGGGATCATATAGGATGCCAGGATTTGAACCACCATCCTTCAGCGTCTAAGGCAAACACCCTACAACTGTGCTATCTCTCTGGCCCCAAGAGCCTAAAATTTTTGATATTGATGACCTCTGCAAAAGTAATAAGTTAGTGTTGTTATTGGTATCTGTAGTGGTGGCACAACAGTAAGGCATTTGCGTAGCACACGGCTGACCTAGGACGGGTCACGGATTAATCCTCTGGCGTTCCAGATGGTTCCCCAAGCCAGAGCAATTTCTGAGCACATAATCAAGAGTAACCCCTGAGCATCACCGGGTGTGACCCAAAAATAAAATAAAATAATACGAAATAAAATAAAAAAATAAGTGTTGATATTGGTTTATATCCATTATGACAAAAAAATTAAAAGATAAAATTTATTTTTAAATGTTGATTTTAAAAATGTCTATGTCAGGAAATTAACAGGTATATTAGCATTTGGATATTAAATTCATTTCTGCTCTTTGTTTTCACCCATTTCTTCCAAGTGATTTTTTTTCACATTGTGAAGCATTTTCCTGAATCAAGAACAAAAGCTTTCTGATTAAGTCAGGCTTACATTATGACTTATTTACATCCCTTCAAACTGAGTAAAGAGAAAATAATTGTGGGGGGTAGAAAAGTATGAGCAAGAAAGAGAAGTTTGCAGGGAGAGCATCCATTTTTAATTAGATTGCAGTAGCACAGATGGAGACTATCCTATATAGAGTCACTTGCAGTTTCTGCTTAAATACAGTATGATTTTACTATCTGCTGTGCCTTTTCTATTGTAGCAAGAGGACAAAGAAAGATAGAGAAATTGAGTCCTATTCTCTCAGTTTTTAGCAAAATGTAATGCATACTTGAAGAAAAACAGAAAAGTTACACTCAACTTTTATGCAATCATGTTTACAGCACTTAAATCAGAAAAGGCATTGCTGATTGTTGCCATGCATATTTAAAGATTTAGAAAGGCTCAAAAATGGTTTTAACTTGCATATGTCAATATCAGTTTGGAGGACAAAAATCACATCAATGTGTATATATGTGTGTATGATTTTAAATTACTGTTCAGCTGCCTTTCTTAAATCAAGTAACTTTATCTTATTTTATTCTCCCTCAAGAAAGACTGACAAGAAAATATTCTTCATACTTTCTCACTGCAATTGCATTTCATAAGTGATAAACATAATATATAAAAGTTACATCAAGTAATTGCAATATGTTAATATATTACAAATTAGTTTATTCCTTTTTAAATGAATATAGAAAGTACAGCAATTTTGCAACCAAAATTGACCAAAAATCTAAATACATCCTTAGTATTGTATTTTGAAGAGCATAAAGGAAATGGCTGCAGTATAGAAATAATTATAAAAGCCTTTGGCAAGTAAAATATAGGACATGCTAAATATCTAAATTCCTGTGAAGATCTAGGTCAACCACTAGGAAAATGATGAAAAAATATAAAGCTTATCACAAAAAGAAATACTGCAATACTCCTGTGCTGTCTGTGTTTCTTGAATACCTGAAGGTCTCCTCAGAGGCCTACGGAGCTTACCCCAAAAAACTGCATTTTGAAGCTGCCCAGTGAGTAAATTCTGGCTGTGGGGGTGCCCATCCAATAAGCTGAGCTCTCTGGCCTGTGGAGGCTCCACCCTGCTGTGGCTTTGATCACTCTGAGGATTTCAAGGAAAATTTCTCCTGTGCCTGTCTGTGTTTCTTGAATACCTGAAGGTCTCCTCAGAGGCCTAGAGAGTGCATCCCCAAAAAACTGCATTTTTAATCTGCCCACTGAGTAAACTCTGGCTGTTAAGGTGCCTATCCAGTAAGCTGAGCTCTCTGGCCTGCGGAGGCACCGCCCTGCTGTGACTTATTATTTTGAGGACTTCAAGGGAAACTTCTCCTGTGCCTGTCTGTGTTTCTTGAATACCTGAAGGTCTCCTGAGAGGCCTAGGAAGGATACCTTCAAAAAAACTGTCAACTAGAGGCATCAGAAGAGCGCGACCATGAAGCGAAAATGAACCCAACCACAACACGCAGGAAAACCACACTACAAGTGTGACAATGGGGAAATCTCGCAGGTAAACACCATGCACAGAGAATGAAGAGGAAATCTCGGATGATCTAATAAATTCCAACCACCTGATTAACCTCTCAGAAAAGGAACTTAAAATAGCAATATGGAGGATGTTTTTAGAACTCAAAGAAAGCATAGATCTATCTGAACAGAACACAAAGACAGAAATCAGAAAACTTCAAACTGAAATAACAGATTTGGAGACACTGTAACTCAAATGAAAACCTCAATGGATGGCCTCGCCAGCAGGGTAACAGTAGCTGAGGAGAGAATTGGAGTACTGAAAGATATGATGCAGAAAAACTCAACACAGCAGAAGAAATTGGAAAAGAACCTTAAGACAAATGAACAGGCAATGAAAAAAGTACTCAAGGAATGCAAAGAGATGAAAATAGAAGTCTTTGATAAACTCAACAGAAACAACATAAGAATCATTGGAGTCACAGAGACCCAGGTAGAGGATCTCCAGGAAAAATCAACTGTCAAAGAAATCATCAAAGAGATACTCCCAAAGGTAAAGACTACATGCAATCAAATCCTGCATGCCCGAAGAGTACCAGCTAAAAGAGACCCAAAGAAAAAAAAGCCTGAGATACATCCTTATTACAATGACAAATTCCACAGATAGAGATAGAATACTGAAAGCAGCAAGATCAAAAAGGAAATTTACATTCAAAGAAGCTTCTCTATTACTTACCACAGACATGTCACATGAAACTCTCAAGGCCAGAAGACATTGGTGGGATATTGTGACAAGTCTGAATGAAATGAACGCCTCACCAGGAATACTGCACCCAGCCCGACTCATGTTCAGGTTTGAAGGAAGAATACATAGCTTCATGGATAAACAACAGCTCAGAAACTTCACAGATGAAAAACCAGCCTTAAAGGAAAAACTGACAGGTCTACTCTAAGACAAGAGAGACCAACAAACACAGCAAACTTATCAACAAAGGTGACGTTAAATCCTATGACAATCATCTCCCTCAATGTCAATGGACTAAATTCACCAATTAAAAGACACAAAGTGGCAAAGTGGGTCAAAAAGATGAATCCAACCTTCTCATGCTTACAAGAAACACATCTGAATAGTCAGAACAAATATAGACTCAAAATCAAAGGCGGGAGGCAAATCATCCAAGCAAACAACACCCTCAAAAAAGCTGGGGTGGCAATATTAGTATCTGATAACACCAACTTTATACTCAGAAAAGTGGTAAGGGACAAAGATAGACACTGTAATAATCAAGGGATATGTGCAACAGGAAGAAACAGGATATGTGCAACAGGAAGAAATTAGACAATTAAACAATTAGACAATTTAATTAGACAATTAAACATATATGCACCCAATGAGAGACCAGCAAATTATCTAACACAATTACTGACAAATCTGAAATTAGATGTGAAATACAAAGCCACACAAAAGGAAAACTTTAACAATTGGAAATTAAACACCCTGCTACTGAACAACCAGTGGGTCCGAGATGAAATCAAAAAGGAAATCAAAACTTTCCTGGAAAAAATGATAATGAAGACAAAAACTGCCAGGATCTATGGGACACAGCAAAAGCATCCTGAGAGGAAAATTTATAGCTCTACAAGCACACATTATGAAGGAAGAAGGGGAATACCTGAAAAACTTAATGACACAGCTCAAAAAATTAGAAAATGACCAACAAAAGGAACAAAAAATAGCGAGACAGAAGTAAATAACAAAGCTGAAAGCAGAACTTAATGAAGTGGGAAACCAAAAAACAATCCAAAAGATCAACGAAAGCAGAACTTGGTTCTTTGAAAAAATAAATAAGATTGAGAGAACATTGGCAAAACTCACATAGAAAGAGAGAGAAACCTGATAACCCATATAACAAATGAAAAGGGGAAAATCACGACAGATATTGCAGAGATCCAAAGGGTAATCAAGACTACTTTGAGAAACTTTATGCTACTAAATATGAGAACCTAGGAGAAATGGAAAAATTCTTGGACACTTATAACCTTTCACATTTAAGTAAGAGGATGTAGCAAATCTAAACACCCCCATCACCACAGAGGATTGAAACTATAATCAAAGATCTGCCTAAAATAAAAGCCCAGGCCAAGATGGATTTTCTAATAAATTTTTTCAAATCTTTCAAGAGGAGCTACTACGAATCCTAGCCAGACTTTTCCATGAAATTGATAGAACAGGAACACGCCCAGAGAGCTTTTATGAAGCGAACATCACCTTGATACCAAAACCAAAAAGAGATGCTGCCAAAAATAAATTACAGACACATATCGCTGATGAAACTGATGCAAATATCTTCAACAAAATCCTGGCATATAGGATCCAATGCATCATGAAGAAGATCATCCACTACGATCAAGTAGGTTTCATCCCAGTAATGCAAGGATGGTTTATCATCCGTAAATCTATCAACATCATACAAAACATGAAGAAGAAGAAGAAGAAGAAGAAGAAGAAGAAGAAGAAGAAGAAGAAGAAGAAGAAGAAGAAGAAGAAGAAGAAGAAGAATCACAAGATCATATGAATAGATCCAGAGAAAGCATTTGATAAGGTCTAACACCCAGGTCCAACACCCATTCTTGATCAAAACTCTCAGCAAGATGGGAATGAAAGTAACCTTTCTCAATCTAGTTGAAGCCATCTACCACAAGCCAATGGCAAATATTATCCTCAATAGAGAAAAACTAAAAGCCTTTCCTCTAAATTCTGGTACAAGACAAGGCTGTCCTCTCTCACCACTCCCCTTCAACATAGCATTGGAAGTGCTTGCTATAGCAATCAGGCAAGAAAAAGATATCAAGGGAATCCAGATAGGAAAGGAAAAAGTCAAGCTCTTATTGTTTGCAGATGACATGATTCTCTACTTAGAAAATCTAAAGACTTTACCAAAAAGCTTCTAGAAACAATAGACTCATATATATAGGTGGCAGGCTACAAAATTAACACATATAAATCAATGGCCTTTTTATACACCAATAATGATAGGGAAGAGAAGGACGTCAAGAAGTCAATCCCATTCACAATAGTGCCACACAGTCTCAAATATCTTGGATTCAACTTGACCAAAGACGTGAAAGACCTATATAAAGAAAACTATAAAGCCCTGCTCCAAGAAATAAGAGAGGACACACAGAAATGTACACATACCCTGCTCATGGATTGCCAAGATTAACATAATTAAAATGGCAATACTCCCAAAGCATTATACAGATTTAATGCGATCTCCTTAAAAATACCCATGGCATTCTGCAAAGAAGTGTATCAAACACTTATGAAGTTCATTGGAACAATAAACACCCTCGAATAGCTAAAGCAGTCCTAGGAAAAAGAAAAATGGGAGGCATTACTTTCCACAACTTTAAACTGTACTACAAAGCAATAGTTATCAATACAGCATGGTGTTGGTATAAAGACAGACCCACAGATCAGTGGAATAGGCTTGAGTTTTCAGACCGTGTTCCCAGATATACAATTACCTAATTTTTGACAAAGGAGCAAGAAATCCTAAGTAGAGCAGGGAAAACCTCTTTAACATGTGGTGCTGGCAGAACTGATTAGCCACTTGCAAAAAAGCGAACATAGACCCCCAATTAACATCATGTACGAAGGTAAAATCCAAATGGATTAAAGACCTTGATATCAGACCTGATACCATAAGGTATATAGAACAACACATCGGTAAAACACTCCATGACATTGAGACTAAAGGCATCGTCTAGGAGGAAACTGCATTTTCCAAACAAGTGAAAGGAAATAGTGCCCAGGATACAAGAGCCACCCACTGAGTGGGAGTAACTATTCACCCAACACCCTTCAGATAAGGGGATAATATCCAAAATATACAGGGCACTGACAGAACTTTACAAGAAAAAAACATCTAATCCCATCAAGAAATGGGGAGAAGAAATGAACAGACACTTTGATAATAAAGAAATACAAATGGACAAAAGGCACATGAAAAATGCTCCTCGTCACTAATCATCAGAGAGATGCAAATCAAAACAATTATTAGATACCATCTCACACCACAGAGATTGTCACACATCACACATCACAAAGAATGAGAACAATCAGTGCTTGCTGGGATGTGGAGAGAAAGAGACTTTTATCCACTGCTGGTGGGAATGCCATCTAGTCCATCCTCTATGGAAAGCGATATGGAGATTCCTCCAAAATCTGGAAATTGAGCTCCCATTCGACCCAGCTATTCCACTCCTAGGGATATAGCCTGGGAATATAAGAATACAATACAAAAACTCCTTCCTCACACCTATATTTATTGCAGCACTATTCACAATAGCCAGGCTCTGGAAACAACCAAAATTTCCTTCTAGAAATGAATGTCTAAAGAAACTGTGGTACATATACACAATGGAATATTATGCAGCCGTTAGGAGAGATGAATTCATATAATATTCCTATACCATGATGTACATGGAGTCTATTATGCTGAGTGAAATAAGTTAGAGTGAGAGAGATAGACGCAGAATTGTCTCACTCATCTATGGGTTTTAAGAGAAATCAAAATCATTTTTGCAACAATCCTCAGAGACAATGAGAAAAGGTCTGGAACCTCTAGCTCACTTCCTGAAGATCACCACAAAGAATGGTGAGTGCAGTTATAGAAATAACTACACAGAAACCTACCATAATTATATGAATGAATGAGGGAATTGAAAAGCATGTGTGGAGTACAGGTGGGGGTGGGGTGGGATGGAGGAATATTTGGGACATTGGTGGTGGGAATGTTGCACTGGTGAAGGGGGTGTTCTTTACATGACTGAAACCTAATCACAATAATTTATGTAATCAAGATGTTTAAATAAAGAAAAAAAAGAAATACTGCAATAACAACCCAAGTTGATGCTATGCTAACAACATCAAAATTTCAGCCTTTCCCTCATGTTTTCTAGAAAGCAGTCTCTCTCTATATATGTATACATATAGATTTACTTATGTGTATTGTTGATTTATTATATAAAACAATTTAATGTCAATTATGTAATTTATATAAATAATCCACTTAATTTAGTTCAGATACGTAGACATATTTTAGGATATTTAGGACATTAAACATGTATTCTGAAGTATAATGAATGAAAGTATACAAGTATAAATGTGTATAATGAAGTAGCTACCTCAAAACCATAAATGTCAATACTATTTATTGATGTGACTAACATTACTAAAATAAATTAATACATTAAATGATTAATACCTACATGAAGAGAGAAATTACATACGCATATCTACAGTTAAACAGCATCAATAATTTAAAATCAATTTAAGTAATCACTAGAAGTTATATTATTTTATTAAAATCAATTTAAAATTTGGTAGCTGTTATAAAATTCATAGAATGAATTCATAGAACTATGTTCTAGTTAACCAACATTACCCCATTATAAATGCAACACTAATATGTTATGTGGAATATAAAATCAAGATGGAGGTGTGGTTTCATGGCAAAGTGCTTACACTGCAAACCTAAAATCTAGGTTAAGTCCCAGGTATTGGGAATATAAAGAAAAAATTTTGGACCAGAGATACAGTACAGAGGTCATGGAATTGCTCTATATGCACTTGATATAAGTTTGAGTCACTGACACTGTATAAAATCCTCATAACCCATCAGGGCTCACTCCTAAACATAAAGAAAGAAGCAACCCAACCAAAGAATCCAACCTTCTGCTTAGTACAAGAAACACACCTGAATAGTCAGAACAAACATAGACTCAAAATAAAAGGCTGGAGGAAAATCATCTAAGCAAACAACACCCATAAAAAAGCTGGAGTGGCCATACTAATACCAGATAATGCAAAATATATACATAGTAAAGTTGTAAGGTACAAAGATGAACATTTTGTATTAATCAAGGGATACGTACATCAGGAAGAAATCACTCTCCTAAACATATATGCACCAAATTAGGGGCCAGCAAAATATTTAATAAAATTCTGACAAATCTGAAAAATAATATCAATAACAACACAGTAATTGTGGGAGACTTCAACAAAGCATTGTCAAAACTTGACTGGTAAAGCAGACTGAAACCCAACAAGAATATACTAGACCTGAAAAGAGAAATAGAAAAAGAGGCCTATAGATATATACAGGACACCACCCACAGAAGCCCAAATAAACATTCTTCTCCAATATACAAGGGACATTCTCCAGGATAGACTACATGCTAGCACATAAAACATACCTTCATAATATCAAGAGGATACAAATTTTGCAGGCTACCTTCACTGACCACAAGGCCCTAAAATTATATGTGAACCACAAAGGGACACAGAAGAAAAACTTTAATACCTGGAAGTTAAACAGCCTTATACTGAATAAACAGTAGGTCCGAAATGAAATCAAAGAGGAAATCAAAACCTTCTTAGAAACAAATGTCAATGGAGACACAAACTATCAAAACCTATGGAACACAGCTAAAGCGGTTCTGAGAGAAAAATTTATAGCTTTGCAAGCACACATCAGGAAAGAAGAATGGGCATACCTGAATAGCTAATTGACGCAGCTCATAGAATTAGAAAATAATCAACAAAAGTACCCAAAAATAGGGAGACAGAAGTAAATAACAAAGCTGAGAGCAGAAATCAATGAAGCAGAAACCAAAAAACAATCCAAATGATCAACGAAAGCAAAGTTGGTTCTTTCA
Source organism: Suncus etruscus (assembly GCF_024139225.1). Classification (NCBI taxonomy): domain Eukaryota; kingdom Metazoa; phylum Chordata; class Mammalia; order Eulipotyphla; family Soricidae; genus Suncus; species Suncus etruscus. The sequence continues at coordinate 63,425,246 of NC_064854.1, read as the reverse complement.
AAAATTAACAAGACTGATAGAGCACTGGCAAAAATAACAAAGAAGGAGAGAGAGAAGCTTGATAATTTGTATTAGGAATGTAAAAGGAGAGATCACTACTGATAAGGTAGAGATCCAAAGAAAAATCAGAAACTACTTTGAGAAACTCTATGCCACTAAAAATGAAAACCTGGAAGAAATGAATAAATTTTTGGACTCTTATAATCTTCAAAGGTTGAAGGAAGAGGATGTAGCATATCTAAACACACCCATCACTATTGAGGAAATTAAGACACTAATCAAATGTCTGCCCAAAAGCAAAAGTCCAGGCCCAGATGGATTTGCTAATGAATTTATTCAACTTTTCAAGAGGAACTTCTACCAATCCTGGCAAGACTCTTTCATGAAATAAAAAATAAAAAAAAAAAACAGGAACTATTCTAAATAGCTTTTATGAAGCCAACATCACCTTGATAACTAAACCAGACAGAGATGCTACCAAAGAAGAAAATTACAGACCAATATCCCTGATGGATACAGATGCAAAGATCCTCAACAAAATCCTGGGAAACAGGATTCAATGCCTCATTAAGAAGATCATCCACTATGATCAAGTAGGCCTCATCCAAGAATGAAAGGCTGATTTAACATCCAAAAATCTATGAATATTATACACAACATCAACAACAAGAAAAATAGAAACATATGATCGCAGCAATAGATACAGAGAAAGCATTTGATAAGGTCCAACCCCTATTCTTGAAAAAAACTCTCAGCAAGATTGGAATAGAAGGAACCTTTCTCAATATAGATAAGGCCATTTACCACAAGCCAGAGGCAAATATAGTTTTCAATGGAGTAAAACAAAAAACCTTCACTCTAAATTCTGGCACAAGACAAGGCTGTCCTTTCTCACCACTCCTATTCAACATAGCACTGGAAGTACTTGCTATAGCGATTGGGCAAGAAAAAGATATGAAGGGAATCCAGATAGTAAAGGAAGAAATCAAGTTCTCTCTGTTTGCAGATGACATGATACTCTACTTAGAAAACCCTAAATTCTCTACAAAAAAACTTCTAGAAACAATAGACTCATCTAGCAAGGTGGCAGGCTACAAAATTAACACACAAAATTAATGGCCTTTCTATACACCAATAGTAATAAGGAAGGAATAGACATTAAGAAAACAACCCCATTCACAATAGTGCCACAAAAACTCAAATACATTGGAATCAACTTGACTAAAAATGTAAATGAACTATACAAAGTAAACTATAAAACTCTGCTCCAAGAAATAAAAGAGGACATGTGGAAATGGAAGAACATACCCTGCTCATGGATTGGCAGAATTAACATTATTAAAATGGCAATACTACCAAAGCATTGTACAGATTTAATGAGATCCCTCTAAATGCACCCATGACATTCTTCAAAGAAGTGGATCAGGCACTTTTAAAATCTATATGGAACAATATACACCCTAGAATAGCTAAAGCAATCATTGGCAATAAGAATATGAGAGGAGTTACTTTCCCCAACTTTAAACTGTACTACAAAGCAATAGTTATCCAAACAGCATGGTATTGGAATAAAGACAGGCCCTCAGATCAATGGAATAGGCTTGAATACTCAGAAAATGTTCCCCAGACATACAATCACCTAATTTTTGATAAGGAGCAAGAAATGCAAAATGGAGCAAAGAAAGCCTCTTCAACAAATGGTGTTGGCACAACTGGCTAGCCACTTGCAAAAAATTGAACATAGGCCCCCCAGATAACATCATGTATGAAGGTTAAATCCAAATGAATGAAAGACCTTGATATCAGAGGTGAAAACATAAGATATATAGAACAACACGTAGGTAAAACATTCCAGGACATTGAGACTGAAGTCATCTTCAAAGAGGAAGCTGCACTCTCCAAGCAAGTAAAAGCAGAGATTAACAAATGGGAATATATTAAACTGAGAAGTTTCTGCACCTCAAAAAAATAGCGCCCAGATACAAGATCTCCCCACTGAGTGGGAGAAACTATTCACCCAATATCCATTAGACATGGGGCTAATCTCCAAATATACAAGGCACTGACAGAAATTTACAAGAAAAAACATCTAATCCCATCAAAAAATGGGAAGAAGAAATGGACAGACACTTTGACAAAGAAGAAATACATATGGCCAAAAGACACATGAAAAAATGCTCCACATCACTAATCATCAGGGAGATGCAAATCAAAACAACTATGAGGTACCACCTCACACCCCAGAGATTGGCACACATCACAATGAATGAGAACAAGCAGTGTTGGCGGGGATGTGGAGAGAGAAATACTCTTATCCACTGCTGGTGGAAATGCCGTCTAGCTCAACCTTTATGGAAAGTAATATTGAGATTCCCCCAAAAACTGGAAATTGAGTTCCCATACGACACAGCTATACCACTGCTAGGAATATACCCTAGGAACATAAAAAAAAAATTTTTTTTCTTTTTTCTTTTGGAACATAAAAATTTAATACAAAAATTCTTTCCTTACACCTATATTCATTTCAGCACTATTAACCATAGCAAGACTCTGGAAACAGCCAAGATACCCTTCAACAGATGAATGGCTAAGTAAACTGTGGTACATATACACAATAGAATATTATGCAGCTGTCAGGAGAGATGAAGTTATGGAATTTTCTCATACATGGATGTACATGGAATCTATTTTGCTGAGTAAAACAGTCAGAGAGAAAGTGAAGCCCGCAGAATGGTCTCACTCATCTATGGGTTTTAAAAAAATAAAGACATTATTGCAATAACTACTTTCATACACAAAAGAGAAAAGATTTGGAAGTTACAGCTCACCTCATGAATCTCACCACAAACAGGGATGAGTTTAGTTAGAGAAATAACTACGTTTTGAACTATCCTAATAATGAGAATGTACGAGGGAAATAGAAAGCCTGTCTAGAGTACAGGCGGGGGTTGGGTGGGGAGGAGGGAGATTTGAGACATTGGTGATGGGAATGTTGCACTGGTGATGGGTGGTGTTCTTTACATGACTGAAACCCAAACACAATCATGTATTTAATAAAGTTGTTTAAATAAAAAATAGTAGAAATAGAAAAAAAGAAAAATTTTCCCATACATGGATGTACATGGAATCTATTATGCTTAGTTAATTATTTCAGAGAGAGAGGAAAGATGCAGAATGGTCTCACTCATCTATGGGTTTTAAGAAAAATGAAAGACATTCTTGCAATAATAACTTTCAGTCACAAAATAGAAAAGAGCTGGAAGTTACAGCTCACCTCATGAAGCTCACCACAAACAGGGATAAGTTTAGTTACAGATATAACTACATTGTGAACTATCCTAATAATAAGAATGTACGAGGGAAATCGAAAGCCTGTCTGGAGTATAGGTGGTGGTTGGGTGGGGAGGAGGGAGATTTGGGACATTGGTGATGGGAATGTTGCACTGGTGATGGGTGGTGTTCTTTACATGACTAAAACCCAAACACAATCATGTATGTAATAAAGTTCTTTAAACAAAAAAAAATTCAAAAAGGGGGGCTGCTGTGCCTCATATGGACCAATGTCTCCTCACTTTAATGAATCATTACAGATGGAGTGTGCTTTGGACCCCTCATATTTTATGTGTTTTAAAAGCTGTTTAAGCCCTTCAAAATATATGCAGTGGAAAGTGTGGTTTAGTAAAAAGCCTAAGACAAAACTACATATCTTAGGTTGTTCTAGGGGGAAATTTTCAGGAGTTCGATTAACTTAGGAGTGTTGGTTGGGGAAGGACAATGGGCAGATATAAGAAAAGAAACTACCATACCTGCAGTTTGGTGAGGTAGAGTTGTGGGATTGGGAAAAGATTGATGCTGGTGCTGAATTTAAAAACATTGTACAAGAATGTATCACGAAGTCTAGCCATATAAAAAATAATTGGGTAACTATGTGATTGGATGCAGGCTAGATTGGGGAGGTTTCAAAACTATGGTCTGTGGATAACATGCAGCATATTAAGGACATATGCCTGGCTTGCTGGGTATTTGTGCCACTAGTGCCTGTCCTGTTTAATAACCAACTGATGTTGGTCCCTCAGTTCACAAGTGTGAGATGTGTGATGCATTCTCTGAGTCTCCTCCATCGAGCTGTATTTCAACTCCTCTCAGTCTCAGGCAGAGGTCTTCAAACTACATCCTGCCAAAAACTCATTGATCCCATTGAAATTCTGGTAAGTTTGTTAATTTAACTTGTTCTTAATTTTAAATATATATATATATATATACACATATATATTCCTTTTTTCTTTACTTCAAATAAGATATGTGCAATATGATAAGAATTCTTTTGGTCACACCTGGTGGCACTCAGATGTTACTCCTGGCTCTCTACTCAGAAATTGCTCCTGGCAGAAATGGAGGAACCATATGGGATGCCAGAATTCTAAACACTGTCCATCCTGGGTTGGCAGCTTGCAAGGTAAATGACCTACTGCTGTGCTCTCTCTCTGGCCCCTGTGCATAGAATTGTTCATTTATTTTTTAAACTATTTTTGACCCTCCAAGGTTCTGAGAAACAGTGAAATGGCTTCTGTTGAAAAATTTTTTGAGGGCAGCTCATTTAGATGTAGAGAAATACAGCAGAACATATTAAGACATTTAGCTTTTGAGAATTCAATAAAGTTTGTTAAACAATCTTCAGCATCAAAGAGAAATCTCTAAAAGGTCTCTATCAGAAAGCTATAATATCATAGGGTACCTGAAAATATGCAGAAAGTTGGTTCTAGTAAATATCAGGCAGACATTTATGCTATTCATGAAGTCTAGTCAGTATAGAGGCAAAATCAGGTTAATCAGAATGGTTCATGCTACCTCAACAGAGACTACAGAGACTCTCCCAAGGGCATCATCATCTCAAGGCACCACCCAGAGATTGTCTGAGGTGTGGTAGGAAAAACCAATGGGCTAGAGCAGGGGTCTCAAACTCAATTTACCTGGGGAACACAGGAGGCAAAGTCGGGTGATCCTTGAGTGCAAAGTCAGTAGTAAGCCTTGAACATTGGGAGTGTGTGACCCAAACAACTAAAACAAAACAAAACAAAAAAAGATTCCTTTAGGGCAGGGCCACAAAATGTTGTATGGAGGGCCGTTTGCGGCCTGCGGGCTGCGAGTTTGAGACCCCTGGGCTAGAGACTGCTGCTCATATAATTATCCTGTCTTGAGAAACAGAGAAGAGGCCATTGAAATTTCTCAAGCTCAGGGTATTTTTTAAACTGTAGTAATTAGGGCATTTTCGTAGAGATTGCAGGTCTTCTCTTGAACCTGTCTTCTGAAGAGCACAACCCAATAACCCTATCTCAGAAAACTGGGCAAGAGTCATTTCCAGGACCTGCAGAATCAAGGGAAACTCCTTATGCACACCCTCTCTCCCCAGACTGCCCACAGAGCTACAATCAATAGATTACATTATAACCTTCTACTGCAGAAAATTCTGCCTTGGATACTCCCTACCCCAAATCATAATGATATCACCACCCCAGTGTCCCTTTAAATTCAAACCTGTTAAGAGCTACCAATTCCATTAGGTATCTTAGTCCTGCTCCTAGGAATAAGCATTTTAATTCTTAAAGGAATCACTATTATGGTTGGAGTAATAGACTCTGACATTTGGGGAAATAATAAATGTCATTTCAATACCAATTGTTTGGACTTTTGAAATGGAAGAGTACCTTGATCAACTCCTAGTACTTCCTTTAGAATATCTGCCCAATTCAGTTGCTCTAGGATTGGAGAACTAAACCCCTAGTAGCATCTGATGATCCCCTGGTGGTCTTTACTTCTATTCATACATGGAACGAGCACCCACTTGAGATTCGTAAGAAGTTTAAGGGTATAATTGACACAGATTTCAATTTTTCTATATTTTCATTCCAAAATTGGCCCCCAAAACTGGGCAATGCAGGCCTGCAACCTATAGCTTTCACAGTATAGGCACCTTGCCTTTATTCTGACTGTTAGACAGCTAAATCACAGGCCCAGAAGATAATGTAGCTACTTTTTAACCATTTGTAGTCTATAGGGTTAAGATTCTATAGGGTTAAGAGCTACATGAACAGTGGTATGCTCAGATCAGAAATCCAACCCCACCCATTCTCTGGCCCCTAATTCAAAGCCATGCCTTTTTAATTGGTGACACTATGGTTTAGCGCCCACCATTCCCCCACATTCAGTAGAAATCTGACAATCATGTGTGGATGCAACAGTGTTTCCTCAATAAAGTAAATTTAAAGATGCTATTAGCTTTGGTAGAGGAACAGTTAAGCTGGGGCACATTAAAACTTTATTTTTAGAATGCATTTTTTCTGTATTTATTATAAGAAAGAAACCAGGGAAATGGCAGTTGCAATTGAATTAAGTAATGCTAATTAACCACGGTTCTTATGAGTGTCCTGTAACCTGGTCTCCCCACCTTGACTGTGATTCCTAAAGAATAGTTTCCTGTTGTAACAGACTTAAGAAACTGCTTTTATAATACACCTATACTCCCAAATGACCATAAGTCTTTTTACTTTCCATTTCCTCTCTTAAAAATAGGGCACCCAGTAGTAGGTTTTAGTGGTGTGTTTTACCTCAGAGAACATCCTATTTACGTACCATATATCAATATTTTGTTGATGTGATTTTCCACCCTGACCGTGCAAAGTTTCCCCATGCTTCTATTACACACTATATGAACGATATCTTGCTTTCATATTCTAATGACAAGGAGCTTCAGAGATTATATAAGGATGTGATTAGATGCTTTTTGGCAAACTGTTTTTAGGTTACCACAGAGAAAATTCAGATGATTCCCTCAAAATCTTCTTTTATCAGAATGATCTAAATAAAATTAATGATTTTCAAAAACTGCTCAGTCACACTAATTATAACTGACCCTCCCTTGAACCTCCCAACTGAGTTTAATAACTTATTTCTCACTCTTCAAGGGGACTCTGCCCTTGATATCCCATGGCAATTAGCCTCTGAAGTTTAAAAGAAATTAGAATTCTTTATAAAATGGCTCCCAAAGTCCTAGCTTTCTAGGTTTAGCCCTGCAGAAAAAGTATGGTTATTGTTATTTGCTACACTTCAATGGCCAACCACAACTATCTAATTATCCAGCATATTATAATGGCTCTATTTACACTACAAATAGCCTCACATCCTCATGCCATATGTGGAGTTAATAGCCACCCTTATAATTAAAGGAAGGCTGCAGGCACATGCCCTATATTTCCCATGCCATAGTTTTGCCTATTCCAAAATAAAAAGGAACATGAATGCATTATTCATCTAAGCAGGCTGCTCAAATAAATTATCTGTTTTCTCGGGAGAAATTTTCTTACTTTTCTGGGCTGAAAGAGCCTAGGATTTTTTCAGAAGGGTGCCTTTTGTAATTTACTTTATAATTTATTTATCCCCCATATCTAATGCTAAAGTATATTACATTGATTGATCTTCATCAGATAATGGTGGTCTCATTGGCCCTTCATTGACCACAATAGTATTTACAAATTATAGGTTTGTCCAAGAATTATAACATTGATTTATATACTCTCTCATGAGTTAAGCCCATATAATTGTGGTTAGTGATTCAGCATATGAGGTTGGCTTTTTTTCTGAAATTGTCTTTGCTCCCCTAAATGCCATAACCATGTTGTTTAGAATTTGCTTCAGCAATTACAAGCTCTTTTAAAAACACTCTCAAACTATTTTTATTACTCATATTATATCTCATTCTGACCTCCCTGGACTGATAGTATGGTTAAGGAAGTAAAAAAAAGCCAGTCAAATAGTTTGCTTGTATTCAGTCTGTGCTCTATTACACTGTACATCCCATATGGCTGGTGCTAATCTATGAGGTCTGAAGACAAATTAATTATAGCAGATGGATATTACATATGTTAACATTTTTCCAAACAAAACTTTTCTTCTTGTAGTAGTTGATACTTATGCCTGTTTTATATATGCTGTCTATATGGCTTCTAAAAGAACTAAGTCATTATTCCTTTCTGTAACAATGTTTTTCTGTCATGGACATTCCCCATACCTTCAAAACTGAAAATGGTTCAGCCTACACTATAAAAATTTTCAATCATTCTGTAAAGAACAGCAAATTAAACATGTCACTAGTATCCCTTACAATTCTCAATGACAAGGAATCATAAAATGCTTACAAAACTTAATTTTGTCTGTAATTATGTTCTAATGTTTTTGTTCACAGAAATCTATGGGAAAGAAACTTGAATACTCTGAACATGTTTTACAGTGCTCAGTGCTCTAAACTATTATACAGTGGTTATTATAAGAATGTTTACCAACTTATGAGAAAATAATTTTGTGATATGCACAAGATAGGTTATGGAGAAGCTGATTGGTTTGGGAATGATGTATGCACACTCTTACTGAAGACAATTTAACAGCCAAGTCTACTCTCATTATCAATAATGTCTAGTAATTAGCTATTATAGTAATTTTCCTCACCAATAGCTAACTTCGTATTTATGAAGTACTTTGACCCATTTCCATTTACCACACTAACTGGATCACTATATAGTTATAGCTAATTGGTTGATCAAATATGTATGTGTGTATATGTTTGTGTATGATGGCCACCTCTGTACTTCTTATGTCTGTGATGTACATAACGTCCTTTGTGTTGTACATAATGTCTGTCCTTGTTGTACAAAGCCCATATACCATCCTCCTCCCTTCCTGCCACACAGCAAATTATTTTCTATCATCTTCCTATGCTCACCTTTCCTAGATTCATTGCTTTGCCCATTAAACCCCTACAGCTCAACATTTCTTGTGCCCTGAAGCACTACCGCACTCCCACATGCTTCTAGCCCCTGTATCCTTTCAAATTCATACCAATGTGGACTGTTGCTTGTACCAGAATTTGCTTTTCAAGTGTTCCCTGGCTCAGGTACAGATCTCCATCTTATCTTCTGCCAGCTGCTCCAGGACACTTATACCACCTTCCTGACTGGCCTCAACTGACATATCATCTCATTAGCTTAATCAGTATTCCAAATTCTATTCAATTTTAACTTGATCACAACAGATTAAGGGGTATGTGCATTTCTTTGTTGAAGAACATAGCTGTTGATTTAAATTTGTTCAGCAGAAAAAAGGAGATATGTTTATTTCTTTATATGCATATCCTGGGGAACAGTGTTGCTATTATATCTATGTATAAGGGATTGTAGAGTATGACATCTACTGAGGAATAGATTTAGAGCCTAGACAATGTCCCCTGATGCTCAAATATACTTTGTAGTAATATGCTTTCTTAATTTTTGAACATACCCAGTAAAATATCTTATTAAGTCTAAAGATAGGAAATTCAAAATATAAATGTTGCAGATGGGTCCTAAGCCAGAACATTTTTTCATATTTGCTTGACTTAAGCTTTCATTGCTCTGAGATTGGCTATACACCTCAAATATTTGGGTTATATATGGAATTAGGGAACCTGAGTTAAGCTTCTCACCACCCAGGCAATAACTTGCAAATGAGGGATACTCGTGGACACCCTGGCAACTACTTGCAACCAGGTCATATTTTATGATGCCCTGACAATGACAAAGGACTTGTGAGAGCCCATAGACTTTAGTACAATATCTGATAATGATAGCCAACAAAAAGAAGAATGTGAAGGAAATGGAACATTTTATTTTTCCCATGACCTAGAAAAATCTCTGGGGTTGGATTTAGGCAAACAATAGACTGGTCAAAGCTTGCTGTTAGAATGTATGATAAATACTTCCTGATATAGAACACCAGTTCTTTTCTTTTCTTTTCTTTTTCTTTGGTTTTGGGGTCCCACCTGGCAGCGCTCAGGGGTTTCTCCTGGCTCTACGCTCAGAAATCACTCCTGGAAGGCTCAGAAGACCGTATGGGATGCCTGGATTCAAACCACCGATGTTCTGCATGCGAGGCAAATGCCCTACCTCCATGCTATCTCTCCGGCCCCAACACCCTGTTTTTTTCTAGGTTATTTTTTTTCTTTTCATTTACCCAACTTTTACTGTGTCTATGCAAAATAACAGAGACTTTTATAAGCTCTGATTTGGGGGCCTCCCACCTCTTGCAGAAAACAATAGAACATAATCCATATGGTTCACTTCATATTTCTGTTTTTCAGTAAACAAAAAAAATGAATTTTCAGGTCACACCTTATTTTATTCCTAAATAAAACTTCCGCCTTCACTCTCTCTGCTCTTCATACAAGGTTTTTGAAATATAAAAATCCCACCTAGATTGCATTAGATTCATATAGGTAATTTGTTACTTGACCCGCCCCCTGGCCTGGGATTGGGTTGACTAGAATAAGGAAGTCTGGTTTGGGCACTCATCTCTCTTGCCCACTGAGGTTGAAAACACCCCTGACCACACATATTTGAGATCCACAAGCTTGCCCTTATTTCTTGCACTGAACTTTGCTCTAGATCTGTTTTTCTTGGTCTGGATTATGGCATGTTGAACCCCCACAAAAGTGACTAAAAAAACCCGAGATGATACAAAAAAGAAAAGCGTAAAATAAAGGTTTCAAGTGACACACACTCAACAATTGGAGATAGTATTTCTGAGAATGGATGGAGTATATTAACTTCCTTCAGAAGTTTTTTCCTGCTCCAAGACCTTCACCTGTGCTTCCTTGATACACTTCACTCCAATTTACCCTTCTATGTCAGAAGTTATAATCATCAGTTGAATAAGAAATATTAATTTAGTTTGACTACATGATATGTTTGCCTGCACTTAAATGCACAGCTATAATCTGATAAAAGAATGGTTATAAATTTGTCCTCCAAAAGTTGACTTTGAGACTGTATATTATTATGATATGTGTGTCTTGCGAGAAGCAGAGGCTATTGTTAGTTGGATTTTTTTAAACTATTTCTTCATTCACTATGTCATGTCACCACTGTAGTGTGTTTGTGTTTTTTATGTGTACAGTGTGGCTCCTTGACTAGAAATAATGCATGGTGTCAAGCAAACTAAAGCATCCAGGCTCTGTTTTGAGCACTTACCTCAGTTTAGTTCAAAATCAAACTTTTAAATTCAAATGTTGTCCACAGACCTGCAGCTGCAGGTCAATAGTCTTTTTTGTTTTTAATCCCCCTCCCACACACTTATTTTTGGCACTCTCACTTCAGTTCAGTTCAACATAGTGGTTTTTAGTAGAAACATTGCCACTATCAGCAGACACTCCCACTTCTGTTGTTTTTTTATTTTCAAAAAAAACTTTTTTCTATAGGAAAATTCTAAATAACTTATGTAGTGACTCTCACCTCATAGAAGTATAAAGTTTTTTAGATGATGCCGATTAATATCATGTGATAAAACCATGTGATATTAAATATATAAATCCAAATTCTGATTTGTTGTGATAATAAAGGCATCCACTTCTGCTATCTCCCTCTCACAAGCTCAGAACCTCAGTTTAGTAATGAGAAAAAAATCAGTTGAGGGGACTTTGTAGGTCAGAAAAATATTTAATGTTTTTATTAATGCATGATAAACTGTCATAATCAAAGAAAATATTAAGTGGTAAGACTAGATAGAGTAATATATACTAGCTGAAATACTGGAGCAACAAAAAATTAAAATGAAAAACTTAATGAAATAAATAGTAACTTATATAATATAGTATTTTCTTCATAAGCTATGCTAAATGTACCATAGCAATATGTGATATAACCTTACTAACTTTGCAAATTTTCTGAGAATCATTTTCTATCTCTGAATATTCATTTAGCATTTTAAATCTGTTAAAAATATTTGTTTCGAGCCCAGAGAGATAGCACAGCGGCGTTTGCCTTGCAAGCAGCTGATCGAGGACCAAAGGTGGTTGGTTCGAATCCCGGTGTCCCATATGGTCCCCCGTGCCTGCCAGGAGCTATTTCTGAGCAGGCAGCCAGGAGTAACCCCTGAGCAATGCTGGGTGTGGCCCAAAACCCCCCCAAAAATGTGTTTAAAAATTTGAGTCCAAGTAGGTAAGATACATGTTTCCTCTGCCTTTAAAACACATTTTTAAAAATAGATTATCTAGAGGTATCAGGCAATTAATTTCATCTAAAAATAAAAGTAAATTCTATGTCTATCTATGATGTTGCTAAACTATAAAAATCCTGAATATTACTCTTGGATTTTATTTTTTGAATGAATTGTGGGTCATGTCATTAGATGCACACTGACACCCAAGTAACATATAAAAAATGGAAAAAATTTTATCCCTTCAAGCCCTACCACATTTTCCTGTGTTACCATTAGCTATGCATTCAGAAGAAATACACAGGAATAAAAAATAATTCATGCAAGTTTTCTAAAAGAGTTTTTCTCCAATTTTCTGCAGCATATCAGATTTGTATACATAATTTTATAATTTTCACATTGCAGCAATCAGCATTTACATACTTCATTGAGTTAAACTAAATAGCATTCCTAGTTGGATGTAGGTAATTACTAGATAGCCATGTTATGAGAAATAATTCTTCTCTATAGTATAAATTGTAATTAGGAAAGCATTTAAATCACTGATCTGTATACACTACAAATGTAATTTCAAGAGGAGTGTATCTAAAGGTATGTTTTTAGTTCTGAAGCAAAACCTTTTCTATAGTGGAGCAATACATCCCTTATTTCCCAATGTGAGGCCACAGTACAATACTATTTATGCATTTAATTCTACCAGTTGGATTATTTGGTGCTTTCCATTAACTTCTTCTAATTTATGTTTTACTCACATTTTATTTCAAAATTTCTGTCTCACTAAGCCATTTCTCAGAACGAATGATTTCACAAGGATTATGCTTCCCCCAGACCTGGATCATCTATCTCTGTGAACAGCTGTACCCTTCTCAGTGTAGTTTCTGAAGTGGGACACTGAAGCCAAAGAATTTATCTTCTCTGCCTAAAAATCCTAGTAAAATCATAGTTTGGGAACAGAGCTACAGATTATATTTTAGAATAAATGTCTTCAGTAAATATAAGGAATGGGAGCCAGTATTGTATGACACGTGTTTTAGTACAGGTTAGTAAGTGACTGTCATCAATAATTCTTTTTTATGTAATAGAAAATAGTCTGACTTATAACAACCAAAAATGTATATGGTTTAGTGATATTACCAATGTACTTATCATTACAGTGAAACTATTTTAATTAATCATTTTAATAATTATATAAGGTTGCTGTCAATATTTCTAGTTTACAGATAATAAATTTAATTCTTGGCATAGAAAAAATGTGCCTGAAATCTCACATATAACAGTAAGCATAAAAAATACACAAATACAAGCTTTGATTTTAACAATATTCTTTGTCTCTGTTTTACTAAAATCAATTATGCAAACAGATAAGTGGGATATTATTAGTATACCAACCATCTTGTTTGAAAATATTTGACGTAATGAAGGGATAATAAATATGATAAATAAAAGTGATACCACAGGGGCCAGATTAGTGGATCAGCGGTAGGGCATTTTCCTTGCACAGGGATGACCTAGGATGGACCGTGGTTCAATCCCCTATGTTCCATATGGTCCCACAAGCCAGGGGCGATTTCTGAGTGCATAGCCAGGAGTGACTCCTGAGAATCACTAGATGTGGCCCTAAAACAAAAAACAAACCAAAAAAATACCAGAGAAAAGAAAGGTAAAATATCCTAAAAAGGGTGCTATTTTTATAAAAAAAAAAAAAAAAAACGTTGCCTACCTTACAGAATTAAGTGTTAGTTTAAAAACTGAACACAGAAGAAAATTAATAATTAATTAATAAAACTTATGGTTAGAAAAGTGGCAAAAATACAATTTCATAGAAAACCATTGAAAATCAAACACACTTTTAGATAAGTCTCCAGCTCATTTTAGAATAGGGGTCAAATACAATAAGCACTTAGATACCTGCTGTAGAACAAAACCTTAAAAGAACATCAAAACTATTATTTGATAGTTCAAATTTACAACAGAGAGCAGGTGTGAATCTTTAGTGTGAAAAAATAGGTTGCACACCATACACCGCAAAAAATTCTGTTTAACTAACTGTGAAAAATTCTTGGAAATAACTTTTTTATGGGTCATTGAAGGTGAGATGATTCTGAAAATATTCTTTGAGGGAGTTTTAATTTGGCTTTTGTAAAAGACATTTTATGTGGTTTTTGATCAAAAAGTAATCCAAGAACAATCACTTCAGATTTCTGAATAATTCTTTTTAATTTTTTATCTTTATTTAAACACCTTGATTACATGATTGTGATTAGGCTTCAGTCATACAAATTCTCAGATTAGGTTTATTATTTAAAATATTTTATCTTTCTACTATGTCATTTTAAAACTAATTTAAAATGATATGAGGTAGGGATTTAAATTAACCATTGTTCACATTATTTAATTACCACTTCACGATAGTACATCTATTTCTTGATATCCATATGTTTTCACCTTTCTCATACACTAAACATTATAAATATGAAGATGTATATCTATGTTGTTGGCATGTACACTTTCATTAGATTAATAAAACAAATCTTTAAAAGACACTGTATTTTACAGTTTTTTAAGGTACATTTTAATTAGAAATGCATCTTTTCCATAAACGTTTACGTTCCAGTTAATATATTATTCCTGGTTAAGTTTAAAATTATTTTCAATACAAAAATGTTTTAACATTAATATTCAAAAAATCAAAGAAATATTCTAGGATATACAGTACATTTTCTTTCTTTCAACATTTTTGCTATTTTCCTAGTTCCATGTTAGCTGAATGGCCTCTTCGCAAACAAGTAAATACGCATATCTTTTCATAGTTTCTTCAGGTTTTAGGCATTTAGGAATTCTGAAAATTCCTCTTTTTACAAGAAAAAGTTATTATGAATCATCTATTTTATTACTTAATATCCCTTTCTGAGATCCACACAGGACGTGCACTGACAGAGGCTAGGATCAGAGTCTGAATTCTGGAGCAGCCGCCTGACACACAGAAGAGCCGCATGGCTGGTATGACCCAAAAACAACAACAAAAAATGTGTAAAGAGCCGCGTGTGGCTCTCGAGCCGCGGCTTGCCACTGCTCTAGGCTATGCCCGCGGCTTGCCACTGCTCTAGGCTATGCTCTCAGAAAATAGACCCTGTATAGACCATATTGGATGCCAGAGGATGGAACCGAAGCCCATCCTATGTTAGCACGTGCAAGGCAAATGCCCTACTGCTTGTGCCACTGCTCCAACCCCATATATTTTTATGGGATCATGTAAATGTATACCCTCATAGAAAATATGAGAAAATCTGTTTCTGTGCAGTAACAACATAATAACATTTAAATTCTGTTTTTCTGGTTAGTTAGTCTAGTATTGAAATGTCACTTCATATTTATAGTTCTTATTCATAGTGACATTAGACATATTGCATTTAAGAATTCTGGCATTTTTGTTTTTGTCTGGGGACCAGTGTTGTTCAAGGTTTACTCTTGGCTCTACACTTAGGGATGACTGCTAATAGTCAGTGTTAGGGGGGCTATCTGGGTTGACAGAGATTGAACCCAGTTTAGCAACTCCTACCCACTCTATTACTTATCAGGTCAAAGATATATGCTCTTTTTAAAGTTATCATTTATTTTTACACAAGGGTCATTTGTCTATCTATTTCAAGAAAAGCCATTGACATTGTTGGTAATGGTGCCTAAAGCTCACCTTACTGGTGCACGTGAGGCTTATAATAATGAGAAAGTGAGCAGGTAATTGTAGATTTGTGGGATTAAACTCAAGATCTCATAAGCTAAGTTTTCCTGAAGAACGACTGAGGGACTTATGAACTGCAGTTAGTTACATGCAATTGCACTATGCCTTTGGTCATGAATTTTTAAAAAAATTTAAATGGAGGTTTTTTTCATAGAAGATATATAACTAAATATAAAGAAACCAGTTTATATAGTTTAAAAGATTTTTCCAATTTTTTCTTTTAAACTGTGCTTTTTAAAAATTTATTTTAAAACATAGTTAAATTACATAAATACTTTCTGATGTCTTCTGAAGTTTAAGTTTCAGGTAACATCTGATATTAAGTTATTAAATATATATACACATATATACATCTTGCAGGTCTGGGGAGATAATACAATTGTAGGTCATATTTACTGTATGTGGATAAACTGAGTTTGACTCCTAGCACTGCCTATGATCCCTTTAGTACCACAAGTAGTGATATCTGAGTACAGAAACAAAATTAAGCCCTAAAAAACCAGCCAGATATTTTTCACAAAATCAATAATAATATCATTATATTATAAAATATGTTATATAATATAATGATATAAAGTATTATTTCCTTATATTTTATTTATTTGATTTGAGATTATAAATTAGTTCAATTATTTTTATTTGTTTTTATAATAGTAAATACAATCTTTTAAAATAAGTTCATATTTATTATTATTTCGATACAAATATTATTTTACTTAAATATTTTTTAGAGTAGATTTTGTTTCTTTAGATTTTAAAATATTCTTTTTGCCATACAGTTAACAATTTTAGATGATAATTTAGGTTTTTTATTAAGAAATTATGTTAGATAATAATTTTTGATATAATTGTTGATTATTAACAAGTTAAATACTTGATCGCATACTTAGTCTATTATATTTGCTGAAAACATTCCTATAAATTAGGGGTCTATGCTCAAATATTGAATATTATTAGCTTTCTAGGAAATGAGGTAATCACATATTTTATTTGTCATAATTAGATATATATCCATTAAGAGGCATTTTAAAACATGTGTTAAATTATTTTCTTAATCTATGAATAATTCTTTATAATGATATTTGATTTAAGCAAAATGATTACAAACATGTTTGTAGTTTGGTTTCAATTATAAAAAGACGTCCCACTCCACCAGTATAAACTTCCTACCACCAATGCCCCCCATCTCCCACCTCCCTCACCCATTGCCTTTATTGAAACAGGCATTCTACTTCTCTGATGTAATAGCATTGTCATGATAGTTTTTAATGTAGATATTTCTCTAATTGCACCACTCTTTGTGGTGAACTTCATACCATGAGCCGGTTCTTCCAGTTCTCTATTGTCTCTGGACATTATTACAATAATGTTTTTTGCTTTTCTTAAAACCCATAAATGAGTGATAATATTTTGTGTCTATCTCCCTCTGACTTATTTTCAATCAGCATAATAGATTCCATGTTCATTCATGCATAGGAAAATTTTATAACTTCGTCTCTCCTGATGGCTTCATAATATTCTATTGTGTATATGAACCACAGTTTTTTTAGCCATTCATCTGTTGAAAGGTATCTTGGTTATTTCCAGATTCTTGTTATTGTAAATAGATTTGCAATGAATATAGGTATGCAGAAGACATTTTTGTGTTCCTAGGGTATAACCTTAGGAATATTGTAGATGGATTATATGGAAACTCAATGACCAGTTTTTTTTTTTTTTTTTAAGAATCTCCATATTGTTTTCTATGAAGGCTGGACTAGACAGCATCCCCACCAGCAGTGAGAGTTCCTTTCTCTCCACGTCCCTGCCTGCACTGATTGATCTTATTATTTGTGATGTGTACCAATCTCTGTGGCATGAGGTGGTACTTCATTGTTTTGATTGTCATCTCCCTGATAATTAGTGATGTGGATAATTAGTGCTAATTAGTAATGTGCCTTTGAGCCATTTGTATTTCTTTTTTGAGAATTTTTTCATTTTTTTCCTTATTTTTTGAGGGGGTTAGATGTTTTTTCTTGTTAAGTTCAGTCAGAAACTTGTATATCTTTGATATTAGTCCCTTATCTGATGGGTATTGGGTGAATAGTTTCTACCATTCAGTAGGTGGCTTTTGTATCATAGTCACTATTTCCTTTAAGGCATAAAAGCTTCTCTTCTTAGGATAGTCCCATCTATTTATCTCCACTTCCACTTGCTTGAATAGTGATGTTTCCTCCTTGAAGTTGCCTTTACTCTCATGTCATGCAGTGTCTTACTTACATATTGTTCTATATACTTGATAGTTTCAGGCCTGATATCAAGGTTTTTAATCCATTTGGATTTGACCTTTGTGCCTGGTGTTAGATAGAGGTCTGAGTTTACTTTTTTTGCATGTGTCTGACCAGTTGTCCCAACACCACTTGTTGAAGAAGCTTTCCTTCCAACATTTTGCATTTCTTGCCCCTTTATCAATATATTGTATATTTGGGAGAATTCTATGAATTCACAAGTCTATTTTATTGATCCGAAGGTCTGTCTTTATTCAAACAATATGCTGTTTTAATGATTATTGCTTTGTAATACAATTTAAAGTTGGCAAAAGTAATGCCTCCCATATTCATTTTTCCAAGATTTTCTCTAGCTATTCATGGGTGTTTATTGTTCCAAATGAACTTAAGGAGTGTTTGATCCACTTCTTTGAAGAATGTCATGGGTTTCCTTTGAGGATTTTCATTATATCTGTATAATGTTTTGCTGAGTGTTTTTATTTTAATGATGTTATCCTCCCAATCCATGAGCAAGGGTATGTGTCTTCATTTCCTGTGTTCTCTTTTATTTCTTGAAGCAGTATTTTGTAGTTTTTTTTGTATAGGTCTTTTACCTCTTTAGTTAAGTTGACACCAAGGTATTTCAGTTTGTGTGACACTAATGTGAATGGGATTGTTATTTTAATGTCGAATTTTCTCTATAATTCTTGGTGTATAAGAAGGCCATTGATTTTTGCTTGTTAATTTTGAAGCCTGTTTTTTTACTATATGAAAATATTGTTTCTACAGGCTTTTTGGTAGAGTCTTTAGGATAGTGCTTCTCAAATAATGGGTCATGCCCCCCAGGGGTGGGGTGAGGCTCCATAAAGGTGGGGTGCATTTGACCTGGCAAACACTGTCATAAGCTAAGTCCCGTGTTTATGTCTCTGTATGTCTCTGGAGCTGAGAGTTGCTGTGTCCTGCTTCAAACCCCACTTCAAAAAGCTATGCATTGAAAAACTTGCTCATTGTAGTCATTAATCCAGACATAACCTCTGATTAAAAAATCAGCTCAAATTATATTATATATTTTTGTTTTGCAGATTAAAGTCTTTTTTAATAAAGATACTATTTACAGTAGCGTGGGGGTGCGAAAAATGTCTTCTTCCTAGGGGCACATGACAGAAAATAATTGAGAAGTACTGCTTTATGGTAGCATTTTAAAAATATTACTTGCATATATTAAAGAAAATGTGTATATTTTTTACTTCATGTCTTATCTTAGTACATCATAGCAAAGATTTTAAATTTTATATACAGATTTATTTTATTTTTGCCAAGAAAAATGGAAGTGGTTTTAAATATTTGTTACATTTGAAAGCCAATATTTTCCATTAGTTTGAGATTGTTTAGTATATAATAACTTTTACAGGTTCTGAATATTTTAACTACTCATTTTACATACAAATTTGTACATATTTCTTTTGTGCATAAGGAAGACAAATGTTATCTGTAAATAATAACTTTTCTTACCATTTAAAATATATTATTTTTGAAACTAAATCAAATATTAATTTCTATTTTCTTTATGTTATTTTGTTGTCTTTATAGAAAAAGTTTAATCTTTTTTATTAAAAAGTTTTAATAGGGGCCCGGAGAGATAGCACAGTGGCGTTTGCCTTGCAAGCAGCCAATCCAGGACCAAAGGTGGTTGGTTCAAATCCCGGTGTCCCATATGATCTCCTGTGCCTGCCAGGAGCTATTTCTGAGCAGACAGCCAGGAGTAACCCCTGAGCAACGCCGGAGTGGCCCAAAACCCCCCCAAAAAAAAACAAAAAAAAAAAACAAGTTTTAATAGAAAAAGTCAAATATTGCAAGACAATCCTTCAAGCAAACAACTCCCATTAAAAAGGCTGGGTGGCCATACTAATATCAGACTACAAAGACTTTATGTTTCAAAAAACAATGAGACAGAGAGGCTTATTTGTTAATAATTAAGTGACATGTACATCAGGAAGGAATCATACTCCTAAACAAATATGCAACCAATAAGTGGTTAACAATATACTTAAACTGTTAATAGAATTTTAGAAAGACATAAAGCAGCACAAGAGTAGTTGCAGATTTCAGGACTACTGTTACCTATTGATAGACCAACCAAGATAAAAATGAACAAGAATATACTGACATTCTATAAGTACTGACTTTGCAGAGGTACAGTAAGTATTGGGGAAATTAGAAAGGGAATTCCCTTGGTGTAGAGATAATAGGTTTCTCTGCCCTTGATGCATACTATTAAAGGAACAACTACAGGCTTCGTACATGCTCATTTTCACACCCCAATGTCTTTTTTATAGTGCCAGGAAACACTTTGCTCAGTTGTGAATGATAAAATCAAGCACCTTAACTAGAGATCTTGGTATTTGCATAGGTCATAGGACAAAGCCTAGGATAGAGTCTTTATTTATGGTTCTAGAAGTTCTGTTCCATCACAGTTGTTGTAATCAGTCTACTGTAATCAGTGGTCTTGATTTTTGCACAGATCTTAGGATGAAATCTATTTATTATGTTTACAGAAGTTCTGCTCAGTTGCAGTTGTCAAAGTCAGACCTCTGAAATTAGAGATGTTGGTTACTGTACAAATCCTAGGCTGAAGCCTAGGCTAAGGTCTTTCTTATTGGTCCCAGGATAAGTTATTACCAGTCATGGTTGTCAAAGTCAGTCTTCCGTAATTAGTGATCTTGTTTTTTTCACAGATCAAAGGATGATGTGTCTTCTAATTTCATCTTATTGTTAGGTAATGAGATAAAACAACTTTCTCTTAGATCAAGTTGTTGCCATTTCCTCATTGTCAGGATGTCATATCAAAACTGTCTCATGTTGTTGCCAGAGTAGTACTTATTTCCTCTTTTATTTAATCTCTGATGCACATGTTGTTCAGTGGTGAGCTGTTTAACTTTCAGGTGTTGAAGTTTTTCTTCTGTGTTCCTATGTAGTTAACTTCTAATTTCATTGAACTGTGATCTGAGAAGATTGTTTTTATGATTTCTATCCTCTCGATTTAATGGAGATGTTTTATGAGCTAGTATGTGGTCTATCCTGGAGAATGTATTGGAGAAGAATTTAAATCCAGTTTTCTTTGGACGGAGTGCTTTATATATAACTACTGGTCCGTTTTCTTCCATTTCTCTTTTCAGAGCATGTATATTCTTGTTGGGTTTTAGCCTGGTTGATCTATCTAGAAGTGACAGGCATGTTGAGGTTTCCCATTAATATTTTGTTTCTATTGATGTCTTATAAGATTAGTCAACAATTTTATTAAATACTTTGCTGACCCAGGATGGATCCAGGTCCAATTCCTGGCATCTCATATGGTTCTCTGAGTGAGGAGCAATTTCTGAGTGAAGAGCCACTGGTGTGGACCCCAAACCAAAATTTTGCTATGATCATATATTTGTCTTTCCTTTTACTGGTTTGGTGTATGATATTGATTGATTGATTTGAAAATATTGAACCATTCTTGTGTCCCTGGGATTAAACTGACTTGATCATGTGTATAGTCTCCTTTTATGTGCTGTAGGATTCAGTTTGCTAAGGTTTGTTAAGAATATTGGGGAAATTGCACTGCAGACAATGACCGGGATTTGACAAACTGGTTTGCCTGTAGCCTAGAAATGGTCTTCTGTCAGGAAAATCAGGGTTAGGGTCTCCTTGTACTTAGGCCAAAGTTTTTTCTTTCCATGACCCCCATACTTTGGTGGGCCTATGTAAACAATAATTGCCACACTAACATTGTTTTTACAGCGCTCCTTTGACTCCAAACCTTAAAAAAATTTGATGGTCACTATCACTAACAGGTATAAATAGCACAAACCTGAGAACAATAATCCATGTTAATTTATAAGAATTGTGTCCTTGGCCAGTGAGTAAGAAATGGCTGGATGTGGGGGTTTCCAGGCAGAGTGCTGATTGCTCTACCTGCAGAGTCTCCACCCAGCTGTGCTTCTTCTGAGGAAACTGAGGACCTGAAGGGAGCCCTGTCCTACTCTTCTCTGTCTTTCCTGAACTCTGGAAGCTCTCCTCAGAGCCCTGGGAATCAAACCCCAAAGAAACTACATTCGGAAGCTACCCAGCGAGCCAGTGAGTGAGTAAGAAATGGCTGAATGTGGGGGTTTCCAGGCAGAGTGCTGATTGCTCTACCTGCAGAGTCTCCACCTGGCTGTGCTTCTTCTGAGGAAACTGAGGACCTGAAGGGAGCCCTGTCCTACTCTTCTCTGTCTTTCCTGAACTCTGGAAGCTCTCCGCAGAGCCCTGGGAAGTGAACCCCAAAGAAACTTCACTCGGAAGCTACCCAGCGAGCCAGTGAGTGAGTAAGAAATGGCTGGATGTGGGGGTTTCCAGGCAGAGTGCTGATTGCTCTACCTGCAGAGTCTCCACCCGGCTGTGCTTCTTCTGAGGAAACTGAGGACCTGAAGGGAGCCCTGTCCTACTCTTCTCTGTCTTTCCTGAACTCTGGAAACTCACCTCAGAGCCCTGGGAAGCAACCCCCCAAAAAAACTGAAGCTACTCAGCAAGTGAGTGAGTAAGAAATGGCTGGATGTGGGGGTTTCCAGGCAGAGTGCTGATTGCTCTACCTGCAGAGTCTCCACCCGGCTGTGCTTCTTCTGGTGAAACAGGGGACCTGAAGGGAGCCCTGTCCTGTCTTTTCTGAATTCTTGAAGCTCTCCTCAGAGTCCTGGGAAGTGAACCCCAAAAATACAGCATTCTGAAGCTGCCCAGTGAGCGAGTGAAAACTACGCCTGTCCAGTAGGGCCCGACTGTGAAAAACTGTGAGTGCTGCCTGTGTGTGTCTCTCTACTATCCTGTTGCCTGAACCTCTTGAGATTGGGCTGAAAAGAGGCTCCAAAAGGCACTTAGCTCCACTTCGCTACGCAGCCGTGCGCTCTTTCTTAAAAAAGAACACCATCACAAGAAGAAAAAAAACCACACTAAGAACTGTGTTGGATCACAGAAGCAAGAATTTCTCTCCAGACTGTCTTCTCTGCAGCATGCTCGGGCCTAAGATTTGATCCTGTGTGAGGCTTCATCCATGGAGGACTCCCCTAACTTGGAGGCAAGTCGGCCCATCCAGAAAGGGCGGAGCCAGAGAAGTGTGCTGCCTGCATCATATAACCAATGAATACCACCACAATACGTAGAAAAACCCACAATACAAGTGTGACAATGGGGAAACAACGCAGGCCAGCATCAGACATAGAGAATGAAGATGACAATTCTGATGACCAGTTAATGACCAACCAACTAATCAACCTCTCAGATAAGGAATTTAGAGTAGCAATATGTAAGATACTCAAAGAACTCAAAGAAACCATGGATAGAGTGGAACAGAACACTAATAAGAATCAAGAAAATATGAACACAGAAATCACAAAACTCCAAACTGAAATAACATGTCAACTAACAGGCCGAAAAAATCAGTAAACGAAGTGAATGACAAAATGGATAAGCTCTGGGATAGGGTATCAGAAGCTGAGAATAGACTTGGTGCTGTGGAAGATGAGATACATAACAATTCCATACAGCAGGAGAGATTGGAAAAAAAAAACTTAAAGCAAATGAACAGACTATGGAAAAATTACTCAAAGAATGGGAACAGATGAAAATAGAAGTCTATGATAAGATCAACAGAAACAACTTAAGAATCATTGGAGTCCCAGAGACCCAGGAAGAAAATTTCCAGGAAGAATCAGTGGTCAAGAACATCATTAAAGAGAAACATCCAGAGCTAAAGAATATATGTGATCAAATCCTGCATGCTCGAAGAGTACCAACCAAAAGAGACCCAAGAAAAACCACCCCAAGACACATCCTAGTCACAATGACAAATCCCACAGATAGAGACAGAATTCTGAAAACAGCAAGATCAAAAGGGGAAATTACATTCAAGCAAGCATCCTTGAGATTTACAGCAGACCTGTCACCAGAAACACTCAAGGCCAGAAAGCAGTGGTGGGATATTGTGGCAAGACTGAATGAAATGAATGCTTCACCTAGAATACTGTACCCAGCAAAACTCACTTTCCGGTTTGATGGAAGAATACATGGTTTCACAGACAAAAAATAGCTCAGAAACTTTATAGACTCAAAACCAGTCTATAAAAAACAGAAAGACCTAATTTAAAACAAGACTAACCAAAAGACACACCAAATTTCGATATAAAGATGGCATTAAATCCCAGGACAATTCTTTCTCTCAACGTTAATGGACTAAATGCACCAGTTAAGAGACACAGAGTGGCTAAATGGATCAAAAAACTCAATCCAACCTTCTGCTGCCTACAAGAAACACATCTGAATAGTCAGAAAAAACATAGACTCAAAAGAAAAGGCTGGAAAAAATTATCCAAGCAAACAACACGCATAAAAAAGCTGGAGTGGCCATACTAATATCAGATAATGCAAACTTTAAACTCAGGAAGGTTGTAAGGGACAAAGATGGACATTTTATATTAATCAAGGGGTATGTAGAGCAGGAAGAAATAACTCTCCTAAACATATATGCACCAAATGAAGGGCCAGCAAAATATATAAAACAGCTGTTTACAAATCTGAAAAACAACATAAATAACAACACAATAATTGTGGGGGACCTCAACACTGCTTTGTCAACACTGGATAGGTCAACCAGACTGAAACCCAACAAGAATATACTAGACATGAGGAGAGAAATGGAAGAAAGAGGCCTAGTGGATATATATAGGACACTCCATCCCCAGAAACCTGGATACACATTCTTCTCCAATGTACATGGGACATTCTCCAGGATAGACTACATGCTGGCACATAAAAAATACCTCCATAATATCAAGAGGATAGAAATTTTGCAGACTACCTTCGCTGACCACAAGGCTCTGAAATTATTTGTGAATTCCAAAGGGACTCAGAAGAAAAACTTTAACACCTGGAAGGTAAACAGCCTCATACTGAATAACCAGTGGGTCCGAGATGAAATCAAGGAGGAAATCAAAAGGTTCCTGGAAACAAATGACAATAAAGACACAAATTATCAGAACTTATGGGACACAGCAAAAGCAGTACTGAGAGGAAAATTTATAGCTTTGCAAGCACACATCAGGAAGGAAGAAGGAGCTTACCTGAGTAGCTTAATGATACAGCTAATAGAACTAGAAAGTACTCAACAAAAGGACCCAAAAATAGGAAGACAGAAGGAAATAACAAAGCTGAGAGCAGAAATCAATGAAGTGGAAACCCAAAAAACAATCCGAAAGATCAACGAAAGCAGAAGTTGGTTCTTTGAAAAAATAAACAAGATTGATAGACCACTGGCAAAACTAACAAAGAAAGACAGAGAGAGAAACTTGATAACTCGTATTAGGAATGAAAAAGGAGAGATCACTACTGATATGACAGAGATTCAAAGGGTAATCAGAAACTACTTTGAAAAACTCTATGCCACTAAAAATGAGAACCTGGAATAAATGGATAAATTCTTGGACTCTTATAATCTTCAAAGGTTGAAGGAAGAGGATGTAGCATATCTAAACACCCCCATCACCATTGATGAAATAAAAATGGTAATCAAAATCTGCCCAAAAACAAAAGCCCAGGCCCAGATGGATTCACTAATGAATTCTTTCAAACTTTCCAAGAGGAATTACTATCAATCCTGGCAAGACTCTTTCATGAAATTGAACAAACGGAAACAATCCCAAATAGCTTTTATGATGCCAACATCACCCTGATACCTAATCCAGACAGAGATGCTATGAAAAAAGAAAATTACAGACCAATATCGCTGATGAATGCAGATGCAAAGATCCTCAAAAAATCCTGGCAAATAGGATTCAATACCTCATTAAGAAGATCATCCATTACGATCAAGTAGGTTTCATCCCAGGAATGCAAGGATGGTTTAACATCCGTAAGTCTATCAACATAATACACAACATCAACAACAAGAAAAATAAAAACCACATGATCATATCAATAGATGCAGAGGAAGCATTTGATAAGGTCCAACACCCATTCTTGATCAAAACTCTCAGCAAGAAGGGAATGGAAGGAACCTTTCTCAATATAGTTAAGGCCATCTACCACAAGCCAGTGGCAAATATTATCCTCAATGCAGAAAAACTAAAAGCCTTCCCTCTAAATTCTGGCACAAGACAAGTCTGTCCTCTCTCACCACTCCTATTCAACATAGCACTGGAAGTACTTGCTATAGCGATTAGGCAAGAAAAAGATATCAAGGGAATCCAGATAGGAAAGGAAGAAGTCAAGCTCTCACTGTTTGCAGATGACATGATGCTCTACTTAGAAATCCCTAAAGACTCTACCAAAAAGCTTCTAGAAACAATAGACTCATAGAGCAAGTTGGCAGGCTACAAAATTAACACACAAAAATCAATGGCCTTTCTATACACCAATAGCAATAAAGAAGAAATGGACATTAAGAAAACAACCCCATTCACAATAGTGCCACACAAACTCAAATATCTTGGAATCAACTTGACTAAAAATGTGAAGGCCCTATACAAGGAAAACTATAAAACTCTGCTCCAAGAAATAAGATAGGACACGCGGAAATGGAAACACATACCCTGCTCATGGATTGGCAGGATTAACATCATCAAAATGGCAATACTCCCCAAGGCATTATACAGATTCAACGCTATCCCTCTAAAGATACCCATGACATTCTTCAAAGAAGTGGATCAGGCACTTTTGAAATTTGTTTGGAACAATAAACACCCTAGAATAGCTAAAGCAATCATTGGGAAAAAGAATACGGGAGGAATTACTTTCCCCAACTTTAAACTTTACTACAAAGCAATAGTTATCAAAACAGCAAGGCATTGGAATAAGGACAGACCCTCAGATCAGTGGAATAGGCTTGAATACTCAGAAAATGTTCCCCAGACATACAATCACCTATTTTTTATAAAGGAGCAGGAAATCCTAAATGGAGCAGGGAAAGCCTCTTCAACAAGTGGTGTTGGCACAACTGGCTAGCCACTTGCAAAAAATTAAACTTAGACCCCCAGCTAACATCATGTATGAAGGTAATATCCAAATGGAATAAAGACCTCGATATCAGACCCCAAACCATAAGATATATAGAACAACACATAGGCAAAACTCTCCAGGACATTGAGACTACAGGCATCTTCAAGGAGGAAACTGCACTCTCCAAGCAAGTGAAAGCAGAGATTAACAGATGGGAATATATTAATTTGAGAAGCTTCTGCACCGCAAAGGAAATAGTGCCCAGGATACAAGAGCCACCCACTGAGTGGGAGAAACTATTCACCCAATACCCATCAGATAAGGGGCTAATCTCTAAAATATACAAGGCACTGACAGAAACTTACAAGAAAAAAAACATCTAATCCCATCAAAAAATGGGGAGAAGAAATGAACAGACACTTTGACAAAGAAGAAATACAAATGGCCAAAAGACACATGAAAAAATGCTCCACATCACTAATCATCAGGGAGATGCAAATCAAAACAACAATGAGATACCACCTCACACCACAGAGAATGGCACACATCACAAAGAATGAGAACAAACAGTGCTGGCGGGGATGTGGAGAGAAAGGAACCCTTATCCACTGCTGGTGGGAATGCCGTCTAGTTCAACCTTTATGGAAAGCAATATGGAGATTCCTCCATAAACTGGAAATCGAGCTCCCATATGATCCAGCTATACCACTCCTAGGAATATACCCTAAGAACACAAAAATACAATACATAAATCCTTTCCTTACACCTATATTCATTGCAGCACTATTTACCATAGCAAAACTCTGGAAACAACCAAGATGCCCTTCAACAGACGAATGGCTAAAGAAACCATGGTACATATACACAATGGAATATTATGCAGCTGTCAGGAGAGATGAAGTCATGAAATTTTCCTATACATGGATGTACACAGAATCTATTATGCTTAGTGAAATACATCAGAGAGAAAGAGAAAAACGCAGAATGGTCTCACTCATCTATGGGTTTTAAGAAAAATGAAAGACATTCTTGCAATAATAAATTTCAGACACAAAAGAGAAAAGAGCTGGAATTTCCAGCTCACCTCAGGAAGCTTACCACAAAGAGTGATGAGTTTAGTTAAAGAAATCACTACATTTTGAACTGTCCTAATATTGAGAATGTATGAGGGAAATGCAGAGCCTGAGTAGAGTACAGGCGGGGGTCTGGTGGGGAGGAGGGAGATTTGGGACATGGGTGATGGGAATGTTGCACTGGTGATGGGTGGTGTTCCTTTTATTACTGAAACCCAAACACAATCATGTATGTAATCAAGTTGTTTAAATAAAAAAAAGAATTGTGTCCTTGTGGTGTCTTATAAATAATGCAATGTTTGCAGAACTGAAGTTGCATCATGCTGATATATTTAATTTTGTGTGTATCCTGTAATTATGGTATAATGTTTTCAGAGAACTTACTGTAAAGAACAATATATACCTTTGATGTACTATACTAAGCATTGAATGTGTTTGAGTTTAGAATGGTAATAATTTCTTATTAAAAATAGAAAGAATATTGGGGGAAATTGTGGAGGAAAATGGCAACTGGAAATATAGAGTTAAACCTATGCGAATCTCCAAGTCCATCAAAATGCTTGGTAGATGAGGACATAAAATGAACAATTAATGCTTTAGCAGCAGTAATCAAGGAGGCACTGGCCTGTGAAATTAAGCAATCAATAGATAAATAATTCAACCAGTTCAAAGAAATCTTTCAGAGGATGAGAGAATCCATGTAGATGAAATTGAGGAACCAAAAGAAAAAACATGTTAGCAGGCCATAGAATCAGAAGTAGGTGGAGAACCATATAAATGAACTTGAAGACAAATTGCAGGCCAGAATTGATGAAGAAGTCAAAAGAGAAAAGAGCCACAAAATGATGGAAAAACGTAAGGTACTTAATGAATAAAAACATAAAAAGTAATATCTGAATTATAGGAATACCAGAAGGTGAAGAAAAAGGAAAAGGGAAAGAAAAAGTGAGAGGTAATCATAGATAACTTTCCCACTCTCTGGAAAGAGGCCACTATACAAATCGAAGAGGCAAAATTGTGCCCCAAAATTGAACCTAACAGAATAACACCAAGCATATAATGATCCAAATTAAAAAAAAACAAACAGAGAGAGGAACTACTTAAAACAGTAAAGAACAAGAATCTCAAGTATAAAGGAAAGAACATAGGAATCAAAACATTTGAAATGATCTAGACGGGAAAAGTGTGGAATGTCATATTCAAATTACTGAATGAAAGAAATTTTCATTCTTCGTGATGTGTGCCAATCTCTGGGGTATGAGGTGGTACCTCATAGTTGTTTTGATTTGCATCTCCCTGATGATTAGTAATGTGGAGTATTTTTTCATGTGTCTTTTGGCCATTTGTATTTCTTCTTGTCAAAGTGTCTGTCCATTTCTTCTTCCCAGTTTTTTGATGTGATTAGATGTTCTTTTCTTGTAAACTACTGTCAGTGCCTTGTATATTTTGGAGATTAGCCCCTTGTCTGATGGGTGTTGGGTGAATAATTTCTCCCCTCAGTGGGGGGGGGGGGCTCTTGTATCCTGGGCGCTATTTCTTTTGAGGTGCAAAAGCTTCTCAGTTTAATATATTCCTATCTGTTAATCTCTGCTTTCACTTGCTTGGAGAGTGCAGTTTCCTCTTTGAAGATGCATATAGTCTCAATGTCCTGGAGTGTTTTACCTACGTGTTGTTCTATAAATCTTATGGTTTCAGGTCTTTCATCCATTTGGATTTAACCTTCGTGCATGATGTTAGCTGGGGGTCTAAGTTCAATTTTTTGCAAGTGGCTAGCCAGTTGTGCCAACACCACTTGTTGAAGAGGCTTTCTTTGCTCCATATAGGATTTCTTGCTCCTTTATCAAAAATTAGGTGATTGTATGTTTGGGTATGTCTCTGAGTATTCAAGCCTATTCCACTGATGTGAGGGCCTGTCTTTATTCCAATACCATGCTGTTTTGATAACTATTGCTTTGTAGTAGAGTTTAAAGTTGGGGAAAATAATTCCTCCCATATTCTTTTTCCCAATGATTGCTTTAGCTATTCTAGGGTGTTTATTGTTCCAAATTAATTTCAAAAGTGCCTGATCCATTTCTTTGAAGAATGTTATGGGTATCTTTAGAGGGATAGCATTAAATCTGTACAATGCTTGGGGGTATTGCCATTTAATGATGTTAATCCTGCCAATCCATGAGCAGGGTATGTGCTACCATTTCCACATGTCTTCTCTTATTTCTTGGAGCAGAGTTTTATAGTTTTCTTTGTATAGGTCCTTCAATTTTTAGTCAAGTTGATTCCAAGATATTTGAGTTTGTGTGGCACTATTTTGAATGGGGTTGTTTCCTTAATATCTATATCTTCCTTATTACTATTGGTGTATAGAAAGGCCATTGATTTTTGTGTGTTAATTTTGTAGCCTGCCACCTTGCTAGATGAGTCTATTTTTCCTAGAAGCTTTTTTGTAGAGACTTGAGGGTTTTCTAGGTATCATGTCATCTGCAAACAGCAAGAACTTGACTTCTTCCTTTCCTATCTGGATTCCCTTGATATCTTTTTCTTGCCTAATCGCTATAGTAAGTACTTCCAGTGCTATGTTGAATCACAAAGAATGAGAACAAGCAGTGTTGGCGGGGATGTGGAGAGACAGGAACTCCTATTCTCTGCTGGTGGGAATGTCGTCAAGTTCAACCTTTATGGAAAGCAATATGGAGATTCCTCCAAAAACTGGAAATCGAGCTCCCATATGACCCAGCTATACCACTCCTAGAAATATACCCTAGGAACACAAAAATACAATACAAAAACCCCTTCCTTACACCTATATTCATTGCAGCACTATTTACCATAGCAAGACTCTGGAAACAGCCAAGATATCCTTCAACAGATGAATGGCCAAAGAAACTGTGGTACATATACACAATGGAATATTATGCAGCTTTCAGGAGAGATGAAGTCATGCAATTTTCCTAAACATGGACGTACATGGAATCTATTATGCTCAGTGAAATAAATCAGAAAGAGAGAGAGAAAGATGCAGAATGGTCTCACTCATCTGTGGTTTTAAGAAAAGTGAAAGACATTCTTCAATAACAACTTTCAGACACAAAAGAGAAAAAAGCTGAAAGTTACAGCTCACCGCATAAAGCTCACCACAAACAGGGATGAGTTTAGTTAGAGAAATAACTACGTTTTGAACTATCCTAATAATGAGAATGTACGAGGGAAATAGAAAGCCTGTCTACAGTACAGGCGGGGGTTGGGTGGGGAGGAGGGAGATTTGAGACATTGGTGATGGGAATGTTGCACTGGTGATGGGTGGTGTTCTTTACATGACTGAAACTCAAACACAATCATGTATGTAATAAAGTTGTTTAAATAAAAAAATTAAAAAAAAAAGAAAGAAATTTTCAACCTAGATTTTACTACCTAGAAAAAAACCTCTCATTTATATGGGAAAAATGAATAAAAACATTCTCAGACAAAAAATAACTTGCAACATTTGCACTAGACCAACTGACTCTAAATACACTACTCAAAGATTAATTATAGAAACCAAATACGCAACTGTAACTGCACAATCTTACACAATATAAAGGCACAATAGCCCTTTCTGTCAATAATTTTCTTTTTTTATATATTTTATTTTATTTTATTTTTGGTTTTTTGGGCCACACCAGTTTGATGCTCAGGAGTTACTCCTTGCTAAGTGCTCAGAAATTGCCCCTGGCTTGGGGGAACCATATGGAAAGCTGAGGGATCTTTCCTTGGCTAGCACTTGCAAGGCAGACACCTTACCTCTTGCGCCACCTCGCTGGCCCCTATATATTTTATTTAAACACCTTGATAACATACATGATTGTTTTGGTTTTAGTCATGTAAAGAACACCATCCATCACCAGTGCTACATTCCCATCACCAATGTCCCAAATCTCCCTCCTCCCCACCCAACCCCCACCTGTACTCTAGACAGGCTTTCTATAACTCTCATACGTTCTCATTATTAGGATAGTTTAAAATGTAGTTGTTTCTCTAACTAAACTCATCCCTGTTTGTGGTGAGCTTCAATAGGTGAGCAGTAACTTCCAGCCCTTCTCTCTTTTGTGTCTTCAAATTATTATTGCAAGAATGTCTTTCATTTTTCTTAAAACCCATACATGATTGA
Source organism: Suncus etruscus (assembly GCF_024139225.1). NCBI lineage: Eukaryota > Metazoa > Chordata > Mammalia > Eulipotyphla > Soricidae > Suncus > Suncus etruscus. The sequence goes on along the minus strand of NC_064854.1, from coordinate 63,393,023 downwards.
GACCACTCTGCGTTTTTCTCTCTCTCTCTGACTTATTTCACTCAGCATAATAGATTCCATGTGCATTCATGTATAGGAAAGTTTCATGACTTCATCTCTCCTGACAGCTGTATTATATTCATTGTGTATATGTACCACAGGTTCTTTAGCTATTCATCTGTTTAATGTCAATAAACTAAACTCTTCCATTGAAAGGCACAGAAAAGAGGTTGGATCAGAAAATAAAATCCATGGCTAATATTGGTATTAAAGTGTTCCATTACTACTGTGTTGTGAGCAGGTCTCTATTTAATCCTAGAGTAGTTTTTTTTTGGTATAGTTTTATGCTCCTTCATTTATTGCATATCAGGAAATGAAATTATCAGTAAATACATCAGACTTATTGATGCTATTTAGCAGGAACTCTACAGTTAATGAGATGGTGTACTTGCTAACTAGCTACAGTTTTATGAATCTTCAGAGTGCATTATGAGTATAGGGTTGCACCTTGCTTGTTAATTAGTTATGAACTGGGAAGATCCAGCTTTCTTTGTTTGCTACAATTGAGCAGCCCTCTGAATCCTGAGTTCAGCTATTAGGTTTTGGTGAATATAGTTCCTTTCTGAAATATGTCTTCAAATTTTGTTGTCCAAAAGTGCTATGTAATATGACGTCTACACATAAGATTTTGAAAAGATGGAGCTTGCTGCTGATTATGTTACCATAGAAACTGGAATCCAATATGCAGTAAAGTTGCAAGAGGTTATTATATAGTTGGTGGATGATGACTTTGTTTATATCTTAGTCTTTTTTTGTCTTCCACTCCAGTGTTATACATATAGACTTATGGAACTGGGGTTCCAGTTGTAACTCACTGTCTTTGGAACAAAATTTGGTATCCTTAAAATATTTTCCTGGTTTTAGCTTTTCACTTTGAGATGCAATTTATTTCTTGCTAGCATTGATCCACTTTCTCAAATCTACTTTGGTTCTCTCATCAGGACTTTGCTCACTGCGGTTTCAGATTCATTTATGCCAATCATAAAAATTTTAGTGTAGAATTTGCAGTGATGTTTTCTTATTCAGTCATCATAACCCCATCATGTATTTTGTTTTTCTTTCAATATGTATTTAATATTATTTTTCTTTATAAAGCAAGATATTATAATCTTTACATTATTTGTTGGAATTGACTTTTTATAGAAATGCTAGAATAAACAATTGTTGATGATCATTGTATGCTGATCAGAAATGACTTGTTATTAAATGATGATAAGATCCTAGATTATGTCTAAGGGGTGGGAAGGAGGGAGATTTGGGACATTGGTGGTGGGAATGTTGCACTGGTGAAGGGGGGTGTTCTTAAAATGACTGAAACCCAACTACAATCATATTTTTAATCAAGGTGTTTAAATAAAGATTCTTCAACTTTCATCTTCATTCTTTTTTTCCACTATATACATGACCTAGACTTACAGACACTGTTTGCTTTAATATCTCAATTTAGTACAATTATTAGTAAAGTATCTCAGATAATATAACACTTTTATTTAATATCTAAAAATATGTAGACATTAATAAAATACTGGTTATTAATGCAAATATAAATCTAGTATAGATTCATAAGGACAATGTCATCCTCATGAGATTACTTTATGATTATAAATATGTTGTATATGTAAATTATAAACTCCTTATGAAATGTATTTCCTAGAGTCTCCTAATATCTGAAACTCCAATAATTTTAATCAGAGCTGTTAGAATATAAAACATCTTAAAAAGCAAATGATGAAATCTTTTGAGCTTAAATTAAGTTGTAGCAAATATTAAAATAGTCATTACGTATGTACAGACATATATATAATACCTTAGCAGTTTTTTATAAACTCCTATTACTTACTATTCAAATCCCAAAATTTGACTATGTATGGGGATAAACATTAAGTTTAAAGCAATAAGTCAAAGTATTTTTATTCATAAATGTAGAGATACATTTTACTAACTAGTATGCATTTTAAGATTAATAGTATTTGGACTCACAGTAATGGTAGAGAAGGTAAGATGCTTGCTTTGCATGAGATTGGTCTAGGTTTAATCCTCAGCATCCTGTATAGTTTGTAAAAGACCCACTACTAATGGTAGTTGAGTGCAGAGCCAACAGTACGTACTGCTAGATAATCCCTAAAAACCTCCCCCAAATTAATTGTACTAAGATGGAGGCATGAATATGCTAGAACTTAAATAATTAAAAGTATCTGAATGATTAATTTTATTTCAGTGTTTTAAAGCCTGCTTTTCAAAAGGTCTGACTATCAATTTACATAAGTCACAAACATAAATTATTAAATTATTACTTACAGATGTCCTGCTAAATAAACATTTATTGCTATTTGTCCTTTGCATCACATTTATAACCTGAGTTTTTTGGGTACTTTTCTCCAACCCTAAGTAGAATGAGGTTATAATGCATGAAGGTATTATAAAAGACCACAATGAAAAAACGCTTTGAGAATTTAAAGTGTGTTTTAACAGATCAGATAGTGCTTTTGAAATGAACTTGAAAACATGAATTTTTTATGGGCAGCTGCATGCAACATGTTCTGACTAAGAAAGGTAAACATATTTGTAGAAAAGCTACAAAGCAAATAAGAACCATATAAGAAATAAGATGTAAAAAAATTGTAATCAAATCAAGAACACTTTTAATAACTCTTAATGTCCCTGTAGTAGAATTTATATGGAATAAAGAGCATCAGGAAGAGGAAGACTATCTAGATAATAAGATATAACTCAATATAACCACAAGGTTACTATCAACTCTATTTTAAAACTTTATAGATCCATTGAAGTTAATATTGCAAAATAATTTATTTGATTTAATATAAGTTATGCATATGACTACCTAAACATAAAATGTTCATAAAAATCTTAAAAATTCTAATTCATGTGATGATAGATTTTGATTTTGCTTGAGTACACTAGGCATTCATTTCCTTATTACTCTGATCCTCAAATTTCTGAATCTTTTTTTTAGTGTTGTTAGTTGAAGGAAACGAGAGTAAGCTCCTCTTTTAAAGTATTCTGTTTTAATTTTTCAGATTTAGCTATGAAAGCAACCCAGCTAGTAGATTCAAAAGTATTTTATAGTCTACTAAAGACTTATTTTCTCAAGTACTTGGTGAAAATAGGTTAATATATTTTAGACTTTAAATTAACATAACTGGGATTTTAGACTAAAAATATTTTTATAAAATATCAAAAAGGGGCACAATATTTTTCCATATTTTATTCCTGACACTCAAAACTATACACATTTAAAATATTTTTAAAAGAATGTTATACTAATTGGACTTGTTTTAAAAAGAAAAAATTGTTTTATTTAATTTTGCATTTTTATTGTCTAACAAGAGTACTTCATTGGATTAGAAGTTACATCATTATTAATAAGGAGTGAAGTTCTGAGGTAAGACATACAAAATAGAAAGAATGGCTGATAAAAGATTAAAACATATATGGATTTCTCCAGAGTTGTAAAGTAAATTATTTCCTACAAAACATTTTATATCTTACATGTGTATTTTAGTTCAGTTTCTCTGCTAAATAATTATTCATTTTTGTCTTTCATGTTAGTAGACCATCCTAGTATTAGAACCATTATTGCTACATAGATATCTCAACAATTATATAGACTTATATCAATAATTTACTATTCCAGATTTTTGTGTTAACTTCAAAATGGTATTTTTCCTTTGAAGTCTCTTTTGCAGTTGGGGACATATGCTGGGTGGGGTTGAAGTAATCTAAAGACTTCTTTAGAATCTAAAGATTATCTCAACTAAGTTATACAAGGTGGCTTATTAATATGGCTGACTATTGGTTGAAATACTAAAATGTAAATTCTCCATGAGGCACAATTTCTCACAACACAGGGACTTTCCTGAAAGAAGACATGAAACAGAAACTCAGATCAGTTGTGTAGGGGTGTCTTAAACTAGATTCTTGAACTTATTCAGTTTTTTAGATATTAGAAATGTCTCCTGTATATCACTATATGACTACTGTTGGCACACATACTTTGAATAATCCCCTTTCTTACTGATAATATTCATTAAACGTTTAATTTGCTTGCCTTTTCCCAATTTCTAGTGCCTGATACATAACAGGCCATCATAAATGATTCAGTGATCTAAAATATATACTAGAAATTTCACTGAACTATCTCTCTAGCCCTTAAATAAAAAAATTAAGTGAGAAAATATTGTATTGTTGTTTATTCTGTTAAATATTTTGTGCAGAATAACAGAGTCAAGATATAAAGGGCAAAATAAGTAAATTGATAGTTTTTTGTTCTTTCTTATAAGGTAGAAATTAGCATGATTTGAATAAAGATAAACCAGAAATCATTGAAGCTAATTTAGAGAGAATTAGAAAACAAATCAAGGCTACATAAATTATTTTTATATTTTTACTGGTTTCCTAAGCAATAAAAATATAGTGTTATTTACTAAGATGGGAAATACTGAGGAGAAATAATATGGGGGAAATTTAAGGATTTTCTTTCAGTACATTGTTTGTTCATGCAAGTGATGCCCCTGGATGTTGGCGAGATGTCGACAGACACTGAGATCATAAAGGTTATTGTTAGGGGCTGAAATTGAGAGAGAAATATGGAGACAATCGCAAAAAGGTGCATTTTGTGTTTTTTTTTTGGGGGGGGGGGACTTTCGGCGGCACTCAGAATTTCGGTTGGCTCTGCATCAGAGATCACATCTGACAGGCTCAGGGACCACCTGAGATGCCTGGGACCAACACAGGTAGGTCGCTTGCAAATGTGGCAAGGCAAATCCTCTACCTGCTGTGCTATCACTCCAGCCCTGGTACAAATTTTCCTTCATATGAGGAACAAAGTCTGACCATATTACATATAACATGACATGATAACTATAGTTGATAACACAATATTCTTTTTTTTGTTTGTTTGTTTGTGTCCAATTTTACAACCTATTTTTTTTATTTTAATTATGACAACAAAGGTGCAAAGAAAGAGGACAGGGTAAAGTTACAGTGGAAGCCCAATCACTCATAAACAGAATTCTTGGTAGTCCCATCGATGATATCCCAGCCTTAAACTTTCAGCCAAAGAACATTAAGAAAAACAAAACTGAACCCATGTACAATACAATTACTTTGTCCCTCAAATCCCCAGTTGTAGTACATACTATTTCTTAGCAGCACACTATATAATCTAAAGACATTAGACTTATGTAACTCCTTAAACATTGAGGGCAAAGTACATTTTTCTAGTTCCATGCACATGCTTACTAGTTTAAGTTAACTTCAAAAGTTTTAGTGGGTTGTTTTTCTTAAGGATTGGAGTCAAGGGAACATAGTAAAAAACGGTATTAAAGTGGCATTTGTTTGCATAGGCCCACCAAAACATAAGGGACATGGAAAGACAAATTATACAAGGAGAATGGGCCCGGAGAGATAGCACAGCAGCGTTTGCCTTGCAAGCAGCCGATCCAGGACCAAAGGTGGTTGGTTCAAATCCTGGTGTCCCATATGGTCCCCCGTGCCTGCCAGGAGCTATTTCTGAGCAGACAGCCAGGAGTAACCCCTGAGCACCGCCGGGTGTGACCCAAAAAACCAAAAAAAAAAAAAAAAACCCCAAAAAAGAAAGATCACATTGGTGGTAATATTAAAAAAAAAATTATACAAGGAGACCCTACCCCTGAAGTTTCCTGGCACAGGACTGACTCTAGGCTCCAGGCAAACTAGTTTGTCCAATTCAAGTCATCGTCTGTAGTGGCAATACACATCCATTCCTCACATAGTCTCTGTTGTTGGTATCATGCTTCTGTATTAAAGATCCTGGAGTTTGCATATCCCATATTGCAGTCAGGATGGTGCAGAGCATCCTCTCATTTCACCTCACACTTAAGGGGCACTAGAGAGAACCATGTCCTGTAGAGCAGGTCATTGTTGTTGTCAAGTCTTCTCAGTGTAAACGGAAGTCTCTTTTTAGGAGGTCGATGTCAGACCCTTGGTAGTGTCTTTCCTGGTAGAGGACTGCTTCCAGCTGTTGCTATATAAGACCTTGGATGTTTCGTAGATAGCTTGCCTGGTTCTGTCATGAATGGAGGATGCCCATTCTTCTGAGGCCTGTGCCAGGTCATTATATCAATGTTCAGGGTGTGAGGTACATTGTACTGAGATTTATTAGATAAGAACTTATCTGTATGTATGGTGTTTTCCCATTTTAATGTGTCTATGCAAACAAGGATCAATGCCATGAAGCATTATTGGTGCATCTGGAGGCAATAGGAACAAGACCAGCAATTTCCATGACATAGTTCAATCATAGGCATCAAACTGAGGGACGGTTCAAACAACAATCCTTACTGAACAGCTTACAAAGAAAAGACAAGATGAAAAGTGGATAGAAACATCATGGTAGAAGAATATATAGAAAGTTATATCAGTTAAAGAAAATACCCATAAAATATTCAAAAGATATATGTGTTCAATATGTGTTCAATTTGTGTCCTTCTAAATAGTTCTAGGATTTGTTAGATCTACTGTATGTCTTAGGTCAGAGATTAGATCTGTGTGTTACTAAAGTTAAGAAGGGTAAATCTGGGGTACTGATGGTTGGGAGGAGAATATGTTCACACGGGGGCTAGCACCCCCGCGCGGTTTGCAAAATGTAGACCGGTATGAAATTGCCAGTGACAGCCTGAGTATAGCTGAGCAGCTATCTGCCACCCACCAGATCAAACTCCACCCCCTAAGCCCCACCCTAGGCCAGTCTCTGGACCGGCCTTGGAGTGGGGAAAACCCAGGGTGCCCCATCAGCTCCTTCCAGGAACCCACCTGGAGATCCGGAGGAATTGGGGAGAGGGGGGTCGGGTGACCCAGGTCCGGGCCCCCCTACCCTAGGCCGGGCCAATAGGCCACTGGCACATGCGGAGGCCTGCCAGCTGCCTGCCCGTGCCAGCTAAAAATCCTGCTCCAGGAAGGGAGAGAGACCCTCCCAAGCCCGAAGGACAGGGATTTAAGCCCCACCCTAGGCCAGTCTCCGGACCCGGCCTGGGAGTGGGGAAAACCCAGGGTGCCCCATCAGCTCCTTCCAGGAACCCACCTGGAGATCCGGAGGAATGGGGGAGAGGGGAGTCGGGTGACCCAGGTCCGGGCCACCCTACCCTAGGCCGGGCCAATAGGCTGCTGGCACATGCAGAGGCCTGCCAGCTGCCCGCCCGTGTTGGCTAAAAATCCTGCTCCAGGAAGGGAGAGAGACTGATAACTCTATATTCTTATGGACAGAATAATAACTAGAATTTTCTAGTACAGTAGAAATAAATTTTTTCACAAAAATTAAAAAGTAGAAAATGTTGAATTTAGTATTTGTTGGACATATAAACCTGGAACTTTAATAATACAGTGGGTATGGGCCCTGAGAGACAGCACAGCGGTGTTTGCCTTGCAAGCAGCCGATCCAGGACCAAAGGTGGTTGGTTCGAATCTCAGTGTCCCATGTGGTCCCTCGTGCCTGCCAGGAGCTATTTCTGAGCAAACAGCCAGGAGTAACCCCTGAGCATAGCTGGGTGTGGCCCAAAAACCAAAAGAAAATAAAAAAATAAAAATAAATAAAAAATAATACAGTGGGTATGATTTCTTAGGGACTTACATTCTATATCTGGAAAAGAGGCAAAGTTTACAAATAAGTGTCAATATTCAATATTTAGTTATACATCAGAGAAAATTCAGTACTTGTCTGGGAAAAAGTCTTTGTTTATCCTTAATATCACATGCCCTCCTCCTCTGGCACCACTTTGTGTGGCTTAGCCAAAACCTGGTCGAAACACACTCAGAGGTGTGACTCTTTTGAAAAAAGTAATTAAGAATAAAAAAAATACAGAAACATTTCACTATATAGGGTCATCTTTGATTTTTAAATCATTCATTACTCACTTTTCAGAGTATTTTGACTTGCTCTTAATGTTTCTGGTTGTTCTTTCACTCCTGGATTGGGAAACTATATGGGATGCCAGGGGATCGAACAGCCATCCATCCTGGGTCAGGCAAACACCCTACTGCTATGCCACTGCTCTGGCCCCTCATATTCTCTTAATGCAGTGAAATTACCACATTCACACATTCTCATTACTCCCAAAAGGAAATTTCATAACATTTTAACAAGTATAAACTACAGCTTTCTCTTTAGAACCTAGCAATAAATAATAAACCTTTTATTTTTCTTTATTTGCTTATATATTCTGATTATTTTATAATTGCTTTTGCAATATGGTAACTCAGTGTTGAATTTTTTTGAGGAAAATCAAACTATGTTCTGCTTTGATTGTAGCATTTCCACTAACAATATATGAATACATCAATTTCTCTACATCAACACTCATTATTTTGTTTTACCACAGCCATTCTAGTATGCATGATGTAAGTATACTACTGTGGGTCTTTAACCTGTTTATTTTAGAGGTTTTCAAAGTGCCAGTGAATATGGGTGTCCTTTTTTCACATTTAATTTAGTTCACTCAAAAGATATAGATATTTGTTGAAGTGGATACAAATTATTGAAAGAATATTTATTTCCCATAATGCAGTTACCTTGTTCACACCAGGCCAGCTTCATAGACCTAACTATTTTCTATTTTCAGATTAACTATTAACTATTTTCAGATGTAAAACGAACTATGAAAGATCATGAATACATAGACCCAGGTAGCAGAAAACTGGCCATATCGGGAGAAAAGTATGGTCCAAGCCCCCCAACCCCTGCCAAAGCTACATTTGCTGCCCCCATCCCCCAAATCACCATTTTCCTAGTGGTTCTGCCTAATCACTGACCCTTTATGATTCCCATCAGGGACATCAGTCTGATCAAACTTCAAGTATGCTTGTTTGGAGGCTTATACTACCAGAGCTTTCTGCAGCAACTGTGGGCACCCTCTCCCCATATCTTCATTCGTCCAGAAGGCCTTAGAGCTGAGACATGCCCCTAAGAGACCTAGTATAAGGCCGCCTGGAGGAATATTTGTTTGATGCTATCGTTTTTATAGGAACACATCAATTTAAAAGGATAACTGATAACATCAAGAACTTACTAAACCTTCTTCCATTGTATTAATTACTTCTTTGGAGATAAAATAATTTCCAAAAATGTGCTTGGTACTATATTTTTTATTTCTGTATATATTTTTAATTTATTTCTTATCTTTCATTTTTTCTATTATTTTCAATAATTTTGCTTTCACTTATCTGAAAATATATATGAGCAACTTATCTTATTTCACTTTCACTTATCTGAAAATATATTATGAGCAACTTTGTCCACTATGTGATGCAATTTATTTAAATAAATAATACAATAATAATAATAATTAATAATAATAAATCAGGCCTTTGACAAAATATATATTCAAAGATACATTATTTTGGGTTTGTTTTGGTTTTTGTGTCACACCCGGTGATACTCGGGGGTTACTCCTGGCTATGCGCTTAGAAATCCCTCCTGGCTTGGGGGAACCATATAGGATGCCAGGTAATTGAACTGTGGTTTGTCCTAGGTTAGTTGCATGCAAGGCAAAGGCCCTACCACTGCACTACTGCCCCAGCCCCTCAAAGGTACTTCTTAGTGAGTAAATCTATATGTACTAATCACCCAGCTATAATGGCTAGAAATTAGTCATCCCTCCATAGGACACACATAGCATTTACTTTCTCATTATAATTTTCTTCTATTATAGACATTGCATGTTCAAAACATCTGAAATATTTAACTTGAATATTTATTATTAATCACATAGTTTATATCACAACAAGCTGTTTAAATTTATCTACTTCTCTGACTCAACTTAAAAAAATTCATTCTATCAGAAATTTAAAAATACTGATATTAAATTGCAAAAATGTGAAGACTATAGACAAAGATAACTCATCTCTCAGGAGAAATAGTCTCTGGCTTGACAATTTTAAGAACTAAATACACTATTTTCATACAAAACAAATATGACTGTGACTCAAATATAGAATAAAAATTAACTTTCCATTAAGGTAGACTTACTTAACAGTGACAGAAATAATTAGATCGTGATTACTCAATTGCAGCTCATTTATAACTCCGAATGACTCACTAGTTTAGCATTAATACTTTCCAGCTTTAAGTTAAGCTTTAATAAATTTAATGTTTAATACATTTAAAGTTTAAGCTTTAATACTTACCAGTTTAACTTAAACACCATGTTTAAAGGTTGTTCATAATACAGTTATTTTCACAGGGAAAGTTGTTCATGACTGAGTTACAGTCATACAATGTACAACAAACTTCACCAGTCCATATATCCTGCTACCAAATTCCTCAGTTTCCTTCTTGCCCTCTCTGATGCCTTATTCCCTCAAATACACCCTCTTCCACTTCACTCTTTTCTTTTGGACAATGTGGTCTGCACTACTGTTAATGAAGAGGTGCAATGGTTCAATGTATGTCACTTTATTTTCTTTAAGCATCCAGTTCTTCTCCATAGTCATCAGTTCCAACTATCACTTTCATAGTATACCCTTCTCTACAAAAGATGCACTCCCCACTCTTTATAGCCCTCATAATCCACATCTCTATTGTCTCTGGATACAATTTCCAATTTTTATTTTCCTTATATACCACAGATGAGTGAGATTATTTTATATTTATACATCTCCTCCCTCTGACATATTTCACTCAACTGAATACTTTCCATGTTCATCCATGTGTAAGCAAACTTATTGCCATTCTTTTTTTCTATTGTATTTTTTGCAATATAATATCTTTAAGCACCATAATTACAAACATGATTGTAGTTGTTTTAGTCATAAAAAGAACTTTTTTGATGGCTGCATAATATTCAATTCCATAGATGTTCCATGGTTTCTTTACTACTCATTTGTTGTTGGGCACCTGGGTTGCTGTCAAATTCTATCCATTGTACATAGTGCTACAATGAACATAAGAGTGCAGAAGACATTTTTGTGATGTGTTTTGTGCCTGGGGTATATCCCTAGGATTGGTATTGCAAATCATATGAAAGCTCAATTTCCAGGGTTTTTTATTTTTTAGAAATATTCAAATTGTTTTTCAGAAAAGCTGGAATTCACAGCATTCCCATCAACAGTGAATTTTCTTTAAAAAAGTGTGGGTTAGTTTTGAAGAGATAGGATAATGTGTAAGTTTCTTGATTCACAGTGCAGTGCCCTGGGTTATATTTCTATGACCAGATATAATACCTGGAATTCTACCATGATTATTCTTCAATGCTTTGCCAGAAGTATGAGCAAGGGTAATCCCAAAACCAAACATATAAAAGTGAAAATTTCTTGGACATATATTTTTTTGAATTTAAATAAAATCTACAGAACAATTAAATAAAAATTTAATTCCAATATTGTTGTTTTGATTACATGTGATTAAGTATCTCAGGCAATACTAAGACATAACTGTCTATAATAAATATTAACTTTACAATTTTATTAGAAAACTTAAGACTTATTGTCAATGGCATTTCAGTTACCTCTATTGACTTCAGGTAATTATTTTGTGACATTTGTGTTTATTTTATTTGAGTTCTAACACTCATCTACTCACTACTACAAATTGGAAATAAAATGAAATTACTGGCAATATATTAAACATGTCAGAATAACAGTTTTTGGTACAAAACCATTAAAATCCAATAGCTTTGATTCATATTTAACTTTAAAATTTTAAATAATAACTGAACTAAATGTATCCCTTTGATAAAATTATTGGATTATTAATTAGATATGAACAGAAGTTTTATCTTAAAGGTTGCTTTAAAATTTATCCCTATTCAAGTATATATGCTTTTTGTCTTGGATAGAACTTTTCCTGCAAATTAATGTAGCTAAGATAACTCAGTTATAAACTTCAAATGGACTTCATATATTGGTTTCTTTTAAGTGCAATATGGTTGTTTTGTAATACTAACAGTAATGTTTCACTCTTTGAAAATTTAGTCAGAATGAGGTATTTAAATAGTTTAAAAACATATCACCATGAAAACACATTGAGAATCTATCTCTCAACATGCTTTATTAGTTTCTGTGAACAAGTCAAGCAGACTTAATTTGTCTCTTAGTAATTTACAATTCAAGGCTGAAAAGATAGCACCAAAGTAATTCAGGTAAAAAAATTAATATTAGATACGTAAAGAGGTGATTTTTAAAAAATATGACATATTATATATCAACAACTATTAATATTTTAACATACCAAAATATTCTTGTCTCTCAAATAACTCACCACTCTGTCAAGACCAGTCACTCAGAATAATATAGAAGTGCAACAGAGCATAAAAGAAACTAATAAAATTGATGGTATGTTTGGCTGAATGGACCATGGAATGAGAAGAATCAAGACCAAAAAGGTTAAAATTTCTACAGAATAAAAACAATTAATCAACATACATTAGTGATTAATGTTATATTTGGAAATATACTTGCTATGTGGATTTAAGTTAGAAGGGAACTTTTAATGCATTGTAAATTATTGTCATATGTAATATGTTTATAATGCTTTTGAATATAAAATTAAATAACATAGCTCTTTGTTAAGGGTTAAAAGAATTAATTACCATAAAACTTGATTTATGATTAATGGCATTTTTGCCTGGTGTATGGGAAAATTTTGGTGATCATATATATCAGGGAATAAGTAATATTTCTTTTGTTTCCTGTAGAAAATAGTCCTCAAGAGAAAAACATACTTATGGATTTTCCACCTTTTGTAATTGCACAACCTCAGTTTCAAAACCTATCAACTCTCTAGCAGTTCTCATGTTTAAAGGAAACAAATATATGCTCATAAAAACCTAAGTAGACATAAATGAAGTGGTGCAGATAGTCATGATACAAGATTAAAAGATAGTGATAACCATGAAGAGCTAGTGACCCTATTATACCTGTTCTGTTTTTCTTCATGGAGCCAAAATTTGACTGTAGAGGTAATAAGATGTAAGGGTAAGGCTGAAATGTCATAGCTACACTTTATGTACTCAGTTTTGGAGAAAAACTAAAGGTCTCACATTACATTTTACCAGAAACAAACAAACAAAAAAAACTCTTCATATATACAGAGGTCAGAACACACACACACAAAAAAAAAAAAACAGTGTAATGTCCTTAGTAAACATTTATTGAGATATAAAATTTAGATAGTGATATCTATAATGCTTCAATTATAGTTTTCTTAAGAGATGGGGAGTAAACTTTTAAGAAAGAACACTTAAAATTGTTTCAAAAATTGTTTTTCAGAAAAATCAATGGATTACAAAATAGTGAGGGCTCTTCCATACTGAAATAAACTCAGAGACATAACAACCAACATAAGCAACACATTGAGTTTTAAAGATCATAATTCAATGTCATAACTATAATATAGTAGTAGATGCTTGCCTTGTAAATAGTTTACTAGGGATCTATTCCCAAAACCCTATTTGGCTTTCTGCCAGGAGTGGGCCCTAAGCAAAGACCCAGGAATAAATTGGGTATGACCACTAGGTATGGCACCACTAGTATGGAACCAAAACAACAAATTTAAAGTTCCTGATTCATAATAACAATTAAAAATTTTAATCTAAACATTTTATGTGCTTTATATCATATGACATAGTAATTACATGATCAAAAGCAATTTAAGTGCAGGCATAAAATTTCAAATGAGTTGGGAAAAACTAAACATAAAAATTTATAAACCACATTTCATAAAATCAGATAGATGCTATGATAATTTCTATGTATTATTTCTTTTTGTTTGTTTTGGTTTTGGGCCACACCTGGTGGCACTCAGGGGTTACTCCAGGCTCTGCACTCAGAAATCACCCCTGGCAGGCTTGAGGGACCATATGGGATGCCAGCAATGGAAACCGGATCCGTCCTGGATCAGCTTTCTGCACGGCAAATACCCTACTGTTGTGCTATCACTCCTGCCCCTATCATTTCTATTTTCAAGCTTTTTAATTCCTATTTTTTCTTCAGGGATTGGTCAAATTAATTGGCATTACCAAGTGCTATACAACTATATATATTAAGGTTGTTTGAATTCTTGTCTCAAAACAAACTTCCTGAATTTTGTTTTGAATTTTATTAATTAAAATTCTATTTTTTCAATTAAATTTTGAAGCATGAAAAATTATACCACTTAGTAAGAATTCTTAGAAAATGAGTAAGTAATTAAGAAAAATTCATAAGTAATTAGCCCATGTGACTCTTTTGAAAGCTGATCATTGCCAAATTGGTTTTGATTAAGAGATTTCAGCAAAATACTTTGCACTGAACTGTTGTCTTGACTGAACATGTCTAAAATTCCAACAAATTGCAAGAAAGAATAGAAAATGATAATGTATGTGATAAATTTATATTTTTAACTTCATCTAAAATGGTGTGAACAGAGAGGAAGGGTAAAAAATATTTCCTAAAAAACTAAATAAACACCACCTCTTTACCTACTCTCCCCCAAATGTAAGGTAGTCTTTTGCACCACTTTGGTCCTTTAAAAACCTCACTAACTCACCTTAAATTTTTTTTATTTTTTTTTAATTTTTTTAATTAATTAATTTATTTTTTAAATGTTTGTCCTACATATACATTTGTGAGTGCATACATTTTTGTTTCCTTTTTTTTTCTTTTTCTTTTTCTCCTCGCTTTTGGGTATGTGACCTGTTTCTGTTATCCCCTCTGTCCACCCACAAATACACAGACATTATAATGTAGCACCACTTCCCCCTGCAAAGGCACACCAAATAAAGGGGAAATCTTACATAAAAAAAAAAAAAAAGAGCTCTTGTCTACTAGAGATGGGAACTCATAGTTGTTTACAATACAGGGATATCTCCTACCTTGAAAATATGTCATGTGGAATCAACTTAGACCTCAGGTGATTAGATACCATTCATCCAGCCTTGAACCCTGGATCCCAGACATAGAAACGGCACAGTTCCTCACAACAGCGGCAAGAAACAAATCCCAGCCGGGACAGCCTTAATACTGCGGGGTCAACAACAAGGGCCAACTCTAACATGATTTCCTGACAATGAGGAAAATCCGAGCATCCTGACCTTAGAGCAGATTAACCTACCTTACCAGCTAACGACAAGACAAAACCAGAAGTCTTGGCACCCTTTGGTAGGTCCAAAAGCCAAGATCGTGATTTATAGTTGACTGGCTGCTAGAACTACGACCAGACGGTATACATCTTGGGACCAAAAAAAAAAGCCCTAGTTTAGGGTTTGAACTATGACCTGCACAATAATCAGGATCCCCAGTCCCAAAGGTCCAGCAGAGAAAATTGTAACGGAACGGGACTTTTGGAAGCACAAAGAAAGACGCTATCCTAGGTGCCACCCTAGGATCAGTGCAAAGACCAAGATCACCAACCACAGAAGATGGATTAAAATGACACGGAGGTAACAGAACCTCTAGAACCACAAAGACTGACTTCATCTTAAGTCCCACCTCAGGATCTGTGCAGATACTGAGACCTCTAAACACAGAACAGAAATCTTCCACACACCAAAAAAAAAAAAAAAAACCACCACCGGGAGAGTAAAGGTTCCTGAGCAAAGTCTAGTGTTGATCCCATGACAGTATGCTCCAAGGACGGAGAAACCCCATATCTCTTAGGCCAAGGGAATTCCTTTTCGAATGACCCCAATATTTACTGTGCCTGGGCAGGAGGGAAAAAATAAAAATACAAAAAGCACAAAACCTTGGTTATTATCTATATATTTTTTTACCTCCATTTATTATTGTTATTATTATTTTTATTCACCTATCTATTTTGGTCGATTTCTCTGTTTGGGAGTGATTATTGAAATTGTCCCCAATCATACTTATATTTTCTCTTCCTTTCTTTTCTTTCGTTATGTGCTATGCCATGTTTCTCATTTCAAGACCATGGCGTGTTTTGTTTGTTTGTATGTTTTTGTTTGGTTTTTGTTTGTTTTGCTTTTTGTTGTTTGTTTGTTTGCCTGTTTTTTTTTTTTTTTTTTTTTTTGTGGTGCTTATCGATATAGCTCAAGCCCTCACTGGATATTTGACACTTCTTTTGGTACTGGTGGAGTGTTTCACCTTCTTTTTCTCCATCTCTCAAATCGATGAGGAGAGCCTCTGGAAGGATTCCACCCAGTTTCGGGGTACTAGACCCTTACCCCAGTTTATTACTTTTCTCTTTTTCAAACAAAACCACGCAACTTGAACTAGCTAGTCCTGCCTCCAGTTAGAGGGGGAACTAAGGGAGGCATCAAGACCAAACAGGTGCAAGACTACTAAGTTGTGGGTTAGATACAGAGGGGACCACATATTCTAGCCGACCTGGGGTGAGGGAAGAGGAAATGGGAGGTAGGACAGAAACGGTGGTGTAGGGAGGACAATTTGGTGATGGGAATCCCCCCTGATTTTATGTAAATATGTACCTAAAATATTATTGTCAACACTATGTAAACCACTATGATCAAAATTAAAAAAAAAGGGTAAAAAAAAAAAACTAAATAAAATAAATGCGAAATAAACATGAAACCTGAAAATCTACTAAAAAACACTAGTTAACTGCTATATGAGGTCAAGAGGCATGCTTAAAGCAAGTGATTAAAAACACTTCAAACTTTAATTTATATATTAATAATAAATATTTACTATAATCAAGAAAAAATTTTATAAATATTTAAGTACCACTATTACAAGCCTGTTTGTAGTTGGGTTTCAGTCATAAACAGAATACCCCCTTCACCAGTGCAACATTCCAACCACCAATGGACCCCTCCTCCCCCACCCCTACCTGTATTTGCGACAGGCATTCTACTTCTCTCATTCATTAACATTGTCATACTAGTTGTTAGTGTAGTTATTTTCCTAACAGCATTCACCACTCTTTCCAGTGAGCTTCAAATTGTGAGACAGAAAATTTACTGATATAATAATAAATGTAATTTAATCAATCTTTATTAAAATGTATGCTTTTGAAAAATAATACTTCACTTCAGTGTATTTTATTTGTTAAAGTATCCACCTTAATAAAATACCTTATTTTATCTCAATCTGAGAATTGTTGAAATATTCTTATTGATATAAGTATATTTTTATTTGTTTTTTTGTTTGTTTGTTTGTTTTTGGGTCACACCCGGCAGCAGTTACTCCTGGCTCTACTAGGCTCAGAAATAGCTCCTGGCAGGCTCAGGGGGCCATCCTTCTGCATGAAAGGCAAACGCCTTACCTCCATGCTATCTCTACGGCCCCAATATAAATAAAATTTTTAAATAAAGCATTTCTACTCTCATTTTAAATTGAATTTCCTGTTCGGTGTCATTCCTGGACACTCATGCTTAGCAATATAAAAAAATTATTATCAGAATGTTTTCTCAAGGTAGAGATAGATATACAATGCCCAAGCCAATGTCAGTACTCATTGGTACCATCCATTGTTACATCATTAAATCTACAAAATTGGATTGAAGTTATTTATGTATTCAAACCTCTTAACATTACAAAACCAAGTAGGTAAACAGTATTTTTTGAATTATATGCTTTGATAAAGAGCAGATACCGGAAATTTTTAATAAATTTTTAATAAATAATACAAATGAATTTAACAAGACTATAAAGCAAATGAAATACTAATGTCACTGTATTTCTATATATTAGCAGTGATGTGGAAGGTGAATTTAAGAAAGTAATATAATTTTCCATATAAATTACTAATGAGGTTATGTGTTATAAAAATGACAGCAATCATAATTAGATTAAGTTTATTAGATAAAGTCATTTTTTACTTATTTGAATTCGCTATTATATCTTTTAGTATCTTTGGCCCACACACTTAGTGGTGCTCAGGGCTTAATTCTCACTCTCTGTTCATTGGTTACTCTGGTGGTTCAAGGGGACCACATGTTGTGTTGTGTATTGCTGCATATAAGGCATGTTTACTATGTATCTGTCCCTAAATTGCATTTAGAATCTTTTGTAATCTTATTCTTTAATAAATTTTAAGTTTTTAGTGCATTTCTGTAGTAAGTTATTCACTTTTTAATTTACATTTTCAATATTTTAATGTATTTTTCATTTATGAAATAGGTAGTTTCATTTATACTATGGAATTTTAAATGATTAGTTTTATTTTAATTTTTTATTAAAGGAGGCCAGTGATAGGGAAAATACCTAGTAAGTCGGAGAAACTGATTTTTATTTAAGACCTAATTACTGTCAAGTGTGTCCCTCAAAGAAAGGACAAAGAATCTATTCATGTTGTTATAGAGTTTTATTCCTATTTTTTGTTTGTTTGTTTTTGTTTTTGGGCCACACCCTATGATGCTCAGGAATTACTCCTGGCTATAAGCATAGAAATTGCTCCTGGTTTGGGGGACCATATGGAATGCCAGGGATCGAGCCAAGGTCCATCCTGAATAGGCATCGTGCAAGGCAAATGCCCTATCACTGTGCTATCATTTCTACCTCAGAGTTTTATTTCAACTATTACATGACCAAGTGACTCAGAGAATTGTCAAAGCAACAATTTATAAAATCAAAATAGGTTGCAAAAAGTTATTCTTTATTAATTTTAACAAAATTTATACAAAAATATTAAGACTATATATATTCCAAATTTACAGACTTTGAACATAGGTATTTAATTTTGATTAAAATTATAAAGTCTTAGTCTTATTAGTTTATATAATTTTTACTTGCGTACGTTCTGATTTTATTATTTTTCTATGATATGTAATTTATTTTTAATTTTAGATGTTTTTCAAATCTATATATTTATTATGATTACTTTTAACTGTTTTTATTTAAACACTCTAATTACATAGTACTTCATGATTGAGTCTCAGTCTTACAATGTACATGCACCACACCCTGCCACCATTGTCCCAAGTTTCCCTCCAAACCCCTCCTTACTACCTGCCACTGAGCAGGCCTTTTATTCCTTACTCCTCTCTTTCTTTTTCTCTTTTTCTTTCTATCTTTCCTTCTTTTTTATTTAAACACTGTGGTTTGCACTATTGCTATTGAAGGGGTACTATGCATATCACTTTACCTCCATCAAACACCCAGTTATTTTCCAAAGTTGTAAGTTCCAACTATCACTGTCACAGTGGTCCCTTCTCCGTCCTAACTGCACTGCTCCTTTATTAGTGGCAAGCTTCCAACCATGGATGCTCTTTCTGAACCTCATCTTTATTGGCTTTGATATTATTACCATGCTATCTTGCATAATACTATCCATATCCATCCATGTATAAGTAAATTTAATGACTTTATTTAGCATAACTATATATGTATAGTACCCTATTGTGTAGATCTATAACAGTTTCTTTAGCCAAACATTTGTTCTTGCACACATAGGTTGTATCCAACACAACCTATGTGCTGCAATGAACATAAGAGTGCAGACAACTTTTTTTGTATTACATTTTTGTGTTCTTAGGTTGTATCCCTAGGAGTGATATTGTCTTATCATATAGAAGCCCAATTTCTAGTTATTTTAAGGAATATCAATTTTGTTTTCCAAAAAGTCTGGACACCAGCAGTAAATGAGAGTCTTTTTCTTCCTATATCTATGCCGACAGTGTTCTTATTCTTTGATGTTTTCATCTCTGTAGTGTAAGATGATAGCTTATTGTTTGATTTGCACCTTCTGATGCTTAGTGAGGTGGAATAATATTTTTCTTTTTGTCTTTTTTTTATTTCTTAAATTTTAAATAAAAGCTCCCACCTTTTTCATAGAACGCTGAAACACAGATTACTTTGTTTTACCTCATATTTCTGCATTTTTCTTTTTTAATATAATTTTTTAATTTAAGCACCATGATTACAAACATGATTGTAGTTGGGTTTCAATCATAAACAGAATTTCCCCCTTCACCAGTGCAACATTCCCACCACCAATGCCCCCTCCCTTCTTCCCATCCCTGCCTGTACTGGAGACATGCATTTTACTACAGTTATTTTTTTTAAGTTTAGTAAGCTGGGTTTTTTTCTATCTAAAAGGATAAGTGTTAAAAAAAATACAGCAGTAAAGATATGAGAGTAGCAATCGCCATTGTTTGCATAGGTCCAGCAAAATATGGGGAAAACAGAAAAAAAGAAAAACCTTGGCCTAAATATGAGAGAGAGAGAGAGAGAGAGAGAGAGAGAGAGAGAGAGAGAGAGAGAGAGAGAGAGAGAGAGAGAGAACTGTCTACCCAAGGGAAAAGCATAGGGAAGGGCAGGAGAAAAACTGGAAATATTATTGGTGGGAAATTTGCGGTGGTGAAGGGTTTATATATTATATGACTGAAACTCAATCATAGGTAATAAACTCAATTACATATTATTTTGTATCTGTAAAAAATAAGCTGCAAAATCACCCGAAGGCACCATATCTCCGAGCCCAGGTGAATCAGGGTCTCATAAGAACTAAACCAGACTAAGCTGAAGGTGAAACACGTGTAGTCTTGCAGTCTTCTCCCTAGTAAGTACTTCACTGCTTTCCAGAACTACCATTTATATTGAATACAGAGATCACCCCTGTGTGGGGCAGTAAACCCACCCAGTTTACAAGTAAGACAATCTTTCTTTTGGGTAAAACCAAATTGTAAACACACAGAAACAAAGAAACCAGGGATAAAGTTTGTTTTAGGTAAAATAAGGTGTAATCCAACAACGTCCCCTTTTGTTAAAAAATTGAACGGTACATAATCAATGTTGTATTGTTTTCTGCTAGAGTCAGGAACCCCAGACCAGAATTTTCCAAAGTGGTTATTTTGCATAGGCACAGTAAAAGTTGGCTATAATAGCATCAAATTTTAACTTTATACATCATTCTCAAAACAATCAACTTTTTTCAGATCTTTTCACATCTCACAACTCTTTTCATAGACTTCTCTGAACATAAACATTAGAACCTTTTTGCATATACACTTAATTAGAAAATTCTTAAACATTCTTTTTTTCAGTTTGGGAGGCTGTGGTCCTAGGAAAAGGCACCATTGGTAAGAGAAAGGTCGGGTGCCTAGGCCTCTAGGGGAGAGCTCCAAATTTTCAGCTCTCCCCCCCTTCATTTCTAGTGTGTGTTCCACCTGAAGGAGCCTCTACCATGTTCAGAACAGATGCCATGTGTGCTCTGGGCTCTCCATTCTCATTCCAGCTTATGAAAGCTGGGAATGGATATCGTGTCCGTTACATGCAAGGTAAACATCTTACCAACTGTGTTAGAGCTCTGCTCCAGAATTCAACAAGTTTATTTTAAAGATTTTTCAATTTTAGTTCTTTATATGTTAAAATCTTAGGCATTAGTAAGGAAATATATTCAAAATCCTTGAGATTAATTCATAAATTTATCTGTGAACTCCAAAATTAATTTGCTTGATTTTTTTTTAACTTTATTCCCTCTGGGCACTGCTGTCCCACTTCTATTTACAGGGCTACACTTCTAGCTGAGATGTGGAGGGAAGGGACTGCTAAATCCCTCTGCACAGGAGTTCCTAAGATCTGTGTGGCTTGGTAGTAGTCCCAGCTCAGCTCCTTCGCCTCAGAGCCCAGCCAGAGCTTTGTGCCATGAACTCACTCCTGGCTCTTAGCTGAGGTTAGAACTCCTGGGAGTGAGGACAGCCAGTTATGAGTAAGGGGGACAAAATGACCTGGGTTGCCACCAGGAAGTCCCTGAGCCTGATCATGCATGAAGATCTCCACCCTAACCCCAGGCCCTTAACACAGCGGGGATACAAGAGGTCTCACCACAGCCATAGCATCTTCTGGCTGACAAGAATCCCTTCCAAAGATATGCTAGGTCTGGCAGGGTCCCAGGGCAGGCTCTGGGATGTGCCATAGGGGGTCGTTTTCCTGGAAGTTGGAGCATAATTGCAGGGACAGCTCTAGAAGGGTCCCTTGATCAAGCTGGGAGGACAGAAGAGGAGGTTTGGAGGCAGCCTATGTAAGGACAGGATTGTAGGGGTAATGGAGGGTTTCCATTGGATCAGTATAAAAGAAAAAGGAGAGGTGAGAGACCTCAGGCTTTCATCACTCTGGGGGGAACATAATGTTCTGGTTACCCCAATCCCATCTATATTTCTGCCCATCCATCCCCTACTCATTTATTCATTGATCCTTCACTAGATCAACGTTTTATCATTCACCCTTGACTACTTCACTCTTTACTCATCCACTTATCCACCCTTCATTCTCCAACCTTCACTCATCGACCATTTATTCATACACTTTTCACTCATCCATTCAATATACACCTTTCATTTATCCACTCTAGACTAATCATTCTTCACTTTCTAGTCTTCATTAATCCACTCTTCATTATTCACCCTTCATTAATCCATCATTCATTCATCCACCCTTCATGCATCAATCCTTCCTTCATCAACCCTTCAATCTAACCTTCATTCACCCATCTTCACTCAGCAATCTTTTACTCTTCCACCTCTCATTTATCTACTCATTCATCCTTCATCTGCCCTTCACTCATCTCCTTATGCACCCTTCACTTATCTAGTGTTTATTCATCAACCCTCCACTCATCCAATCTACACTCACCACACTCTTTATCCTCCCTTCATTTATCCACCATTTACTCATCCACCCTTAATTCATCCAACTTCCGATAATCTATCCTTCATTTATCCACCCTTAAATCTTTCCTTCATTTATTCACCCTTTACTCATCCACCATTCATTTATCCACTCTTCACTCATCACCCTTTATTCATCCACCCTTTATTCAATCACCCTTCACTGATTCACAATTTATTCATCATCACTCATTTACTCTTTATTTATCCACCCTTCAATCATCCATCATTCATTCATCCACCTTCATTCATCCACTCTTTATTTAGCCATCCTTCATTTATCCACCCTTCACTCATCCACCCTTTATTTATCTACCCTTCACTCCTTGCTTGAAATTTTAAAGCATATTAGGATGACGATAATGACATTGATTTTATGTTCATTATTTGATTTTAATCTTATACCAAGAAAACATTAAAATTGGTTTTGTCTAGGACACAGTTATTTAGTAAAGATTTAAAACATGTTCTGTAAAGAATTATAAAGAATATATAATTTATTTATTAATCAATTCTAAGCAAATAATTATCCATTAGTTTTTTAAAAGAATATTTTTCTTTATAATTTCCACATAGTTTGTGTTAAAGAATATTTAATTGTTTCTTTCTTGTGAATATGTGATATCATAGTTCACTTCTAAATTGTTTAAACTGTTTTATTGCATAATTATGCCAAGAGTTTTATTCAACATGTTGATACTCACTTGATATTTTTGTCAGAGATAAAATTTTAACAAAACGTGATTAAGACTCAGTCTTATTTTAACTGACACTTTAGACAGTTTTCTACCTTCTGTTTTGGTGACTACATTTTTCACTTTGTTAAATTTCTCTAAGTTCTTATGATGTTAATTATCTTTAATATAGATAGTCTCATTAGAATAAATTACTAACCATCCAAGGCAAAGAGAAATTAATCAAATTTTTATAAGAAATATAACAAAATAGTGAAAGACAGCTCTGGTGAATATTTGTTTTGCGTGTAGAGAATTGTATTTTCATTTCTTTTTTTTTTTCTTGCTTTTTTTTTTTTCCACATCCTGTGATGCTGAAGGGTTACTCCTAGCTATGCACTAAGAAATAGCTCCTAGCTCTGGAGACCATATGGGATGCTGAGGGATCAAACCAAGGTCCTTTCTAGATTGGCTGCATGCAAGGCAAATGCCCTGTGTTATCGCTTAGGCCCCTTAACTTCTTAATTACAATTAATTTTGAAACATAACTTAAGAATACAGTGAGAGTAAAATAGAATTTCTGGAATTACTATTGATAACAAAAATAGTAGTGATAGAACAGAAGTTTTTCCATGTAAATGCTAACATCAGACAAATTATTTTAAATGGAAATGTTTTTTGAGAAGACTGTAAATGTTCAGTAGAACATAATTTAATAACCAGTGCTGGTATGACTGTGAGGAGAAAGGGACTCTCATTCACTGCAGGTGGTACTATAGAGTGGTATAGCCTTTTTGGTAAACAATATAGATATTTCATAGCAAACTAAAATTGGGCTATCATATGATCCAGTAATAACAGCTCTAGGGACATACTCTAGGAACCCTAAAACATGACTCAGAAAAGCCCTCTGCATTCCTATGTTCCTTACATACTAATTACAATAGTCAGAATCTGAAAACAATCCAAGTGCCTGAGAAAATATGAGTGGCTGAAAGAAATATAGTACATCTATGCAAAGGAATACTATGCAGCTGCAAGATAAAATGAAGTCATTAAATCTTTTTTATACATAAATAGATATGGAGACAGGAATATTGATGAAATGAGTCAGGGTTACTCGTGGCTCTGCACTCAGAAATAAATTTTGGCAGACTCAGGATACCATATGGGATGCCAGTAATAGAAAATGAAGCAGGCATGTAAAAGGCAAATGTCCTACAGCCGTGCCATCATTCTATCCCCAAGAGACAGTATCTTTCTTTTCTAATAAGTGAAATATGCATTAAGCAGTAAAAATGTTGCATCATATTGAACACACTGAAATAACTATGTTCTATTTCCATTGTTACTGTCTTTTAAACTTTAATTATCTTCAGTTACTGTCTTTTTTTGTTTGGTTTTGGTTTTGGATCACACCCGGTGGTGCTTCAGGGTTACTTCTACACTCAGAAATTGCTCCTGGCAGGTACAGGAGATCATATGGGATACCGGGATTCGAACCTCCGTCTGTCCTGAGTCAGCTGCATGCAAAATAAACGCCCCACCACTGTGTGCTATCTCTCTGGCCCTTATTTACTGTCTTTATAAATATTTTTGGAACAATTCTGTCAGAGCTGGGGGTGTCATTTGAGGATGCAGAGAGTTATAAAATTGTTCTGAACCCTGCATTTCCCTGTCATTTTCTAATAACTGAAAGAGAAATTGTTTTTCAAGATAAAGCATTCTTGTAAAATGTAAGCACTTCCAATATAATTCTATATTTTAACATTTTTAATATAAAATAAAAATCATTTTCTAATGATCTGAATGCAGTTGAAGATGTTAAATATTAGTAAACATGCAATTTCAGGCTGACTAATGCTGGAAAACCATTGTTTTCTAGACTTTTTAATTAATGGACAGTGACAAAAGTTAGCAACTTTTAAAAGTTCTGGTTTTGCATTTAATACTACTTGTATTCCTTTTAGTTAAATGTACTGGAAGGAGAAAAAATTGGTATCTAGCAATAGAGACTTAATTTCAAATAGCTGTGTGTTTAGAATTCTAATTGAAAAATATTTTAAATGGTTATATTACAGTGTTGTCCCTTTTCCTGAAATCCTGGTAGTTTTTGAAAGCACTTAACAGGAAAGGTTTTATGCCAAATAAAGAAAAATCAATAGTGAGCTGGGAACTGCAAATTGACTTTACTACATTTATAGGGAAAAGAAAAACTGTGACAAATAGACCTTAAGATACCCAGTGGACTATGTAAAAAGTTGCTAATAAATACCCATTAGTACTCATTTTGATTGATCTTAGGCAAGTTTTATGGTCTTCAAATAACAAAGGTGTTAATTAATTTTACTCTTTTATTTAGGGGGGTGCACACCCGGTGGCACTCAGGGGTTATTCCTGGTTATGCACTTAAATCGCTCCTGGCTTGGGGAACCATATAGAATACAGGGGATCAAACCCAGGTCTGTCCTGGCTTAGCTCAACCATGTGCAAGACAAACGCCCTACTACTTCTGTGCTACCAAATTAGGTTTACTACTTGAAGGCTGGTTGCTTGGTATAATCAATGATGCATACAAATTAATTCTGAGAGAAATTAATATAAATATGCAAAAATGGACTGTGAAGAGTGAACCACTAAGTTGTAAACAAACAAGAAGTGAACATCAAAATCAAACTGTAAGTACCAGTGAGGACAAAGCTTGCATAGAAATGATGATAAGACACACAGACATGACAATATAAGGACACAAATGGACAGTATAAAATTGAGCCATACAAAACTATAAGTCACTTGCTTCCAAAGCTCTCCAGTCTTGCTGAAAGATACACTCACTGATTATGTGACCTTAGAAACTCAAAAACACAGGATCTCATGGTAATTAATCCACCACTGAACTCCGTTGTGACCATTATCCTATGTGTTCAGTGTAAATTATCTTTATATGCATGTAACCTTTCTTGGATGTGTGGAATAAATGTGTGCCAGCATCTTGATCTACGTTCTGTGAGCTTTTGGTATTGCACTCATGAAAATGTAAGGTTAGGACCTCTTGATTAGTTTTATCCCTGAATGCAAAAAACCCTTTAATAAAATAAAAGTTCAGATTACTATTGACACAGTATTTGCCCTTTCTCCTTATGTTGAAATCACCACCATAGCTAAAGCCCTCTATGAAATCTTTTCTCAACAAATCACTGCTTTTGTTAACTATGCAAGCTTGCCTCTATGCTTGTTTCTCTCTACTTGGACTGATAGCTAGATTATTCTTTTTCAAGCCATGCCTCTGGGACTTGGGTGATGGGAATGTTGCACTGGTGATGGGTGGTGTTCCTTTTATGACTGAAACCCAAACACAATCATGTATGTAATCAAGGTGTTTAAATAAAAAAAAATTATGCATTAAAAAAAAAGGAAAAAAAATAATATTAGCATTGTTTATACAGCTTCTAAGTCAAAATTTGAATCAATTTCATCGAGTTTTGTTTTCCACTGACTTAGTTGTAAAACAGAGGAATGTCTTCAATTGCAAATAAAACCAAATTAAACTTATGTTGGTGAGGGTCCTCAGTTGACTATTTGAAGAAGGGGAAGAAGTGACAGCCTTGAAAAGGAAACCTACTGCTTTCTCTCTCTCTCTCTCACTTGGGCCACCTAGGACTATGTGCCTTTCTTCTGGCTGGAAAGGAAACTCAGTCCTTACCTAGCCTTTTAAGTGTGTTGCTTTTCTTCGTGAAGTAAAACTGGTTTTATTTGGAAGTTTTGAGGAATGGGAGAGAAGTGGAAGGAGAGAGTGAGAGAGAAAGAGAGAGAGAGAAAGAAAGAAAAGAGAGTGAGAGCAATGGGCTCAAAAGAGAAAGATAGCTTCTCCAGAGTGGAAATGGAGCCCAAGAATCCATCTCAAGAGATGAGATGATTGTGATATCTAAACATATGCTGGCACTATATGTATGGGCTGGCAACATATATATTTATTTTTCCTTTGTTTCAATTTGACTTTAATATATATACCAATAATATATTGGAAAACCAATATATTAATATATATATATATATATATATATATATATATATATATATATATATATATATATATATATATATTGGTAAACTTACCCTATGTGGACTTTCTCTTTAGGCAAGAGTCCCTTGCTACGGTGTTTACAGTCTTTTTTGACATTTCATCTCTTGGCTATTTTTCCCCTAGATATTCTCTTTTTTGGAGATACAGCCTTCTTGGACTTGTCATTGTGCCAGGTAAAGGTTTTATCAGGTCTTAGCTACTGCATCCTCAGGATAAACCCTGCAGTACTACTATTAGACATTTAAGGCTAGTAAAGAGTAACTCATTCCGATCCTATCTTTTGGTTTTATTATAGCCCATGAACTTTTATTATGTCTCAAGAACACATTGCCATGTTGGAATGGGTGTTTCCCCACCTGCCTGCCTGCTTCAAAATAAAGAATAAAAGTAACAACAACAATAATCCACCATTCATCTAAAAGGGATTTAATCAGACATGAACTCATTAATATCTCTTCTTTTTAACTATTTACACTTTACCAGGACTCTAGTTTTATGATGATCAATGGCTGTTACAGTTCTAGTCCTTTTATCTCATTTTAATTATTAGATTGAAGCAGGTAGGCAGACATTTAGGAAAAGACCCTCCCTTCCTCCTGGCAATTAATTCTTAAAATGTAATAAAACAAAGAGACAGAATTTGGAAGAGTTACTTCATCGACAAAATGATAGTGATGGAATCACTATCGGCACATCTTCCTTCTTGAAATGTGCACTTATTTTGAGGGGGGGGGTGTTGGGCCACAACGAGCGATGCTCAGGGGTTACTCCTGGCTGTGTGCTCAGAAATAGCTCCTGGCAGGCACAGGGGACCATATGGACACCGGGATTCGAACCAACCACCTTTGCTCCTGGATCAGCTGCTTGCAAGGCAAACACCGCTGTGCTATCTCTCCGGGCCCGAAATGTGCACTCTTGAAATGTGTAGACTCCTACATTCATGCTGGGTTGTATACTAAGTTCTCTTCTTCTTTAGAGAAGCCAAGATCTCTTGACCCTCATATTTTCTTCCTTTTCATCTCTCAGCACCTCAAAATATAACCTTTTATTTTACTTCACTGTCACCTCCTGAAATGCTTTTCTGTGAAAGGAAGCAGTGGACCCAAAAGACCTGGAAAAGGCTTCAGACTGACTTTGTTTTGCTTGCTAGAGCAAAGCCTACAGGCCTAGATCTCCCCAGTTACTTTTCTGGGTGGTAGAGATGGATTGAGAAGAGGTGCTCGAAGCTCTTCTTAGGGCTGCTGTTTGTTTTTTTCCCACTTCCTATAGTCACCAGAGTACAGGGATCTCTCACTAACATCAATATCTTATACAAATGCCTATTATATTTCTAAAACCAATTACACAGAATAGCCATCCATTTATTATGCCAGATCACATCATTATATCATATTAAATCGTGGATACACATACAGGAATTTAAAAAATGGCTGAAACATTACATGATAATAAATTTTTATTATGTACATTTTGTTGTGTAGGCATTATAAATGCAAGGGCAATTAAGATGCTATTTTATTTGAATTTCAAAATTTATATAGAAAGAGCTGGAGTTTATACAAACACAAAAATAGAAAAACAAAGTGATTATAAAGAAATTTTGCCCTCTAGCATTAAGATACCTGAGGCATCTAAACGTATTTACGTGCATGTACTTAAAAATGTAAAGAATCATTGTTATTTTAATGTTAAATTCCAGGTGAATAAGTTTCCTATTTCTTAAAAAATAAAACATACTGGCATTCTGTAATCTTTGTTAAAATGACTATAACAGAGGGTAGGGAGAAGAAAAAATGACTAAAACATAATTTCCATTGTTTCAAGCTATTTGTCTCCAAAATCTGTTTAGTTTCCAAGTTTAGGTATTAGAAATAGCATGTAGAGTTGCATTCTTTTCTTCTAGTAGTCCTGCTATTTTATTTTAGACATATTACTATGAGGGATAGTTAATACCATAAACAAAAACATACAAGTTCAAGGACTTTCTGACTTTGAAAAATATGCCTGTAAATTTTGAGTTGTAAAAGAAAAGTTATAAACTGGTCTATAAAAGCCTATTATGAGCAGTTAAGTTTTTAGCAGATTTTAAACTATATTTGAAACCTGGAAGGTAAGCATTCATCTAAATTTTTATTGCAAGCTAAGACAATATGAATATGCCACATGTGAAGAAAGAAAATGAATTTTCATCTACTGCATGGCATGCTAATTTTGAGATGGAAAAGACTATGCATATAAACATCTTCTTGAAATCTTAATGAGTACAGGAAATTATGAACTTAAAGTAGATAACATTTTAAGAATATGATGACTGAGGATTTTTAGATCGTTTGCTCAAGATTATTCTCATTTTCAATTAGTATTTGTACTTATATCCTTTAAATTACTGCACTGAAAACCTAAAATCTAGGGTACCTTCAGAAAGATGCCATAAAGAGTCGCTTGATCCTATTAAACACATAAATTGTATTTGGGTTTTGTTAAATGTTATAAAAACTATATCCTCCATACTACCAATGTGGAAAACACATATACAGATGATATTATATTCTTTTGGAAATATAAAAAAGTAAAGTAATCTTGGGAACCAGGAGACAACACGGGAATTGTGGGCATGTTTTGCATCAGAAACCAAACTTTGATCCTTAAAAAACAAGATCATCTGAGCACTGCAGCTGTGAACCTAGTGGTCCCTGGCATACCTTGACATTAGCAGCACCACAGCCTTAAGCCCAAGTATTAAGCCTTTGAAATATGTTGGCTGAGGGTAAAAGGTATAAGTAATCTTAGAACTTCAGGAAATGTGGAAAGCTTCCCAAAATTAATTTAGAAAATCAAAACAATTTTTATATGAATTCAAGTAAAAATAATCATGATGATGTTATTGTTTGTTACTGTTTATAAAATGGTATAATGTGCTTTACTTGTTCTTACAGAAAATATTCCTAGGCTCCCATGAGTGGAAACTGCTCAAAAATGTTTAAGGAATAACTTCTAAAATTGTGCATGTTTTTCTTTGATCAAAGAACTGTCTATGAAAATTACTTTACATATAATGATTTCCGTAAGTCTTGTTCAGATGATTTTTTTAGTTTCATTGTATGACTAAGAAGACTGAGGTGCAAGGTGATAAAACAACTGTATAAAGATATAAATCAATAATAGTGAGACTAGAAATTTGAACTCCCTTCTGAATTCTGTTTTAATTTTCTTCTCTACATGACTGAATAAATGCTAGTATCTGCTATATACTATTTGGCATCTGAATTTAAATATCAAATTAAAATTATCAGCAACTATGTTATAGTCATATAGGAATTAAAAATAGAATTTGAGGAGGTCAAAGCAATAGTACATTGGAAAGGATGTTTGCTTTGCATGCACCTGACCCAGGTTCAATCCTTGACATCCTGTGTGGTTCTTCAAAGTACCACCAGGAGTAATTCTAGAGTATAGAGCCAGGAGGATACCCTGCGCACACACCCCAAGATAGAATTTCACAATAGAGTAAGTTTTTTTGTGGTGAATATGACATTTTAATATTTGTAACTATAGTCTTAAAGTATTAGAATAGACACTTAGGGATACTGGGGATAGATAGAAGTTCAATATTATAGAAATAACTTTATATCTCCTAATATCAAGAAACACCAAGGACTAAGATGGAATATCTGTACAAAAATAAAATAAGCTTGCAAGGGCAGATTATGATATATAAATCATGAGAATCTATGCTAAGTAAAATTTGTGTTGAGTTTACAGCATGCATATGGATATATGCATGTTATACATACATATATATATATATATTTGCACTCTAGGTTTTTCTGTAGTTATTATTAATGGTACAAAACTGAAAAAATCTCACTTTCAATGTTTATCATTTTAGAGAAATCTTTCTCCTATATACAAATGAATGTTATAAAAGTGCAAGTCTATTTTTATAGCAAATAACTTATTTTAATTGCTTACTGATTTCTTACGTACATGCATAGAAAACAATTTTCCTCATATTCTCACTATATATTATATCAAGATAATAATGCAGGATCCATGTTACTTTAGATGTCACCATAAGAAAGATTGACCAATAGAATACCTGAAGATTATTAGAGTAGAAATTAGACAGTGAATTTAAAGACATAAAGAATATCTTTATTCTTTCAGGTTTTTAGTACTCTCCCTATCAATCGAAGAAAACATAGATATCTTCTCCTTTTTAAATATTTATCTTAACTTCTAAACTATCCCAAA
Source organism: Suncus etruscus (assembly GCF_024139225.1). Taxonomy (NCBI): domain Eukaryota; kingdom Metazoa; phylum Chordata; class Mammalia; order Eulipotyphla; family Soricidae; genus Suncus; species Suncus etruscus. The sequence continues at coordinate 63,361,413 of NC_064854.1, read as the reverse complement.
AAATAAAGCAAGTTAAATGTAAGGTTATGCATTAGCAGTTTGAAAATACCCCCAAGTTCCATGAAACATGTGAAAAAGAACCTTAACACTACCCATGGTGAATAAAGAAAATTAAAATAACAAACCTGTCAGGGTAAACTGCATATGAGATTTTGCTTAAAATTTACTCAATCGAGATAATCTTTAAGTTTTTTATATTTTATTTTCCAAGTCTACAATTGAATATGATTTCATTTACTAAGTGTACAGACATATAAAAATCATTTCTTTTTCTTTTCTTTTTAATGTTAATAAGCTTTTCTTTTTTCCTAGTCAAAAAAGAACTTCTCGAGCTTTTCATCTTCCTTATGCCACTTTATGGCTTTATGGTTGTTTTTCTTCGGGGATCAGTTGTTCTATCTTCATCCTGTTTTCACTGACTAGGGGAAGGTACTCTTAGAATGAATTTGTTACATACTAACAGATGTGTTACAGGTGTTACATATTAACGGATCCAGTTTTATCTGTGAACTTTATATACAAATGTCTGAGTGTTATAGCCATAACTGCATGCATATCGCATTAGCTTCCTAGAACCAGACATCTAAAATGATTTTGTTTATCCCTTGCCAAATAAAATCTCTCTCAGTTGTCCTGTTTCCAATGCTGACAATGTTTCCAATCTGTTGTTAGACTTAACTCTCTTCTTTTGTCTTTTTTTCTCTTGGCCACTTCCTCATAAAAAATCTGAAATAATCTGGATAGCTCAATCAGCTTTCTTCTTTGTCTTTTCTCAAATTGTTTCAAATCAATAAAGTTATTTGTATTTAAATTATAATCATAGTATCTGCCAATCATTCTCTAATATGTCAATACTTCTCTATTGTTTACTGCAAAATGTTATGGATTGAATTCAGTTTCTAGTAAAACATCAGTAAAATATGATCTCATTTCCCTCTCAATCAAACATGTCCCATAAAAAGTGCATGGTTTCATGATGCTGTAGTGCTCTGACCTCCTCCATCTTCTTTTATCACAACCCCCATAGCTGGACTTTACCTTATAGTACTATGACAACATTAGCTTAAAGCACCATGTTTGGTAATAGAAAGAGAGAAAGAAACTATGCAAGGTAAATGTTGCTAGAGATTAGAGAATAAGCTACATAGATGGTTATCTTAGACAACTTTACTCAACAATTTCAATTTACATTAAAATTATCACTTCAGTAGATATATTCTCATTCTAAAAATGCAGATTTTTGTCAATATAAAGGACAGAACACTTATTAAATAGCTGATTTGCTTTGTAAAGATAATTCAAGTTCTCAGCAGAACAGCTACTCCAAACTTATTGGGTCTTTTCTATTTTGTTCTCTTTTAAGTTATTAAATTAAAAAAACAATTAATTAAATTAAAACTATCTTCTTGGGTAGTAAATGTTTTGATTTAATGACTATCAATTAAATAAATAAATCTACAAATGAATCTCTAAATAGTTTTCATTTACTTGTTTAAAATCTTTTTTAAAAATTGGGGCCCAAGTGATAGTGCAGTGGATATTCATTGATAGAATCATTTCTAAAACTTCATTTTCTAATAAAGGTACAAATATATGTATATTATAGTAAATGTATATATAATAGTATAAATATAACAGTATATTTATATATTATTTATAATATTTCCATAGATATAAGAAATTCTTATTTAAATATAAGAATAGCATTTTATTTATCTCTATTTGTCAATTACTACCTTCATATTTATAATAATGTACATCAGGTGTAGTCAATAAATATATAAAGTTTTATTTCCTTGGAAGTTTTCAAAAGTAAAAATAAGGTAATCATATAATTCATAACAGGACTTTTGACTTGACATTTGTTTTAGCTTAACTAACTTGTTACCTTTTTTATTTTGTTTGAACAATTTAAGGAAATCATAGTGCTCTTTTTTTAATTCATTGATTTATTAAATATTTATTGAAATTTATCCATCAGATCCCATCAGTAATTCTATTCAGTTTTTGTAAATCAAGCATTACTAAAACAAGACTTCTATCTTAAAATAATTTTAGTTGTGCTCACTTCGGCAGCACATATACTAAAATTGGAACGATGCAGAGAAGATTAGCATGGCCCCTGCACGAAGGATGATATGCAAATTTGTGAAGGTTCCATATTTAATAATAATAATAATAATAATTTTAGTTGACCACATTGATATAGCATATTTATTCGAGTATAATGTGCACCCATGTATAATGCATACCCCTAATGCTCGATTAAAATCGGTATAAAATTTTGTTTCACAGCAACATTGTAATGGACAAAAAACATTATTGAACACGTGCATCCATGATAAAAATCATTTATTGACAACATAAACTGGTATAAACACAATACTGAAATAAAATTACCAGTAACAATATTTATTTAAAATGCTTCCAAGTCAGATTCATCATCAGATACACTAAAGTGTTGTTTCCATTCTTGAGTTGATTTTTCATTCAGTGTCCCAGTTGGCAGAAACATCTGTTTCTTCAGTTTCTTCGCTTCCTTCTGAGTCTGAATTCCACAGCAAGTTGTCTTCTGTGCCGTCCATTTGATTGCTGATGCCTGCCTTCAAAAAACTCTTGATAATCATTTATTTTGGTATGTCTTCCCATGATGTTTTAACCCAGGATGTCACAAGAGATAGGTCAGGTTTCTTGAGGGTGTTTTTCCTTTGCCCTCACATACAGTGAGTGGCTCAGCCCAGAAAAGGTACAGTGCGAACTCACAATTCGCCTGTGGCTGCCACTGCCACCCCACCCCAGCCTTCTTTTGTAACACGCACCCAAACTTTGATTTTGGCTTTTTTTTTTTTTGGTAGAAAATTGTGCTCGTTATACTCAAATAAATATGGTAATCCCATACAATTATCAATGTAAGTGATAAAGTATTGGTTTTCAAATATCAGTAAACAGAGTGTGTGTGCATTATTCTGCTACTAACTATAGGGAGGTTTGATTGTTAGATGATTGTGTCTGCCAACCAATAATTGATGATGTTTCCAATGAGAGTCATACTGTATCCAAGTTACAGTGATCAGTGATGACATCATGTGGATATCTGTGTTTTAATCTCATAAGCAAATTACAAACTCATGTGTTTTTTAAAAAAAATCACAGTGCCAATGTAGAAGTCTGTTCAAGGTTAGAGAGTTGAAGCAAAGGTTGCTTAGGAACAAAATTAACATAATTAAAGAGAAGGATGAGGAGGAGTTACTTTAGGGTTGTATCTGCTATCATAGTGAGATTTGGGATAAAGGGACACTAAGGAGTGGACAGAATCAACAGAAACATGCATCCAGATCCTTTAAATGTTGGAAAGTCCATATCTTTTTCCTTAGTTCCTATACTTCATTATAGTAATAAGAAATGAGCTTTGTGAATAAAATTTTTAAGAAAAATTAAAGTTAATTTTCTTAGTTATTTATTTATTTTAACCCAATGACAAAGAATTATAGTAACAAGGCAATGGGGCAGTATAAGGAAGATCTAGAAAATTAAAATGCTTTCCAGACTAACAAAGTGGCTTGAGCTTTAGTACAGTCCAAAATTTATTTTGAACTGTCTAGACAATTATTTTCTTTTTTTCATGTATCCTATGAACAAGGGAGATACTCCTCAAATGTTTCCCATGGGAGAAGGGGGCATGTTTTTGATATGACTGAAACCCAACTACAATCATGTTTGTAATCATGGTGTTTAAATAAAGAAAATAAAAGAAAAATAAAAAACTTAGTCAACTGACAGTTTATTTGGACAGTGTTTATAATAAAATATTCTTCTACTGTAACTCCAATAATATTGTAGTGCATTAAATCTTACAATATCATTAAGAAACCTTGGATAATCTTTATTTTTAAGAGAAACCTAGCAAAATCTAGATCCTACATCATAACCCCAATGAAAGGTAGTCAGGTAGATTTATTTGAAACAGCTTGTATGCAACTGGTTGGAGTCAAGGTTAGGTGACAATAAACTAGCCTCCAAATATTAGCAATCTGCTTCTTTGATATCTGCTTTAGATGATCAGAGATGGACAGCAACCCTCACTACCATTCTTTGAAAAATCCTCCATTCGTGTAAGTGATTTTCAAGAGATAAAACTCTCATGTCTGCTTTTTATTATCCTTCACAAATTTTTTTTAATTTTTTTTAATTTTTATTTTGATCATAGTGGCTTACATATCTTTCACATTAGTATTTTAGGTACATATTAACATTGAATCAGGGGAATACCCACCATCAAATTTGTCCTCCCCCCTTTCCCCCGTTCCCTTTCTGCAAACCCATATCCCCCACCATCACCCCCCGGGCTGCTAGAGTAGGTGGTCCCCTCTTTGTCTAGCTTACTATCAGTGATAATACATCTGTTTGGTCCTGGTGCCCTCCCTTGTTTCTCCCTCTATTTGAGAGGCTAAGCTAGATAAATCCAGTTATGTGGTTTTGTTTGAGGAAAGAAGTGATAGAATGGAGTAAAGATTAAGCAAAAATAAAAAATGCTGAAAATAGGTGGAGTCCTTCTAGTGGCTATCAGCCTCAGTTTTAGAGAGGACATGAAAAAGGTAATTGAAACACCATAACAAAACAAAAATAAATGTCAAATTAAATATCAGTTAGCCCTACAGCAATAAAGAGAAGCACCACACAATTGTCTTGATTCTGAATTCAAATCATGCTGGAGTGCAAAAGGAAAGAGAAAGAGAAGATAAAATAATATAAAATAAAAAAGGAGACATCAACTTTAATATCTACCAAAATAAAGATGTCAAAAAACAATAAATAAATCAATAAATATATATGGGGAAAAATGATTATTTTGTGCTTTTTTTTCATTTCTTTTTTTCTTTTTCCCCCTGCATAGGCATAGTAACTATTGGGGGATATTATAGAGGAAATTCCCTTGGCCTAAGAGATACAGGGTTTCTCCATCCCTGAAGTATACTGTCATGGGATTAACTATAGACTCCTTGCATGATCATTTACTCTCCTTTGGTGCTTTTGTGGTATATGGAAGACTTCTGCTTTGTCATGGATGGTAAAATCAGTCCTCTGAATCTAGAGATCTTGGTGACTGTGCAGCTCAAGGAATGGAGCTTATAATGAAGGCTTTCTTTGTGTTTCTAGCAGTTCTGCTTCTTCAGTGTCATTTTAATTCATCTTCTGTAGTTGGTGTTCTTGGCCATTATGTTGCTCCTAGGATGGAGCCTGGGACAGAGTCTTTTGTTATGTTTCTGGAAGACCTGTTCACTTGTGGTTGTCTCAGTCAGATCTCTAGAATTGCAGATCTTGTTTGTTGAACAGATTGTAGACCAAAAGCTAAGTGTCTAGTCCTGGTTGTAACAGCCAGTCATCTGTATATAGCAATCTTGGTTTTTGCACAGATCAAAGGGTGACATGTCTTCTGATTTTTTTTTTATTTTTATGAGATTATTGTGAATGACAAGTCTTTCATAGTTGTATTTCAGGCGTATAGTGGCAGTGAATTAGGGCCATTCTCACCACCAGTATTGACCTCCCTCCACCAGAGTTCCAAGCATGCATCCCATACATCCACCCATAGCTCCCTGGGTTGCTTGAGTAACTGGCCCATTTTGTGTTTAGCATGTTATATAGCTTAGGTCTCTTAGTTTTATTGTCATTGACTTTGGCTTGAGTATTTAGATATGCCCTTTTTCTCCACGAATGCACCTGAGACCACTTGGCCCCTGGGTCCCATACACCTATGTTTTTCCTTCCCTTTTCTCAATTTATAGAAAGACATAGAAATATGAGGTAAAATAAAGTGATTCATGTTTCAAAGTTCTTTGTAAAATTCAGGAGCCCCTATCTAGAAGATATAAATAAAAATTTTATTGTTTATTTTTTTGTTTTATTCATGGACACAGTAAATATTGGGGAAATTAGAAAGTAAATACCCTTATCTTAAAAGAAAAACAGAGTGTGACTACTCATGAAGCATACTATCATAAGACAAACTACAGCCTTCGGGCATTTTAATTGTCCAACCACAGGTCTTTATTGTCCCAGGAAAAATTCTACTCAGTTGCAGTTGTCCTAGTCACTCTTCTGTAATTAGAGATCTTGGCTTTTGCACAGATCCTAGGAAAAAGCAGGAGTACATTGAGGAGAAAGAAACAAATCAAGTGGAAGAGTGAAAACATAAACCTTTTACTCTTTTTTATACTATAAAAATACAACAAAAGAAACAGCTGTTCAGATTTGAACAGGGTGTTCAATAAACTGCTCACTATAGGCCTGTAATAATGTTCAATTGCTTTTATCCACAGAAAACAGGTGCAGAATGCATTTGAAAGTTAGTGACTCACACTACAGTGCTCACTATTAATATGTATCAGTGTATTGCTTTTATTATGTCTAAAATGACTCCCTAATTTTTTTTGTCCAAAATGGTTCTTGGAGATATAGGTTTGGTCATGTTAATTTCTCATATCAATGCTCTGTCATATTAGACTCCAAATAGTGCTCATTATGATAATATTTTGACAAAATAATCTAATCAATCCATTTCCTTTTATATTATATATGCTATTATGATTAAATCCTTATGATTATAAAGACCACTAAAATAGGCAAGCTGCACCCATTAGACTTTTTGTTATGGGGTCTTGGGCCGCAATTGATAGAACATCAACCATCCAACCCTGAACCTTAGATCCCAACCTTAGAACTTGCACAGTTTTCTGCACTAGCACCAGGAATTAAACTTTCCTCAGGGGAGGCTCTAATATCTCTCTGGCACCGCTTGCTCCAGGGTAGGTTCAAATGACACCTGCGAACCAAAAAACAGCAACAACTTGATCTAAGGGCAGGTTTCCCTAGCTTGCCACTTAATGGTTAGATGAAATCAGAAGACACTCCATGACAACCCGGTTTGTCCTAGGTTCTGTGCAAAAACCAAGATCTCTAATTTTTATTTTTATTTTTGTGAGGGGAGTCACACCATAAAGTATTCAGGGCATACTCCTGTCTCTGCACTCAGGAATCATTACTGACTCTGTTCGGGTTACCTTATGGGTTGATGGCAGTAAAACTTGTCTGAGCTGTGCATGAGGCAAGTAGGCTACCCTCTATAGGGTATTTCCAACACTATTTCACTTTCTAGTTTTTCCTCTTTGAAGGCATAAAATTAAGTATTAGGACATCAAAAACAATTACACAGAAAAGAGAATTTTAAAAGACATAGTACAGGTTCAATGAAAGGAGCAGGCTAGAGAAGTGTGGAAAACTTTAAGATTAGACATAACTATCTGGCTCTGATAACTTTACAATAATAAAAACAAAGGCAAAAATGCAGCAAATTCTGGAGAATGACAGAGAAAGAAAGAAAGAGAAGAGGAAAGAAAGAAAAAAAGAAAGAAAGAAAGAAAGAAAGAAAGAAAGAAAGAAAGAAGAAAGAAAGAAGAAAGAAAAGAAAAGAAAGAAAGAAAAGAAAGAAAGAAACAAAGAAAGAAGAAAGAAAGAAAGAAAGAAAAAAGAAAAAGAAAGAAAGAAAGAAAGAGAAAAAAAGAAAGAAAGAGAAAAAAAGAAAGAAAGAGAGAAAAAGAAAGAAAGAAGAAAGAAAGAAAGAAAGAAAGAGAAAGAAAGAAAGAAAGAAAGAAAGAAAGAAAGAAAGAAAGAAGGAAAGAAAGAAAAGAAGGAAAGAAGGAAGGAAGGAAGGAAGAAGGAAGGAAAATCTTTTTTTGTAAAACGATTTTACACCATGAACAAGTGGGTTTCAACCCAGGGATGCAAGGATGGTTCAACATATGCAAATTAATTAGCATCATACACCACATCAACAACAAGAATGACAAAATCACATGATCATATCAATCAAAGAAGAGAAGGCATTTGACAAAATCCAATACACATTAATGATGAAAACACTCAGCAAAATAGGTTTGGAAGGAACCTTCCTCAAGATAGTTACAGCTATCTATAAAAAGCCCACAGACAATATTATCCTTAATGGTCGAAAAACTGAAAACATTTCCACTAAGGTCAGAAACTAGGGAAGACTGACCCACTCTCTGAGCTTTTATTCACATAATCTTATAAGTCCTAGCAATAGCAATCAGAACAAGAGACAGGAATCAAATTAATCCCAAATAGAGAAAGAAGTCAAACCATCTCTTTTTTGCAAGAAATATGACTGATATACATTGAAGACCCTAATAAGATTCACAGTAACACTCTAGAAACAATAAACCCAATGCAGCAAAGTGGCCTGGTTACAAAATCAATACACAAAAAACAATAGTATTTCTCTGTACAATTAATGAAGCAAAGGAGAAAGAGATTAAGGAATATAACTTCCATTTAATAATAGTGTCTAAAAATATCTAATTACCTAGGAATCAACCTGACAAGAAAAGTAAAGGACCTATACAATGAAATCTTCAAAACGTTTTTGAAATTGAAGAGGACTAAAGGAAATGGAAGGCCATTTTATGTCATGGGTAGAAGAGAAACATAATCAAAATAACTATCTTACCTAAATTACTATATAGATTCAATGCAATCCTTATCCAAATTCAATTTTTACACCGGCATCTCTCAGGGGTTTCTCCTGGCTCTATCCTCAGAAATCGCTCCTGGCAGGCGAGGGGGACCATAGGGATGCCGGGATTTGAACCATTACCCCTCTGCATGCAAGGCAAATGCCTTACCTCCATGCTATCTCTCCGGCCCCCAGACATCATTTTTTTATGAAATTAGAACAATCAATTATAAAGTTTTTATGGAACTACAAAGATCTAGATTAGCCAAATTCATACTGAAAAAGCAAGAATCTGGGTGGCATTTCTTTTTCTAACCTGTATCTTTACTATATAGCTACAGTGATCAAAACAGCATGGTACTGAAACCAAAACAAAATCTCATACCAATGGGTCAAAATAGAATGTCAAGTGAAGTACCCCCAAATATATGGTCAACTAATATCTGACAAAGGACCCAAGAACTTGAAATGTAACAAAAACAGTCTCTTCAACTGGATAACCACCTGTAACAAACTAAAATTTTATCCATACCTCAAACCTTACCCAAAAATCAACTCAAAATCAAAGACCTTGAAATCAGACTCGAATTTATAAAGATCATTGAAGAAAAAATAGCGGAACATTTTAAGAATTATACCTTAAAAATTCCTTGATGATAGAATGCCAATGGCAAGAGTTATAACATCAAACCCAAATAAATGGGACTACATTAAATTAAAAAGTTCTGTTTGCCCATTCCCTCAAGGTCTCATGGAGCTGCAGGGACTAAGGCACTGAGATGGCATCTCTGGCGCTCCTATATTGTTTTCCAGGCAAGTTTGATTCCTCCCCATCTTCTGTTCCCTGATTCTGGCACTCATGCTCTCACGTGAGCTGCAGAGACCGAGGAACCTAGATGGCGCCTCCCACACACTCTCTTCCATGCTTTCACAAGGTAAGTTTGGTTTCCTGTGTGTTCTCTGGTTCCCATAGTCATGCTCTCACTGGAGCTGCAGGGACTGAGGCACCAAGATGGCATCACCCCTCATCAGATGTCTTTAATTGGCATGTGGTTCCATTCCATGTGCAGCAAAAAAGAACAATGTTGTAAAACATCATCTTTGTCTTGAAAGATCTATTATGTACTAGAATCAAAGCCAACAGACTTACACTTCATGTGAACAGAAATTAAAGCTTTCACAATTTCATAAAGCAAAAAAGAATTATAACAAAAAAAATCAGATTACATTCACACTAAGGGTAACTACTTTTTCTTTTGAGCTAGTTTTAAAGTGAATAGTATACATGAATTTGTACCAATGTTTTATAAAAAATGTATTTTCTAGTATGTATTTGTTTGAAATAGTGGAAATAAGATTTTGATAGCAGGATAAATTTTTTGTTTGAATTATAGCTATAGAAACAAAAAGAGTAAAATGAATTTTCTTATACAATTGAGATAATTTATTTCAATCAGAGCTGTATTTTAATAATTAAAATTAATTTGATGATAAAACAATTTTATAATCCTAAATGTATTAAATTTAAGTTAATATGCACTTAGCCCCATTGTTCTCAATGTCAGACAGTTCTATAAACTATAAAATAGGAAACAGAGACTAATTTTTTAATCTACAGTGCCATTTATTATATTACGTGGACTATACCACAGATAAGATCAGATAGTATTGTCCTCCTTCTGACTTACTTTGTTTAACATGTTGCCCTCCAATTCCAGGCATGGTGCAGTAAACAGTATGATTTTGTCTTTTCTTAAAGTCTTCATAATAATGCTCCATTGTATATATAGACTACAATAAGATATGTTGAGTAAGGAAAAATGATAAGCATTTGTTCGGATGACAAAGAATAGTGATAAACCCTAAGCAAGATCCACTATCAGAAGACCCCTTACTCAAAAACCTTGGTACTTGAAGCTAAAAGCATAACACATTTTAAAAGGGTGTAAGTTTTTTTAAATGTAAATAAAAAGTTTACGTATTTTTCTTTAAATCTTATAATCAGATTTTAGATAAAGGCATGTTTCTAAAGTGAAGCATATTTTCCTTCAACTCTTCATCATCACTGTAACTGAAAACTTTTACTTTTTGTTAATGTGGTCTGTAATTCTTGTATTTAAATACTGGAACAATAGTATAAATAACTGGGATAATAATGCATTTTTAACTGTTACTTTAGGTTTAGTCAAATTAGAGCAAGGGGCTTTTCCCAGAAACATTTTATCATATTTCCCAAACTCTACAGGCCTCAAACCATTTTTGTTGTTTGATTTGTTAAACTCAGAGATACTTTTTTAGTTGGATAGGAACAAGTAAACTTTTACATATCTTATTAGCATTTTTCTTTAGGTTTGCCTTATAAAAATAGTATGTTGATAAACGTTTAACCCCTAAATCTCCCATTCTGCTTCTCCTAGTCCCCAGAAGTACTCTTAACAATTAATTTGGAAAATTTTTAGAGCAACTGAGGATTTAAGTAGAGGTTAATATTACAAATGCCCAGGGTGTTATAAAATCCATTGGCAATATTTGTGTTTTGGATTCTTTGCTTCTGGGAAGTTTCAAAGCTTTCTTTCAAACTTGATATTTACCAATCAAAATGTAACAAGAGACTACACCTGTTACCCTGTTAGCATATTGGAATTTTTATGAAATTTTAATTATATAACCCAATCCCTCTTGCTTATGATTGTATGTCTGTGCAAACAATATAATGCCTCATGAATATTAACAAAATATTAAAACTTAAGAGAAATAGTGTCTTATTTTATTTTCATAAATATAATACATTCATTATCTCTAGGCAATAATTCAAAAGAAGATTCTTATAAATACTGTAGAGATAAAACATACCCATCAAAACAAACAAAATTCTATTATTTTTATGCTAAAAGCTTTTATTTTTCTAAAACTTTTGTATTCACTATAAAAAATTCAGTGTTGGAACAATAGCACAGCAGGTAGGGTATCCTGCCTCTGTATGAGGCTGACCTGGATTCTATAACACATCCCCATATAGTCTCAGAGTACCACCAGGAATTGACCCCTGATTCTAGAGTAAGAGTAAATCCTGAACAATTGCTGAGTAAGGCAAAACAAACAAACAAAAAATCTGTACTTGTACAATTGTCATACTTGTTAATGACAAGGTAATAGAACAATTATATAAAATCGATAACACTCAGGAGTATTTAAAATTACACAACTCCTTTTGTTCCCTATATGTGTATACATATACAAAATATATGATTTTTAACTTATGTCACTGGTAATGCCCATCAGTGTAAGCATAATTTAAATTTGGCTCCATCAAAAAATTTTCCAGACAAAATTAGTTAATTTTTTCTGTTAAGTAACACACTCATGCTGATTAATAAACACCAATTATAAATTTGTTTACTAACTTGTTATATAGTATAAGTACTGTAATATATAAGAACTATTATAAGGTATTTTTGGTATTACTTCAAAGATCATACTCGTGTTAAAACAATACTTTGATCTTAAAAATTGACAGGAACTAGGTATATTTTTACATTATTTAAGTCATTTTATCCCATTTAATTTTGTCATAAAATTTTCAGATTCATTATTCTGCAGTTTGCTCATTAACATATTCATCAATTTAGAAAGTCTTTTTCATTTATAAAATTTTAAACACCGTGGTTACAAAGTTGTTCAGGAATAGATTTCAGACTTAGAATGTACACCACCTTTCACCAGTGCACAATTTCTCCACCAGTGTCCACAGTTTTTCTCTCATCAACTTTCTTGTCTGCAATTGGAGCAGGCATTTTACTCATTTAACTTTGTATATTTCTCTCTGACTCTCTCTATCTCTCTCTCTCCCACATGCTTCCCTTTTAAACATTATTATTAATGAAAGGGTACTGTGTATATGACTGTAACTCTGTTCAGTACTCAGTTCTTGCCAAACATTAGTCCCAAATATCATTGTCTTAATTATCCCTTCTCTATTATAATTGCATTGCTCCACTACTTGTGGTGAGCTTCCTTCCATGTAATGATACTCCTTGCTCCCATTTCTATTGTCTCTGGTTATTATTACCATAGTATCATTTGTTTTCTTATATACCAGAGATGAGTGAAATTATTCTCTGTCTATCCCTCTCTGTCTCATTTCACTCAGCATAATACTCTACATTATATTTTATATTTATATATATACTCTTTTTTATATATTTTATTTAAGCATCTTGATTACATACATGATTGTTTTTGGGTTTCAGTCATGTAAAGAACACCACCCATCACGAGTGCAACATTCCCATCACCAATGTCCCAAATCTCACTTCTCCCCACCCGACCCCTGCCTGTACTCTAGACAGGCTTTCTATAAACAACATAAGTACTCATTATTAGGATAGTTCAAAATGTAGTTATTTCTCTAACTAAACTCATCCCTGTTTGTAGTGAGCTTCATGAGGTGAGCTGTAACTTCCAGCCCTTCTCTCTTTTGTGTCTGAAAATTATTATTAAAAGAATGTCTCTCATTTTTCTTAAAACCCATAGATGAGTGAGACCATTCTGCGTTTTGCTCTCTCTGACTTATTTCACTCAGCATAATAGATTCCATGTACTTCCATGTATAGGAAAATTTCATGACTTCATCTCTCCTGACAGCTGCATAATATTCCATTGTGTATATGTACCACAGTTTCTTTAGCCATTCGTCTGTTGAAGAGCATCTTGGTTGTCTCCAGAGTCTTGCTATCATAAATAGTGCTTCAATGAATATAGGTGTAAGGAAGGAAAATTTGTATTGTATTTTTGTGTTCCTAAGGTATATTCCTAGGAGTGGTATTGCTGGATCATATGGGAGCTCGATTTCCAGTTTTTGGAGGAATCTCCATATCACTTTCCATAAAGGTTAAACTAGATGGCATTCCACCAGCAGTGGATAAGAGTTCCTTTCCCTCGAAATCCCCGTCAATACTCTTTGTTCTCATTCTTTGTGCTGTGTGCCAATCTCTGTGGTGTGAGGTGGTACCTCATAGCTTTTTTGATTTTCATCTCCCTGATGATTAGTGATGTGGAACATTTTTTCATGTGTCTTTTGGCCATTTGTATTTCTTCTTTGTCAAAGTGTCTGTCCATTTCTTGTCCCATTTTTTGATGGGATTAGATGTGTTTTTTCTTGTAAAGTTCTGTCAGTGCCTTGAATATATTGGAGATTAGCCCCTTATCTGATGGGTGTTGGGTGAATAGTTTCTCCAACTCAGTGGGTGGCTCTTGTAACCTGAACACTATTTCCTTGGAGATGCAGAAGCTTCTCAGCTTAATATATTCCCATCTGTTATCTCTGCTTTCACTTGCTTGGAGAGTGCAGTTTCCTTCTTGAATATGCCTGTAGTCTCAATGTCCTGGAGTGTTTTGCCTACGTGTTGTTCTATATATCTTATGATTTCGGGTCTAATATCGAGGTCTTTAATCCATTTGGATTATACCTTCATACATGATGTTAGCTGGGGGTCTAAGTTCAATATTTTGCAAGTGGATAGCAAATTTCTGCCAACACCACTTGTTGAAGAGGCTTTCTTTGCTCCATTTAGGATTTCTTGCTCTTTTATCAAAAATTAGTTAATTGTATGTCTGGGTAACATTCTCTGAGTAGTCAAATCTATTCCACTGATCTGAGGGCATGTCTTTATTCCAATACCATACTGTTTTGATAACTATTGCTTAGTAGTACAGTTTAAAGTTGGGGAAAGGAATTCATTCCATATTCTTTTTCCCAATGATTGCTTTAGTTATTCTAGGGTGTTTGTCATTCAAAATGATTTTCAAAAGTGCCTGATCCACTTCTTTGAAGAATGTCACGGGTATCTTTAGAGGGATCACATTAAATCTGTACAATGCTTTGGGGAGTATTGCCATTTTGATTATGTTAATCCTGCCAATCCATGAGCAGGGTATTTGTTTCCATTTCCCTCTGTCCTCTCTTATTTCTCGGAGCAGAGTTTATAGTTTTTTTTTGTATTTTTCCTTCACATTTTTAGCCAAGTTGATTCCAAGATATTTGAGTTTGTGTGGCACTATTTTGAATGGGTTTTTTTTTGGGGGGGGTCACACCCGGCGGTGCTCAGAGGTTACTTCTGGCTGTCTGCTCAGAAATAGCTCCTGGCAGGCACGGGGGACCATATGGGACACCGGGATTCGAACCAACCACCTTTGGTCCTGGATCAGCTGCTTGCAAGGCAAACCCCACTGTGCTATCTCTCCAGGCCCCTAGGGGTTGTTTTCTTAATGTGCATTTCTTCCTTAATAATATTGGTGTATAAAAAGGCCATTGATTTTTGTGTGTTAATTTTGTAGCCTGCCACCTTGCTATATGAGTATATTGTTTCTAGAAGGTAGAGTCTTTAGGGTTTTCTAAATAGAGTATCATGTCATCTGCAAACAGTGAGAGCTTGACTTTTTCCTTTCCTATCTAAATTCCCTTGGTATATTTTTCTTGCCTAATCGCTATAGCGAGTACTTCCAGTGCTATATTGAATAGGAGTGATGAGAGAGGACAGCCTTGTCTTGTGCCAGAATTTAGAGGGAAGGCTATTAGTTTTTCTCCATTGAGGAGATCAAAACTCTCAGCAAGATGGGAATAAAGGAACCTTTATCAATCTAGTTGAAGCCATCTACCACAAGCCAATGACAAATATTATCCTCAATGGAGAATAACTAAAAGCCTTTCCTCTAAATTCTGCTCTCACCACTCCTCTCAACATAGTACTGGAATTGCTTGATATAGCGATCAGGCAAGAAAAAGATATCAAGGGAATTTAGATAGGAAAGGAAGAAGTCAAGCTCTCACTGTTTGCAGATGACATGATTCTCTACTTAGAAAATCCTGAAGACTCTACCAAAAAGCTTCTAGAAACAATAGACTCATATAGCAAGGTGGCAGGCTACAAAATTAACACATATAAATCAATGGCCTTTTTATACACCAATAATGATAGGGAAGAGATGGACGTCAAGAAGGAATCCCATTAACATTAGTGCCACACAAACTCAAATATCTTGGAGTCAACTTGACCAAAGACATGAAGGACCTATACAAAGAAAACTATAAAGTCCTGCTCCAAGAAATAAGAGAGGACACACGGAAATGGAAGCACATACCATGCTCATGGATTGGCAGGATTAACATAATTAAAATGGCAATACTCCCCAAAGCATTGTACAGATTTAATGTGATCCCTCTAAAGATACCCATGACTTCCTTCAAATAAGTGGATCAAACACCTATGAAGTTCATCTGGAGCAATAAACACCCTCGAATAGAAAAGGAGTATGGGAAGCATTACTTTCCCCAACTTTAAACTGTACTACAAACCAATAGTTATCAAAACAGCATGGTATTGGAATAAAGACAGACCCTCTGATTAGTGGAATAGGCTTGAATTCTCAGACAATGTTCCCCAGACATACAATCACCTAATTTTTGACAAGGGAGCAAGAAATCCTAAGTGGAGCAGGGAAAACCTCTTCAACACGTGGTGCTGCCAGCTCAGTTCTTAGTGTGATTTTTTCTTCTTGTTGCAGTGGCACTCTTTCCTTAGAAATAACGTCTGGCCGTCTAGAGAAGTGGATCCGCCATGCTCTTTGGAGCCTCTGGGAGAGCGAATTTTCTGGGCCCTTTTCGGCACACTCCCAAGAGGTTTAGGAGACAGAACAGGAGACAGACACACACAGGCAGCACTCACTGTTTCTCACAGTGGAGCCCCACTGGGCCAGCATAGATTTTCCCAGCCTGACATCACAAACAGGGGACTTGCCTTCTGTGAAGTACTGCTTATAGCCGGTTTTCACTTTTGGAAGCAATCCCTTGGTGTTCCGGCCCCTTGAATGAGCCTCTGTGAGAGTGAATTTTCTGGGCCCTTTTCGGCCCACTTCCAAGAAATTTAGAAGACAGGATAGAAAACAAACCCACACAGGCAGCACTCACATTTTCTCACCTATATCTATACTCTTAAACATCCATGTTTAAGCAAATTTCATTACTTCATTTTTGTAATAGCCACATAATATTTCATAGTGTATGTGTAGCATAGTTTCTTTATTCACTCATCTTTTTTCAGACACATGTGTTGTTAAGATTCTGGGCACTATTATTCATGTTAAAATGAATATAAAAATGCAAAGCATTTTTTTGGCATTGTGATTTTGGATTTCTAGGAAAGATACCCACAAGAGGTATTCTAGCTCATATGGAGGCTTAATTTCTAAATTTTTGAGTCATATCCAGACTGTTTTCCAAAAAGGCTGAACTTGTTGGCAGTCCCACCAGCAGTGAATAAGAGTCTCTTTCTTCCCAAGTCTATGCCAGCATTGGTCATTTGTAGAAGAAGCTTATACTCTAATCCTGGGGAATTAGAAGCAACATTGACATGGAAAATAATACCACAGTTTAGAAAGATAAAACAGATTCAGAAACTTCCATCTCAAGCTAGCTGCAAGCAGACAAAAGGGCAACAGCTGGCATGCAGAGAATCTGTGGAACAAAACCTGAAGAGTTATTCACCTGAGTGGAGAAGAGGTAGGAGTAGGAATTCGATCGAGATGTTCTTCCTACCTAGTTGGGGCAACCACATGCAAAGAAGAAATATCCTAATTAGGGTTAAAACCAGTAACTCCAAAATTTCCCCCTTATTGATTTCAAAAAAATGTAGAAATACAAGACAAAATGAAATAAATTTTCTACTAAATAAGTCCAAAGGAAGCAAAACAACATCTAAATAAAGAAGTATACACAAAGAATATCCCCCTTATATCTTAAGTTCAAGGGAGTAGGATTCAGAAAACAGCTTAATCAGCATCTTGATCTTGTGGCAGACAGGAGAGCAGCTGCCTGAAGTCATGAATTAGGGTATGTTCTTGACCTGAGGCTCTCTCAAAAGCCAAATCTGGTAATGGGCAGAAGTTCATGGTGATGAGAGAAAGAAGAGATGTGGTGGAACTATGCTCTGGGTTCTAAGTGGTGTATAGCTGTGAGGAAAAAGGGGTTAATTAAGGAGGATAACAAATCTGGGGTAAGAGAACAAAGAAAACAATAGAAAAGAATGTGTAGAGTGGTAGGAAGGGGAAAGGGAAGGAGGAAGGACTATATACAACATAGACATTAATACAGTACTGATGCATATTAGACTGACATAAAGGTGCCCACCACACACAGATATTATAGATAGATTACATTTCTCAAACTAAGACAGCTAGAAACTGGTCAAAGCACTTAAAAATATAAAGCTGACAGGTAAGATAAAAAATTTCAATTCCTAAGAATCAATGCTGAAGAGAATAAACTTGGTTGTAAAAGCTTTGTAGGTAAGATTGTGCATACAACATTCTCAAAGCAATCAGCTTTTCCACTTCCTATTCTGCAGCATATCATAAAAGCTTTCCCCAAAATTTACTAAATAATATTATAATGGGCACTACAAAAAGAGTCTACATCATGGAGTATCATTATGGGTTTAGAACTGCTTTTCTGTAGGTATCTGTGCACAAAAACATTAGAATATGATTGCAACCATGCTTAAATTGAAAATAGCTTGCCAAAACATTTATTAACAATGAATTTCAGGAACATTTGATCCACTTATTTGAAAAAAGCCTGTGTATTTATTATAGAAATTGCAATAAAACTACAATACTTTGTGAAGTATTGCCATTTTCATTATTTATCCTATCAATCCATGTACAGGTTATATGTTTCTATGTCCTTGTTTCCTTATTTATATTTATTTATTGAAGTTGTGTTTTGTAGGGTTTTTCTGTATACATTTCCAACTCTTTAGTTAAATTGATTCCAAGGGTTACTTGATTTTCTGAGAATATTTTCATCATATTCATCAGGGACATTGATCTATAATTCTCTTTTTTTGTGGCATTTCTGCCACAGCATCAAAGTGATGCTGGTTTTAGAGCTACTATTTGGGATTGTTTCTGTTTCTTCAATTCTTTGGAAGAGCTTAAAAAAGATTGGCAATATGTATTCTTTAAATGTGTGAAATAATTCAATAGTGAGTTAATCTGGGCAAGAGCTTTTGTTTTTACCTTTTTAGTTTCTGCACTTGTGATAGGTCTGTTCAGGTATTCCTGATAATCTTCCTTCAAATTTTGGAGATTATAGGAGTCCAAAAATATGTCCATCTCTTCTAAATTCTCTTGTTTCATGACATAAAAATTCTCAAAGTAATTTCTGATTAATCCTTTAATTTATATACTGTCTATATAGTGATATAACCATGTTCTGTATGATACTGTTAAAATTTCTCACTTTTTTTCCTTGTGAATCTTGTTAATGGTTTATTGATCTGCTTTATTTTTTCAGAGAACCAACTTTTGCTTTCTTTGATTTTTTAAATTTATTTTTGTGTGTCCAGCTCATTAATTTCTACTCAAAATCATATTATTTTCTTCTGCCTCCCGACTTTTGGCTCAATTGTTGATTCTTTTCCAATTTCATAAGCTGTGTAATTAAGTTATTTATGCAGTCCCTTTCTTCCTTCTGATGAATTCTTGCAAAGCTATAATTTTTCTCTTCATACCAATTTTTCTATGTCCCACAAGTTCTGATAATTAGTGACATAATTTTCATTTGTTTACAGGAATCTTTTTATTTTCTCTTTAATTTCCTCTCTGACTCAGTAATTGTTCAGTTGTGAGCTGTTTAATTTCCAGGTGTTGAAGTTATTTCTTCATTTGTGTTTGTAATTCACTTCAATTTTCGATGCATAATGGTCAAAAAAGAAATTTTGTACAATTTTATCCTCTTAATTTTATAGAGTTATGTTTTATGGTTCAGCATGTGATCTATTTTGGAGAAGGTCACATGTGCATTAGAGAAGAATAAAATGTGTGTTCAGCGCAGTCAGGATAAATTGTCCTTTATATGTCTACTAAGCCACTCTCTTTAATATCTACTTTTAAGTCAGTATATCCTTGCTAAGTTTTAGCCTGATTGATCTATTAAGCAATGACAGAGTGGTATTGAAATAGCTCATTTCTACTGTGTTGCTACTTATGTCTTTCTTCAGGTGTATTAGCAGTTTTTTAAAGTGTTTTGCTGCCCTCTCATGGGGTACATATATGATCATGAGTGTGATTTCTTCCTGACATATATATATATATCCTTTAATTATTAAGAAATGACCCTCTCTCTTATAATCTTTTTAGGCCTGAATTCTGTGCCACCTGCTATGAGTGTAGCAACCTCACCCTTTTAAGAGACTTTACTGTAAATTGATTGAAAGATTTTTATTTTGAGTCCATTATTATTCTGACTATTCAAATGAGTTTCTTGCAGGCATCAAATGTTGGGTTCAATTTTCTGATTCTTTTTGCCACTTTATGCCTCATATTGGTGAGTTTAGTGTAGTGATATTGATAGAGATGATTGCCATGACTTTCTGTTCCAATTTTTGTAGAAGTTTTGTGTGTTTGGTGGTATGTTTGCCTTAAACCCTTTGGTTCTTCTTTAAGATTTATTTTGAGACTGTAAATTTTCTAGCTCCGTATTACCTGTAAAGCTTTTCTTTATTCAAATAAAAATAAAATATGCCTGTGAAATATTCATGGTGAGGCATTTTCTCATTGAAGTATTATTTTTAACTATGCTTTCTTACTAAAGTGTTGATTGTGATAAATTTGCTTTAAATCTCAAGTTTCTTCTTTGTAATTTCCCTTTTGAACTTGCTAAGTTCAGTATTCTATTTCTATCTGTCATTTTCATCATTGTGACTAGGATGGGCCCTGGGTTTTGTTATTTGTGTCTCTTTTAGCTGGTACTCTTCAGACATCCAGAAGACACGTGGAAGCACTTTTTAGCTCTGAAAACTGCTCAACAATAATGATTTTGTCTTCTGCTTCTTCACAGGGGTTTTCTTTTTACCTCTTTGCTACCTTTATGATCTTATGTTATCCCTGTTGAATTTAATCCAAAGGTTTATTTTTGTCTATTAACTTATTTTGATGAGCTTTTCCATTTTTTATTTCTTTATTTTAAGGCTTTTTCAGTTTCTTAAATTGGTTATGCATCTTGTCTTCCAGCTACTGGTGAAGTCTTCCAATGTGATTTCATTTTGCCTACCAAGTTTTTCATTTATGTCATTTCTGTTGAAGTTTTCATATTTCTAATCTTATATCATCTTGAATTTTAATGACTGTCCATTCCATGGCTTCTTTGAACATTGAGTTCTTTTAAAATTCTCCATATTTACTCTCGAATGTCCTTTTCAGAGAGGCTATATAGGTGTCTGATATATTTTAGGTCCTTGGAACAAGCAGCTTTATTCACTGAGTGGGGTGGATTTCTACATTACCTTTGCATTCTGACTTTTCCAGTGTGGTCTTGTTTTTTATGTGTTATAGTTGGGCCCCTGAACTTAAAAAAAAAAAGTGTGGCCTGGAGCTAGACAGAAGGCAATGCTCTTTTTTTAGGTGAATTTTCTGAGTTCAAAGTGGTACTTTTGATTCCAAAAGCTGCCCACTTCCCACTGTTATTGCAGCTGCAGATTTATGCTCTTGTATTTCTTAAAGCCATGCTTTTCAAAATGCAGGATGGACCTGACATTATTCCTGAGTTGCAAATGAAGCAGGGTCAGGCTGGATGTAAAGATGCCAGTAAGGAGAGTAGCTCTCATTGCCACTGCTGGCTATCTGAAATCAGTCTCATACCATGCTGCTATCCATAAAGCCAGTTCATTAGGCCCCCACCTTGTTTAGGTGCCCTGTTTCTGAGCCTCAGCTACACATTCTAATGTTTGTGCCCTTCTGTGTTGACCAAGTTAGGGAACCAGCACTCACTGCATCCCACCATCAAGTTTTTCTCCAACAATTTCTTTAAGAACTTAATTTTTGATCTGATGATGGCTGCTGTTTTGTTTGGCAGGAGTTTTGATGGTTTTACACTTGAAGTTTTGTGGGGATGTACTATTCTCAGCATCTCCAGGCTCCCTTGTGCTATTGCTGTGGCAGTTACTACTGAAGTTTCTGACTTTCTATCATTGTTTCTTTGATCAATTTAGACATCTTTTTAACATAATAGTTATCCAACAAATCAATCCACTAAATAAAGCTATGAGTCAATGAATAGTAAATGAATTAAGGACCTGGACAGCATACTCAGATGTCAATTGATCTCAGATCTGTGTAAAAGTTCACAACAGTTCCTTTGCCAAACATTATTTAAAGAATTGATCTAAGATTATAAGGCTATACACAAGACAAAGGGGAGTTATTTTCTTAGAGCATATTTGAGGTCAGCTCTTTCTCTGACCTGTCAAGAGTAGTATAAGAGATAATAATACTAGAACTAGAAAGAGGCTAGCCTCAGGGTAAAGATCTCCTAATCTAGCTGCCTGGAAAAGGGTCAGGAAAGCAAAATGACATCTAAATTAAAGCTACATAAATACAGGAAAGTATCTTATCAATGAAGTTGGATATCAGATTAGAGGTATCAAAATTGTCAATATTTTTCTGCATCTCTTCATGCTGTTATTCTAAATACCACATACAAGTATATCATTATATATTTATCCTTCATCTACTGGCTCACTTTATTTAACATAATATTTTCCAATTCTACTCATGTTGCAGTAAATTCCATGATTACAACATTTTTTCAGTTATAAGGTATTCCATTATATATACCTATATACATACATACATACATACATACATACACACACACATTCTCATGACCCACTTTTCTGTTCTTGGACATCTAGGTTGATTCCAACTCTTAGCTATTGTATTGAGAGATTCAGTGAATAGCAGTTCATCTTTTTGGATGAAAGTTTTTCTGTCCTAATATTATATACCTAAAAGTGGTATTGTTGGGTCATATGGCAGCTCAGTTTACTTGAGTTTACTGAGAGCCATCCATACTGTTTTACATAGGAATTGGACCAGGCTGCATTCCCACCAGAAGTAGATAAGAGTATCTAAAATTTAAATTAAATGTAATTTAATTTAAATATAAAATTTTAAATAAATCTAAAATTAATTTAATTTAAATTTGATTTCAAATGTAAATTAAATTAAGATTTTCTTTAAATTTAATTTATTTCTCACCACATTCCAACCAACACAGATTATTTGCAATATTATTTTAATATTTTATTTATACAATTTGATTACAAATATGATTGTAGTTGGGTCATATGGGAGCTCAATTTCCAGTCTTTGGAGGAATCCCCATATCGCTTTCTATAAAATTTGGACTAGATGTCATTCCCACCAGCAGCAAATAAGAGTTTTTTCTCTCCACACCCCACCAGCACAGCTTGTTCTCATTCTTTGTGATGTGTGCCAATCTCTGTGGTAGGAGATGGTACCTCATAGTTGTTTTGATTTGCATCTCCCTGATGATTAGTGATATGGAGTATTTTTTATGTGCCTTTTGGCCATTTGTATTTCTTCTTTGATAAATTGTCTGTTCATTTCTTCTCCCCATTTATTGATGAGATTAGATGTTTTTTTTTTCTTGTAAAGTTCTATCAGTGCCTTGTATATTTTGGATATTAGCCCCTTATCTGATGGGTATCGGTTGAATAGTTTCTCCCACTCAGTGGGTGGCTCTTGTATCCTGGGCACTATTTCCTTTGATGTGCAGAAGATTCTCAGCTTAATATATTTCCATCTGTTTACCTCTGCTTCCTCTTGTTTGGAGAGTGCTGTTTCCTCCTTAAAGATGCCTTTAGTCTCAATGTCATAGAGTGTTTTACCTATGTGTTGTTCTATATACCTTATGGTTTCAGGTCTGATATCAAGGTCTAGCTGGGGATCTGAATTCATGTTTTTTTTGCAAGTGGCTATCCAGTTGTGCCAACACCACTTGTTGAAGAGGCTTTCCTTGCTCCATTTAAGATTTCCTGCCCCTTTATCAAAAATTAAGTGATTGTCTAGGAAAGATTTTCTGAGTACTAAAGTCTATTCCACTAATCTGAGGATCTGTCTTTATTCAAATAACATGCTGTTAGGATAACAATTGCTTTGTAATACAAGTTACAAATAAAACAACAATTTTAGGGTCATCGAGAATGTGTACATTGGGATAAGTAGCACAGTGGGAGTACTAAAAATTTAAACTTTTACTTGCTTCCATTTGCTTTGTAATAATGATGCCAAGAAAATGCATCTGGCTAAATAATAATCTTTATTAAAAATTCTGGGTGTTATATAAGTATATATCTGAAAAATAATAACACCCTACTTCATATAATCTACAAAAATTAACTTAAAGTGTATTCAGGGGCCGGGCGGTGGCGCTAAAGGTAAGGTGCGCCTGCCTTGCCTGCGGTAGCCTTGGACGGACTGCGGTTCGATCCCCCGGTGTCCCATATGGTCCCCCAAGCCAGGAGCAACTTCTGAGCGCATAGCCAGGAGTAACCCCTGAGCGTTACCGGGTGTGGCCCAAAAACCAAAAAAAAAAAAAAAAGTGTATTCAAAACCACTAAAACACTTAGAAAAAAATCTTTAGCAAGTTTAGATTAATCAATGGTTTTTATAACAAAAGAAACAAAGCGTAAATAATTATTGTCCTTCCCTGAAACTGGAAAGAAAGCAAGAATATACACTCTTATTTAATTTTCTTCATTGTCAATTTATCTTCAACTCAATTTCCCAATCATTTTTTAAAATAATTTTTATTTTGATCAAAGTGAAGTATAATCTCTCATAGTAATATTTGAAGTACATAGTGACATTGAATCAGGAGTATTTTCACCACCAGTTTGATCCTCCCTCCACTCCAGTTCCCAGAATCTCCCTTCTTTGCCGCCAGACTGCTAGTATAACTGGTCCCATCTGTGAAAAGCTTTTTGAAGACTGGCTATCAATTCTGATGTCGTTGACTTTGGTTTTGGTGTTTAAATCTGATGCTTCTTTAATTTCTACTCAATGTTCATTGTATTGTTTGGTTCTGGTACCATCTATTTTTTCTAACTACTATATATATATATATATATATATATATATATATATATATATATATATATATATGTTTTTTTTGGGCCACACCCATTTGATGCTCAGGGGCTACTCCTGGCTATGTGCTCAGAAGTCACTCCTGGCTTGGGGGGACCATATGGGACGCCGGGGGATTGAACCGCGGTCCATCCCACGCACGTCTAGTGCGTGCAAGGCAGACACTTTACCTCTAGCGCCACCTTCCCGACCCCATAAATACTATATTTAAAAAAATATAATAGAGATCAAGAAAAAATGTTGGCTTTTTGGGGAGCACACACAGTGACGCTCAGGGTCTACTCCTGGCTATGCTCTAAAAATTGCTCCTGGCTAAGGGCATCATATGGGATAGCGGGGATTGAATCCAGGTCTGTCCTAGGTCAGCAGCATGCAAGGCAAACGACTTAAATTTGTGAAAGCCAAAATGTCAAAAAATCAATCAATTATTCAATTTTTCAATGTTTAGGTAGCAAACATTTGTAAGCTTAAAAATGTAAGTATACAGGCCAAAGAGATAATATGAATATATGCATGTGCCTTGCATGCAGAAGTATGGTGGTTCGAATCCAGGCATCCCATATGGTCCCCGGAGCCTACCAGGAGTAATTTCTGAGTGTAGAGCCAAGAGTAACCACTAAGCGCAACAGGGTGTGACCCAACCACTCCAAAAAAAGTAGGTTTACATTAAAAACTTTTATACATGTGACAACAGTATTTACAAGAATCATAAAGATGATTCTGTCCCTAACATAAAACTTTTAAATTATTAAGTAAATATGTGATATCTACCATAGATTACTAAGGCATTTATTAAAATTATTTCAAACAGATCCTTTTTTTAACCAACTTTATTACATACATGATTGTGTTTGGGTTTCAGTCATGAAAAGAACACCACCCATAACCAGTGAAACATTCCCATTACCAATATTCCAAATCTCCCTCCTCCCGCCCAATCCCCGCCTGTACTCTAGACAGGCTTTCCATTTCCCTCATACATTCTCATTATTAGGACAGTTCAAAATGTAGTTATTTCTCTAACTAAACTCATCCCTGTTTGTGGTGAGCTTTATGAGGTGAGCTGTAACTTCCAGCTCTTTTCTCTTTTGTGTCTGAACATTATTATTGCAAGAATGTCTTTCATTATTCTTAAAATCCATAGATGAGTGAGACCATTCTGCATCTTTCTATGTCTGACTTATTTCACTCAGCATAATAGATTCCATATACATCCATGTATAGGAAAATATCATGACTCCATCTCTCCTGACAGCTGCATAATATTCATTGTGTCTATGTACCACAGTTTCTTTAGCCATTCATCTGTTGAAGGGAATCTTGGCTGTTTCTAGAGTCTTCCTATGATAAATAGTGCTGCAATGAATATAGGTGTAAGGAAGGGATTATTGTATTGTATTTTTGTGTTCCTAAGGTATATTCCTAGGAGTGGTACAGCTGGGAAGTATGGGAGCTCGATTTCAAGTTTTTGGAGGAATCTCCATATCGCTTTCCATAAAGGTTGAACTAGATGGCATTCCCACCAGCAGTGGATAAGAGTTCCATTCTCTCCACATCCCCGCCAACACTATTTGTTCTCATTCTTTGTAATCTGTGCCAATCTCTGTGGTGTAAGGTGGTAACTCATACTCATAGTTGTTTTGATTTGCATCTCCATGATTATTAGTGATTAGAATTTTTTTTCATGTGTCTTTTGGCCAGTTGTAATTTCTTCTTTGTCAAAGTTTGCTGTCCATTTCTTCTCCCAATTTTTTAATGGGATTAGATTTTTTTTTCTTGTAAAGTTCTGTCAGTGTATTGTATATTTTGGATAATAGCCCCTTATCTGATGGGTATTGGGTGAATAGTTTCTCCCACTCAGTGGGTGGCTCTTGTATCCTGGATACTATTTCTTTTGAGGTGCGGAAGCTTCTCAGTTTATTATATTCCCATTTTTTAATCTCGGCTTTCACTTGCTTGGTGAGTACAGTTACCTTATTGAAGATGCCTTTAGTCTCAATGTCCTGGAGTGTTTTGCCTACGTGTTATTCTATATATCTTATGGTTTCGGGTCTGATATTGAGGTCTTTCATCCATTTGGATTTCACCTTCATACATGATGTTAGCTGGGGGTCTAAGTTCAATATTTTGCAAGTGGATAGCAAAGTTGTGCCAACACCACTTGTAAAGAGGCTTTCTTTGCTCCATTTAATTTCTTGCTCTTTTATAAAAAATTTGGTGATTGTATATCTGCGTAACATTCTCTGAGTATTCAAGTCTATTCCTCTGATCTGAGGGCATGTCTTTATTCCAATACCATGCTGTTTTGATAACTATTGCTTAGTAGTAAAGTTTAAAGTTGGGGAAAGTAATTCCTCCCATATTCTTTTTCCCAACGATTTCTTTAGCTATTCTAGGGTGTTTATTGTTCCAAATGAATTTCAAAAGTGCCTGATCCACTTCTTTGAGGAATGTCATGGGTATCTTTAGAGGGATCTCATTAAATCTGTACAAAGCCTTGGGGAGTATTGTCATTTTAATGATGTTAATCCTGCTAATCCATGAGCAGAGTATGTGCTTCCATTTCCGCGTGTCCTCTCTTATTTCTTCCAGCAGAGTTTTATAGTTTTCATTGTATAGATTCTTCACATTTTTAGTCAAGTTGATCCCAAGATATTTGAGTTTGTGTGGCACTACTGTGAATGGGGTTGTTTTCTTAATGTTCATTTCTTCCTTATTACTATTGGTGTATAGATAGGGCATTGATTATTGTGTGTTAATTTTGTAGCCTGCCACATTGCTATATGAGTCTATTGTTTCTAGAAGCTTTTTTGTAGAGACTTTAGGGTTTTCTAGGTAGAGTAGCATGTCATCTGCACACACCGAGAGCTTGACTTCTTCCTTTCCTATCTGGATTCCCTTGATATCTTTTTCTTGCCTAATCGCTATAGCAAGTACTCCCAGTGCTATATTAAATAGGAGTGATGAGAGAAAACAGCCTTGTCTTGTGCCAGAATTTAGAGAAAAGGCATTCATGTTTTTCTCTCATTGAGTGCCAATATTTGGCCTCTGGCTTGTGGTGTAGTTAGCCTTAACTATATTGAGAAAAGGTTCCTTCCATTCCCATCTTGCTGAGAGTTTTGTATTAAGAATGTGGTGTTGGAAACCTTATCAAATGCTTTCTCTGCATACTATTTGATAAGACCATGTGATTCTCTTTTCTTCTTGTTGATGTTTTGTATTATGTTTGATAGATTATGGATGTTATACCACCCTTGCAATTCTGGGATGAAACCAACTTGATCGTAGTGGATGATCTTCTTAAGTGAGGCAATAAATCCTATTTGCCAGGAGTTTGTTGAGGATATTTTGCATCTGTATTCATCAGCAATATTGGTCTGTAATTTTTTTTGGTAGCATCTCTGTCTGGTTTAGGTATTCAAGGTGATGTTGGCTTCATTAAATTATTTGGAAGTGTTTCCTGGTTTTTTTGTTTTTGTTTTGTTTTTGTTTTTTTTTTGATTTCATGAAAGACTCTTGCCAGGATTGGTTGTAGGTTCCTCTTGAAAGTTTGAAAGATTGATTTCATGAAAGACGCTTGCCAGGATTGGTTGTAGTATCCTCTTGAAAGGTTTGAAAGAATTCATTATTAAATCCATCTGGGCCTGGTCTTTTGTTTTTGGGCAGACATTTGATTACTCTTTAAATTTCCTCAATAGTGTTGGGTGTGGTTTTATATAAACTACATTCTATTCATTCAACCGTGGAAGATTATAAGAATCCAAGAATTTTATCCATTCTTCCAGGTTTCATTTTTAGTGGCATAGAGTTTCTCAAAGTAGTTTCTGATTAGGCCTTTGAATCTCTACCATATCAGTAGTGGATCTCTCCTTTTTCATTCCTAATACAGTTTATCAAGTTTCTCTCTCTCTTTCTTGTTAGTTTTGCCAGTGGTTTATCAATCTTCTTTGTTTTATCAAAGAACCAACTTTTGCTTTCGTTGATCATTTGGATTGTTTTTTTCGGGTTTCCACTTCATGGATTTCTGCTCTCAGTTTTGTTATTTCCTCTGCCTCCCTATTTTTTGCGTCCTTTTGTTGAGTACTTTCTAATTCTATGAGCTGTGTCATTAAGCTATTCAGGTTATGCCCGTTCTTCTTTCCTGATGTGTGCTTGAAAAGCTATAAATTTCCTCTCATTACCGCTTTTGCTGTGTCTCATAGGTTCTGATATGTTTGTGTCTCCATTGTCATTTGTTTTCAGAAAATTTTTGATTTCCTCATTGATTTATCGTGGACCCACTGGTTATTCAGTATTAGGCTGTTTAACTTCCAGGTATTAAAGTTTTTCTTCTGTGTCCTTTTGTAGTTCACATATAATTTGAGGGCCTTGTGGTCAATGAAGGTAGCCTGTAAAAAATTTCTTTCCGCTTGATATTATGGAGGTATGTTTTATGTGCTGAGAATGTATCTATCCTGGAAAATGTCCCATGTACATTAGAGAAGTATGTGTTATCCGGGCTTTTTGGGTGTGGAGTGTCCTGTATATTCTACTAGGCCTCTTTCTTCCATTTCACTTTTCAGTCTAGTATATTCTTGTTTGGGTTTCAGTCTGGTTGACCTTCAAGGTGTTTGACAATGCCATGTTGAGGGTCTCCCACAATTATTGTGTTTTTTTTGATATTATTTTTCAGATTTGTCAACAATTTTATTAAATATTTTGCTGGCCCCTCATTCGGGTGCATATATGTTTAGAAGAGTGATTTTCTTCCTAATAGATGTATCCCTGATTAATACAAAATGGTCCATCTATTGTCCTTTATTAACTTCCTAAGTATAAAGTTTGCATCATCTGATATTAGTATGGCCACTCCAGGCTCTTTTATGGGTGTTGTTTGCTTGCATGATTTTCCCACCAGTCGTTTATTTTGAGTCTATGTGTGTTCTGTACTATTCAGTGTGCTTTTCTCATATTAAGCAGAAAGGTTGGATTGAGGTTTTTGATCCATTTAGCCACTACTGTGTCTCTTAACTGGTGCATTATCCATTGACATTGAGAAAAAGAATTGTCCTGGGAGTTTAGTGCCATCTTTTATATCGAAATTTGGTGTGTCTGTTGGTCCAGTCTTGCTTGAAGTAGGTTTTTTCAGTTTTTCTTTTAAGAATGGTTTTTGAGTCTGTAAAAAGTTTCTGAGCTGTTGTTTTGTCTGTTGAAACCATGTATATTGTTCCTTCAAACCTGAAAGTGAGTTTTGCTGGGTGCTAGTATTTTAGGCGAAGCATTTATTTCATTAAGTTTTGTCACTATGTCCCCACCACTGCCTTCTGGCCTTGAGTGTTTTTTGGTGACATGTCTGCAGTAAAAATCTCAAGGATGTTCCCTTGAATGTAATTTCTCTTTTGATCTTGCTGCATTCAGAATTCTGTCTCTATCTGTGGGGTTCATCATTGGTGACTAGGATGTGTCTTGGGAGTGGTTTTTCTGGGCTCTCTTTTAGTTGGTACTCTTTGAGCATGCAGAATTTGATCGCATGTTTTCTTTAGCTCTGGTAGTTTCTCTTTAATGATGTTCTTGACCATTGATTCTTCCTGGAGATTTTCTTCCTGGGTCCTCTGGACTCCAATGATTCTTAAGTTGTTTCTGTTGAGCTTATTCATAGACTTCTATTTTCATCTGTTTCCCATTCTTTGAGTAATTTTTCCATTGTTTGATCATTTGCTTTAAAGGCTTTTTTTCTGATTTTTTCTGCTGTATGGAATTGTTATTCATCTCATCTTCCAGTGTACTAATTCTATCCTCAGCTGCTGTTATCCCACGGGAAAGCTCAACCGTGTTTTTCTTCAATTCATCTACTGAGTTTTTCAGACCTGTTATTTGACCTGAAATTTCAGTTTGGAGTTTTCTCATTTCTATCTTCATATTCTCTTGATTCTTATTTGTATTCTCTTCTATACTTCTTTGAGTTTTCTTTGAACATCTTCCATATTGCGACTCTAAACTCCTTATCTGAGAGGTTGACTAGTTGGTTGGTCATGTTCAAGTCATCAGAGTTGCCATCATCATTCTCTATTTGGCACTGGCCTTGCATTTTTTCCCCATTTGTCACACTTTGTAATGTGGGTTTTTCTACGTGTTGTGTTGTATTCATTGCAAATGATGTGCATGACTGCAATTGAAGTGCAGGAGGACGCGCTCCTCTGCTCCTCCCCTTTCTGGGCTTGTAAACTCACCTCCAGGGGAGGCTAGCAGTCTGCAGATGAGCCACACACAGCATGAAATCAGGCCGAAAATGCAGGCACAGCATGGAAGACAGTGCAGATCACGGGTTCTGGCATCTGAGTTCCAGCAGAGTTTCAGCGCTTCCCCTTTCTCTCAAAACAGATCTTTTTAAAATATATGTATTGTTATATTTTGACAACTACCAAGAAAACAGCATTCCCAAGGATAAAAGCATTTCATAACACATGCATTTCACTTACAATGCTGAGTAACTTGGACAATAATGCTTCAAAGACTTAGAATTTTTCTCTAATACATAAAATTTTGAAATATTATAAACCTTTACCTTGACCATAATAAATACATAAACCCCAAGTACATGATTACACTTCCTCTTTCAGTACTTTTTTTGATGTCAGATTGAAATCAAATATTGAAAGATATTTGCGTAAAAAATTTAAAATAGCATTAGTCACGATTCAAAGACACAGCAGTCTGTTTTAGTGGAAAGGAAATCCATGTATAGTTGGATTAGAACAAAGAGTAGTTTATGGGCTAGAACAGAAAATTTCATTTAATAGGGCAGTAGAATTTTCATTTATAGCAGAGTAAGTGCTGGAAATTACATGCACAAAATTTAATATATTTAGCATAGTGAATTATCCACTTTAAAATGGGTTAATAATATGAGTTTTATGTAATATATTTTGCTGTTTTTTTTTATAAAGCACAAATTACAAGTTGTATGAAATTCATGAATTAGGCTCTCAATAAATTTATTTAAATATAAGTAAGAATTTTTGGGCTTGCTAGAAATGATTAGAATAAAGCAGAAAATATTTATTTTTACATTTAATCTTAGCCAAAATGTCAAAAAGTCATTCATGTCAAATGTTGTATTTTGACATCAAAAATGTCAAAAATCAATCAATCACAATTCATAAATTGTGTTGTGATATTTGAGAAGGGTAATATAATTACTATCTTTTAAGGAGGACATTTATTTGTAGTTATCTTGAGTTGTTTGCATATGATATCTGTTTTCTTATGGTTACATTAATTGGTAAGAAAAATAAAGCACATTAAAATGCATAGGTATTTCTAAATCCCCAGATGTTTTGTTTCTTTTAAAATTATACCTACCTTTGTTCAGGACTTAATAATAATCTGCTCTTAGCAGACCACTCCAAGTAAGCTTCAAGGACGATATGGGTTTGTTCGGAACCAAACCTGTGTCAGCCATGGTCAAGAAAGTGCCCTAGCCAACTATTTTTTCAGAAATGATTCAGTATTCACTAGTCCATAATGTAAATAAAAAAATTTTTTTCAGAATTTTATGTTCCCTGATCATTACCATACCCATTGATTGAATCATTCCATAAAATTATTTGGATGTTGCAAGATAAAAGTAACCCGTTTCTTAGAACACCAGGTCCAAAGTTCACCCCTATCAACTCAGTGTGTTAAAGAACAAATCATGTGTTTTTAGGGCCTATAAGTACTTTTTAGTTTTTATTTTTATTTGTAGCAGGGGGTGGAGGTTGTGGTCACACTCAATAGTGCTAAGAGGATACTTCCAATTTAGTGCTTGAATATTTTCCTGTAAAGTTTGAGAGAAACATACAGTGTCAAAAATTGACCCTGGACCTCTTGCATCTTATGTGTGTTCCAGGTCCTTTGAGGCCATTTCCCTAACACTTTTATTTTTTAAATAACAATTTAAAATGTAATTTACACATGATAAAAATTCAACTTTTATAATACACACTGCAGGGATTTTAATTTTAATCACAGATTTATTAAAGCAAATCTCTGGATAATTTCAGAATAATTTTTAACCATAAAGAAACCCTATATTTATTAGCAGCCACTGTCTATTCTATCAACCCTGCTTTATAGATTAGCTTACTCTGTAAATCTTATGTAATAGAATTATGCAGTCTTTTAGTAACTGTATTCTTTCACGTAGAGTAAAAAATTTATGCTTATCTATATTTTTAGAATAAATGTATAATTGTTAGCATATTTGACTAACATTACAACATAATAATAAACAGATTAATTTTTTAATTATCTACTGATGTGCATTTTGGCCAGTTTTGCTTTGAAGCTATTATCAATAATAATACTGAAAATTTAAATAGCAAATTTTGAAGACGCAGTTTTCTCAATTCACTTGGTTTATATTCCTGAGTAAGTTATAAGGGACCATTTATAAAAGCTTTGTATTGTAATGCTATATTTATCATTATTAACTTTGTAAATCTATCAGAATATTTTCCAAAGTGTTTCCAATATAAAATACTATTGGTTATATATATATAAATATATTATATTCAATTTGTTATATATATATTCAATTTGTCAAATTCCTGCTAACAGTCACTTTTATCTATAGCTACTCTATTGGTAGAGAAGTAGCCTTGTCATTATAGTTTTGATTTGCATTCTCTAATGCCAAATAAAATTAAACATTTTTATAATTTTAATAGACATTTAAAATCACATTTTGATAAGAATTCAAATACTTGTTCATTTGAAAACCATACTATATTTTATTATCTTTAAATTAGATTTATATATTGATACAGAATTAAACATATTATATGAAAGTATTTTCTACTTTGTACAGATTTCTTTTTACTTTTATCTTCATTTTGAAGCCTACAGCTAGCTTTATTCTCCTTTTAAAAAAATACAGTTAGTAGGACACATAGCAAAAAAAAACCAATTAGATAACAATAATCTGAAAACAATTTATTTAAAGAGAAAATAATTTTCTTATCTTTTGTCCCAAACAACACAATTATATCAAAATAATATTACAGTCTAAGTAATCTACTTCTATAAGTTGGAAAGAGATAAAGAATTACTACTATGTTTTTCTATCTGCTAAAACAATGATAATTTAAGGTATTTATATACATATATACTGATATATCCTATATATACATATATATATGTATATATAGGATATATAGTATATAGCAACACCTAGTGTTTCTCAGAGGTTACTCTGAGCTATGTGCTCAGAAACTGCTCCTAACTTGGGGATCATATTGAATGCCTGGGATTGAACCCAGGTCCATCCTGTGTTCAGACCACATGCAAGTCCAAACACCCTACCACTGTCTATCATTCCAGCCCCAAAGTACATATATGTAATTTTAAGGTAAATAGATTTTCTGTAATGGATGATGAATTTTATGAGATTTAATGGTAACATAAAATAAAACCTTACTTTATAAAATAAAGGCTTTTGAAACATTCTAGATTGCAACAGATAAAGATAGAATTGATTAGTTATTCTTGGTAATTTTTTGTCATAAGTGGTAATCTATTTAGTAGAACATGAATAGGGAAATTAATATGTAGTATAGAATAAAGAAAGTGATATGAATAGTATTATGAATATGCAGTTTCTCATAGACAGAGCAGCTGACAGTCAAAGAATTCAATTGAAATTCCAAAAGAATATTTTTATAATGTATGTATATGTCATCACAAATAGTAAATGAATAAATATTAGTTTAATTGATATAGAATTAATTTTAATTAATAAAAGTTTAAACTTTTGTCATAGTATAAGTCTTCCACAAATAAAGAAGCCAACTACTTTCAAGTTCCTTATATAGACTTGCTAATTATTTAAAGATACGTGTAGTTGAATAAAAGTTTGGCAAGTGATTTAGTGGTAATTTTAATTCTCTAAAATAAACTGAGGTAAATAAATCACTCATTCATCTTATAATCTAACAATAACTTTTATGGATTTGAGAAGTAAAATGAAAAATGTTCTGTTGTCTAAAAAATTTCAAGGACCTTTAAAAACAACCAAATGAAGTGAACTGTTTAAGAGTGTCCAGTAATTAAATCAGTCCTTTGAAAGCACTCACTATGCACATATATAGCAGCTGATGTGGTGAATTAATAACTACTGCATGTCTAACAACCAAAGCACTTCAGCTATTTCTCCACTGCTCACAGATGAATTTGAAAATGTTGTTTAAAAAATAATTTGTGAATAGCAGTTCCTTAAAGCTGTCTGTCTTGTGAAAATGTAGAAGACATAGTTTTGATCAATAACTGATAACCTAAAAAAATTATTTTAACTATTCTAGTGGGGAATATATTGTTTTTCTACAGATAATAAACTATAAAAATAGATGTAAAGTCAGATAACAATTTTTGAATGTTAGTCTAGTTAGTGTCATGTAGTCATTTCATTAGTTTCATAAATTAGTTTATTTAATGTTTCATTTTTGCTTAATTGTGTGATACTGTCTATGCAAAGTGGTATCTTCAGAATTGTTTTAGCTAGAACTATAATATATGAATTAAACATGTCATTTCAAATTTATAAACTTATTTTTATTTTTGTCACAATATCTTTTGTTACAGTGACAAGGCAAACAATCAGTTAACCAAAGATGAAAATTCTGAACCTGTGCTCAGACAAGATTATCTTTCACATAGAAGAATGTTTTTATAAATTTTGAAAAATTTTAAAATCTCCTCGCCTTTCTCTCCTCAACCTTCCTTTTGCTGAAAACAGTCAAGTTGGCTTGCTTTTCTCAGTGATTATTTACATCAGGTCAACTCCCCTGAGTATATGTGGTCATTTTATATTCGCTCTTTCCTCAACTTATAAATCACACAAGGCAAAAATGAAAAATTGACAAAAATTCACAATTCTATGGGTTTCAAACAGGACTAT
Source organism: Suncus etruscus (assembly GCF_024139225.1). Classification (NCBI taxonomy): domain Eukaryota; kingdom Metazoa; phylum Chordata; class Mammalia; order Eulipotyphla; family Soricidae; genus Suncus; species Suncus etruscus. Next base: position 63,325,957 of record NC_064854.1, on the reverse strand, counting down.
TCTCTTTTTTATATTGGTTTCTTGGGAATGTTGGTCAGTCAAGTCCTTGTATTATGGAAATATGAATATCTGATTTTATATTAAAATGTCTCCAACTTACAAACAGACTTAACAACACTTTGTAAATTATAGGCAAAATATTTTAAATGTTTCAGTATATGTCCTACCAAACAGAATCCTTGCCCAAACAGAAGCAAAAATCTCTAAATTAGTATAAGCTAAAGAGCCTATTTGAACAATTTTCTAAAGGAAAACTTAGTCTTAGAAATTGTGGAAAAGGGGGGGACCAGAGGCAGTGGCACAGCAGTATGTGCAATTGCCTTGCATGCAAATGATTTAAGACAGACCATGGATTTTGATTCCCCCAACGTCCCATATGGTCCTCTAATCCAGGAGCGATTTCTGAGCGCATAGCCAGAGTAATCTCTGAGCATTATCAGGTGTGGCTAAAACAAACAAATAAACAAACCAACAAACAAAAAGAAATGGTAAAAAAAGGAATGAAAAAAGTACACAAGAAACATGATTCTTAGAAGCTTACTAGGAGAGAAATACGATCCAAACCAAGTCTTTCCTCTGACAATGACATCAGTATCATTTAAAGAGCAGCCACTGAGTTTGTTTGGGCATATAACATGAAAAAAACATTATGAAGTATGCATTTTATTGCTTGATGAAACTCAACAGGTATAATCTTTCTCTAATTCATATGTATAAATCAATCCTCTTGGAAAAAATCAAGTAATTTTGAGTAATAGATGTACGGATTCCATATAATGCAGAAATAATTATGTTTCTTTTCAAATCTTTTGAATAGTAATTATGTATATAGAGTTCACAAGTGTTTTGTTGAATCATAGAAGCTATGATAAAACATTTTTTTTGTCAAATTCTAAGAGACACTGGTTTGGGTATGGCAATAACATCCAGCGATGAGAAAGGATGAAGGGCCAGGAGGGACCAATTTATGATAGGAAGCTGCCACCAGAGTGGGGTGAGTGCAGTTAGGGGCAGAAAAGAACCCACTACAGCCATACAGTTGGAACTGATCTATCTGGACAAGAACTATCTGCTGTAAGGGGATAAGAGTGACATTCATAGTACTATTCATTAACAATAGTGCAAACCATACTGTCAAAATAGAAAAAGAGAGATAAAGGGGAAAAGAAAGAGAAAAGAAGTAAAAATGTCTGACCAAGAGACAGGTGGGGTTGGTTGAAGGGGGAAACTGGAGACATTGGTGACAGGAAATATGCAGAGATAAACAGATAGGACTATATTAAACTGAGAATCTTCTGCAACTCAAAAGAATAGTGACTAGGATACAGAGGTCACCCAAGAATGGGAGAAACTATTCACCCAATACTGTTCATTCCTTTTTGCAGGCTACCACTATCAGCCACTACAAGGAGATCCGGAAAATGAAAGTGAGTTTATTCTTTTCCAACCAATCATCTTATCTGAGGACAACATGACACCTAGAAGGTGAGACAATCCGGTTTCCACACCAATCCATGGTACTACATTCAAAGATAATTCTATCCAATGAGTAACAATGTGTGTACTGATAGAGGTTGAAAGAGAAATTCTATAATCCCACAGCTGAGGGCCTAATTTGTGAGCTGGATGATGAGATGCATAACAATTTCATAAAAAGAGATTATAAAAAAGCCTTAAAACAAATAATCAAGGCAATAGAAAAAGTCCTCAAACAATGTGAACAGATGAAAATAGAAGTCTTTGAATAAACTCAACCAAAACAACATAAGAATCATTGGGGTCCCAGAGACCCAGGGAAAACTTATCAAGAACATCATTGCAGAGAAACTCCCAGAGCTAAAGATTGCAATGCAACCAAATCCTACATGACAAACAGGAACCCAATTTACATCCTAATGACCATAAAAAAAATCCCCACAGATAGGGATAGAATACTGTAAGCAAGCAAGATTAAAGAGAAATTACATTAAAGAGGAGCATCCTTAAGATTTACAACAGACATGTCACAAGAAACCCTCAAGGCCAGAAGGCAGTGATTTGATACAGTAACACAACTTAATATAATAAATACTTTGCAACCAAGACCACCAACCACAGAAGATGGATTAAAATGACACTGAGGGGAACAGAACTTCTAGAACCACAAAGACTGACTTCATCATAAGTTCCACTCCTGGACCTGTGCAGATACTGAGATCTCTAGATACAGAGGTCTGATTTTATCACCCAGGACGGAGCAGAAGTCTTCCAAACACCACGAAAACACCACCGGGAGAGTAAATGATCCTGAACAGAGTTTATAGTTAATCCCATGACAATATACTCCAAGGATGGAGAAACCCATATCTCTTAGGCCAAGTGAATTCCTTTTCGAATTGACCCCAATATTACTGTGCCAGAGCAGGAGGGGAAAAAAAAGCAAAAAGCACAAAACATTGTTTATTTTTTATATATTATTTTCTTATCTTCACTATTATTATTATTATTTTTATTACCTGTCTATTTTTGGTCAATTTCTTTGTTTTGGTGTGGTTATTGAAGTTGTCCCCATTTTATACTTTTTTTTTCCTCTCTTATTTTTTTTTTCTTGGTTTTGGGCCACACCCCGGCATTGCTCAGGGGTTACTCCTGGCTGTCTGCTCAGAAATAGCTCCTGGCAGGCACGGGGGACCATATGGGACACCGGGATTTCGAACCAACCATCTTTGGTCCTGGATCAGCTGCTTGCAAGGCAAATGCCGCTGTGCTATCTCATCCAGGTCCTTTCTCTTCTTTTCTTTTCTTTCTTTATGTGGCTCTGCCATGTTTCTTAACTCAAGAACCATGGCCTTTTTTTTGTGTGGTGCTTATCGTTATTGTTGGAGTCCTCACTGGATATATGACACTTCTTTATGTACTGGTGAGAGTTTCACCTTCTTTTTCTCCTTGTCTCTCAAAACCGATGATGAGAGCCTCTAGAAGGATTCCCGCCCATTTTTGGCGTATTAGACTTTTTTTCTCTTCTTCAAACAAAACCACGTAACTTGAACTAGCTAGTCCCTGCCTCCCAGTTAGGAGGGGAAATAAGGGAGGCACCAAGACCAAAACAGGTGCAAGACTACTAAGTAGTAGGCTAGGTACAGAGGGGACCACATATTCTAGCAGCCCCGGGGGGTGAGGGAAGAGGATATGGGAGGTAGGACAAAAACGGAGGTGTAGGGAGACAAATTGGTGATGGGAATCCCCCCTGATTTTATGTAAGTATGTACCTAAAATATTATTGTCAACAATATGTAAGCCACTATGATCAAAATAAAAATTATATTAAAATTACTTTGCCTAGAATACTGTACTCAGCCATACGTACTTTCAGATAGGAATGAAGTTATACATAGCTTCATGGATAAACAACAGCTCAGAAACTTTACAGACTCAAAATAAGCCTTAAAAAGAAAAAAAAAGGTCTACTTAAGTCAAGACAGACCAAAAAACACACCAAAGACCCTATAGAAAGATCACACTAAATCTCATGACTATTCTCTCTCTTTCTTTTTCTCTCTCTCTCTCTCAATGTCTTCAAAGAAGTGGATAAAACACTCCTGAAATTCATTTGGATCAACAAACACTGACAAATTGTTAAAGACACCCTTATGATCAAGAAGATGGCAGGCATGACTTTCCCCCAACATTAAATTGTACTACAAAGCAAAATTCATTAAAACAGCATGTTATTGAAATAAAGACAGACACTCAAGATCAGTGGAATAAACTTGAGTATTCATAGAATCTTCCCCAGATATATAACAATATTTGAAAAAGGGAAAAAAAGCACAAAATGGAGCAAGTATTTTAACTAATGTACTATCTCTCCAGTGCTTAGGATTCTTGATTTATTCATTAACCCCTAACATTATTTACTAACACTGCTATTTTTTTCAGAAATAAAGCATATTACTGTTTTATTAATGATACCTATTATAATCATATATGAATGGGATGTATAAAATTGTTATTCAGGTTTCTACTAATAAATTGCAAAGTAAACAGATTTCTAAACTATGATTTCTCAAAATATTCTCAAAAAATAATATTTTGTTGTCTGTTGTTTTTTTCTTTTGCTTTTTAATCCACATCCGGTGGTGCTCAAGTGTTACTACCAAACTCTGTACTAAGAAATTACTCCCTGAAAGGCTTAGATCATATGATCAGATGAGAACCATATGGGATGCTAGAAATCCAACTAAGGCAGACTACATACAAGGCAAAATTCCTATTCTGTGTTATCACTTCAGTCTGGCTTCCCAAAATACTATATTTGAGTAATAAAATTATATCAGAATTTGATATTTTACTATATCTTTGCTCATTTATAAGTTTCATTTATAGTTGCATATCCTCTTTTGTCAGACATACTCCTTATCTTCTTCCATACCTCTTTTAATTAAAAAATAGGATCCAACTATAGCAAGTATAACATTTACCTGATAACTACTCTCAAGAATTACAAAGGCACAATATATTCATGTATAGGTAAAGTATATTTATTAAAAATAAAGTATTACCTAGATTGTCTTAAAATGAAGATGAAATTAATTACTAGATAGATTCAGATTCCAAGTTCTCAGCTCAATAGGCACAGCAATGAGAGAGAACTCAGAAATGATGAATCCAAGACTTAAAATCAAATAGAGGATGAGATACAATCCACTCCCCAAAATAAAAATCTCAGTAAAGAGTTTTTTCTTTTTATTATTTGTATGCTTCATTCTCTAAAGCTTTCCTAAAACCATCAGTGATATAAGCATAATAAATACTTTCTATGATTAATATTCAGCAATTTTGAGTCCTACAATTCTTTCTAAAATACTGGTTTTATGCTTTGTTTTTTAGTTCACCACTGAAAATGCTCAGAAGTTACTGTTGTTTCTGTCTTCAAGAATCACTTCTGTGGTGCTTGGGGGATCATATTGGATGACAGGTTTAAAACCTAGGTTGGCCACATGCAGAGAAGTGCCCTATCTGTTGTATTATCTCTTTAGTGCTGTTCTATAATTATGTTTGTATTAATACTTATATAAATTATGTATCTATTTAATTCTGTAACCTCTAAAATGGTGACTATAGAGGGAAAAGCAAATGAGACACTGTACTAGTACTTAGAGTAGAGGATATCATCAAAATTAAGAATAAAATAAATGGTATATATTCATGAATTTTATGTAATATATAAAACATGAAAATAGTTTAATTTGGTGTTATAGAAATACTCTAATAAAAGTATGGTTGTTTATTTCTGATAAATATAATGGTTAATGAGCACAATAAAATACTAACAAGGTAATGTGTGCATGTTATACTCAGAAACAACAATTTAGTATTCTTAGGGCATTGTTTGTGTATAAACAGTTACAAAGGGAGTTCAAATGGAAAAAAATCAGGTAACGCAAAGTAGGTGCTTATAATTTTTAGTCCATATATTATCTTTTTGTTTGGAGCCTGAAACAGCAGTGTTCAGAATTTACTACTAGCCCCTGACTTCATTCAGATATTACTTCGAAGTGGGACACAGAGAAGCATCCTGGATATCCAACCCAAAGCCATCAGAGTGCAAGGCAAGCACTATAGTCATTATACAATCACTTTTGTTTTGTGTGAAATTATTTGAGAGTATGTATTTATATATCATAACTATATTTATTTCATTTTGAGAGCTGTGCAAGAATAACCCTGGTGTGATCTGTTTAAATATACTTGTCCTAGTAAGTTATGTGCTATGATGAAAGAACAGCTGACCAGTAAATGGATGATTAACATAATGATTCTATGAGTACAAGTAAAAAAAACCATAGACTTAACTTTAGACTTAGGCAATGAATGAATTGTGGTAGGAAATTCTTTGTGATACTAAAAAACACTGAATAAATAAAAAATTCAATATTGATTTATAGAAAAAAGAGTTTCTTACTTTAAAGTTTGTTAAAATGTTTATTAGTCCCATATTTAATTATTAGAATATTTTAATTCTTACCTCATAAATCATGATCAGCTTATATGTTGAATCCCTAATTTTGTATTGTATATGATACTTGGTTATTATAATTCATTAGAACAGTTTTGAAATGTCCAAAGAATATGGTATATAATAATGCAATCAGTCATATGATTAAAGTGATTACAAGTTAATAAATTGCTTTTTTTTCTAACTATGCGGGGTCTCAACCTGCATTTTTGGAAAAGAAATCAAACTGAGTCACAGGAGAATATGCATTTTTGGCCAGGGGTGTCAAGCAGCATTTTGCATCTTACCGAGCCAGCCAAGCTTCTGTTGTTGCCTTTCCAGCAACTTTTATTAACCAGAGTTTCACATAAATTACCTGAGGGTCAGGGTTGATGTAATTAAGGGCACTTATGCTAATTAACACAGCAAAAGGTGAAAGGAAAAAGGAAAAAGTCATTATCCATGAGCATGACAACAAATGCTCCCTCTTCTATTTGTGAAATAGACCCTTAGATGGGGAAAATATTAGATAGTAATTGGTTGATAAAGTAGTCGCTCAGAGAAGAGCAGTCAAGGTGATACAGCTGCTGATTGAATTAGCAAAGATTCACTCAAACCAGCTGCTTCATGTTGTCAACTTGGTTTCAAGTTGTGATTTATCTCTCATAGCCACAAATCTGAAAAGATACAGGACGGGAATACTCAGAGGCCAAAAGAGAAAGGAATAGAGAAAAGGTTTGCTTACAACATGGACATATATACACACAGTCACATATCCACAGCTGATCAGTGTCCTTTATAGGCCACAGATGGTTGAATAGCCTCAAACCTCTCAAAAAGTATCTTCTGCAGAAAGGAAGTGGACACAGTCATTTAGGTTTATTCTGAGTCTTCAGCTTGTCCCCCAAATGTTGCCTAGTTCTGTCAATCTAAGAGGAACTCAGATGGGCAAGGCTGAGAGTTGAATTAGTGGAACCTACTTCTATTAGGAGCATAATAGTTGCATTGCATGGGGTATTCTCCCTGGTCCAGTTACATTTGAAGCTTCTGGAACTTTCTGTCTTTTCACGGTATCAAACTCCATAATCTCCCCCATCTCCAATGCTTCACAAAGACTCCCTGGAGATGTTTCTCTTAAAAAACTGTCCCAGTGAACAGACTTTCTGCTTAATGTTATTTCTGCTAATAAATTGATAGCCATTTAGAACGTTGAACCATTTAACAGAACCTAAGACTTGGATTACCAACATTGGCTTATCTGTCTCTTGATCACTCATCTGACAGGTGCTGTACTAACCCAGGGAGAGTCCTTTGAGTGGAACTTATTTACATTTGTATTCTGCACACATTTGTCAGATATCATTAATGTAATTTTACTTATAATGCTGGGTCCAATACCTGCTTTATGAAAATCCATTTTTTAAATTTATTAAAAATCTTTGTGATTTATAAAGTCCTTCATAGCTAAATTTCCAGGTGTATAGTAACAGTGAATTAAGGCTATTTTGACCACCAATGTTGACCTTCCTCCACCTAGTGTTCCCAGCTGTCCATCCTATACCACCACTTTAACCCTCAGGCCTTTCAGAATAATAGATCTATTTTAAGTTTAGATTGATATAGTTTGGATTTCTTGATTCTTTTGTTGTTGACTTTGTCTTTGGGAATTTAGTTCCTGACATTTTTATCTCCAGAACTGTACCTAAAACTATTTTGGTTCCTTTGTTTCTTTGTTTCCTCTTTGTTCTTCTCATTTTTATTAAAAAATGCAGAAATATGAGGTAAAACAAAGTAATTCATGTTATTAAAAAGCCAGGAGTCCCTATCTAGAAGATAAAAAATGAAATTAAAAATGAGAGGTAGCAGTTTTTGCATTACTTTTGTATAGGCACAGAAAACATTGGAAAAATTAGAAAGAAATAGCATTGGCCTATAAAAGCTGGATGTCCCCTACCTATGAAGCATTCTATCATAAGATCAACTACAGGCTCTGAGCATACTAATTGTTTAATCCCAAAGTCTTTCTTCATGGTCCCAGAAAAAGTTCTCCTCAATCATGGTTGTCAGTGGTCAGGCTTCTATAATAAGTGATTTGGGGTTTTGCATAGATACTATGTTGAAGCTAAGGTGTCATGGAATGTCTTTTGATTTCATCTCTCATTAGGGTGGAGAGGTAGGGAAATCAGACCTAAAAGCAAGTTGTTGCTATGTCCTAGCCCCAGGGTATCACATAATCCACACTGGAGCAAGTCAGTGCCAGGGCAGCATTAGTGCCTTCTCCCAGAGGAAATTTGATTTCTGGTGCTGGTGCAGAAAACTGGCTAGTTGCTAGTTTCAAAGATTGAATCCAAGAATTGGGATTGGACAGTCTATGTTCGATCAACTGAGGTCTAAGTCAAGTCACTATGACAAATGTTCAGGGTGAAAGTCACCCTTGCACTATAAAATTTATGAAATCCTAACCCTATTAGATAATCTGGCTCTAACCTGAATCAGTATCCAAGAGAAACTTATATACTAGAATTTCCTACTGAGCAAATTCAAAAATAGGGATAGGAAAGCTACCATCACATAAGGAAATACACACTAAAGAATTATACTTATTAAAGAAATACATCTAAAGAAATATATAGGGGGCAGGAGTGATAGCACAGTGGTAGGGCATTTGCCTTGCACGTGGCAGACCCAGGACGGACTCAGGTTTGATCCCCAGCATCTCAGATGGTCCCCCAAGCCAGGGAGCAATTTCTGAGTTTAGATCCAGGAGTAACCCCTGAGCACTGGCGGATGTGGCCCAGAAACCAATATATGTATACATATATGGTTTATATATAGTATATATATATATTATATATATATATAATATATATATATATATATATACACACACACACACAAAGGAAAATATACATATCCTCTCTAACTCTTTTGAAATAGTTTGGAGATGGGGATCCAGAGCACAGTTTTCAACCTGCCATGTGGCTTTGTGGATTCTGAAATATGGCTCCCACAGAAGTCAGGGATCAGTAATGTCCTCAGCTGAGGGTTTCTCAAGAGCTGAATATGGTATCAAGAAATAGGTCCACAGTGAAAAATGGTAGAGAAAGGGGGTCATAGGAGAGGCAAATCAGCACAACAGTGGTGGTGGCTTCTTTATGGGCTAAGGCAAGTGGGCTGTGAATCTATCTTTTCACTTTGGGAGATGGCTGGCTGCTGGTTGAAGTGCATCCTGGTTGCTGAGGAGTTAAAAATTGAGGGTAAAAAGGGGTTAAATTAGGGGTGAGAAGATAGAAAAGGATTTGTAGAAGTGGTAATCAGAGGAGGGGGAAAAGAAAGAGTTATATACAGTCGGGACAATATACAATATGAATGGTATTATGTACAATCTGCAGTGTACATACATTAGGCAAGGACATAGAGATTTCCACTGCATACACCCTCACATACACATACACACACATACACACACTAACACATATGACAAACAGTTGAAGATAAATCATAGGTTTGCAGTTGAAGAACTGACTCAGGTGGGATGGGAGTCAGAGAGAGCTTAAAAAATCTGAGGCCAACAAGCAAATCAGGGGAAATTTTTTTCCCAATTTCTAGTCAAATCATCATTGGTGAGGGTAGAACTTTGCTTAAAAAAAGGCTTTAGGAGTAAGATTGTGCATAGGGCATTCTTCAAACAGTCATAATTTTAAAGTCTAGAAACTAAGCAATATGGTAATGAGCACTGTAATGAGGAGTCTACCCTACTAATTACCATCTAAAGGGTCTCACACCTCCAGGGTTCCTTTCCGAAAAACAAACTGAAAGACACAGGGCATTGTGATATAATAGTAAATCGGCCTGAATTGAAAAAGCATTGTAAAATCATACTCAATGAATGAGCACCATAGCAAGAGTGTATGGCATGCAGGTGCCTATTCAATTGGTATCTGTGGACATGAACATTAGATCATATTAGTAGGAATAATAAAATAAAAATAAATAAATTAGAATACTTTGTCAAGACATTACCTTAAAGAGCACTGTATTTTGAGTCTATTATAATATAGCACTGTAATGTGAAACTAGGGCGACCAATCTATATCTCCAACAACCACAGTTAAAAAAATTAGTTACTATAGACATACTTAAAATTTGGACACTAAAATATTCTCTAAAACATCCTTTTTTTTTTTTTTTTTTTTTTTTTGGTTTTTGGGTCTCATCCGGCAGGGCTCAAGGGTTACTCCTGGCTCTCTGCTCAGAAATCACTCCTGGCAGGCTCGGGGGGACCATATGGGATGCCAGGATTTGAACCATCATCCTTCTGCATGCAAGGCAAACACCTACCACACAAAAAGCATTAGAATACTATTATAAGGCCAGAGCAGTGGTGCAAGTGGTAAGGCAGATGCCTATCTGCCTTGCATGTGGCCTAGGGGCCTAGGACAGACCGCAGTTTGATCTCCTGACATCCCATATGGTCCTTCAAGCCAGGAGCGATTTCTGAGCGCATACCCAGGAGTAACCCCTGAGTGTCACTAGGTATGGCCCAGAAACCAAAAAACATTATTATAGACTTTCTATAAAGAGTAATTGATTGAACACCTGCTCATATTAGTTATATCTGTTGCTAGCAGGTTTCTTTGAAGTATAAATGAGAATATAAGCTTTTGTGTTTCTCCTCTTCCTTTCAGCTTGTTTCCTTCTCCTCCCTGTACTCTGAAGTCCTCTGATGTTCGAGATTTCTACCATTTAAACCATTGAGTTTCTTCATGCAGTTATTTAAATACCACATATAAGGAATATCATTCTGCATTTATCCTTCTTCCTCTGCTTAAGGAAAGTATTTTGAGTAGGAACTTTTTACTAACTGTAAAAGCACTCTTCACTTCTTGGGGGTATTAAAAATTACATGGAAGAATTTTTCATGGATAAGCCTCATTTAATTTTATCTTGAAAAATGTTGGCAAATAACCCATGAATAAGTTTCTATCATAGAATGTACTTTCATACCACCAATGCCCCAGTTTCTTTCATAACTAGAACTTGGAGATTGAGTCTAAAAAGGGAATCTATCATTTTAATAGCAGAGAATTCTCTCAATCAGAGACTCCTGTATCAAATAGAAAAGCAATTGCCCAAGGGGCATAAGAACCCAAGCTAGAATATGTTGGTTGGTGTGGGTAGTGGTTGTATTGGCAGTTGTGTTGATTGAAATTGCTTGTCTGGAGTATCCAAATGGCTCTTTGCTGTAAGAGACCCTGGCCTCTGTAAGCCTGTTTTGTCTTATTAAATTCTTTCAGTGGCTGAAACCCAACTACAAACTTTTTTGTACCACAGTGCTTAAGGAATTAATGAAAAAAATAAATTTAAAAACAAGTAAAAATTAAAACATTTGACAGAAAATCCCCCTGTTTGGCCCTATTCCTTCCAGCTTTCCTGCATGATACAGGAGGAAGGCATAATTTGTTACACCTAGCCACCCCTGCCTTTCTTTGCAGCAGGCATTTTATTACTCTCTTGTATCTCTCTCTTTTAGACACTGTTGCACTATTGTTAATAAAGAGGTGCCATGCATTTCACTTTTATCCACTTTTAGAACTCAGTTCTTATCCAGAATAATTTGTCCCAAATATCATTGTTATAGAGGACCCCTCTAGATCTATACCAGTAAGATGGCCATTAAAGATGAAAGACAGTTAGATAATTATTTTAGGCAAAATAAAATTAAATTACACTTTTATACGTTCTAGAAAACAACATTAAAACTCAAAACAGAGATATCAAAAACAGAGACCATGAGTGATAGCTCAGAAGGGAGGGCATTTCCTTGCACATGACCCACTCAGGTTCAATCCCCTGCATCTCATATGGTCTCCTGAGTCTTCCAGGAGCCATTTATAAACACAGAGCCATAAGTAAACCCCTGATCATGGCCCCAAAAGTAAAACCCCAAAAGTAAAATAAAATAAATAGAAAAACTTGGAAATAAAGCTACAATATGATTTAATTAATCCAATCTTTGTTATATTTTACAAGAACACAAGCACAATCATTAATACAAATAAGATGCATTTATTTATCTCACTATATCTATATTTAACTGTACTTATGATCTAGTCTGGAAACAACCCAAACTCCCATTAAAAGATGACTAGGTAAAAAAAAACTGTAGAAATATACACATTGCAATATTTCTGCTGATAAGAAAAATAAAAGTATGCATGTCATCTTAGATTTTATGGAAATTGAGTGTCACAATAAGCAAAATAAGTCAAGTTTAAAAGGATAAATACTGTGTGGTCTCAGATATATGGATTTAATAAAGCAAACAAAGAAAATTAACATTAGATAATGGAAACAATCCTGAACATCTCCAGAATCTGAGTCTGTTAAGTTGGGACTCCTGGATTTTATGGCAAAGGATGAAGGCATAAGTTAAAAAGCTAAATAGGATAACTATTAGAATAATAGAAGCACCTAGGAGGTGGGTGTGGTAACTTTTATATATAAATAACAATACTATAAATAAAGATTCTATTTGAATTTTAGTTTAATAAAAAACACATTATGTTTAATTTAACTTAATTTAATTAATTCACTTAATTTAATTTACCTTCAATAATTATAAAATTTACAAACTTCCCTTTCTATCAGTTGGTTATTACTTGGGACACTTCACTAGATCATAAGTTGAAATTATAATGAACCCTAATTAATTATTCATGAAGACAAAGCTTCAGGACTTATAATGTACTAGGAGATCTAGCTGAGAATTTTAAGACTTCTATCATTTACTGACCTTGTCAAAATTAGGAAAGCCAGTTAAAAATTACAACATGGATTAATATAATAAGGATTCACAATGAAAGACTATTGCAAAAAAAGTATATAGTTCTTCACTGAAAAACAATGACAAATGAAAATGTATATCTAAATAAACAGAATGAAAAGGACAATGTAAAATATTTTTACGTAGGGGAAATTTATCAAATCAAAATAAATGAAATTTTTCATTGGCAAGTCAAGAAAGAAACAGGAGTCAAGGTCAAATCCAGGAGACTAGTGTTTTTATACAGTCACTAAGTTGAAAAATGTAGCTCTCTCAAGAAGCAGAAGCAGAAAAACAAAGTTGTAGTAGGGCCCTCTTTGTGACTCAGAAGAGCCATTTTTTACCCCAGAAAAATGTGCCCTGAGGAAAAGAGAAGCACTAGGAAAAAGAGGAGTGGGTTTCCCACCATAATAGCTAGGTTCTGCCAGATCACACAGTCCAAAGAAGTGGAGACAGATAGATTGGCAATGGGATCTTCTTTGTAAGTCAGAAGAAAACATTTTCAACCAAACCATTGTTCCCTAAAAACACCCTGAGAAGACTGTTCTGCTTTAACTCTACAGTTGAAAAATTCTTCTAGTCAATGAACCTCACCATAACAAGTTTAAAACACTGTAAAGAGGAAACACTGTAAATATGGGAACACCTGTAGAACTCCACTGTGATTAGTGAATGAAGATGGTAGCTCTGAATACCCAACTAAAATCAGACATCTATGTAGCATCTCTAATAAAGACTTTAAAGAGGACATGTTGCTTAAGGAATTCAAGAAAACCATAGAATAGACAGTCAATAAGACACAAGAGACAATGGAGTAGGAAATGAGATTACTTAAAACAGATATGAAGAAAACTGAAAAACTTGGTAGGTAAAATGAAAAACTCATCAAAGGGCCTCACCAGTAGAGTAGCATCTACTGAGGGACAGAATTAGTGAGCTCAAAGATGAGCTATTAACACCTCAAAACAACAGTAGACAATGTAAAAAGCTTTAAAATAAACGAAAAGATAGAAAAAAATCTTCAAAATAAATAGACAACAATAGAACTTTGGGAGAAATTGAAGAAAAAACCTAATAAGCATGGGATCTGAGCAAACCAGGAAGAAGTAACAAAGATATCATTGCTGAAAAATTCTCAGAATTGAAGAGTTGTGTGCACCACAGATCCTGGTAACAACTAAAAGAGACACAAATAAAAAGACCCCAAGGCACATCTTAGTCATAGTCATGAAAGCATATAGAATACTAAAAAACACAAATCAAAAAGGAAAATTACATGCAAAACATCTAATTTATAGTAGTTGCATCACAAGCAACTGTTATGTCAGATATGAAGACATCCAAGAAATAAATATATTTAGCTAGAGAGTTCATAGTTTGAGGAAAGGGGCATAAAGATAGTGATCTAAGCATAAGAATGCTGACACTGGTAAAGAACAAGGCCAATGGTGGGAGTCCTATATTAACTCTTTTGTTTCTCTACCTTTCATAGAAGACAATACTTGAGAATTTTGCATTAGCTTCTTCTTAGATATGCATTGCTTTTTTGACAGCAAAGATTAATGTAGGCACTATAGCAGTAGATAGGTATGTTCTTGTTATCAAAAATATAAGCCAAAAATATACAGGATTAAGGGGCCGAAGTGAAAGCACAGTGGTAGGGGATAGGGCATTTGCCTTGCATGTGGCTGACCCTGGACAGACCTCGATTTGATCCCAGGCATTCCATATAGTCCCCATGCCAGTAGCAATTTCTGAGTGCATAGCCAGGAGTAACCTCTGAGCATCACTGGGTGTGGTCCAAAAACCAAAAAAAAAAAAAATACAGTGTAAGAGGAGTATATAAAATTAAAGACAAATTACAAACAAAATACTTTTTTGCATTGGCAAAAAATGTAAAAAGAAAAGAGACAAAAGGATGAGAGAAAATATAAAGTACTTAATGAACAAAGACAAGAAATAATGTCCAAACTATAGGAATATCAGAAGGGGGAGAATAAAGGAAATGAAAGGTTTGGTAGTCCAGTTGCTGCTCTGGCGCAGAGAAATGAAGAGACAGTCACTCAGGCAAAAGCCCAAGTGGGTTCTTTATTCTGGCTGGCCAGGGTCCAGTGCCCGTCCAGAACCGAACAGAGGCAAAGGACCACGTAGCTTTCTCTGTTCATCCTTATATACCCTAAGAAGGGGAGAGGGAGAGAGAGGATAAGGATGATTCCCTTATAAGGGCATAACATCCTCTGAGACATTCTACAGGTAGCACATGAGCTTAGGGTTGGTATACACTTCTTTTTTTGTTTTTGTTTGTTTGTTTGTTTTCGGGACACACCTGTTTGATGCTCAGGGGTTACTCCTGGCTATGTGCTCAGAAGTCGCTCCTGGCTTGAGGGGACCATATGGGATGCTGGGGGATCGAACCACGATCCTTCCTTGGCTAACGCCTGCAAGGCAGACATCTTACCTCTAGCACCACCTCACTGGCCCCTAAACTTCCTTTTTAGGACAAAAAGGGTTAGATACAAAAAGCAGGTGTAAGCATAGAAAATTACAGAATTCTGCTTACAAAACCTGACCTTTAAGTTCCATGAGCTACAGCAATGGGGGCTGGTGTAACTAGTGTTGACTTCCCTTTTCAGAAAAAAGGGAAGAACATGAAGTAGAAGAGATAACAGAAATTTTCTCACTCTCTTCAAAGAGATAGCTTCACAAATTCAAGAGAGAAAATAGTATCCAAAAAAATAGACTCAAGTAGAACAATACTATGGCATATAGTATTCAAAATAACAAAGAGGCCTGAGTGATAGCACAGTGATGGGGACATTTGCTTTACACATTGTTGATCCAGGACTGACCCTGGTTCGATCTCTGGCATTTCATATGGTTTCCTGATCCTGCCAGAAGCAATTTCTGAGTGCAGAGCCTAAAGTAACCTCTGAGTGTCACTAGGTATACCCCCTAAAGTGACAAAAACAGAGAGACGGACTTCGGAAAGAATAAATAAATAAAAACATTAAAAATAAAGTAAATACCATAAGAATCACACCTGATCTTTCATATGAAACACTTCAGGCAATAATAGAGTAAGGTTGACATATTCAAATTACTGAATGAAAGATTTCAAACTAGAGTACACTACTAGTAAAACTATCCTTTCTATAGGAAGGAAGGATAAATATTTTCTCAGACAAAAAAAAGAAAAAGAATCAAATTTACTCTAAATGTACTACTGAACTGTCTCATATATCAAAAAATCAATTGTAAAAGCAACAACCCTACAAAGTAAAATATAACGCTATGATAGCCCATTCTGCCAATAGTCTTTTTGAATCTTCATGGACTGAATGCTTCCATTAAAAGGCACAGAGTTGAAGGTTAGAAATAAAAAACTAATATATTTCCTGCTTACAGTAAATATATCTAAAGTCTCAAGATACAGTCTCAGTGTTCAAAGAATGGGAAACAATTATACAAGCACTGGAAAACAAACCAAAAATAGCTTGGACAGCCACACTTAACCTCAAGAAAGTAATTAGATACTACTTTTTGATGAGGAGTAAAATATACCAAGAAGTATTAACTTTAATCAACATATACTCACCAAATGTTGAGGGCAATAAAATTTGTAAGATTTTTACACAAAAAAATTAATGAAACAGAATGCAATGTGAGTTGTGGGAACTTTAACACATCACTCTAAACCACTGGTAGATCCACTCAATAGATCATGAGTAAGGACATAAAACTCTAAATGAGAAACCAGAATACATAGGACTAATGGATTTATACAGGACCTCCATCCTCAAAAAGCTAAATATACATACTTTCTTATTGCACATCAAAATTCTCTAGGATAGAACACATTTTAGGACAGAAATCTAACCTGCAAAATTTCAAAACATAAGAATCATACCAAGCACACTATCAGACCACAATGCCACAGAGATAAAGATTGATTATAGAAAATATGTGAAGAAGCCATATGAATATGTGGTGACTGAATAACATGCTGTTAAATAAAATCTGGATCAAAATGTAAATCAAGGGAAAAAATAAAAAGATTTCTTGAAACTAATGATAATAAAGAAAACAACTCCCAAAATATATGGGACACAACAAAAGCAGTAATTAGAAAGAAACTCATAGTTATGCAGGCATACATAAAGAAAGAAGAGAATGATAAAAATTAACAACATAAACTAGGCAAACATGGAATAACAACAATAAAGGAACCCAAACATTCCTGTGAGTTTGCTTCCTTCTTTACCCAAAATAAAGACCTTCCATGGCTCCCAATGTCCTCTTTCACTCACCCCCTTTTACATGGAAAAGGCCCACCTAGTCTCCATTAGCTTTTCTTTAGAAATTTCATTTGTCACTCTCTACCCTTCTCCCATCTTGTTGTAAATTGAGCTGATGGATTAAAAAATAAAAAGGTCAGATTGACAGGCTCCAGACCATGAGTTGGAATTATTTCAGTTTTATATTTTCACTTCTATGTTTGGCTTGGATTATTAATTATTGAAGCTACTTGCTTGAGATTTGTTCTCTTGGGGTTGGTGAGTGGAGCCCAACAATTAGTCCTAGAAAAAGAATAATAAAAAAAAAAAACAAGGTCAGAAGTCAACATTATAAAAACAAACAAAAAATATGAAGAATTACTAAAAAAAGAAGTGGGCTTCTCAAATAAATAAACAATATAGAAACACAAAGGAAAAAAGAGAAAGTGCTCAAATAAAACTATTCAGAAATTAAAGGGAGAAATAACAATGAAAACCCCAGAAATTTAAGTACTATGTATGAGCAACTGTACTCTGTTAAGTTAAAGAATTTAGAATAAATGAACATATTTCTGGAAATATATTCCCTAAAATTGAATGAGCAAGAAATAGTTAGTTTAAATAGTCTAACCAAAGCAAGGAAATTGAAACAATAATTAAAAATCTCCACAATATAAAAAATCAAGACGCATGTGTATTTGATGGTGATATTTCTAAAGATTCAAAGAACAATTATTGTCATTAATCCTTGAACTTTCCCAAAATACTGTAGAGACAGGGTCTGCCCTAATACCTTCCATGAATTTAATATTATGCTGATTTCAAAGCTGACAGAGAAAATAACAAGAGAATAAACTACAGACCAATCTCAGGAAGTAAAAATCCTCAACAAAATCTTTATAAACCAAATTAAATATCACATAGAAATATTATGCAACATGACCAAGTTTTATCAAGGGGATGCAAGGATGGTTCAATATGCACAACTCAATTTACATCATATACCACATCAGTAAAAGGAAAGATAAAATATCATATAATTATGTTATTGGATTCAATGAAAGCATTTGACAAGATCCAATATTCATCTCATGATTAAAACCCTCAGCAAAAGAGGGGTGAAAACTATTTTAAGATAGTAAGCTATCTAAAAAGACCAATTGGGGCTGGAGTGGTGGTGCAAGCTGTAAGGCATCTGCCTTGCCCATGCTAGCCTAAGACAGACCACAGTTCGATCCTCAGGCATCCCATATGGTCCCCCAAGCCAGAAGCAATTCTGAGCACATAGCTAGGAGTAAATCCTGAGTGTCACCAGGTGTGACCCCAAGAAAAACAAAAAAATTTCAAAATCAAAAGGCCAATAGTAAAAATTATTCTATGGGACCTAGTTATGAACAAGGATGGAAGTCATTTGTAAAAGCCACATGTCAGATTTCCTTAGGTTCTGAGCAGGGAACGATGCCGTTTTGTAAGGACCACATCGTGTAAGCCACATCTAGGCTTCCTCAAGCCTTTTTCCATTAACCACCACCACCCCAAGTACCTGGCTATACTAAATAGCCTATCAGGAAAAGACACAGGGAGCAGTAGGAAGGTATCCCTAGACAACAGCCAATCATTTTAAAGATCATTATAAAGGTAGAATCTCCTTATATCTCTTCCTTATATAATCTTCTTCATTACCTTTGGCAGGGTTCATCTTCTAGAGATGACCCTGACTGACCAGTTTGGGGATTGTTGGCAGGTGGATTAAATTTTGTTCAGCTTTCCTTTGGTTGTGTGGTGTCATTCTTCAACTCTAGATCTTAACAATTATTAATGGTGGAAAACCATTTTTAAATAAAAGGCATTCCCAATGAGATCAGGCAAAGGCAAAGATGGCCTTGTGTCCATTCTTATTCAACATAGTATTGTAAGTCCTACAATAGCAATCAGGCAAGAGAAGGTAAATGAGATCCAAAAGATAAAATCAAACTATTTTTGACAAAAGATAAAATCAAACTATCACTATTTGCAGATAACATGATGATATACATGGAATACCATAAAAGAGGCAAACTACAAAGCTCTAAACATAAAATAAATCAAATAGAAAAGTGGTTGGCTACAAGGTCAACACCCAAAAATGGGTTGAAATTCTTTATATAAATAACAAGTCAGAATGCAAAGACACAAATAGAAAAAAGATAAATAGAAAAAAAGATGAAAGGAAGGAAGGAAGGAAGGAAGGAAGGAAGGAAGGAAGGAAGGAAGGAAGGAAGGAAGGAAGGAAGGAAGGAAAGGAGGAAGAGAAAGAAAGAAAGAAAGAGAAGAAAGAAAGAAAGAAGAAGAAAGGAAAGAAAGAAAGAAAGAAAGATAGAGAAGAAAGAAAGAAAGAAAGAAAGAAAGAAAGAAAGAAAGAAAAAGAAAGAAAGAAAGAAAGGAAAGAAAGAAAGAAAGAAAGAAAGAAAGAAAGAAAGAAAGAAAGAAAGAAAGAAAGAAAGGAAAGAAAAAAGAAAGAAAGAAAGAAAGAAAGAAAGAAAGAAAGAAAGAAAGAAAGAAAAAAAAGAAAGAAAGAGAGTCCATTTATTTAAATACTATCAAATACTGGGACTGGAACAATAATGCTGCAGTAGGGGAATTTACCTTGCACATGGACAAACCTCAGCTTGATAGGGTTAGGGTTGATCCCCAGTATCCCATATGGTCCCCCAAGTCAGGATTGATTTCTGAGCGCATATTCAGGTGTAACCCCTGAGCACAACAGTGTGGCCCCAAAACCAAATATATATATATATATATATATATATTATATATATATATATATATATTTTGATATATATCAAATACCATCAAGTACCTAGGAATCAACTTGACAAAGTAAATGAGTGATCTATACCATGAATACTTCAAAGGCATTTAAGAAAAATATTGAAGAAGATCTAAAGAAGTGGACAAGTATTTCATGCTCATGGATTGGAAATGTATTTTCAAAATTACAATTTAACTAAATTATTATATAGACTAAATGCAACACACATACAAATTCAAACTAAATTCTTCAAGGACTTACAACAATCAATGATAAAGTTTGTATGGAACCATAAAAGACTAGATAGTCAAAATAATGCTGAAACCAATATTTGGGAAGTAACTCATTACCTAATTTGAAGCTGTAGCGCTGAAACCATTGTGATTAAAGCAACATGGACTGGAATAATGAAAGACTTTGGGAAAGATTGGAACAATGGGAACAAGGAAATATTGTTCCCAATATCTATCCCAATGAATAGAATATCCATTTACAGCCCCCAAGTATATGGCTGACTAATTTTTGACAAAGGAACTGGAAAACATAAAATAGAATAAGGACAACCTCTTTAACAAATGGCATTGGAACAATAGGATAGCCACATGTAAGACATTAAAGCTGGATCCAGGGGCTGGAGTGATAGTGCAGTGGTAGGGCATTTGCTTTGCATGCTGCTGACCCCAGGACAGACCTAGGTTCTATCCTTGGCATCCCATATGGTCCCCCAAGCCAGAAGCAATTTTTGAGTGTTTAGCCAGGAGTACTCCCTGAGAATCACTGGGTGTGACCAAAAACAAAAACAAAAAACCTTGAGTTCAGAACCTGAAACTATAAAGTGCATTGTGAAAAACATAGGCAGAACACTCCAAGACCTAGACCTCAAAGGAGTCCAAGTATATGATCGCCAATAACAAAGGGCTGCAGAGTCAGATATGAACAAATTGGATTACATAAAACTAGAAGTTTCTATATGGCAAAAGAAACACAGACTAAAACAGAAGCAGCTCACTGACTAGGAGGAATTATTTAAATTCAACACATCAGATAAAGGGTTGATAGCTAGAAAATACAAATTAGTCATAAAGATTTACCCTCCAAAATCTTTGACTGGAGCAAATAGTACAGCACTAGGACATTTGTCATGCATACAGCTGACCTGGGACCTACCCAGGTTCAATCCCTGAAATCCCATATGGACCCACAAACCTACCTGGATCAATTTCTGAGCACAGAGCCAGGAGTAATCCTTGAGTGCTTCTCAGTGTGGCCCCAAAACAAAACAAATTAATATTCCATCAAAATTAGAAGAGATGGGCCAGAGAGATAGCACAGCAGTAGGGCATATGCCTTGCACGCGGCAGATCAAGACAAATGGTCGTTTGAATCATGGTATTCCATATCATCCCCGTGCCTGCCAGGAGCAATTTCTGAGCACAGAGCCAGGAGTAACCCCTGAGCATCTTCAGGTGTAACCCCAAAACAAAACTAACAACAAACAAAAATGGGGAGAAAAAAATGAACAAACACCACTCTGAGGAAAATTATCAGATGGTCAATAAGCATACAAAATACTCATCATCTCTTATCCTTTGGAAAATATAAATGAAGATGGTTATAAGACACCATCTTACACCAGTGAGGTTAGCACATGTCAAAAACACTGGGAACAATCTGGTTGCAGGGTATGTGGTCTAAAATGAACTCTCATCCACTGCTGGTGGGAAAGCTGCCTGGGTCAACCACTCTGGAAAACAGTATAAAAGGTGCTCAGTAAACTCATAATTGAGCTACCAAAAGACCCAATAATTCCACTTTTGGTTATCTTAGCTCAGGGGAAAATGTTTCATTCAAAAGAACATGCACACCACTAATCATTGCAGTACTCACTACAATATTGAATTAGAATAAAATTAGTTGTTCAACAACAAATTATCATATTATGATGACGTGGTATATAACATAGCTGTAAATGATAATGCAATCATGCAATTCTCTGCAACATGGATGATATTGGAAACTAAGTAAACCAGAAAAAGAAGCATAAAACATAGAATAATATTATTAACATCTGGTATTTAGAATAACTGCATGAAGGAATGCAATAACTTAAATGGGGCTTGTTTAGAAAACTCTTGGCCCTATAGTATAGAAAGAAAAAGAAAATAAATTTAAGTCGAGGAGGAGAAATACAGATTTGACTTAAGGGGCTCAGGGCCGAGGAAAATCGGTTGAATTTGTGAAGTTAAGGAAGAATAGAACTAAATATTTAAGCCATAGTGTCAACAATAATAAAATCATGGCATCCAAATTTTAATTAGGTGCCTGGTATAATGGCAGTTTGGTGCAAGGTATGACCATCATAAGTGATGAACTCTGCGAATATTGATCTAGGAAAGTTGACTTTAGTGGTAAGATTTTTGCTGAAATGTTGTATTCTAAAATGTAATTATGAATAATTTAAATCAGAATGTTTTAAATTAAACATTGGAAAAAATACTGTTTCTAGCAAAGAAGACATGAGGAAATAAAAGCGAGTACCTTTTTTATAGATTAGGAGAATTAACATGAATAAAGTGGCAATATTTCCCAAAGCATTATAAAAATATAATGCAATGCCTATAAAAATACCCAAGACATTCTTCAAATAAATAAATCAAACACTTTTGAAATTTATATGGAAAAATAAATGGCCACAGATAGCTCATGCAATACTTTGGAAAAAAAGATAGGAGGCATCACTTTTCTCAAATTCAAAATGTACTATATTGCAGG
Source organism: Suncus etruscus (assembly GCF_024139225.1). Classification (NCBI taxonomy): domain Eukaryota; kingdom Metazoa; phylum Chordata; class Mammalia; order Eulipotyphla; family Soricidae; genus Suncus; species Suncus etruscus. Next base: position 63,303,317 of record NC_064854.1, on the reverse strand, counting down.
AGTCACAAAAACAATATAGTATTAGAGTAAAAACAGATACTCAAATCAATGGAATAGGCTAGAATATCCTAAAATTTACCCTCAGCTATATGATCAATTAACATTTGATAAAATCAAAATTATTAAATTAAGGATTAAAGCCTCGTCAAACTATGGTGTTGGTAAAACTGAATAACTACATGAAAAAATTGAACTCAGATCCCTTTTAATGCCATGCACAGGTGACAAATCCAAATGGATTAAAAACCTTGATATCAGACATGAAACCATAAGGTACATAGAGTAAAATTTAGAAAGAACACTCCGGGCCTGGAGAGATAGCACAGCGGCGTTTGCCTTGCAAGCAGCCCATCCAGGACCAAAGGTGGTTGGTTCAAATCCCGGTGTCCCATATGGTCCCCCGTGCCTGCCAGGAGCTATTTCTGAGCAGACAGCCAGGAGTAACCCCTGAGCATCGCCGGGTGTGGCCCAAAAACCAAAAAAAAAAAATAAAAATAAAAATAAAAATAGAAAGAACACTCCATGACATTGGAGCTAAATGCATCTTTAAAGGATGAAACATCAGGGCCTGGCGGTGGTGCTAAAGGTAAGGTGCCTGCCTTCCCTGCGCTAGCCTTGGATGGACTGCGGTTCGATCCCCCGGTGTCCCATATGGTCCCCCAAGCCAGTAGCAACTTCTGAGCGCATAGCCAGGAGTAACCCCTGAGCGTTACCGGGTGTGGCCCAAAAACCAAAAAAAAAAAAAAAAAAGGATGAAACATCACTGACCAAATGAGTGTTAAAAGATTTAAACAAATGGGACTACATTAAATTAATAACTCAAATGAAATATTGAATATGATACAAACACTATCCATGGAATAAGAGAAACAATTTACCCAATACTCATCTTTTAAGAGATTAATATATGTAAGCTATATACAGCAATTGTAGAGCTCATAATAAAAACATCTAACCATCCAAAATTGAGAAAAGATGAACATAAACTTTTTCAAAGAAGAAATACTGATAATTAAAGGTAAATAAAAAAACACCCACATCATTAATCCTTAGGAAAATGCAAATCAAAACAACAGTGAGATATAACTCACACCACAGAGACTGACACATATCGAAAAGAACAAAAACAACATGCAAGAGAAAGGAATTCTTGCTGCTGTTTGGAATACCAACTAAGTCGGCCTTTTTGGAAATCTATATGAATATTTCTCAAAAAACTTGAATTTGAGCTTTGATATGATCCATCCATTTTATGCTGGATATATCCTTCTAGGTATATAAACTGGGGCCCAAAAACACAATTCAGAAGATCCCTTTCTACTCTTTTGTTTATGGCAGCACTGTTCACAATTAGCCAAAATTTGTAAACAATCTAAGTGCACTTAGATTATATATAAATATATGTTGATGTATCTACACAATGGAATATTATGAACCTATTAGGAAAAATGAAGTCATTTGCTTAAACATGAATGTTTAGAGTATTTTGTTGAGCAAAGTGATTCAAAGGGAGAGGGATAGACATAGAATGATCACATTAACTTTAGAGATACTAGAAAAGATACTATAGCATTAATACCCAGTGACAATAGATACAAGGGCAGAAGGACAATAGCTTTTGTGGTAGGAAACTTGCCATAGTGTTGGAGTGAGTTTAGAACATAGGAAGGGGAACTATGACTATGTTCGTTGCAGATAATTACTCTGCAGAAGACCTAGGTGCTAAAAAGAAAAAAATTGTTATGCATGATATACCTTCAGTAACATATCCGCAGAGTCTATAGTTAAAATATGAAAGAGGATTGGGATGGAGCAGTGGCACAAGTGGTAAAGCATCTGCCTTGCCTGCACTAGCCTAGGACGGACTGTGGTTCGATCTCTCAGTGTCCCATATGGTCCCCCAAGCCAGGAGCTATTTCTGAGTGCATAGCCAGGGGTAACCCCTGAGCATCACCACTGTGACCCCAAAACCATGTGTGTGTGTGTGTGTGTGTGTGTGTGTGTGTGTGTGTGTGTGTGTGTGTGTGAAAGAGACATAGAGGTAAAGAGATGGAAAGAAGATATGTTGACACAGAGGCAATAATGGGAGGACAATGGGGAAAGTGGGATGGAAACAGGACTTTAGTGGCAGAAAATATTCAATGATGAAGGTTGTTGTATACATTAATCATCAACAACTATGTAAATGTATTTCACAGTCTAGAATAACCCTGAAAACCACCAGGTGTAGCCCCAAAATAAACAAAAAATAATTATTAAGCAAGACAAATTTAAAATGTCAGGCAAACAATTTTCTGTCAAAAAAAACACTACAATTATAGATGATACACCTCCTAGCACAGAGAATTTTAGTCCTGGGATCAGAAAAGCTATGTTTCTTAACTTGTATTGTCAGCAGAATTTAAAAAAAAATGAGTAATAAGAAGTTATTCATTAATTATGTCACCCATAGCAACATAATTTACTTACTCTCTAGTTGAAGCATTTTCTTATGACCAGAGAAGTAACTTTTATTTATTTTCCTGGTTTGGGGACAAGAGAGGAAGGAAGCAAGGGAAGAAAACAACAAAAAGAAGAAAGGAAGGAGGGAAGGAAGGAAGGAAGAAAGGAAGGAAGGAAAGAAGGAAGGAGGAAGGAAGGAAGGAGGGAAGGAAGGAAGGAGGGAAGGAGGGAGGGAAGGATGGAATGGAGGAAAGAAGGGAGGGAGGGAGGAAAGGAAGGGACGGAGGGAAGAAGGAAAGAAAGGAGGGAGGGAAGGGAAGAAAGGAGGGAAGTAAGGGAAGAAGGAAAGGAAGGAGAAAAGGAAGGGAAGTAAGGAGGGAAGGAAAGAAGGGAAGAAGGAAAGGAAGGAGGGAAAGAAGGAGGGAAGGAAGGGAAGGAAGGAGGGAAGGAAGAAAGGAGGAAAAGAAGGAAGGAGGGAAGGAAGGAGGGAAGGAAGGAAAGAAGGGAGAGAGGAAGGAAGGAAGGAAGGAAGGAAGGAAGGAAGGAAGGAAGGAAGAGAGGGAGGGAGGAAGGAAAGTGGAAGGGAAAAGGGAGGGAGGAAGAAAGGAAGGAAATAAGGAGGGAAGAAAGGAAGGAAGGAAAGTAAGGAAGAAGGGAAGAAAGGAAGGCAGGAGAAAGGAGGAAAGGAAAGAGGAAGGGAAAGAGGGAAGGAAAAATGGAGGGAAGAAGTGAAGTAGGGAAGGAGGTAGGGAAGGAAGGAGGGAACAAAGGAGGGAAGGAAGAATGGATGGAAGGAATGAGGGAAGGAAGGGAGGGAGGGAGGAGAAATAGAATGAGGGAGGGAGGAAGGAAGGGGGGGAGGAAGGGAGGGAAGAAGGGAATAAAAGAGGAAAGGAAGGAGTGAAGGAAGAAGGAAGAAAAAAGTGAAGGAAGGGAAGAGTGAAGGAAGAGAGGGAGGAGGGAAGGAAGGAAAGAGTGAGGGAAGGAAGGGAAGGAAGAAAAGAGTGAAGGAAAGAAAGAGGGAAGAAAGGAAGGGAGGGAGGGAGGAGAGAAGGTAGGAAGGAGGGTGGAGGGAAGGAAAGAAAGAAGAAAGGAGGGAAGGAAGGGAGGAAGGCTGGAAGAGGGAAGGGAAGAAAAGAACGAAGGAGGGAAGGAAGGAAGAAGGAAGGAAAGAGAGAAGGAAGGAGGAAAGGAAGGAAAGCCGGGAGGAAGGGAGCAAGTAGGGAAGGGAGGGAGTTAGAAGGGAAGGGAGGGAGCAAGTAGGAAAGAGGAGGGAGGGAATGAGAAGGAAGCAGAAGGGAGAAAGAGATGAAGGAATAAAGACATTCTTACTTTTTTCAAATGTCAGCAAAACTTTTTCTTCTACAGCAGGTGGCTTTTTCCCAGCAGTCATAATATGGTTATATAATTATTTTTTATGACTTGTTGAAAGCAGCTGATTAGGATTGCCATTCGAATAATTGTTTCCATAGTCATCTTTTCTGCTCATTCATGAAAAGTGATTTATTTTAACAGCCACTTATTATCCATTTAATGCTACTAATTTTTACCCAATCTGTTCTTTTGCATTTTCCAGTTTTGTTCCTTCAGCTTCAGAACATTTAGTATATTCTGAAAGAATGCAGCCTGGGGCATTGGCATGAATCACTAGTGGAGCTCCTGAGGCTTAGAATCTCAGATATTTAAAGGTGAATTTGAACAGGAAACATTATTATGGGGGCCATATGTTCAAAAGGCTTTTTAGAAATAATAACTATTCCTAGTTCCTGTGTGATTTGCACTGCCTCACAAAAATGAGATAAGCTACAAGAACTCAAAAATAAATAAATAAATAAATAGGTAAATAAAATAAATTAAAAAATTTTATGTAGGAAAAATAGTGTGGTTGTACTTATATTCTCAATGGAAGTTATTAATATTCTATATGTAGTGTTGCTCTTTAAAACTAAAGAGGAAAGGTTATAAATAATCACTCTGCCCAAGAAGTGTGTGCTGAAATAAGATAAAGGGCTATGCATGATATCTCTTCAGTAACAATATTGTAAGATATAAAGTCTATAATTTAAAAAAATGGAAGAAAGATAGAGTGATAGATATAGAGAGAAGATATGTCTGCTTTTATATATAGTTTGTGCATAAACTATATAATTACCATATTATAATGTAAAATTAAGTAGGTAAAAGGCCACTTAAAATACAGCTTATTTGTACATGGAGTTGTATGACTTTATGGTGTGGATTTTGAAATCTTGAAAGAAACATGAATATTTTGAATTGATTTTTTGGATTTTTTTTACTAAATAAAAAATAGTTTGATTGAAAGAATTTTATTGGAAAAATGTGAGAAAAGAGAAAGAGATGCCTCTGATTCAATGTCACTATGTACCTAAAATATTACTGTGAAAGATTTGTAATCTACTTGGTCAAAATAAAAATGAAAAAAAGGAGAAAGAGATTAATAAATATTCATGAAAGAATATAGGATAAAAAGCCTTCAAAAATGTTATGGAATTATAAACTACTTCTTTTGATATAATTTTATATTATGCATCCTCCCAAAATGATTAAAAATATCTAGACATGATGAGGTTTGAGAAATATTTAATATATACTTTTCTTTCCTTGTCTGAGCAAGGCTCACAGTGCTAGATATCCCCAGATACTTTCTGGGATGGCAAAGGTGGGTATAGAGAAAGCCAGAGATCTGTGATACTACCGCTCTCCTTTCCACATGGGGTATACTTATGTGTGCACTTAGGAATAACTCCTGGAAGGCTCGGGTCTCGTGCAGATGACAGGGAATAAACCTGAATTGGACATTTGCAAGGAGGAAAAAATGGTGGTGGTGGCAGCCTGAGATGGCAGTTGCACAAAAAGCAGCTTTGTGACTGTGATGGATGGGGTAGGAGCCAGGTAGTGAACTGGGCTCCTATTTGTTGGGATAAAGTTTTACTGAGTGTGGTGAGATCACAAAACATGGACACCATAGCCTAGGGAATCTCAGCCAAGTTTTAGACAAGGAGACTTAGAGGTGAAGGTGTGTCTTAGCCAAGAGACTCAGCCAAGACTAAGTATATGAGTAGAAATGATAAAATGTAAGCATAAATAGCAGTGCTGAAAAATTTGATAGGCAAAATAGAAAATTCACCAGAAGGCCTCACCATTAGGCTCCAGAGGAAAGAATCAATGAGAGGAAAGTTGAGCTCCAAAACACCTCCAGACAACAGAAGTTTGAAGAGAGCCTTAAAATAAATTTAAAAATACATTTTTAAAAAGTCCTCAACAATCAGTTAACAGACAATAGACCTTTGGAATAAATTCAATAAGAACAATATAAGAAACATTGAGTCCCTGACAAACAGGAGAAAAAAATTCTATGAAAAAGCAGCAAAGACATCAATGTTGATAAATTCTCAGAATAAAAAATGCGTTCACCTACATTCTGGATATCCAAAAAATCCAGCCAAAAAGACTCAAATAAAAGCACCCAAGTCACATTCTAGTCACAGTAATGAAAATGACAAAGAGAGAGACAGAATCTGAAAGCAGAAAGATCAAAATTAAAATTACAGGGGGCCAGAGAGGTGACACAGCAGTAGGATATTTGCTTTGCATGCAGCTGACCTAGCATGAACCTGGGTTCAATTCCCGGCATCCCATATGGTCCCCAAGCCAGGAACTATTTCTGAGTGCATAGCCAGGAGTAACCCCTGAGCGTTAGTCACCACATGTGGCCCAGAAACAAACAAAAAAAAAACTTTAATTACAAGCAAAGAAGCATTCTTAAGATTTACAACAGATTTATTATAAACAACCCTCTAGGCCCAGAAGTAGTGGTGGGATACAGTGGGGAAAAAAATCAAATAAATGAACCCCTCTCCATGAATACTTCAAAAGGAAAAACTTTCTTTAGATTTTTTTTGGTTTAGAAGGGAATGTAAGTTTAGAATTAACTGCTTGTTTAGCTTCTGTAACCAGGCTTTGGTTTAGACATAAGGTGTGCCACGGCAGCCTGAGATGTGTGTCGGAACAAACAAAGCCAGAAAAGCCAGTTCCAGGAACTCTGAGGGCATATACCAGGATAGTAAGATAAACTAGCAACACCTGGGGCCTACGTGCAATAAGTGTTATGTAACTGTAAGCCAAGGTCACGGATGCAATATCCAAAAAATGTGAAAAATTATTGAACTGATTTAAAGGTTCCAAATTGACAGACAGCAGTTTTAAGTTTCCTTTCTAAGAGCTGAGGTGCTGGTTTTTATTTTGCTAACTTGGGAAGCTGTCATGCCCTGATTTAGGAGGAGGAAATAGAAAATGGCACTGAAAGAGGCCTAAACATGAAGTCAAAAATGGCCCTGTCTAGAGTGTCAAGCTGGGTACTGGTGGCAGCCAGAGTGGCAGGATCACCCAGTCAAAGGATTAAAAAAAATGTTAGAAAAAAAAAAGTGTAAGTTTGTGATTTATGCTAAAAGATAATGGATTTATGAATTTTGGGGAGAAAGGAAATTTTGGGGGAAAGCATGATCAGCTGATTACAAATTGGAATGATAGAATGAATGTAAAAGATTATAGGGAAAGTTTGAGGCATGTATATTAAGAAAAAACCTTCATATTCAAACTGGATTGCTATTAGTATGTCTCTAAATTAGAAATGATCTGATGTTTTTGTATAGAGAATTTTTTGGAAATGAGCCTAGATGCTCTAAACTCATTTTAAAGTGATCTTAGAAAATTGAACCTAGAAAATTATAGAAAATTAAAGTTTTCCAAATGGAATTATATGCATAATAATTGGTCTGTGTATTCTGTAAATTGAGAAACATTGTTTTTTCTCTTTTCTTGGCACCTTCTATATTTTGATGCCTCATGGTATTATATTAGTTTGCATAACTGCAGAGAGGAAATTGTCCTGTCTGTAGTGGGGAGTAGTCCTCATGCAAACAGGAAATCTTAAAAGTCAGCTAGAGGACCCAACAGCCCTTTTTCAGGGAAACAGAATCGGAAAGGTTAAGGTTAATTGACAAGCAAGTAACATATGCTGATCTCAGGGAGAAAACAGAAGAGGACTGGAGATTGTGTAGGAATGTCTGGTTATACACTGTCTGGCCACAATCTGAACTCTGCTTCTCTGCATCGAGAAAATTTCTGGAGATAAAAACCTCTCCAAACCTGAAGAGGGATGGGACAGACCCCCTCCTACTAAGATACTCCTACAGTGGATGAGAGGCCCAAGGCCACCTTTTAGCTCATCATGTTACCTGACCTTCAAATATTTATATATGGTCAAGCAAGGTTAACCTTGATGTAATAGGTAAAGTATTGATTGATACCTTTATTGGTAAACCTTATCCCCAGAAATTCTCTGTAAACAATTCGGTGCTCCAAATGAAGATTTTTCCAGTCTTGCTGGGTTTATACAAAGGAACAAGCCAAGTTTTTCAGCCATCTGGCAAAGTTAAGTGAGAGATAAGAGGAAAAAAACTATTTTTCTGTGGGTAATTAAAGTAAATAAATTATAGCAGGCGTAACTTAAAGCCAATACCATTTAAGTAACCTATATGAAAGTGTACTTACTGGTTGCAATAAAACTAGTCATAAGGAACTGAAAGCTAGTTTGTGGTAACTAGTTTGGCTAAATAAGACATTAGGAAAAATAACTTAAAGCTGTTTTATGTGCTGTTTCTGAAACTAGTGGGAGTCCTAGATCTCCTCTTCAGTTAATACCTGTAACACTAAAGAGCATATTCTGAGGAAGACTAAACTTTCATGGATTGCCTACATGTTCAGGAACATGTATAATAATGTGATGCTTGGTTTCTATCTTTAACTTCTGTGTTATCATTTCAGAGTGAGCTCTGTCTTTCCAAGGATAGAGAGAACCATTTACTGCTCAAGTCCCTGATCAGTTTCAGTAATATTTTCCAGTCTAATTGATTGGATCTTTTAAAATAATTTTATTGTAATTCAAATTGAATCATAATAAATTACAATTAAATTAAATTACAATAAATTACAATTTATTATATTAAATAATTGTATTGTAATTCAAATTGAATTACAAGTCTTTTACAGTAATATTTAAGGTAATAGTGACAAAGAATTAGGGCCATTCTCACCATTAGTGTTGTCTTTTCTCCAACCCTGTTTCCAGCATGGATCCCATAGGGCTGAAATGCAACAATCCACAGTTTGGGCAAAAGTCCAATTATAGTTCACAAGCAAATTATTTGTTCATTAATGCCAGTCAACCAGTAGTCATGGCCATCATCAGAAGCATCAGAATGATATGCATTCGGTCCTGGTTAAGGGTGCTCAGTTAGTTGAATCTGTAGGAAATCCTGCAGAGGCTGTGACTCTCCACCAAGAGGAGAAAGGAGATTCCTGTGTCTTCTTCAATCCTGAAACTTAAACAGCTGTTGGGGTTGAGAGAACAACATAGGTACTAGAATCCAGTATCCCAAAAAGACAGGATATTAGGTCATTGCATTTCCCGTCCTGGGTCTGAGCATAAGACCTCCCATACCTGGGGTAGATAGGCATAGTGTAATTTCCAATTGATGCCAATATTTTTAGCTAGTTGTATAACCATGACCCTGCTTGTTCTGAATTTCTTGTAGCATTCCTACTGACCTTCCTATTTCACAAAGAACAAGAACAATCAGTTCTGGCGGCATGTGGGGAGAAAGGTACTCTCATTCACTGTTGGTGGTAATGCCATCTAGTCCAGCTTTTTTGGAAAACAATATGGAGATTCCTCAAAAAACTGGAAACTGAGCTCCCATATGATCCAGTCATATCACTCTTAGAGATATATCCTAGGAACACAAAAGCATAATACAAAAACCCCTTCCTCACACCTATATTCATGCATCACTATTTACAATAGCTAGAATCTGGAAACAACTATGATGCCCTTCAACAAATGAATGGCTAAAGAAACCATGATACATAAATGCATTGGAATATTTTACATTCTTCAGGAAATATGAAGTAATAAAATTTTCCTATACATGGATGGACATAGAATCTATATGCTGAAAGTCAGAGGGAGATAGACACAGAATAGTCTCACTTATCTTTGGGTTTTAAGAAACATAGAAGACATTATTGTGATAATGCCCAGAGACAATAGAGGCGTGGACGGAAAGACAGGCTCACAATATGTAGCTCACAATACGGAAGCTCACAACAAAGATTGGTGAGTGCAGTTAGAGAAATAACTATACTAACAACTATCGTGGCAATGTTAATGAGAGAAAGAAGTAGAATGTCTGTCTTGAATATGGGCAGGGGTTGGGAGGAGAGAAATGGTGAGAGAAATTGGTGATCTGGGAATGTTTCACTGGTGAAGGACAGTGTTTTCTTTATGACTTGAACCCAATTACAATCATGTTTGTAACCATGGTGCTTAAGTAAATATAATATTTAAAATAATTAATAAAATAATATTAAAAATAAAAGTAAAATTGTAAAGAGTTATAGGGAGAGAGAGTTAGAGATAAAGAGATAGAGAGACAGAAAGTGTCTGCCAAAGAGGCAGATTGTTCTGGGGGTAAATTACACTGGAGAGTAAATGAGAAAGTTGATGGTGTGAAGTGAACACTGTGAAGGGACAGGACATTGTATACCTGAAACTCAACTCATCAACAACTTTTTAATTCTGTAAATTAGAGTGATTTAATATGATTTTATAAGTTTGTGCCACAATAATAAAGCTAAATTCTTTCTTATATTATTAAAAATAGTAAAATCGACAAAATTTTGCTTATGTTAGTTACCTACTTTCTTCACCCATTTGAGGGCTAATATTAAGCTTTTTTTTTTTTTTTTGGTTTTTGAGTCACACAGCAGCGTTCAGGAGGGTTACTCCTGGCTCTACGCTCAGAAATTGCTCCTGGCAGGCATGGCGGACCATATGGGATGCCAGGATTCGAAACACTGTCCTTCTGCATGCAAGGCAAACGCCTTACCTCCATGCTATCTTTCCAGCACAAGCTTACTTTTTAAAGCAACAATATACAGTACTTTCTTTTTCTAAATAGAATCCAGTAAAATACAAAAGAAAATCATACCCTTCCATCAATAAATTTTAACAAGATCTCTTTTCTGAGTTAAGTTAGTGGTTATTGTTATGCCTTGGGTATAATAACAGTTTGATTTTGAATATATTTAAACTCAGAGGTCATCATTATCACCTTTGTGTATCACCTTTGTGTATGTCAATGAAATGTCAATGAAATTTGTGAAACTAGTAAATATATATTGTTTTCTTTATATTTGTTTTTTCATGTCACTGCATGTTTTTTTTTTTTGCATTTATAGAGCTTTAAAATGCCTCATTGCATTATAATAGTCTCATTTGTACTATTGTCATATCTTTTAGTGTTTAAAATAAAGGAGTTAGGACTGAGGCATAAATTCTAATATACCTGAAACTAATATTAGTGGTTAAAACTTGGCAACCAAAAGCACATCATTTTTTCAAACTCATAAAGCATAAATGTTGCAAACAGCATTTTATTGATTTTTAAAACTTATGATAGACCTACCTGAAATCTGCTAAGGTCATATACCAGCCTAAACAAATGGCATTTTTCCCATTTGTATAGTTTTCAAGGAATATGAAACTATAATTGTAGCATTCTGATATTTCTGAACTAAGTATAAGACACAAAATTTGGTCACAGGAGCTTTCAAACATATTGGTATCTAGAAAAAAAAATGTGCTCTTTTGGTCACCTCCAAAAATAAAAGGCTCAAGTTGGTAGTTTATAGCACAAATAAATGTGTTCTCTCTGCAGTGGAATTTTAGAATTTTAATTGTGTGAAACTACTAAAACATCAGAGTATTTTGCATGCAAATATCAATATTCTTTTAAAAATTGAAATATCTGGCAAAATAGAATACTTGTTCCAATAATCTACTTAAGCAGTGTAGAAATTTTAAGTTGACTGAGAATCATCCAGTTATTTATTTAATTTCTTATTGATCTAGCCTCTTTTCCCTACAGGATATAACAAGGAAAAGACAGCAATATTCAGTTATGGGTAACAAAGACTCTGACTATAAGGCAGACAATTTTTGTTATCCTTAGAAAAAATAGCTGGTGTTTACATTTTTTGCACACACTTTACTTAAGGTTATAGAGAACCTTCATGTCTGATTTAGAACAAAACTATTTTATATGATTTATTGCACTGAAAATGAGCTAGTTCATAATGAGCTCTCCAGTCATACTCAAGAGGTTTAGAATAAATAGTTAAAAGCAACTTTTTTAGAATAAGTAGAAGAACCTCAGAGACTGTCAATTCTGAAAAAATAATCTAAGTTTGATTAGAAACTGTGGTTTTAGAACAGAAATGTTGAACTTTTGTGGAGCATGAGCTAATTTGTCAAGGAGAAAGCAAGAGAATTAGATGAAATGATGCAATAGTTATACTGTGATCTCAGTAACAGAGAAGGTATTGGTGCAGGTTTGGGAGTTAGCTATTCAATCGGTTGACAGCAATAGGAAAGCATGCACCAATGACAGTTTAAGAGATGCTTGGGTTGGGTTTCATCTGTATGCTCATCTGTATGCTCTGGAACTCTGCAAGCTAAATAGTTGCACAGACAATAGTCTAATCTCATCATTGGCCATATAGAAAGGCTAACTGTATAGAAAATAAATAATTTTCTCTCAACATTCACAGCTCCTCTATCAATCCAATATTAAATAAATACCAAAATGTTATATTTTTCAAATAAATTTTAGCTAATACAAAGTAGTAAAAATCAATAAAAATTTGATATTTCTTTGAAAATGAATAAAAACATTGTATTTTAAAAATCATTTTATTTTTTATTTATACATGAAGATAACAGGGGCTTCAACTTTTAAATATATTTTGCTTATGTAGTTGAATTGTGATTAAAATTAATGTAACAAAAATAATTGTATAATTTATATCAATAACAAAGTATATATTATAATAAGTCATGTGACATTACATTATCTTACTTCATTTTTGCAACTTATCTACACTATGAGAGTACTATCCACATTTTACAGGTAAGGAAGTAAAAACAACCTATTCAGAAACATAGTGAGTGGAAATGTTTACATAACAATCAAATAATATTCTAATTTTAATAGACACATACATTATTAGCTTAAAAAGATGGAGCTGGGATACTAATTCTTCTCAGATTCATTTCTATTTGGTGGCTTTATTACTATTACCAGTATACTGGTATATGACACATGCTTTATCAAGAAATTTGTATATGTAGATACCTCCATGAATAAGGTACTCATTATGCTTTTGTAAAGTAGCAACTACAAATATCCCTTTATAAAACACTTTAATGTGGGACACAGATACCTCAAAGTCAGAGGATATGCTTTATATTCAGGAGGCCCAGATTTAATTTTTTAAATAATATCTTTAAGAATCATGATTACAAACATGTTTGTAGTTGGGTTTCAGTTATAAAAAAAAAAGAAAAGAACACCCACAATAAAAAAAAATATCAAAATAGGGGCTGGCAAGGTGGCGCTAGAGGTAAGGTGTCTGTCTGCCTTGCAAGCGCTAGCCATGGTTAGATCCCCCGGCGTCCCATATGGACCCCCAAGCCGGGGGCAATTTCTGAGCGCTTAGCCAGGAGTAACCCCTGAGCATCAAATGGGTGTGGCCCAAAAAATATCAAAAAAAGAACACCCCATTCACTCGTGCAACCTTCCCACCACCATTCCCCTCATTTAAAATGCCAGTTGAAATGCCATAAGTAGTACTATGAGTGAACCCTGAGCAGACTAATCCCTGGGCATATTGAATGTGGTCCCAAATACCTACCCTCCAAAGAAGAATTAAGTCTAATGTGTAACCATTGTAGTTTTAATATATACATATACATATATATATATATCATAAATAATTTTCACCAATTTGTTTTAAATATTTTTAAAGTAACAGGTTATAAAATTGCACAAAGTGATTCTAATCAACAATATTATATTAAATAAACCATAAAATTCTAACCTTTACTAGAATATTAGATCCTTTTAATCCTTGCCTTTTTATATGTTCTTTCTTTTGCTAACCATTAATTTGGTCTTATAGTCAAAATTTGTTCATTATTAGTTCCCTCATCCATTTTATTTCTCTATGTACATTATGTTTTTCATATAGTGTTTGTCTTTCTCTACCTGGAATGTTTCACTAAGACTTATACTCTCTAAATCTATTCATTTTGTAGTGAATAATGTTTTGCTGTGATTTATTTTTTATTTTTTATTTTTATTGGTGAAAACCAATGTTCCAGAATAGATCCTATTGCACCACACCTCCAGTCTGCCAGTATAAGAGGCACATTTAAAGTTGAGATTGTTAAGAGTTTGTTCTTTTAATTTCATTATTGTTGACTTTGGTTTGAATATTTAGTTCAATCCTTTTCATTTACTTCCACCAATGTACCTGTGACCGCTTGGACCTGTCCCCCATCCCTTCATATTTTTGTTTCTCCTCCTCCATTCAATTTCTTCAATTATCATTATACTCTGGAGGCAAAGATGTTCGCAACAACTCCCAGTTATACCATTGCATTTCTCTTTGCAGTTATTCTAAATACCTATTTAAATTATATCATTCTGTATTTATCCTTCTTATGGCTTACTTCATTTAACATAATGTCTTCCAGTACTATCCAGGTTGCAGCAAATTGAATAACGCATCATTTCTTACAGCTATAAAGTATATTCCATATTCCATTGTATGTATGTATGTATATATATATATATCACATCTTCATGATCCACTCATCTGTTGCTGGACATCTAGGTTAATTATAATTCTTAGCTACAGTATTGAGTGCTGTAATAAATGTATGTATACATCCTTTTGAATAAATGTTTTTCTGTCCTGGAGACAGATACCCAAAAGTGGGATTGCAGGGTTGTATGGTAGTTCAATTTTGAATTTACTGAGACTCCTTCATTTTGTTTTCCATAGGGGTGGACCAAGCAGCAATCCCACCAGTTCCAGCCAATACATATGTTTCCAGTATTTTTGATATGTATTATCCCCACTGGTGTAAAATGATATCTTATTATTGTCTTGATTTAAATTTTTCTAGTGATAAGTATGATGAGTATTTTTTCTTGTGTCTTCTGGCCATCTGTTGGTCTTCCTCAGAGAAGTTTCCTATATTTATAGCTGAGTAGTGTCATATGGTGCATACATATATACCATATAATCTTTATATAGTCATATCATTAGACAACTAACTTGCTTCAAAGTGCTCATTAAAAATAGTCTTTTGATGACTAAGCATGAGGATAGGTATAGAGACTCATATATGTAGCCAAGTAAATATAGATAAATAAGTCAATAATAATGCATTGTGTGAGTACATGCCAGAATGTGGAAAATCTGAATAGCAAAGAATTGATGAGTTTTTGAAGATTCATCCTACTGCTTTTCATAATTGCTGCAGCAATTTGCATGTCCATCAACATTGTATAAGAATTCTGTTTTCTGAACCGAACAACTTGAACCATCTTGTTCTGCCCCTCAAATTGAGGGGGAAATAATGGAGGCTTCCAAGACCAAACAGTTATATGATTATTAAGTAGAAATAACCGGACTTAAACACCAAATCCAAATCCAATGACAAAAGAATAGATACCCATTCTACAACAAGCTAGACACATAGGGAACCACATATACTAACAGCCTGGGGGCTAAGGGAGGGAGATATGGGATGCAAGCTGGGAATGGGGATGGAGAAAGGACAGCTTTGGTGGTGGGAATTCCCCTGATTCAATGTCAATATATACCTAAAATATTACTGTGAAAGATTTGTAATCCACTTTAGTCAAAACAAAAATTATTATTATAATAAAATAATAAAAAAAATTCTGTTTTCTGTACATCTTACTTAGCATTCCTTTTTGATAGTACATTATATAATAGTAAACATTAAATAATTTCAATACAAACTGTACATTTCACTCTTAAAGATTGGAATTTATATCAGAGTTCTGATTCCATTTCCAGAATGGAAAGAGAAAATAGAAATATTTTCATGTATCTACTATCTGAGTTTCTTATTTGGAAAAGTATTTGTTTATAAATAACAATATATTATGGACCTGTAAAGTAAAGAGATAAACAAGTGAATATTAATATGGGATTTATAGTAATTGATTAAAATAAATTGCAAGTTAGAGAGAGTATATAGGAGGTTTGATTCCTACCTTGAACTTAGCCAATCTTACTTTAAATCTTAGAACTGCATGTAGCCCCTAAGCACCTTGAGGGTTAACTCCTGAACACAAATCTAATAATATTCTTTGGACTTTATTATGTGTATGATTCAAAAATAAAAATAAGTTCTTCTGAGGAAACTGAGGACCTGATGGGAGCCCTGTCCTGTGCTTCTCTGTTTTTCTGAATCCATGAAGCTCTCCTCAGAACCCTAGGAAGTGAACCCCCCCCAAAAAATGCATTCTGAAGCTACCCAGCGAGCCAGTGAGTGAGTAAGAAATGGCTGACTGTAGGGACTGCCAGGTGAAGTGTTAATTGCTTCACCTGTGGAGTCTCCACCCTGCTGTGCTTCTTCTGAGAAAACTGAGGACCTGAAGAAAGCCCTGTCCTGTACTTCTCTGTCATTTCTGAATCCTTGAAGCTCTCCCCAGAGCCCTGAAAAGTGAACCCCCCCAAAAACTGCATTGTGAAGCTACCCAGTGAGCAAGTGAGTGAGTAAGAAATGGCTGACTTTACAAGGCCAGAAATGGGAAGCCGCTGAACTCTGCTGGAACTCAGATGCCAGCACCCCTATCTGCCTGTCTACTATGCTGTGCTTCATTTTTGGCCTAATTTCATCCCATGTGTGGCTCATCTGCAGACTGCTCAACTTCCCTGGAGACTTTCCTGGAGGTGAGCTTACACACCCAGAAAGGGGAAGCCACTGAACTCTGCTAGAACTCAGATGCTAACACCCCTATCTGCCTGCCTTCTCTGCTGTGCTCCATTTTTGGCCTGATTTCATCCTCTGTGTGGCTCATCTGCAGACGGCTTGCCTTCCCAGGAGCCTTCCATAGAGGTGAGTTTACAATCCCAGAAAGGGTGGAGTCAGAGGAGCACGGCCATTCCGCTTCACTTCCCGGCTGTGCACATCATTTAGCCAATGAATACAACCACAACACATAGAAAAACCCATAATACAAGTGTGACAATGGGGAAACAATGCAGGCCAGCACCAGACATAGAGAAAGACGATGGCAACTCTGATGACTTAAACATAACCAACCAACTAGTCAGTCTCTCAGATAAGGAGTTTAGAGTTGCAATATGGAAGATGTTCAAAGAACTCAAAGAAAGTATAGAAGAGAACACTAATAAGAAGCAAGAGAATATGAAGATAGAAATGAGAAAACTCCAAACTGAAATTTCAGGTCAAATAACAGGTCTGAAAAACTCAGTAGATGAATTGAAGAAAAACATAGTTGAGCTTTCCCCTGGATTAAGAGCAGCTGAGGATAGAATTAGTACACTGGAAGATGAGATGAATAACAATTCCATACAGCAGAAGAAATTGGAAAAGAGCCTTAAAGCAAATGATCAAACAATGGAAAAATTACTCAAAGAATGGGAACAGATGAAAATAGAAGTCTATGATAAGCTCAACAGAAACAACTTAAGAATCATTGGAGTCCCAGAGACCCAGGAAGAAAATCTCCAGGAAGAATCAATGATCAAGAACATCATTAAAGAGAAACTACCAGAGCTAATGAATACATGCTATCAAATCCTGCATGCCTGAAGAGTACCAATAAAAGAGACCCCAGAAAAAACACCCGAGACACTTCCTAATCACAATGAAGAATCCCACAGATAGAGACAGAATTCTGAAAGCAGCAAGATCGAAAATAGAAATTAAATTCAAGGGAACATCCTTGAGATTTACTGCAGACCTGTCACCAGAAACATTCAAGGCCAGAAGGCAGTGGTGGGACATAGTGACAAAACTCAATGAAATAAATGCTTCGCCTAAAATACTGCACCCAGCAAAACTCACTTTCAGGTTTGAAGGAACAATACATGCTTTCACAGACAAACAACAGCTCAGAAACTTTACAGACTAAAAACAATACTTAAAATAAAAACTGAAAAACCTACTTTAAGACAAGACTGACCAACAAACACACCAAACTTCGATATAAAGATGGCACTAACTCCCAGGACAATTCTTTCAATGTCAATGGAATAAATGCACTAGTTAAGAGACACAGAGTGGCTAAATGGATCAAAAAACTCAATCCAACCTTCTGCTGCCTACAAGAAACACACCTGAATAGTCAGAACACACATAGACTAAAATAAAAGGCTGTAGGAAAATCCTTCAAACAAACAACACCCATAAAAACTGGAGTGGCCATACTAATATCAGATGATGCAAACTTTATACTTAGGAAAGTTATAAAGGACAAAGATGGACATTTTGTATTAATCAAGGGATACGTACATCAGGAAGAAATCACTCTCCAAACATATATGCACCAAAAGAGGGGCCAGCAAAATATTTAATAAAATTGTTGACAAATCTGAAAAATAATATTAAAAACAACACAATAATTGTGGGAGACCTCAACACGGCATTGTCAACACTTGACAGTTCAACCAGACTGAAACCCAACAAGAATATACTAGACGTAAAAAGAGAAATGGAAGAAAGAGGCCTAGTAGATATTTACAGGACACTCCACCCCCAGAAACCCGGATACACATTCTTCTCAAATGTACATGGGACATACTCCAGGATAGACTGTATGCTAGCACAAAAAACATACCTCCATAATATTAAGAGGATAGAAATTTTGCAGGCTACCTTCATTGATCACAAGACCCTCAAATTATATGTGAACTACAAAGAGACACAGAAGAAAAACTTTAATACCCAGAAGTTAAACAGCATAATACTGAATAACCAGTGGGTCCAAGATGAAATCAAAGAGGAAATCAAATCCTTCCTGAAAACAAATGACAACGGAGACAAAAACTATCAGAACCTATGGGACACAGCAAAAGTGGTACTGAGAGGAAAATTTATAGCTTTGCAAGCATACATCAGGAAAGAAGAAGGGGCATACCTGAATAGCTTAATAATGCAGCTCATATAATTAGAAAGTACTCAACAAAAAACCCAAAAATAGGGAGACAGAAGAAAATAACAAAGCTAAGAGCAGAAATCAATGAAGTAGAAACCCAAAAAACAATAAAAAAGATCAATGAAAGCAGAATTTGGTTCTTTGAAAAAATGAACAAGATTGATAGATCACTGGCAAAACTAAAAAAGAAAGAGAGAGAGAAACTTCATAACTCGTATTAGGAATGAAAAAGGAGAGATCACTACTGATATGGAATATATTCAAAGGGTAATCAGAAACTACTTTGAGAAACTCTATGCCACTAAAAATGAAAACCTGGAAGAAATGGATAAATTTTTGGTCTCTTATAATCTTCCACGGTTGAATGAGGAGGATGTAGATATCCAAACACACCCATCACTATAGAGGAAATTAAGACAGTATTCAAATGTCTGCCCCAAACAAAATTCCAGGCCCAGATGGATTCACTAATGAATTCTTTCAAACCTATCAAGAGGAACTTCTACCAATACTGGCAAGAATCTTTCATGAAATCAAAAAAACAGGAATACTTCCAAATAGCTTTTATGAGCCAACATCATCTTGATACCTAAACCAGACAGAGATGCTACCAAAAAAGAAAATTACAGAACAATATCTCTGATGAATACAGATGCAAAGATCCTCAACAAAATCCTGGCAAATAGGATTCAATGCCTCATTAAGAAGATCATCGACTGCGATCAAGTAGGTTTCATTCCAGGAATGCAAGGGTGTTTAACATCCATAAATCTATCAACATAATACAAACATCAACAACAAGAAAAATAGAAATAACATGATCATATCAATAGACACAGAGAAAGCATTTGATAAGGACCAACACTCATTCTTGATCAAAACTCTGAGCAAGATGAGAATGGAAGAAACCTTTCTCAATATAGTTAAGGCCATCTACCACAAGCCAGAGGCAAATATTGTCCTCAATGAAGAAAAAAATGAAAGACTTTCCTCTAAATTCTGGCACAAGACAAGGCTGTCCTCTCTCACCACTCCTATTCAACATAGCACTGGAAGTACTTGCTATAGCGATTAGGCAAGAAAAAGTTATCAGGGGAATCCAGATAGGAAAAGTAGAACTCAGGCTCTCACTGTATGCAGATGACATGATACTCTACCTAAAAACCCCTAAAGTCTCTAAAAAAATGCTTGAGAAACAATAGACTCATAGAGCATGGTGGCAGGCTGCAAAATTAACACACAAAAATCAATGGCCTTCCTATACACCAATAGTAATAAGGAAGAAATGGACATTAAGAAAACAACTCCTTCGTACATGATGTTAACTGGGGGTCTATGTTCGCTTTTTTGCAAGTCGCTAACCAGTTCTGCCAGCACCACTTGTTGAAGAGATTTTCTCTGCTCCACTTAAAATTTCTTGCTCCTTTGTCAAAAATTAGGTAATTGTATGACTGGGGAATGTTCTCTGAGAACTCAAGCCTATTCCACTGATCTGAGGGTCTGTCTTTATTCCAATACCATGCTGTTTTAATAACTATTGCTTTGTAGTACAGTTTAAAGTTGGGGAAAGTAATGCCTCCCATTTTCCTTTTCCCTAGGAGTGCTTTAGCTATTCGAGGATGTTTATTGTTCCAGATGAACTTCATAAGTGTTTGATCCACTTCTTTGAAGAATGTCATGGGTATTTTTAAGGGGATCGCATTAAATCTGTATAATGCTTTGGGGAGTATTGCCATTTTAATGATGTTAATCCTGCCAAGCCATGAGCAGGGTAAAATCCAAATGGATTAAAGACCTTGATATCAGACCAGATACCATAAGGTATATAGAACAACATGTCGGTAAAACACTCCATGACATTGAGACTAAAGGTATCTTCAAGGAGGAAACTGCACTTTCCAAACAAGTGGAAGCAGAGATTAACAGATGGGAATACATTAAACTGAAAAGCTTCTGCACCTCAAAAGAAATAGTGCCCAGGATACAAGAGTCACCCACTGAGTGGGAGAAACTATTCACCCAACATCCTTCAGATAAGGGGCTAATATCCAAAATATACAGGGCACTGACAGAACTTTACAAAAAAAAAAAAAACATCTAATCCCATCAAAAAATGGGGAGAAGAAATGAACAGACACTTTGATAAAAAAGAAATACAAATGGCCAAAAGACACATGAAAAAATGCTCCTCGTCACTAATCATCAGAGAGATGCAAATCAAAACAACGATGAGATACCACCTCACACCACAGAGATTGGCGCACATCACAAAGAATGAGAACAATCAGTGCTGGCGGGGATGTGGAGAGAAAGGAACTCTTATCCACTGCTGGTGGGAATGCCGTCTAGTACAGCCTCTATGGAAAGCGATATGGAGGTTTCTTCAAAAACTGGAAATTGAGCTCCTATTCGACCCAGCTATTCCACTCCTAGGGATATACCCTAGGAGCACAAGAATACAATACAAAAACCCCTTCCTCACACCTATATTTATTGCAGCACTATTCACAATAGCCAGGCTCTGGAAACAACCAAGATGCCCTTCAACAGACGAATGGCTAAAGAAATTGTGGTACATATACACAATGGAATATTATGCAGCCGTCAGGAGAGATGAAGTCATGAAATTTTCCTATACATGGATGTACATGGAATCTATCATGCTCAGTGAAATAAGTCAGAGGGAGAGAGAGAGACGCAGAATAGTCTCACTCATCTATGGGTCTTAAGAAAAATAAAAGTCATTTTTGTAACAATCCTCAGAGACAATTAGAGGAGAGCTGGAACACCAGCTCACTCCATGAAGCTCACCACAAGAGTGGTGAGTACAGTTATAGAAATAACTACACTGAGAACTACCATAATCAAGTGAATGAATGAGGGAACTGGAAAGCCTGTCTGGAGTACAGGTGGGGGTGGGGTGGGATGGAGGTAGATTTGGGACTTTGGTGGCGGGAATGTTGCACTGGTGAAGAGGGGTGATCTTTATAGGACTGAAACCTTATCACAATCATTTATGTAATCAAGATATCCAAATAAAGAGAAAAAAAAAGAAGGAAAAAAAAAAGAATTTTAAACTAAAAAAATAAAATAAAAGAAAAGAAAAAAAAAAAAGAAAACAACTCCATTCACAATAGTGCCACACAAACTCAAATATCTTGGAATCAACTTGACTAAAAATGTGAATGCCCTATACAAAGAGAACTATAAAACTCTGCTCCAAGAAATAAGAGAGGATATGTGGAAATGAAAGCACATACCGTGCTCATGGATTGGCAGGATTAACATCATTAAAATGGCAATACTCCCAAAAGCACTGTACAGATTTAATGCGATCCCTCTAAAGATACCCATGACATTCTTCAAAGTGGATCAGGCAAATTTGAAATTAATTTGGAACAGTAAACACCCTACAATAGCTAAAGCAATCATTGGGAAATAGAATATGGAAGGAATTACTTTCCCCTACTTTAAACTGTACTACAAAGCAATAGTTATCAAAACAGCATAGTATTGGAATAAAGACAGGCCCTCAGATCAGTGGAATAGGCTTGAATACTCAGAGAATGTTCCCAGACATACAATCACCTAATTTTTGATAAAGGAGCAAGAAATCCTAAATGGAGCAAAAAAAGCCTCTTCAACAAGTGGTGTTGGCACAACTGGCTAGCCACTGGCAAAAAATTGAACTTAAACCCCCAGCTAACATCATGTACGAAGGTTATCCAAATGGAAGAAAGACCTCGATATCAGACCCGAAACCGTAAGATATATAGAACAACACGTAGGTAAAACACTTCAGGACATTGAGACTAAAGGCATCTTCAAAGACGAAACTGCACTCTCCAAACAAGTGAAAGCAGAGATTAACAGGTGGGAATATATTAAAGTGAGAAGCTTCTGCACCTCAAAAGAAATAGCGCCCAGGATACAAGAGCCCCCACCCACTGAGTGGGAGAAACTATTAACCCAATACCCATCAGACAAGGGGCTAATCTCCAAAATATACAAGGCACTGACAGAAATTTACAAGAAAAAAACATCTAATCGCATCAAAAAATGGGGAGAAGAAATGGACAGATACTTTGACAAAGAAGAAGTACAAATTCCAAAAGACTCATAAAAAATGCACCACATTACTAATCATCAGGGAGATGCAAATCAAAACAACTATGATGTACCACCTGATACCCCAGAGATTGGCACACATCACAAAGAATGAGAACAAGCAGTGTTGGTGGGGATATGGAGAGAAAGAAACTCTTGTCCACTGCTGGTGGGAATGCCCTCTAGCTCAACCTTTATGGAAAGCAATATTGAGATTCCTCCAAAAACTGGAAATCGATCTCCCATAGGACCCAGCTATACCACTCCTAGGAATATACCCTAGGAACATAAAAATACAATACAAAAATCCCTTCCTTACACCTATATTCATTGCAGCACTATTTACCATAGCAAGACTCTGGAAACAGCCAAGATACCCTTTAACAGAAACTTTGGTACATATACACAATGGAATATTATGCAGCTTTCAGGAGAGATGAAGTCACGAAATTTTTCTATACATGGATGTACATGGAATCTATTATGCTGAGTAAAGTAAGTCAGAGAGAGAGAGAGAGAGAGAGAGATAGAAAGACGCAGAATGGTCTCACTCATCTATGGGTTTTAAGAAAAATAAAAGACATTCTTGCAATAATAACTTTCAGACACAAAAGAGAAAAGAGCTAGAAGTTACAGCTCACCTCATGAAGCTCATCACAAACAAGGATGAGTTTAGTTAGAGAAATAAGTACATTTTGAACTATCCTAATAATGAGAATGTACGAGGGAAATAGAAAGCCTGTCTAGAGTACAGGCGGGGGTTGGGTGGGGAGGAGGGAGATTTGGGACATTGGTGATGGGAATGTTGCACTGGTGATGGGTGGTGTTCTTTACATTACTGAAACCCAAACACAATCATGTATGTAATAATGTTGTTTAAATAAAAAATTATGAAGTTATGGAGTTAAATCTTGATTTACCACCTTGATTTTTGTCAACATTTCTCCTTGCTTTTTTCTTAAATAGGCTAAGAATAAACCACATTCTGATAAAAAAAATAAAGAAATAAAAATAAATTTAAAAATAATTAAATTGAACCATGTGGATTGTAGTAAATTACCTGAAAACCTACTCCATATCTTTTGCAATACTTTAAATAAATTAAAAATTTTTGTATGTGACCATCCAATTGCCTCAAATGACCTAAACTCTACTCTAAAACAGCACATTACCCTTCAAACTACTCACTTTGTGGAATTGGAGAGATAGTAAAGGGGTTAAAACACTTAACCTTGCACTCAGTTGAGTCCAGTTTTATCTTTGGCACTACATATTCAACAAAGTATTATTTTAATTATATATAAATTTTATGTTAGTTTCAAAATTTGATCATTGACATTTGATTAGCATTTTAATTTCTCATTTATCCAAAATTATTAGGAATAGGTTTAAACACATTCTTTATATGATAAGAAAATATTTTCAATTCTAACTATAGTAACCTCAGTAAAATTTTGCATAACATTGTGATGAGTTCTTTTACAGAAATAGCATGAATTAAGATGACAGAAGGAATGAAGAAAGCCTCATTTTTTCACTAAGTAATACATTTAATTAAAAAACAGAACACAACTATCTTTTAGTTTTTATAATAATTTTTATCATGGCCAATGTGAATTACAAGTCTTTGACAGTTATATTTAAGGTACATAGTGATAGTGAAATAGGGCCATTCCTACCACCAGAGTGGTCCTCCTCCACCCTTGTTCCCAGCATGCATCATATACCACCCCTCTTGCCCCCTAGACTGCTAGTATAATAGGGTCCCCTCTGTGTATAGCTTTATGTAAATTGAGTTATCTTGATTCTGTTGTTGTTGACTTTGGGTTTGGTGTTTAGGTATGATCATTTTATATTTCCACTCAATGTTCATGTGAATGTTTGCTCTTGGTACCATCCACTTTTTTTCACCGCAATTTTTGAGGCAGAATAAGATGATTCAAGTTCCATGGTTCTGTTGGAAAACTAAAGAGAAGATATAAATATAAATTTAAAAGAATTTTAAAAACTGACCAAAACAAGCACCGACAAAAAAACACAAAAACAACTAAAAAAAAAAAAAGAAAAAAAGGAGGGGTCTGGTGTGGCAAGTTTTTTTGTTATGTTTTGTGTTTGTTTGTTTGTTTTTGCATATGCACAGTAAGTGTTGGGGGAAAATTAAATGGGAATTTCATTGGCCAAGAAATAAAGGGTTTCTCCACCCTTGAAGCATACTGTCATGGGAACAACTACAGGCTCCATACATAATCATTATCAAACCCCAAGGTCATTTTATCATGCCAGGAAACATTCTGCTTAGTGTGGCTGTCAGAATCAGTACTCTATAGTTAGAGATCCTGGTATTTGGACAGGTCATAGGAAATCTAGGATAGAGTCTTTATGGATTCAGAGGCAGAACACAACTATTTCTTAAACAATTGTCGGTTCTTAAAGTATGATCCCTGGAATAGTGGTAGAGAAATCTTGGGCACTAGCTAAAAATTGCAAAGTTTTGAGTCCCATTCTATACAAATATAATCTAAAACTTTTTAGATGGAACCAAGAAATTTGCTTTTAATAATTTCCCTAGCAGATTCATATGCACAGAATCCTTTGAACCAGGTATTAAAAACCAATGCTTCTTAATTTTTTTTTTAACTTACAACCTATTTTCACCTGAAAAATGCAACGTGGGTGAGTACTACATCATGAAATTTGCCTCAACATGGATGGAATTGGGTGCTCGCTTCGGCAGCACATATACTAAAAATTGAAACGATGCAGAGAATATTAGCACCCCCCCCCAAAAAAAAGAAAAAATAACATTGATGGAATTGGAATATAGTGGAAAAATAAGTAAGACAAAAAAATGAAGATAAGCACAAGATAGTAACACTTATAAATGGCATTTCTAATGATAGCAGAAGGGAATGCAATGATTTAAAGGGTGGGTGCCCTTGCCTCAGAGTATAATGAGGAGAAAGAAAAATAGAATGGAGAGAAGTGGGAGAAAGATAAGAAATAAGGAGTCTAGGGGATTCACATACATTGGTAATATTAAGAACAGAGCTAAAATATCTAAACCAAAGGTCAAAACACTGAAATCATGGGTCTCAAACTTTAACAACCAAATGTAAAAGGTGCCTGTCAAGATGGCAGGCTTGAGGGGAGTGAATGAGAAGGAACCTAGGAACACTGAGGAAGGAAGTTGATAGCGCGGGCTGGTGGAATTGGTGCCAGAACATTTTATGTCTAATTTTGGTGATGAATAACTTTGTAAAACAAGTGTTTTAATTTAAAAAATGTGAAATATACTTTGGATTTATTATGTGAGTTGTTCATCTGTTTTTCTTATTGTTGTTTTGTTCATTTTGGAGGGGAGCTAATGGACATATCTTGTATGCAAAGGATTCATTCCTGTCTTTAGGCTTAGGAATGACTCTCCGTAGTGCTCAGGAACTGTATGTGGTGCCAGGTATTCAAACCTGAGTCAGTCACAAGTGCTTTAACCCTTGTGCTATCTCTTTGACCCTCATTATGTGGTTGATTTTGAATAAACTTTTAGTAGCCATGTATTAAAAAGCCTTAATTGTGGGATATCATGGGATAGATCTGATTCTACCTCACTCAGTATTGTCTTGTTACTCATTGTTTGGAAACATCCTTGAATGTAGCTTCTTGGATTGGTGTTTAGACCACCTGGTCCAACCTCCAGGTGTACTCATTTCCCTCAGATTAAATACTCGTATTGAGAGGTAGGCACTCTCTTGCACTTCCAGACCTCCACAAGAGCTTGCTGCTTCTTAAGAGCAAAGGGCAAACATGTGGGAACTCCTGAAAATCCGTTTCTTCCATGAGTGTGCATATGAATTATTTTCCAGAACACCATTTGTTTCTATACTGGCATCTCTCCAGTGTTCTGATTTTGGAACCTGAGGATTTAATTATATATTTAATGTTACCACGTTTTCTACCTCTACATTATATGCCCCATATGAAGATGTGTAGTTTATAATATTTATGTACAATTTATAATATTTTTTAATAAAATGCTATGTCACATGAGGAAACAAAATTTTCAGATCAGTTGCAATTCTCACAAGTTCCACAACCAAGAACAAATCTTAACTTATTTCTTAGAGGTTCAAGTAATATATTTCCAGTAAAGAATCTAATTTGATCAAGAATAACCCTATCAATCCCATTTCATGATGTGCCACTTTATTTCATGTTTAGGCTTAGAGGTTTCTCTTGTTCTTCTCTGATAATTTTTATACTACCTGCCCTATAGCAAAGGATTTTCCTGCAGAATATTCAATTTTCATCTGTTAAGAAGTGATATTCAGATCTTACAATGTGTAAAATGTTGTTCTTTAAATTTGGGTAAAACATCAAACTTTCTGAATAAACAAGTAGCTTAATAACATAGTTTCCATAATTTGTGAGAATTACTTGTTCAATGAAACCTCATAAAATTTTAATTTATGAAGTGAATAGAAAGAGAAATATCTTTAAAATCTAATAACAGATGAAAATAAGAACGACAAACCCTGGGTCTTTTTTCTGTTACTTTTGTAGAAATTTGTGTTTTCTTAAGCTGGGATCATAGAAAAGCTATGTAGTAGTAACATTCAAGCCCAATAGTTTTGATCAACATAATTGACTTCATTTTTCTGTTAAATTTATTAGTTGGTCTCTTTTTTAATTTATATTTATCAAAGAGGATATTTAAAAATAGTCAATGAATTTATTTTGTTACAGTTAATAAATTTATTAACCACATATGAAGATAGGACTCCACGTTTGATCATTTCTTCATGGACAATGAAATATGTCTTATTCTATTTTATGAAAACTCTGCCAATATAGTCTGCATAGTACTGCATGAGGAACATTACACACAAAAGCACAGTTACAATCTTTATACAGCACAAAAATATAATAAATTCATAGACTTTATAATAATTACTTTGGGTTAAGTGACTCTCAGACTTAAGTTGTTTTATATATTTTTCTAAAACTAATTTAGAATAATTCCAAAAATTTTAAGAAAGAAGACATTTTTATCATTATTAGGAACCAAAATATGTTTTTGTGATGATTTATGTTTATTAATCTATATTTAAGTGTGAGTACTAGTGGTATGCGCTAGGGTCAATGTGTCAATATACCCAGAAAAACACATATGGGAATGGAGTTGTATGATAAGCTGATATTTCTGTCAGATACCACATACAGGTTGTATTTTTACTTTCCTAGAGCAAGGCTACCACCTAATTTAACAGAATTTATTTATTTGAGGTCATTGAACAATGAGAAGACAAATAATTTTTACATGTTGGTGAGACTACAATGGCATAATTATAGGAAAACAACTTGAACTCTCTTCTAAAATAATTTTAAAGAATTCAAAGACAATACATGGAGTCGTCTTTTTATTTTTTTCTAAATAAAATTTTTTTCTGTTTATTGTGTTTTTTATAAAATCTTTATGTAAGCACCATGGTTGCAAGATTGATTGTAGTTGGTGTTTAGTCAAAAACAGAACACCAACCCCCTTCACCAGTGCAACCTTCCCATCACCAATGCCCTCCCCTCTATCAATTCCCAACCCCTGCCTGTGTTCTAGACAGGAATTCTACTTCTTTCACTCATTAATATGGTCAAGATAGTTGTTCTTGTAGTTATTCCCTAACTGCACTGACCACTCTTTGTGGTGAGCTTCATATTGTGAGCCAGTCATTCCAGCACTCATCTCTATTGTTTCTGTACAATAATGTCCTTACTTTTTTAAAAACCCATACATGACAGAGACTATTCTATGTCTCTCTCTCTCTCTCTACATCTGACTTATTATACTAAGCATAATAGATTCCATGTAAATCCATGTATAGGAAAATTTTATGACTTACTCTCTCCTAATGGCTGCATAATATTCCATTGTGTATATGTGCCACAGTTTCTTTAGTCATTAATCTGTTGAACTGTATCTTGGTTGTTTCCAAAGTCTGGCTATTGTAAATAGCTGCAATGAATATAGGTGTGAGGAAGGGATTTTTGAATTGCATTTTTGTGTTTCTAGGGTATATCCCTAGGAGTGGTATAGCTGGATCATATGGGAGGTCGAATTCCAGTTTTTTGAGGAATCTCCATATTGTTTTTCAGAAAGAATAGAATAGACGATATTCCCACCAGCAGTGAATAAGAGTTCCTTTCTCTTCACATTCACGCCAGCAATGATTGTTTTTGTTCTTTGTGATGTATGCTTGTCGCTGTGGAATGAGATGGTACCCCATCATTGTTTTAATTTGCATCTGCCTGATGATTAGTGGTGTGGAGCATTTTTACATGTATCTGGCCATATATATTTTTTCTTTGACAAAGTCTGTTCATTTCTTCTCCCCCATTTTATGATGGGGTTAGATGCTTTTATTTTGTTAAGTTCTGTCGGTACCTTGTATGTTTTGGATATTAGCCCCTTATCAGATGGGTATTGGGTGAATAGTTTCTTCCATTCTGTGGATGGCTTTTGTATCCTAGACACTGTTTCCTTTGAGGTTCAGAAGCCTCTCAGCTTAATATGTTCCCATTTGTTTATCTCTGCTTCCAATTGTTTGGAGAGTCCTGTTTCTTCCTTGAATATGCCTCTAGTCTCAATGTCATGAAGTGTTTTACCTATGTGTTGTTCTATATACCTTTTGGAATTCAGGCCTGATATCAGGGTCTTTAATTCATTTGGATTTGACCTTTGTGTATGGTGTTAGGTTGGGGTCTGAGTTCCCCTTTTTGCAAATGACTACTAACCAGTTGTGCCAACACCACTTGTTGAAGAGGCTTTCCTTGCTCCATTTTAGATTTCTTGCCTCTTTATCAAAGATTAGTTGGTTGTATATCTAGGTGACATTCTCTAAAGATGAAAATCTATTCTGCTAATCTGAGGAGATCTTTCTTTATTCCAATACCATGCTGTTTTATTAAATATTGATTTGTAATAAAAGTGCAAATATATTTTAGAAGATATATATTAAATTATAACTAAAAATTTTATTTGTTTAAAATTAGTCCTAAATCTAAATTACTGGGTAAAGTGGTCTTAGGTTTGCATAAGAAATCATTGCCCATATGTATTATCAAATATATGTATTCATGAATTTATTCTGAGAAAGTTTATATAATACAGAAAAATCCTTGTTTATTCTGTGCAAAACACGTGATATATTTTTATAATATTTGGTAATAATTAGAGTTTTTAATAGAAGTTCTGCAAGACATGCAGACATATTTGCTTTAACAGTAAAGAAGCAGAAGTAAAATGTGTAGATCAAATACTTTGTAAGAAAATGAAGTAAAGGTTTTTTAGATATCCTCACAAAAATGTACCATAGCTAGTCACTAATTTTACATTGGCTCATATAATTAAATATGTGTACCTAAAGTATATTTAAAGTATACTTAAAGTTCTTAAGTATATTTAAGAACACTAAATAATAGTGTTAACTGGAGAACTATTGTTCTCTTATAGCTGGTGAAATAGTTTTTTAAGTCATAAAATAGTTTTCCTTTTCTCAAAAATATTTTATTTTACATATATACAAAATTAACTCCTGTCAAAATCTGCTATAATAGATGTATGTGTATTATACAAAAACATGTGTGTATATATGTATGTATAAAGATATCAAAACATAGCTTGTTCCCAGAGACTTAAAAGGGACGGCAGCCATGCTCTCTGCCTTTTTCCTGCTGAGCCAGCCTAGAGAAACCAAGGACCATAATCTTTCTAGGACCCACACCCAGTAAGATGTCCCCACCCAATGAATGTGGAGCCTATTCCTGCCATGTGATTGGGCACCCAGAGACTTAAAAGGGACGGTGGCCATGCTCTCTGCCTTTTTCCTGCTGAGCCAGCCTAGAGAAACCAAGGACCATAATCTCTCCAGGACCCACTCCTTGAATTTCATTTCTCCACATTGTAAGAAGCAATCTACAGCCTTACCAATGGAGAAATTTTGCAGAACACCCCCATGTTTAAAGAAATCAAGATGGCTGCTCTGATAATCTAAAAAGTAGGAAACAGCTAGGTATCCTCTCAAATAAGAAGTTTAGAGTAAAATTATGGAAGATGTACAGGGAGCTCAAAAAAAGCATCGATAGACTTGACTGGAGCACAATTAAGCATCAAGAGGATTTGACAACTGAAATTAGAAATTTTCACACTGAAATAACAGGTCTGAAAAACTGAGCTTATGCAACTCTTGCCAGGCTTGGGGTTTGGGGAGACCCCATGCCAGAGGCTTTCTCCCTATCCTGTGGAGTGCTGGGAGGCTTGGCAGGCCCACAGCCATCCCCTTTTTTCTCCCCTGGACTCTAGGCCCTCCCTGATGCTGGCTCAGATGGCCAAACTGAGTTCAGGTGGACTCTTAGGGGTCTTCAGGTTCCCCCCTCCCTCCTTACTCCAGGAGGGAGGTACATGGGGAGTAGGTTGGGCAGATATCTGGCTTCTGGTTTCCTCTTTGAATCTGGAGGCCAGCTCTTGCCAGGTATGGGGTTTGTGGAGGCCCCAAACCTGAGGCCCTCTCCCTAGCCTGGGGAGTTCTGGGAGGCTTGGCAGGGCCCCAGCTGTCCTTGTCTTTTTTCCCCTGACTCAAGGCCTTCCCTGGGTGCCAGCTCAGATGGCCAGAAATGGGTTCAGGTGGATTCTTAGGAGTCCTCAGGCTTCCCCCCTTTCTCCATACTCCAGGGGGGAGGTGCATGGGGAGGAGGTTGAGCAGATATCTGACTTCCGGTTTCCTCTTTGAATCTGGAGGCCAGCTCTTGCCAGGTATGAGGTTTGGGGAGGCCCCAAACCGAAGGCCCTCTCCCTAGCCTGGGGAGTGCTGGGAGGCTTGGCAGGCCCCCAGCCATCCTTGTCTTTTTCCCCTGACTCCAGGCCTTCCCTGGGCGCCAGTCCAGGTGGGCTCTATAGGGGTCATCAGGCTTTCCCCCTACCTCTTCCTACAGTAATGAGAATGTGCTTTGGGAGGAGGGTTGGAGTTCTAGCACTGATTTATGTTGGGACAGTCACTGGAAATTTTTTCTCCTTGGTCTCCTATTGATAGTATTGTATGCATATAGTTTATATATGCATAATATCCATCTTGTATTGTGACCTTGATATTGCCCTTACAAAGCTCATTTCTAATCTTTTACTGCCTCAGTCCCAACCCTTATTTCCCCCCATCTTCCCATGTAGGTGCAGCTCATGACATGAAGCTCACCTCATAGAGTGATGAGTGCAGTTAGAGAAATAACTACACTGAAAACTATCATAACAATGTGAATGAATGAGGGAAATAGAAAGCCTGTCTTGAGTACAGGTGTGGGTGGGGTGGGGAAGAGGGAGATCTGGGAAATTGGTGGTGGGAATGTTGCACTGGTGAAGGGGGGTGTTTGTTACATGACTATTATCATACAACTACAATCATATTTGTAATCACTGAGATACAGGGAAGCCCTAGATCAATAGGAGGAATAAAGATTGATGAAGGTTATTCCAGCTTTGGTGAAAACCATTAAATCAACATGTCTGTGAAGAAAATATTTTTGAGTAAAAAGAACTGAGTCTATATTTTTCTTTTTTTTTTTGCTATTTCAAATTAGCATTTATTTTACTTTAAATTTTTATATTTTATGAATACCACTAAATTTCCCTATAAAAATATTACAATATACTTTTCTCAGTGAATTTGTATTTTAGAAAAAACATAAAGTGTAAAGTGTAACTCATAAAATATGAGTTTTTAGTATATAGTTCAACTCTTGTTATTATACAGAAGCTAGATCCTATCTCATATTCATAGTTTCCCTGTTCCTAGTCATTTTATTTCATTCATTTAACAGTTCTCAAGTATATATTATGAAAACATAAAACATGAGAACATCAGATTCACGTTTATGTAGCTAAATTTGTCCTCATATAATCAACAAGACTATTTCTAATTGAAAAAAGAAAATAACAAAGGCAAAGAAATTAAGTATAGTGCATTCATGCCAATTAGGACTGCATCTTACATATCATAAAAATTTTAAGCCAATATTTTCTTGTTAAAATGTCAAATAAAATTGGGACCTCCAAAGCTTATTTGTCTAATAAAATAGTAATATTATTTATCATGAACCATATGGGGGTTATTGAAATCTTGCTGTATGCTAAACAACAGTAATCTTAGAAATAAGAATTTGGAGGCCGGAGAGATAGCACAGAGGTAATGTGTTTGCCTTGCAAGCAACTGTTCCAAGAGGGGTGATGGTTCGAATCATGGCATCCCAGATGCTCTCCTATGTCTGCCAGGAGCGATTTCTGAGCACAAAGCCAGGTGTAACCCCTGAGTGCTGTTAGGTGTGACTGACAAAAAAAAAAAAAGAAAAGGAAGTAAGTTTGATTAACAGAAGTAGAAGCATGTGCAAAATATGGAAATTTTAGTGAATGTAGGAAGGATACTGTTACAAAATTAACAACATATACCTAAGAGGGGTGCAAGAAAGGCAAGATAGCAGGCATGGCACTGACCTTGCATATAGCCTACCTGAGTTTAATCACCCTGGCATCCCCTGTGGTTCCCCAAACCTCACCAGCATCCAGGAGTGACTCTTGAGTGCAGATCGAGTATTAAGTCCTGAATACAATCTAATGATGCATCAAAACAAAGAAAAAATACTTAGAAAGGGACAGGTTGTTACAGGTGGACTAACATGGATATTAGGCTTTAATAGTATTTTGTGGTAGATTTTGAAACATGGCATACAAATTGTTACAACTGAAGCTGGAGCGGTGGCACAAGCAGTAGGGCACTTGCCTTATGTGCACTATCCTAGGGAGGACCACGGTTCTATTCCCCAGCATCTCATATGGTCCCCCAAGCCAGGAGCAACCCCTGCCGGTCACCAAGTGTGGCCCAAAAACCAAAAAAAGAAAATTTTAACAATAGCATGATTAGAGGAGAAATGAGAAGGGTAAGGACAGACTTAGAACTAGCAATTATAAAAATTAATTAATTGCATACAACAACAAAACTATGAAAGCAATATATATCCCCATTTAACCAATGAGATCCTAACATAACTTTCTAAGAGCAAGAACTAGAATTCAAACCTAATAGAGCTTCATTCTGACATTTATGTTTAGCTCTAGGAAGTATCTGTCTCTGAATACAAGTAAGAGCAGAGCTGCTTCTCTTCTGAACAATGTCATTAATCTAGTCTTAAGGAAGGCGACTTCTGATAAACAACCTACACTGCCATCACACATGAGGTCAAAATACCTGTAGATTTCTTGTTTATATTTTCTTGTTGCTATATACTTACTTTGGATTACTGAGTGGAATTTACCCAAATATTATATGATGGCAGAGAGAATTCAAGAATCAAAATTTCATAACTGATATGAAGTTGAGTAAGAGCTATACTATTTGTCATTGTTGCCTCTTAAAGAGATATCACATTAATAGAAAATCTATTAATATGGAACTCTGCATAAAATAATGTGTTGTAGTAAGATAACTGAAAAAATAATTCTGCTTGTTCTATTGCTATTGTTCTATCCTAGCAATAATTAAACTAAGTTAAAGAACTCAAAGGCCTTAACTTTCTTCAAAGGAAAGGTAATGGTATGTGGATCTCTTTGAACATTATTGCTATCTCAAATTATCACTAAAGAGCAAGGGGAAAGTTATTAACCTTATATGTGATATCAACTAAATCATTTTACATTATAATTGTTCAATTCAGGGTCAGAGCAATACCATAGTGGGTAGAGTGTTTGCCTTGCACTTGTCTGTCCTGAGTTTGATTCCCAGCATCCCATATGGTCCCCTGAGCCAGCCAGGAGTGACTTCTGAGTGTAGAGCCAAGAGTAACCTTTGAGTTCTACTGTTGTGGCCCCAAAACGAACACAAACAAAACGAAATTATTTAATCCATCTCATCAGTAACAATGTGGCAGTAAAGTGTATTTCTTATTAATTGCAATACATAATTTCTGTTTGTTTATTTTAAATATTTAAAGAAAATGTTTTTCTTTTTTTTTTTTTTGGCCACACCCGGTGGTACTCAGGGGTTACTCCTGGCTGTCTGCTCAGAAATAGCTCCTGGCAGGCATGGGGGACCATATGGAACACTGGGATTCGAACGAACCACCTTTGGTCCTGGATCGGCTGCTTGCAAGGCAAACGCTACTGTGCTATCTCTCTGGGCCTAAGAGAATGTTTTTCAAGTAAAATAAATAACATTTCATGAGTGTTATTAAAAGCTTTTGAAAAACATTGAACTAAACCAATCAAATACCCTCACTTTAGATTTGGGTTGTTTGATTTTATTTTGTAAAAGCAATTCTAAAGTTACCTTAATTTTATAATTATGTTCAAATCTTATGAATAATTATTTATAATATATTGTATAAGAGGTTCTAATATAGTCAATATTTCTCCAAATTTATGGTAAAACACATTGTGATTTCAATGAAGTTTCTCATTAAATGAGCTGATATTAATAAATTAAAGTTCTATGAAAAATTGGTTTGCAATGTCAGCAAAATATTGTTGTTGAATTCACATATTAATAACATTACTATTTCTAATAAAAACAGCAATTTAAGGAGCCAGAGTGGTGGCGCAAGTGATAAGGCATTTGCCTTGCATGCACTGACCTAGGATGGACCACGGTTTGATCCTCGGGTGTCCCATATGGTCCCCCAAGCCAGGAACAATTTCTGAGCACATAGCCAGGTGTAACCCCTGAGCATCACTGAGTGTGGCCCAAAAACAAACAAAATGTTAGCAATTTGAAATGGCAATAAGACACTAAGTTACAAAGTGCCAATATTTTCCATATTAAATCTGTTAAGATAAATCAAGTTAAATAAAATCATTCCTAACCATTTGGTTGTTCTTGTATCTTTTAAAAGTAACATAAACTGAATTACTGTGATTTTTGGTGTTGTGGTGGTGATGTTGACAGTAGAAGTACCTTTTGGTTTTAGAGTCAAAAGATGACTTTAACCAACAATTATGATGTAGTTTTATCTTATCATTAGAAGAAAAACAAGAGTTCAATTTATTGTCACATAGTCATCCACAGTCAGTGTTGAGAATTCACAGTGACATTTAACTACATGCTAGAGTTCAAATATATGAAAAAGAAAATCCTGAAGTGTGTGGCAAACCATATAGGAAAATAAATTGAATGTTTTGGAACATAATATAAAATGAATATGTAAATGTAACAAAATACAAATGTAACAGAAAATAAATACCTATAAGGGCAAATTTTTGAGTTGACCTTAGGAAACTGTCATCTTTTAATTACTGTCAGAGACCTGACTGGTTCCAGGGGAGCAGACAATCTGGAGTGGCTCTGGAACTTGAAAGGAGGCTGAGGAAAGTCTAAAAGACAGCTCCATTTGTGTTTCTTGAGAAGGATTAAGCTATTTGTATATTTTAAGGGTATTTTCCAATTTCTTCTATTGTATGAAGGTGTTATACAGCTCATCTTCCAGCTCATGGATTCTATCTTCAGCAGCTATTATTACTATATTACCACTATACTACCAAGGCCTTCCAGTGAGTTTTCTGGTTTGCCTACCAATATTTTTATTCTATGATTTCTACTTGAAGTTTTGTCATTTCTAATATCATTGCCTCTTATAGCTAATTGGCTGTTTAATCCATAATTTCTTTGAGCAGCCTCCACATTTTCTCCCTAAAATGTTTATCATAGAGGCTAATACATGGCTGATACTTGGTGGGTATTCAGAACTACTAGTGGGGTTGTGTTGCTTTCCCATTACAACTCTTGCATTTATGTGGGTTTTTTGTTTTTAAGTATTTGGGCTCATTGACTATAAGAAATGTGCAGCTGTGGAGGGCTGTGCATTTCCTGTGGTGCACTGACCTGGCACAAGTTGCTTCCTGTTGAATGCTAGCATTTATTTTTAAAATAATTTTATAAGGACAAAACAATGTTTATAGCATTAATGTCAAGTGGCATCAGTGATAAATATTTCCACACATTTATTTTATACAAATGTAGCTAATGAGAGTAATTTTAGTTAGGTCAAAGTCAGCTAATTATCCAGGTTTGTGGATAAAATTAACCTCCTTTGGGAAATAGAAATTTTGTCTAAAGTACAGGCGAGGGCAGAGGGGGGAGGAGGGAGATTTAGAACATTGGTAATGGGAATGTTGCACTGGTGAAGGGAGGGGTGTTCTTTACATGACTGAAATCCAACTACAATCATATTTGTAATCAAGGTGTTTAAATAAAGATATTAATAAAAATTAATCTTTCTTGGCAAAGGTAGTTTATAACTTTAACTGAGTAATTTATTTAAATAAATATTAATACAAAAGTTGTTCTTTATACCCAACATATTTTAGCTAAGGTTACAAGTCTCAGTACTTCTAAAACAAATAATTCTTAAAAATGATCTTTTAGTTTTCAAAATGTAGAATTTCATTAATTATAATTTTGAAGCATTTATATATCTATATTTTTATATTTATCATATTGGTTAGTAAATATTTTAAATATTTCTAGTGAAATACAACAACTAGTTTAAGCATTTTCCCTTCATATTTTTTTCTTTAGTTATTTTGAAAATACTGTTTGTGCTCAGGACATACTTCTAGCAGGGCTAGGATACCATATATGGTGTCAGTAATAGAACTCATGTAGGTAAGTGCCTTACCTATTTACCTAGTTTTCTCTTCAACTTCTTTAGTGTATACGCTCTCATCCTCTTTTCATTTTTTAAATTAATGCTTGATTCATGTAACACCTATTACATTTTATTTTATCATAATTATAAAGATCTAAAATAAGGTCAACATATATGACAAAGAGATGGTAGAGGAGTCAAAGAAAATGCCTTGTATGCAACTGATCACCCTTGATCTAGGACAAAAGGAGAATCTACAGGACTCCAGGAGAGTAATAGACTTAGTTCCACACATAAATTGGTAACTCCATTGGCAGAAAACAGAATGTAGAAGCATTTTAGATTAGTACTCAAAAACAAACCAACAAAAAACCAATTTTTTTCTTCAACTCTCATCTTGTTTGCATGGACAAATTAATTCCATTTTGATGTCAGAATGCTTATAAGTATATATAAATAAGGAAAATTAAAGTTATTTCATAACACTCAGAAGAGAGTTTACTTTAATACATATAGAACTACTTTGGAAAATAGTACGGAAATAGTAAATTAATAACAAAAATAAATAGATTTTGGAAGAATAAAACAAATTGATATTCAAGCTTTTCCACTTAAAAACATTATTGGATAGGTTATTTTACTAATCATACACTCATTTTCAAAAAGAAAAGAAATTTCTTTCTCAGAGAAATTAATTATTCAGGGTAGCTGTTCTAGAGATTAATTTCCCCTCCGATACTCCAAATGAATACATCACTTTTCTTTATATACTTGATTGTAGATGCACACCAAAAATAGATCAGATAAATTTTAACACATAGGGAGATTTTGAATTAAAGAAGAGATCAAGAGCCACTATACAAATGACAGGTGTTTTTAAAATTTTGAGCCAGCTAATAAAAATGTAATAGAGGACAACAAGGAGTAAGAGAATGTGATCAATGCGACATTTGGAGAGCAGTGAAATACCATAAACTCGATGTTCTATTCTTAGAGCCTATGAAATAGTTGTTACATGAGTCAAGCGTTAATTTAAAAATTAAAAAATGGGGGTGGGTGGGGGCTAGAGACATAGCACAGCGGTAGGGCATTTGCCTTGCAAAAGGCTGACCCAGGACCAAAGGTAGTTAAAATCCCAGCATCCCATATGGTCCCCCATGCCTGCCAGGAGCGATTTCTGAGCACAGAGCCAGGAGGAACCCCTGAGCGCAGCCAGGTGTGGCCTCCCTACAAAAAAATAAAATTTAAAAAAATGTATGAGTCAATATACTACTTTTGTTATGTTTGTAGGGGAGGTGCTCTGCCTTATCTTGCTTTGTGGTTGCTACTTTTAATTGGGCAATATTCTATTAAAGGTGATATAGAAAATTATATCTCAGTTTTAAGTCATATTACAAAAAACAATGCCAAGTATCATGTTACATAAAATATTAGCATTATATTTGATTATTTTTTCTCTAACTTCTCAGGGAAGGTTAAATATAAAAGATGAATATTTTATTATTAATAATAAAAATAGGGACAAACTAGAAACAAAAATACAAATTTTATTATTAACCTCTTAAACGTTAGAACCTGTGTTTTGTTTATTCTATATATAATGTATATTCCATATATACTTCTGTGAGGTAGATTCATTGCACACATTTTTAAGTGAAGAAGTAAAACAACAATCTACCTTCTCTCATCTACTCAACCCTCAGGTTAGAATTCCTCTCACTTCCGAACTGCATTTCTCCCCATATAAAGCTTTGCTACTGTTTGGTAATATCTAAGGTCCTACTTTGGCCTTATTTTTATTTTGAAGGTATTATAAATATTTATTAAAAATTACACTGCTTTTTATTAATATAAGATTAAATTCAGGGAAAATATATTTCCAACCATATCACCTTAGACCTTAACTAGAAATCTTTAATATTCTCTTCAGTTTGATTAAATATAAGAGATAGTTCTTCTAGAGCCCAGGTCCTGGATCTTCCTTTTAGGACCAATTATTAGAGAAAACTAAAATTTCAAATGATTTTTCTCAGAAGACTACATAGAAGTGTCTTTCTTGAGGATCTTCAAGTTATCACTTTGAAACACAATCATTAAAGAAAAAAATAATGCTAGTGCTTGAACTTCTCAGTTTCTATGGACATGATTGAACCAAACTTCATTAACCACCACAAACAACAAAACAGTGCATACAAGTTATAGTTAAGTCAAGATTCATTCACTAAAGACCTCTTCACTCAGGATGTGAAAATTTCTTAATAAAAAACCCCACTGGCAATTTAACTCTTAGTCTGTCTTCAATCCTTTCAATAAACTCAGTCCTATCACTTTCTCTATTGCTTCTTATTGTTGAGACAAAAGAAAAGTCTTGGAGAGAAATGAAAAAAAATTACAAATGCCTAATCATTTCTGAAAATAATACAAAGTAGTTTTACAGAAAAGAAAATAGAAAAGTCATTTTATGGAAATAGGAGCAGGCAGCTGTAATACAGACTGAATCTAATGGACCTAGGCTGCATCTTTAATTTCTTCTGCAATGAAGGTGACAGTTGTTTGATTTGATAGGTGGGATATAAGTGATCTTTCTGAAAAGATCACCTGGAATTGAGCTATTTTCTCTTTCTCTCCTTTTATACTGAACTCAGAACTACCAGGGGGATCATTAGGGTAGTGATAGATAATAAGGCAGACACTTTGCCTGAGGAGAAGTGGAGCAAGGACTATGAACTTGATGGATAAAGGGAAGGTGGGACTGTCAACTTCACAGTAAACATAAGAATTAGACAAGCCATCTTTAACTTGACAATTATGAGAATTTGAGTTTTTTTTTATGCTTCAACATTTACTATCATTTTAGCTGAATAAGGCTTCTCTGTTCTGTTCAGAAAGCTATTTTCTATCTCAAATGGCACTAGGTGATAAATTCAATGGTAAAATGATGGCAATATTTCCCATCAATCTCACTGTTTCCAAGTACTACTTCATATTCTTGCTGACTCTTCATAATTATAGCAGTTATTAGATACTTTTTATTTATTTAGGTATTCATATTTATGTTGACTCTTCATAGTTATAGCAGTTTCCAGATCCTTTTTATATATTTTAGGTATTTTAGGCCATTTTACGTTCTTTGATTCATCTCTTTTTACTCTCTCCTCTAGACATTTTCAATCTCCTTTGATACAGTTTTAGACACCAGCAGTAAATTTAAGTTGAAGTTTTATCATTCTAAAATGTTAGAAAACTCTAAATATTTTTTCAAAATATTTTTCCAACATCTTCCGTTAAACTTGGATATAGTTTTCATAAACTGTCAAACTACCTGTAAATTTTAAATAAAATATCATCAGATTTTAGAGCCTCTATAAACCTTATACTTATGGTATTCAGATATGCCATCCTTATTTTACTGTATTGTTTATGTTTTACTAATAAAAGTTTTGCATACAGCTATGTTTCTTCTCTCATTCTCTTTCATATACTTTCTAAGTGTCCTATTTCTCAATTCATAGTTGTTTCAGTTCATAGCCGTATCCTGTTTTATATAAAAGCACTTTGATCCTCTTGCAAATATCTAGATGTCAAATTTAAGATAAGCAAATTCTAAAAATTACTTTATGTTAACAAAATAATAAGTCAAAGTATTAAAATTTTAAATATATTTTTGTTTCACCCAACATATTTTGCAAAATATAAAAGAATTAATATAATTGTTCTAACTTAACAAGGAGAAAATACTCTGAGAGCTAAAGCACATTGTTCTTTTGATATATCAGAGTTAGCATAATAGTAATGGCAGAGTGTGTGTTATACAGAAAATTCTATAGTTAACAGGGATGTTGAACTCTTTTTAATTATGCCTTTTAAAATATGATTTTTTGAGACGTAAAGACCAACTTGGGTTTTATTAGCATTAGATAGGTATTTGACTGTTGGTGAATGCCCTTCCCCCATGATGATCATCCTTGAACAATAAATAGGCAGCATTATCACCCATTGCTCTTGCAAGGAACTTTTAGACATGAAGCAATTGAATAAAGTTATCTTATAATTCGGAAAGACCTTCAGACAATAGACATCTGTATACATTACCATGTGGTCCCTTTGCAACTTTATTTAGCTTTAGATTCATCACAGTAGGAGATGACTTCAAAAAAGGGAAGATAAGATGCTAATGGAAGAAACAAATAGTAGTGTAAAGGGAGAGAGTAATCCCTCTCCTTGATGCCTCTAACCATCAGTATTCTCACAGGGGTCAGAGAAATGAATAAATATAAATAAATTAAAAGCACTGTGTCGGGGCCAGAGAGATAGCAAGACATTTGCCTTGCCTGCAAAATAATGGTGGTTTAAATCCCGGCATCTCATATGGTCCCCCAACCCTGCCAGAAACTATTTCTGAGAACAGAGCCAGGAGTAACCCCTGAGCACTGCCGGGTGTGATCCAAAACAAACAAAAAAAAAGCATTGTGTCCATGACATCAAAACATGCCCTCAGACTTGATCAACTTAGACCATCTCAGTAATTTTATCTGGCCTAGGAACTATAAAAAAGATGAGGCTGAGTCTGAAAATTCTAAAATATGAAGAGTTGGAGTTAAAAATTCCTACCTTCTAACTCATTATGGGTGCAATAGCTATTTATATATGGGGGAAAATAATCTGTTACAAGAATGGAGAATATCTTTAAACATCCCTGGCACATCTCTGTAGAAGTTGTTGAAAAAAATAAACACTTCTTAAAGCAAGATCCTAACTTCTAAAATCTTTAACTGGGGCCACTGTTGCTATGCATTCTAAACCAATATACTTACCATCTTGGTGGGACAATAACCTGTGAATTAGAAAATGTTGAGTGAATTAAAATAACTTATACAAGAATTTGATTAGCTAAGAAACCTATTCACTATCTTTTGGAATTCTTAGTTTATGTGATGTGTAAAAGACATACATGAAAAAAGTGGATTGATTTGAGAATGAGTACAGAATTTAACCTATGGGACTTTTACAGTCAAACCTGACCTCACTGGCAGTAATTCCTAGAAATTGGAAATTACAGTAACTGATTTAGTATCCTAATGCCAGTTTTATATGGAAACTGCTAAGAAACCTCCACCTGACTTGAATTTCCATCCAAAATAACGGTTGAGTATAGATTTAAAAAAATTATTTGAACCTTATTTTGAAATTTATTTGAAAATCAAGTTTATTAAATTTAATGAGGGTTTAAATCTATAAAATGTAATTATATAAAAGCAACAGAATTAAATTGCAAGTAAAGCAAATAAAAATAGAAATGTTTCAAAAATGGTCTTAGGTGAAAAGGTTGATTTTGAAAAAGTTACAGCATAAAATGAATGTAAAGAAATGTACAGAAGGGCCTGTCTTTATTCCACTATTTTGATAACTATTGCTTTGTACTACAGTTTAAAGTTGGGGAAAGTAATTCCTCCCATATTCTCAGTGGAATAGGCTTGAATACTCAGAGAATGTTCCCCAGACATACAATCACCTAATTTTTGATAAAGGAGCAAGAAATCCTAAATGAAGCAAAGAAAGTCTTTTCAACAAGTGGTGTTGGCACAACTGGCTAGCCACTTCCAAAAAATTGAACTTAGACCCCCAGCTAAAATCATGTACGAAAGTAAAATCCAAATGGATGAAAGACCTCGATGTCAGACCTAAAACCATAAGATATATAGAACAACACGTAGGCAAAACACTCCAGAACATTGAGACTAAAGGCATCTTCAAGAAGGAAACTGCACTCACCAAGCAAGTGAAAGCAGAGATTAACAGATGGGAATATAATAAACTGAGAAGCTTCTGCACCTCAAAGGAAGTAGTGCCCAGGATACAAGAGCCACCCACTGAGTGGGAGAAACTATTCACCCAATACCCATCAGATAAGGGGCTAATCTCCAAAATATACAAGGCACTGACAGAACTTTACAAGAAAAAAACATCTAATCCCATCAAAAAATGGGGAGAAGAAATGGACAGACACTTTGACAAAGAAGAAATACATATGGCCAAAAGACACATGAAAAAGTGCTCCACATCACTCATCAGCAGGGAGATGCAAATCAAAACAACTATGAGGTACCACCTCATACCCTATAGATTGGCACACATCACAAAGAATGAGAACAAGCAGTGTTGGCGGGGATGTGGAGAGAAAGGAACTCTTATCCACTGCTGGTGGGATTGCCGTCTAGTTCAACCTTTATGGAAAGCGATATGGAGAT
Source organism: Suncus etruscus (assembly GCF_024139225.1). Lineage (NCBI taxonomy): Eukaryota > Metazoa > Chordata > Mammalia > Eulipotyphla > Soricidae > Suncus > Suncus etruscus. The sequence continues at coordinate 63,259,699 of NC_064854.1, read as the reverse complement.
TCCTCCAAAAACTGGAAATTGAGCTCCCATATGACCCAGCTATACCACTCCTAGGAATATACCCTAGGAACACAAAAATACAAAACAAAAATCCCTTTCTTACACCTATATTCATTGCAGCACTCTTTACCGTAGCAAGACTCTGGAAACAGCCAAGATACCCTTCAACAGATGAATGGCTAAGGAAACTGTGGTACATATACACAATTGAATATTATGCAGCTGTCAGGAGAGATGAAGTCATGAAATTTTCCTATACATGGATGTACATGGAATCTATTATGCTGAGTGAAATAAGTCAGAGAGAGAGAGAAAGATGCAGAATGGTCTCACTCATCTATGGGTTTTAAGAAAAATGAAAGACATTCTTGTAATAATAACTTTCAGACACCGCAAACAGGGATGAGTTTAGTTAGAGAAATAACTACGTTTTGAACTATATTAATAATGAGAATGTATGAGGGAAATAGAAAGCCTGTCTAGAGTACAACCCCCACCTGTGGGAGGAAGGAGATTTGGGACATTGGTGATGGGAATGTTGCACTGGTGATGGGTGGTGTTCTTTACATGACTGAAACACAAACACAAACATGTATGTAATAAAGTTGGTTAAATAAAAAAAGAAATGTACAGAAGGTTTGAGGGTTATGTTTTAAGGAAATATCCACAGTCAAACTAAATTATTAATAGGAGATCTTTAAATTGTATTGTATCTGCAGAATATTTTAATATTCCCTTATAAAACATCTACAAGCTATCCCACCACAGGGTAACTGGACTGGAGCAGGGGTTGCCACAGAAAATAATCCAAAGCAGGCTGAGAGGATTAATGTGGTCCTGTAGTTTTTTGCCTCATGAAGCAAGCAAGAGGAGTTGCTTTCCAGATTGCAGTTTTTATTGACTACAGAGAACATCCCTTGGCAGAGATGCCAATAAAGTAGTTGTCCCACTTACTAATCAATGGTTGATAAAAGTGCTTCAAATAAATTTGGAATGGCAATTGGGACTTTCTGACTTCCTAGGAAAACCTTATAATCATTAACTTCTTTTAAAACTGCTTCAATGTTTTAAAATAACTATTTGGATTTTACCTAAATTTATATTATTTCAACCTTTAACCAATGAGCCTACCTACTTTACTGATGGGAATAGTAATAGAATAGTGGGGTCCTACTGTGAAAGTGTGGCTGACACCACATTTCTCTGCCCAGAGAATGAAATTAGAATCAGTGACTGGAGTTCTAGAGAAATGTGCATGTCCACCTCTAGGCCAAGCTTGTAGGATGTGGGCATTAAAAGTGCAGTTAAGCCATGGAGGGAATTTAGCTAGAGCTTTGGAGAGCAACATGAGTCCAAACTATGGCCAACCTTGAACGATGCACAAATCAGAGTGCAACTGAGCTATTGAGGGAGTGCAACTAAGCTAGGTAGGGCACCTGGATTAAGCAGAGGCTGTACATCTCTCCTTGGGGCAACCTTTCATCCTGCCAAGTTACACTTCCCTGGAAACTCAGGTAGGGCCTTAGGCTCAAACTGCATTTTTAATTAAGGTTCCTGCACCCAAATAGGCAAGAGTAGATACTATTATTTGTGACTATGGGCAGCTTTTGGAATCAAAAGGGCTATTTAGAACTTAGGCTAGGCACCTAGAGACAAACATAGTTGCCACCTCACTCTGCAACCTCATCATATTTCTACTAGCTAAGGTACCCCACCACAACATAACCAATGACACACTTTAAAAAAAACAAAGAGAAGGCAACACAGAATTCCCAAAAAGCTGGTGAATAAAGATGTAAATTTGGAGGACCCACCTAACATCAGCTACCAATATAGCCTCCCTGAGAAGAACTTTAGAAAGGAAATGTGTAATATATTCAAAGAACACAAAAAAACAATGTAACAGACATTTTTTCAATGAGATTCAAAGAAAATTTAAAAGCATAGGAGAGTATAAATGATACAAATTCAAACAGGTATGACAGAAATAAAAATATTTGTAGTTGTGGTGAAAAATTCACTGGAAGGCCTTAACAGCTGAGTAACAGTTTCTGAGGAAAGGATTAGTAAATGAAAGATGAGCTTCAAAATTGCTCCATGTAACAGAATAAGCTGGAAAAGAGCCTTAAAATAAATGAGAAGATGGAAATAATCCTCAAAATAAGAAAACAGGCAGCAATAGGGATAAATTCAACAGAAACAACCTAAAAATCATAGAGATCCCAAAGAAACAAGAATTAAACTCTATGAAAAAAAGTAATAATTGCTGAGATGTCCCCATAGTTGAAAAACTCATGCACCCACAACCTGTATACCTTTAAAGACCAGGTAAAAAAAAATTAAAATAAAGCATACCAAGGCACATTTTAGTCACAATAATGAAAACTACAGACTGAAAACACTGAAAGCAGCAAGATCAAAAATGGAAATTACAAAGTAGCTTCCTAAAGGGTAACAGCAGATTTATCAAAAGTCACCTTCATTTCCAAAGGCAGTGGTCAGATATAGTGAAAAACTCAATTAAAGAAATGCCTCGTCAGGATTACTTCACTTAACCGGACTCTCAGTCAGATATGAAGGAAAGATACATCATCACTTCATGAATAGACAATAGCTCAGGAATTTTACATGCTCAAAGCCAATCTTTTTTTCTTTTTTTTTTTTTTTTTGGTTTTTCGGTCACACCCAGCAGCGCTCGGAGGTTACTCTTGGCTCTATGCTTAGAAATCACTCCTGGCAGGCTCGGGATTCGAACAGATGCCCTTCTGCATGAAACGCAAATGCCTTACTTCCATGCTATCCCTCCAGCCCGCTCAAAGCCAATCTTAACAAAATTAAAAGGTCAGCTTTAAGGCAAGACAAACATGCAAAATAGAGCAAACTTCTACCAAAAAAGACAAAAAATTTCAAGACAAACATCTCTCACAATGTCAATGGACTAAATGCACCAATGGACCCAGAGATTTATAGTCAATTAGTCTTTGATTAATTAAAATTAATTTAATTAATCTTATTAATTAATTAAGGAGCAAGAACTATACATTGGAGCAAGGAAAGGATCTTCAAAGAGTGGTTTTAAGAAAAGTCATCAGAAAAAAAATAGAAAAGTTATCAAGTACACACAAAATAATGCCATCTATATGCACAAACGTCAGATGACCACGGACACAACAAAAAATGTTCCACACATAAAAATACAATACAAAAACCCCTTCCTTACACCTATATTCATTGCAGCACTATTTACCATAGCAAGACTATGGAAACAACCAAGATGCCCTTCAACAGACGAATGGCTAAAGAAACTGTGGTACATATACACAATGGAATATTATGCAGCTGTCAGGAGAGATGAAGTCATGAAATTTTCCTATACATGGATGTACAAGGAATCTATTATGCTGAGTGAAATAAGTCAGAGAGAGAGAGAAAAACGCAGAATGGTCTCACTAATCTATGGGTTTTAAGAAAAATGAAAGACATTCTTGCAATAATAATTTTCAGACACAAAAGAGAAAAGAGCTGGAAGTTACAGCTCACCTCAGGAAGCTCACCACAAATAGTGATGAGTTTAGTTAATGAAATAACTACATTTTGAACTTTCCTAATAATGAGAATGTATGAGGGAAATGGAGAGCCTGTTTAGAGTACAGGTGGGGGTCGGGTGGGGAGGAGGGAAACTTGGGACATTGGTGATGGGAATGTTGCACTGGTGATGGGTGGTGTTCTTTACATGACTGAAACCCAAACACAATCATTATGTAATCAAGGTGTTTAAATAAAAAAATGTTCCACATCAATATTTGCCATGGATATCAAAACAAGAGTGAAAAATGATATCATACCACTAAGACTTACACACCTTAAAGAACAAGAACAACCAGTTCTGGCACAGAAGCAGGGAGAAAGATACTCTCATTCACTGCTTGTGGGAATGTAGTCTGGTTCAGACTTTTTGAAAAATAATATAGATATTCCTCAAAGAACTAAAATTTGAGCTTCTATATGATCCAGCAATACCACTCCTTGGGATAATCCCTAGGGATCCAAAAACATCATGCAGAAAACATCATGTAGAAAAGCCCTCTGTATTCCTACATTCATAGCAGCACTGTTTAAAATAGCCAGAATCTGGAAACAAAGTGTCCAAGGACAGATGAGTGTCTAAAGAAACAGTGGTACATCTATGCAATGGAATACTATGCAGCTGTTAGGAAAATGAAGTAAAAACTGCTTATGGATATGGAGATTACTATGCTGAGTGAAATAAGTAAGAGGAAGAAATAATCTCATTCAATTTTGAATGTAAGAATAAAAGATAGTAATATAATATCTAGAAATAGAGATGAAGGTCAGTAGGACCAGTCAATAGAAGGAACTTTGCCACCAATTGTGGAACAGTGCCATTAGAGTAGAGAAAGAACCATTATTACAATGATAGTTGGAACTGATCACTCTGGACAAAAATGGGGTGCTAACAGGGGTTATTTAATAAGCATTATACATAATCCTTCATTTAAATAGTGTAAACCATACTGTCAAAATGACATGAAAACAAAAGAGAAAGTAAGAAGTCAAATGTTTGTCAAAAAACACGCATGGGGAGAGGTGGAGAGGGTATTGATAGGTATTGGTAGCATTGGTTGGGAGAGAGACATTGGTGGTAGGAAATGTGCATTGGTAGTGGGCCATTGGTAAATGGTGCTACAGTGTGAGACTAAAACTCAATTATAAACAATTTTTTTTTGGTTTTTGGACCACACCCGCGGTGCTCAGGGGTTAATCCTGGCTGTCTGCTCAGAAATAGCTCCTGGCAGGCACGGGGTACCATATGGGACTCCGGAATTCGATCCAACCACCTTTGGTCCTGCTTATTTCCTAAATACCTGCCACCCTTATTAGTCTGCCTCAGGCATTTTCTCCCAAAGATTCCACCTCATAAATTTTAAAGCACACATGGGTAAAGGTATGTTTTCTTTAACTTCATGCTGTCATGCTTATGTAGTAGAGTGAGAGCTTATGCTAACTTAATATTAAATGGGTCCCAGGCAGTGTTTTCTTTGGGATTCATAGTTCTCTGTCAGAACATTACCAAAATACCTTAAGCTGCTATAAAATTTAATGGAAGTTCTGGCTGAGCTCATCTCTCCAAGGAAAAAAATAGCAAACAGCTCCATCTATGTCATTCAGAGATCAGACAATCAAACCATTGCTGTGATCCCTTCCAGGACTCAAAACTTCTCTTAAAGAAAAAAAAAACTTAAGTAAACAAAATCTCTAAATGCTAAGTTTTGCTTTTAAATTTTTGGATATTTATTTAGAGATAAATGATTCCTTTTACAGCAGACTTATCTGCATACAAAAGAAAATACAACATACAAAAAGCTTATTTAATTGCCATTATTTTCTTATTTCCTTTAAACTCTCTGACCACTTTTGCCCAAGGTAGAGCTTCTCTCCTCCAAGGTTTAATGTTTTAAAAAGATTTCTAGGGCCAGAGAGAAAGTGCAGCAGTAGGTCATTTGCTTTGCATGCAGCCAACCCAGGACAGATGGTAGTTTGAATCTCATATGGTCCACTCATCCCATATGATCCCTTGAGCTTGCCAGGAGCAATTTCTGAGCACAGAGTCAAGAGTAACCCCTGAGTGCTGCTGTGTGTGACCCCAACAACAACAACAACAAAAAACCAAAAAGACATTTCTTTTGTTTTGTTTTGTTTTGTTTGGGGGGGTCACACCTGGCAGCCCTCAGGGGTTATTCCTGGCTCTACACTCAGAAATCACTCATGGCAGACTAAGGGGGCCATATGGGATGCCAGGATTTGAACCACCGACCTTCTGCATGCAAGGCAAATGCTTTACCTCCATGCTATCTCTCCAGCCCCAAAAAGACATTTCTAATGTTTATCACTTGTATTAATATTTTAAGTTTACTCCTTCAAAAATGAGGCTCCCACAGGTAATATTTGATAATCTTTACATTTCTCAAAAAGTAGACCTAAGAGAGATAAATTATGTGCTAATTAAAGTAGTAGTGAAAGTTACAATTTAAAAATAAGAATAGAAGAAAACACTACCAGGAAAGTTACCCACTTTGAAATAAAAATTTACTTTAAATATTAAAATTTCAAACAGAAAAGTAAATTGTATATTAAATAAGTAAATAAATTAAATAAATAAAGTAAATTGTATATTGAAATGTCAAACAGAAAAGTAAATGTAAGTCAATTTACTACTCTATTAATATCAGAGGATTAATTGATGAGTTTTAACTAAAACTAATTTAATTCGTCTCAAACAAAAGAGAAAAAGTAAATAATTCTAATATTACAAAATTAATTTAGCATATGATTAAATTCTCTGCTTTGTTCTAACAAACATCTTTCCATAAAGAACACACCAATCTTTGATTAGGGTTTCTCTTCTGCCTGCATAGGCTAGAGTTGTCATATATCTGTAAAATCACTTTTTACTTTTTACTTTAATCTTTTCTGAGTTAATTAGTACAAGTACCCTTAATTATTAATTACCTTAAATTTTAATTACCCTGACTCTCAGGTAATTTATGTTAAAATCTGGCAAATAAGAGTGGCAGAAAAAGGAGTAGAGAGGTAGAAGCTTGGCTACCTCGGTAAGATCCAAGAGGCTGCTCAACACCATAAGGCCAAAAGGCATTGTTTCCTGAGACTGACTCTGGTTTCTTGCTTGCTGCTGACCCATCCATTCCTGGTCAGTGCAAACATGAACATGGAAAATACCATGAACTGCAGGTGGCAGGCAAGCAAAAATAAATTCAATATATACTTTGGGTTCAATGTGTTGTGTATGTAAATATTTTAGGGGATTATTATGTTCCTGACCCTACCCTGATCGGTGATTGTGCCCTACCCTAGGATGTGACCTGGCATTCTGCCCCCACCCTAGGGTGGTACCTGATTCTGCTCCCACCATTGGGTGGTATCTGATCCCACCATTGGGTGTACCTGATTCTGGGAGATAAAAACAAGGGTCGGTGGAAGGCGAGAGGCTTTTGGCTGGAACTTATGCTGAGTCTTTGGACTTCAGTCTTGTCCACCTGAATAAAGCTAATATTTCCACAAGCTTGACTGTCTGCGAGCTGTTTACCTGCCGTTTTACTTCAGAACCCTTGGCTGGACAGGGTGGCAGATGCGTGCTCCGAGCTGGAGGGGAAAGACCTCATCCTCCATCCCTCCATCAGTCAACCTCTTCAGGGGCTGACTTGCAACAGTAATACATATACACAATGAAATATTATGCAGCCGTCAGGAGAGATGAAGTCATGAAATTTTTCTATACATGGAAGTACATGAAATCTATTATGCTGAGTAAAATTAGTTAGTGGAAGAGAGAGACACACAGAATAGTCCCACTCATCTTTGGATTTTAAGAAAAATTAAAGACATTGAAATAATTCCCAGAGTTGAGGCCTGGAAGGACCGGCTCAAGATATGAAGCTCACCACAAAGAGTGGTGAGTGAAGTTAGAGAAATATCTATGTTGAGAACTATCTAATGTTCTTAAGTGAGGGATATAGAAAGCCTGTCTTGAATACAGGTGGAGTATAAGGGAGGGAAGAGATAAGGGCATTGATGATGGGAAGTTTTCACGAGTGAAGGGGGGTGTTCTTGTTATGACTGAAACCCAACTACAATTATGTTTGTAATTACAGTGTTTAAATAATCATTTAATTAAAAAAGAACAGATATGTAAGAAAAAGAAATATATTTTAGATGCAAAATGCATAAATTATATAAATGAACATATGGATGGATGGACATATGGGCAGACCAATAAACATGTGATAAACATATAATTTGTTACTAACTCCTAAAGCATACCATCTCAACATCTTTTAAGTATGGTTGCTATGATAACTTTTTGCTTTAACATTTATTTTTGCCCAGTTTCTGTCCACGTGCTTTATTTTATTTTTTGTAATTTCCAGGGTGATAGAAATATATCACTACAAAAAAAGCAATTCCCTAACTTTTTTAAATGAAAGAAGTATATTTTGTGCTAGCTAGTCAGGTTAGTTTTTGATGTGCTGATAGTTTGGGATTAGTCACCACAGAGATCAATTTATGAGTAGAATCTTGGATTTTCATCACCAATCCCAATCCTCCTGATAGAAATAGGACTGGGAAGTGAGACCAATTATACCTGTGATGAATCCTTCAAAAAACTCATATTTGTGCAGGAGTCATAGAGCTTTCAGGCTAGCAAATATATTCATATAATGGGAACGTGGTGCTTTCTTCAAGAAGCCTATCTGTCTGTCTGTCTATTTATCTATATTCATGTTGAATGTATCCTTAATAAGAAACTGGGAGGTATCTTTTCTTAAGTTCTAAAAACTGTTCCAGAAAATTATTAAATTCAATGAGAAAGATTATAGGGCCTCTAAATTATACCTAAATGGATATAAGTTATGATTCCTTAGGATTTATTATTTGTAATTGATAGGTGAAATGGAGGAAAATCTTCTGGGATTGAATCTTTAATAAGCACTAAACTTGCTTAGTGTCAGAATTGAATTGAACTGAACTGAATTATAGGACACCCAAGATGATTTCACAAAGAATTGCTCCTTGTGAGTAAAAAAATATGTGCTGAGTGACAAAAGTAAAAAGAAAAAGGTGTTCTGTAAATGCAGTACAAAAGGAAAACATTTAAATGTTTTTCTGTTAACACAACTGTAATTCCAGAATTGGAATTTTTTGCAATATGTTGTATAATTAGTAGAAAGTTGGGAACAGCAGCTTCACATATCAATATGCTTAGTCTAATGCTCAGCTTGTGCACCAACAAAATTCTAGAATCATTCACATTATTCAGACATTTTTTGATTCTTTCCCTCTCACTCCTGCCCTTCTAGTAACTGTCATTTACAATGTCTAAGAATTGTTTTAATATGAATAGTTTTGTTCATTGCTCATGGTTATTTATATTTATTCATGAAAATACCATTTTTGCCTTTCATTTTCTAACTTCATTTAACATAAATCTATGTATATGAAAATAAAAACCAATATATTATCTTTGTGAGATGAATTCTGTTTCACTAAGTGTATGTATACCCATCTTCTCCTTTGCTGATAATGCATTTAAGTTGTTTCTATGTCTTGGCTATTGGGAATAATGTTGCTAAGAACTTAAGGGTAAATTTGGGGCTGGAGAGATAGCACAGCGGCATTTGCCTTGCAAGCAGCCGATCCAGGATCTAAGTAGGTTGGTTCAAATCCCAGCATCCCATATGGTCCCCCGTGCCTGCTAGGAGCTATTTCTGAGCAGATAGCCAGGAGTAACCCCTGAGTACTGCTAAGTGTGGCCTAAAAAAAAAAAAAAAAAAAAAGAACTTAAGGGTAAATGTATTATTTTAGTGAATATAGAAGAATAATATTTCTGGGTATATACATGGTATTTCTATTTTTTAATTGTTAATACTATACTATTTTGATAAAAAGCTTCACCAAATCACATTTCCTTCTACAATAAATATTATGGAAGTTTCCATTTCACCCAACCCTTTGATAACATACAGTGAAGTGTTTTATTATGGTTTTGATTTTATGTTCACTAATTAAAATTGAAGTTGAGAAATTTCTGATGTCTGTCAATTATTTTTCTTTGAAAAATATATATTCAGATATTCTGCTTATTTTATTGCATTGTTAATTTTTCTGATGTTGAGTTAACTCATTTGCATTATATTTGTGGATATTAATTCCTTGAATGATTCACAATGTAAAATAGCTTTTTATTATGTATGCTATCATTTCATGTACTTTATTTTTTTTTGTACAGAAGCTTTTTAGGTTGATGTATTCTAATTTTGCTTTTTCTTATACTTTATTTTTTACTGAATCAAACACAGGTATCACTGTAATATATGCTTATGACTATCATCTGTGTTATATGTGTTGTGTTTTATAGCTTCGGCACTTAGATCCAATGCAACAGCATACATAAACTTTTAGTGGGGCTCAACCCACTAGATGTATCCTCAGATTTTCCTGGTGGGGAGAACTAAAATAACCCCCATAGGGTTTCTCAAATGCCGCACTGTGGACGCCTTTTTCCCCTGCGTGGATGGTTAAGGAATTTCCAAAGAGACTCTTGGCATTACATTTTCAGTCAGTATTTGACTATCTCTCCTTTGTAAATATCAGGCAAAATTATGGCCTCTATCAAATAATTTGGCTCAGAAATTCCAGCACCAAAGATTATTTGAGAACTCCTTTTTTGGATAATAGCCAATCCTATAAACAAAGACAATACTTTTTCTCTCTTTTTCAAATATGTCCTTACAGCTGCATTTTCTGGTAATCAAGGGCTTATTAACTAGAATGCAGATCCTGGCTATTGACTATTGACCCTCCTTTAGAAATAGGGAAACTCAGGCCCGGAGAGATAGCACAGCAGTGTTTGCCTTGCAAGTAGCCAATGCAGGACCTAAAGTGATTGGTTTGAATCCCGGTGTCCCATATGGTCCCCCGTGCCTGCCAGAAGCTATTTCTGAGCAGACAACCAGGAGTAACCCCTGAGTACTGCTGGGTGTGGCCCAAAAACCAAAAAAAAAAAAAAAGAAAGAAAGAAAGAAATAGGGAAACTCATTTTTGGGGATTTGACTCCGCCCTTTACTTAACCTCTAAAGCAATAATCCAGTCCAGTAAATATCAAGTTCCTAGATATGATCTACTCCCTCCTAATCCTAATTTTGCAAATAAAGTAAGCTTGCAAAGAGTTGCCTTGAGTTGTAAACTTCTCCTTTGTAACCTAGAATTTTTACAATCACACCCATAGCTTAGGTATTATTACTGTTGTATTTTGCTTTGTGATTATAATTATTCTTCACCTATGGCTAATTTTACCACTATAAATTCCCCTGCTCAAAAAATTAAACTTATCAGACGTGAGTCACCATACTTCATGTGCAGTAATAATTTCTGCAATATTATTCCATTCAGCCATTTGTGCTCCTGCTTTCTTCTCGTGAAGGACTATGACCCACTAGAATTGCTGAGATGCAGGATGTCTGCAGAAATCCAAGTCTTTGATGCATTCTGAATTCATTTCTGTGTGGTATTATTAATTTTTCCTCCTTTCCTCCACTCCTTCCTTTCTTTTTCTCCTCCATTCTGTTCTTTTATTTTCTTCCATTCTCCCTATTTCCTTTCCTCTCTCCATCCCAATTCCTATCTCCCCCTTTTATTTTACCCTTCCTTATTTGTTTCTACCTTTTCACACCTCCCTGTTTACTCACTCTTCATTTTTAGTTCTTTCTTCCCATCCATCTTACACTTCTCTCTCCATTCTCTCTTTCACTCTTCCTTGCTCCCACTCTTTCTCTCTTTCTTTTCTACTCTCTCTCTCTCTCTTTTTGGTATTTTGGCCACACCTGTTGACACTCAGGGGTTACTCCTGGCCATGCACTCAGAAATCGCTCCTGGCTTGGGGGACCATATGGGATGCCGGGGCATCGAATTTCGGTTTGTCCTAGTTTAGTGAATGTGAGACAAATGCCCTACCACTTGTGTCGCTACTCCGGCCCCTTTCTCTCTTTCTTTCTCTCTTTTTTCTCTTTATTTCATTGTTCCTTTATTCTTCCTTTTGTTTTTTCTCTCCTCTCATTTTTCTCTAAGCTGTAACAATCCACTGTTCTCATAAAATTACCTTTTTGTCAAAGTAGTCATCCATACATATGTGTGATAATTTGCACTCAGATTTTTTTCCAACACTCTGTATATCTATTATTGTTCTTGCTTTTCCACAAAAACTGTGTTATAGCTTGAAGTCAGAAAGAATTCCTTTATTTGCCTTTTTCTCTAAAATAGTGGTGACTCTAGAAACTTTTAATATTACATACAATTTTTAGAATTATGTACTTTATATTAAAATGCTATTGGAAGTTGATAGGCATGATATTGAACATGCAAACTGTTTTAGGTAACATGTTAATACTTTCAGCTCATATACACAAATGCCCTTGTTTTTTAACAATGTTTTATGCTTTCTATTTGCAAATGTTTTCTTCCTTATTAAGTCCCAGTCTTTTATCATTTTTAATTAAATTTTGTAGCTAAGCACATAGAAGAAAAACCCTGTTTTCCCCTAAACCTTTAAGTATATAGAGCTCACATCCTGCTTTTCCCTAAACATGCAGAGTTCATACCCTCTTTTCCTCTAACCTGATTGTCTGAAGCACATTATAAGTATCTTACTCTCACCTAAAATAGAGGAATTAATCTCCCCAAAGTTACTCCTAAAGGGTCTGATTAACATGTGCTTTTCCTCTATTGTCTTGCCCCATGCTAAGTTGCCCAGATGCAAACTCACCCAAGATCTACCATCACCTGCTTCATCTACATCTGGTTCCCAATAGGGGGGCAGGAGACAAGTGGTAATTGGTGTTTGTTCTTCAGATGCATCTGTCCCCCTTTTATTTTCTTATCGGGGGAAACTTGATCACTGCCTTCAAATGAAACTTTAGTCTCTCTAGGTAAACCAGGCCACTTGCTCCACAAAGGACACCAGCCCTTTGGTCACAATAGGTTTTACATCTTCACTTTTCCACCTTATCTTATCTTTAACAACCATATGTTTTCCCTTTAAGGGAGGAAGCTATATTAGCTTGCTCGAGATCCTTCAATCCTGAGGAGTAAAACTTATGCCTGCAGAGGGATAAATATTTTAACAGAACACCTAGGAAATCAGCCCATGGCTAAAACTGGAAAAAGGTTTTGATAGAGAAACTTGTCAGTGCATGCAATATTTAGTAACCAGTGCTCAAATTTGGGACCAGAAAGTCTCTTCTCTTAATTTCTCAGCCATCTTCTTCACACTCTAATATAACCTTGCCAATTTAAACCCCTTACCTTCACTTCTCTATATCTCCCTCCCTTTCTATAAGGAAAGCACTGAACATAATATCCCCAACCTTCTCCTACAAGAGGAAATGTTGAACCAATTTGTCAGAGAAAGGATAATCCCAGAGTGTAGGGCTCATGAGAGCATAATGTACTATCACTATCAGGATTGGACTTTATTATTTTTGATAATTTTATTGTGACCAAATATATTACAAATTTTTACAGTAATATTTAAGATACATGGTGGCAATGAATCAGGGGCATTCCCACCAACAGTGTTGTTTGCTCTCCACCTTTGTGCCTAGCATGCATCTAATATCTTCCTCCTTTGCTCTATAAAAATTAAAGGGGTTGGGTTGGAGTGATAGCACAGCAGAAGGGCATTTGCCTTGCATGTGGCCAACTTGGATTCAAGCTCTAGCATCCCATATGGTCCTTGAATCTGCCAGGAGTAATTTTTGAGAATAGAGCCAGGAGTAACCCTTGAGTGCCACTGGGTGAGCCCCAGAAACTAAAATTATGATAGACGAGAGAATCATAAGCCATGGAGGTATACCTCCATGATATATATGGTTATATGGTAAAATTACCTTCATGGTAACATGGCCTGGTTGTTGTATCTATCCCTCAGTGGATGCTATTCTCCACTATCCCTAATTCATTGACATAAAAATAACATTGTTCCCTCCAAAATACATATATCCTTGCCACCTGTGTCTGTTTGTCTGTTGTGATCAAGTCCAAAGTACATTAGTTCTGGACAAATACTTCAGCCAGGGAGGTAGTCTGTCACTGAAGAGGGGCTCCAGAATCAATTCCTGTGATAGGGAAACACTTGAAAAATCAATTTATGTCATCAGTCTGGTCACAAGTTGCTAGACATTCTTACACCTAACTGGACAAAATTATGCTGTAGGGTTTTTATTAAATATCTTCAATACATTCTTAAATAAAAACATTAAATCAGTTCTATAGATAAACAAATTGCCTTTTGTTTGTTTGATTTTAGTTTTTGGGTCACACCCGACTGGGCTCAGGGGTTAATCCTGGCTCTGTGCTAAGGAGTCTCTCCTTGAAGACTGGGGGAACCATATGGGATGTCGGGAAACAAACCCAAGTCCATCCTGGATCAGCTGCATGCAAGGCATATGTCCTACCGCTGTGCTATCTCTCTGGTCCCAACAAGTTGCTTTTGGATATTCACAATCAAGTATTGCATTTGCAAAACATTTACTAAAATCACCATGAACCATTGAGAATCTAACACTTATAGGTAAAGCTATCTTAAAGCCAACATTAAGTTTGATACCTGGTGACAAAACTGATATGGAATTAACTTACCTTAACAAAAATTATGCATTTTTCTAAATTGGAAAAAATTATTTTTTTTTAATTTTTATTTTGATCACAGTGGCTTACATATCTTTCACATTAGTATTTTAGGTACATATTAACATTGAATCAGGGGAATACTCACCACCAAATTTGTCCTCCCCCTTCCCCATTCCCTTTCTGCAACCCATATCCCCCACCATCACCCCCCAGGCTGCTAGAGTAGGTGATCCCCTCTTTGTCTAGCTTACTATCAGTGATCATACATCTGTTTGGTCCTGGTGCCCTCCCATGTTTTTCCCTCTATTTGAGAGGCTAACCTAGATAAATCGAGTTATGTGGTTTTGTTTGAGGGAAAGAAAGGCAATAGAATGGGGTAAAGATTAAGCAAAAAATATTAAAAATAAATAAATTTTAAAAAATATGCTGAAAATGGGTGGAGTCCTTCTAGTGGCTATCTGTCTCAATTTGAGAGAGGACATGAAAAAGGTAACTGAAACACCATAACAATACAAAAATAAATGTCAAATTAAATATCCAAGAGCTCTACAGCAATAAAGAGAAGCACCACACTAGAGTCTCGGTTCTGAATTCAAATCATGCCAGAGTGCAAAAAGAAGGAGAAAGATAAGATAAAATAATATAAAAATAGAAAAGGAGACATTGACTTCAATATCTATACCAAAATAAAGACGTCAAAAAAATCAATCCATTAATAAATATATATGTGGAAGAATGATTTTTTTGTGCTTTTTTTTCTTTTTCCCCTGCATAGGCACAGTAATTATTGGGGATATTATAGAGAGAATTCCCTTGGCCTAGGAGAAACAGGGTTTCTTCTTTCCTGAAGTATACTGTCATGGGATTAACTATAGATTCCTTGCATGATCATTTACTCTCCCCTCGGTACTTCCATGGTGTATGGAAGACTTCTGCTTCGTCATGGATGGTTAAATCAGTCCTCTGAATCTAGAGATCTTGGTGGCTGTGCAGCTCAAGAAATGGAGTTTATTATGAAGGCTTTCTTTGTGGTTCTAGTAGTTCTGCTTCTTCAGTGTCGTTTTAATTTATCTTCTATAGTTGGTGTTCTTGGTCATTATGTTGCTCCTAGGATGGAGCCTGGGACAGTCTTTCATTATGTTCTGGAAGACCCGTTCACTTGTGGTTGTCTCAGTCAGACCCCTGGAATTGGATATCTTGTTTGTTGAACAGATTGTAGACCAAAAGCTAGGTTAGACCTTTTTGTTGCTGTTGTTGTTGGTCCCGGGATGTGTACTGTCTAGTCCTGGTTGTAACAACCAGTCATCTGTATATAGCAATCTTGGTTTTTGCACAGATCAAAGGGTGACATGTCTTCTGATTTTGTCTTATTGTTGGCTGGTGAGTAAGGATAACTTGCTCTTAGATCTAGTTGTTCCCATTTCCTCGTTGTCAGGTTATCAATTTAGAACTGGCGTACGTTGGCTTCAGAGCAGTATTATGATTGCTCTGGAGGGGATTTGGTTCCTGGAGCTGTTGTGGAGAACTCTATCATTTCTATATCTGGGATCCAGGAGTCAAGGCTGGATGGTCGATGCCTATTTCCCTGGAGTCTAGGTTTGTTCCCCATGACATACATTCAGGGTGGGATATGTCCCTGCATTGTAAAAAAAAGTATAAGTTCTTATCCCTAGTAGATAAGAGCTTGATTTTACAGGTAAAATTTCCCGTATTTTTAATATGCCCTTTGCAGGAAGAAGTGGTGCTACATTATATTGCTGGTGCGGGGGTGAAGAGAGAAGAAAACAGACCCATGACAAAAACTAAAAATATATATGCTCAGACATATCTAACGAAAAAAAGAGTTTCTCAAAAGAAAAAAAAGGATACAATAAAAGACATAATTAATGGAATATAGTGGGGCTGGGAGAGATAGCATGGAGGCAAGGCATCTGTCCTTCCTGCAGAAGGACGGTGACTCACATCCTGGCATCCCATATGTTCCCCATGCCCACCAGGGGCAACTTCTGAGCACCGAACCAGGAGCACCCTCCGAGCGCCATCAGCTGTGACCCCAAAAGAAGCACAAAACAAAGAAAAAAGAAAAAACGAACAAGGGAGAAAAAAGAAAAAAAAAAAACAAAGAAAAGGGGAGAAAGTGATACAGGAGATTACTTTACATTTGGGGAGAATCAGATTAAGAGTTAGTGTTATATAGATCTATACTTATGATGATAGTATAGGCTTCCCCATTGTCTTGTGAGATTTCCTTGTGAGGTGTGGGCTTCACGCTGGGAGGTCATGGGTAGAATTCTTGCAATGGGAGTCCTTTTGGAACTTATCCGATATTAAGCCACAGTCCACAATAGGGAAAGGTGATTAGGAGGGCCACACTGCATGAATCAGTCAGGGTGTTAGTTGTTGTATTTTCTTGCCAGAAATGAGGTGTGAGCTTGAGTGGGTGTCTCTTCACTTGGGGACTGGGTATTGTTTCGTTGGTGTAGGAGGTTGGTCTTGATGCCTAGTGGGTTAAGAACTCAGGGTGAAGAGTTATAACATAGTGGGGATATGGGGGATTGGATTAAGGTGTAAAGGGATAGTCAGACTTCTGAGGGGGAGAGTGGATAGTACATGGGAAGAGTTATATAGGGTATAGGTATGTATTTTTTGTGGTTTAGTTCTGTTTCTTAAGGATTCCTATCTCTGTGTGCTCCTGCCCCGATATAAACATATAGAAGTTAGCTTTGGTATATATTAATGTAGAGAGTAGGGGAGGGCACGAGATATGCTGAGTACAGAAAGATAGGTAGGTATAGTACTTGTAAGAAAAGGAAACTAAGGGGGCCAGCGAGGTGGCGCTAGAGGTAAGGTGGCTGCCTTGCAAGCGCTAGCCAAGGAAAGAACCACGGTTTGATCCCCCAGCGTCCCACATGGTACCCCAAGCCAGGGGCAATTTCTGAGTGCGTAGCCAGGGCTTACTCCTGGTTATGCGATCCGAAATCACTCCTGGCTTGTGGGACCATGTGGGACGCTGGGGACTGAACCTAGGTCCGTCCTGGGTCAGTTGCATGCAAGGCAAGCTCCCTACCTCTTCGCCATTACTCCGGCCCTGTACTTGTCTCCTTTATTTTGTTTTATTTTTTGGGTCACACCCGGCAGCGCTTAGGGGTTCCTCCTGGCTCTATGCTCAGAAATCGCTCCTCCTGGCTGTCTCGGGGGAACCATATGGGATGCCGGGATTCAAACCATCGTCCTTCTGCAGGAGAAAAAGGCGTCCACAGTGGGCCTTTTGAGGAACCTTGTGGAGGTTATTTCAATTCTCCCACCAGGAAAATCTGAGGATACATCTGGTGGGCTGAGCTCCCCTAAAAATTTATGTATGCCGTGTCAGGAGTGCTGATTACTTTTCAAAAAACCATAGCTGTCTTGGCCCTTATAGGATCAGTAAGACCTTTAAAAGAATGCACCTAGACTTAACTTCCTAATAGGAAAATATCAGTTAAGGCAAATAAGAAGGAGGAGGTAGCCAGCAGTTCAACACTGCCTTAAGGTGCTAGTCTAAGCCCCAACCTCACAGAGTTCTGCTGTTTGAATCTAAACTTCAAGCCACCTGATTAAGGAGGAATGGTCAAGGAATCTGTCACTAGTAAGGAAGCAACCCCAGGACAGAAATATAGAGACTGAACAGTCACAGAGCTGTGTTAAATTTGTATTCAAAAGATCCAGTGCACTTCTGAGGAAGGAATATGCACAGATATGACACTAAGATAGTATATAGCCATGCTCTCAAGGATTTGAGAGTAACCAAAACTCAAGAGGTGAATAAAAGACCAGACTGTAGCCATGACAGGCTTCAGGTGGTACAGTAGGTCTCTTACTGTAAATGACACAGAAAATTCCTGGAATATCACAAAGACCCCCCCAGGCCAACATCCTGTTTACACCCTTCTCAGTACCCCCAGAAAAACATTCTGTTTTCATCCTACTTGTAACATTGCCTCTCCTACCACTAGATCAATATGCTATTTACATCCTACTTGCAATCACCATATCCTTATTCAGTCCAACAAATCATCTAGTGCCCTATAAGCAATGATATAATGTGTGGCCAATTCCTGAAATGGTCACTGAGCCCATTTGAAAACTCTCTAATCTGAGTATAAAAGTAAGATATTGAGCTGGGGTCACCACCTTGCAAGTGGTTGATCTCAGTATGCTGGAATTTGGGCTTCTTGCTTTTGCATCTTGGATGTCTCTGGTCAGTTGGTCTCTGATTTAGACCCAATTGACTCATTATCCCAGATCTGAAGCAAATTATAATCTGATGTACAACTCCCAGTTCTTTACTAAGGCTTCATAATTTTCTAGAACTTAAATCTCTAGAACCAAAAAACTAAACATTTAGTATAAAACTAAACCTAAAAACTTATTACTTTCAATTTTGCAAAACCCCTCAGTTTTTATTGTGCCAATTACATTGTTCACATTTCTATTTAAGCCAATGCAGCAAACTATGTAATGCTGAAAAGGCAAGGGAACAAAATTTGCCAACCCAAAATATTTTTTCTTGGCAAATGTACGTTTTTTGGGGAGGTTGATTACATATTTTTCAGAAACTTACTTTCCATCAGCCTTATTTTCATTTTATGTTAAAAGTCTATAGAAGAATGATGTTAGATCATCCATGCATTTTCTTACCCTTGAATGAGCTGAACAGTGGAGACTACAGACCATTCTCTTGTGGCATGCTGATGCTGGAATCAGTATTGCAAGCAAGAGGTAGTGGGACACTGCTAAGGTGTATTGGGAATAACTTTGTCTAAAATCTAAACCAACCCAAAGACTTGAAGGCTTTAAAGACAACAGACCCAGCTAAGGTCCAGAAAACAATTGAGATGCTAAATTTCAGTACCTTATCTGAGTAGCACTATATAGGCAATAAAGCTCAAGATATACTACAAGAAGGTCAATGGTTTTCCCCATAAAAGCCCCATTAACTACCACTTGTATGTTTTTCCTAACAACCTTTGTTCAAAATTCTTTACACAAGTGGCAGTTTCCCAAAAGCTACTTGACCTTTTCCATTTTAGAGAAGCTCATATTCTCTCTTGATCATGTATCTCTATTCTTATCCTTTTATTTCTCAGATAAGCTCCCTTTTGTCACTATTCATCTCCTCTTGAAATTATTTTCTATGAGGGAAGGTGGCAGAACTAAAAAAACCTGGGTAAGATTTAGAACTGACCTTCCTTTCCTAAAAAGGCCTTCTTTTCTTCAGCCTAGGTTTCAGGCATCCCCAAGAAATTCAGTGGCAAGAATTATCCCCCACTTCCCACTCCAGGGAGCATAAGTGGAAACAAGGTGTGGGTTGATGATTGTCTCAGTAATAATGTGATATAGGTCTGTATAATGCAGGTACTTATCCCAGACTCTCATCAGTTCTACATTCCCCAAGGCACTTCATTAGAAGACTGAGGAGGTACACACAGATATTGCAAACTTTCTTCTTTCAGATGGTTCCTCTTCTCCCCACTTGCAAAAAGCACCAGGAAAAACCTTCCTCCTTCTGGTGGGAATCACCTATTTCACTGGCAACAAGTAACTGCTAAATCATCACAGAGGCCCCTGTACCTCTCTGGACCATTCTGCAACTTCAGGCTGATCATCAGTAACTTCCAGTTCTAGAGCAGTACATCTACTGTGCAATTACTCCTTTGTAGTGACAGTCTTTGTAATAGTAGGAGATATAGATATGTAAATGGCAATGTTTTTCATTCAAAAGGGTTCTATTTACATGTACATAGAAATTTTCATTTGTAAGTGTGTTTTCCTTTCTGTAATCAGAAATGTCTAGAAATTCTAATCAGTGTAGGAGGCCAGAACTTCATTCTCTATTAACAAACACATTATTCACTCTGATTTTTCTGATAACAACCCAGACTGGTTTCCTCTTTTCCTTCAATATATCCATTATATTTAATATGTTCATTATATTCCTTCAATATAAAGATAGATAAGGGTCATTTTGGTGAATGGTTTACTGATCTCTAGATTCACTGATCTTTATAAGGAGGTTTACATGTTTTTAGAACTTTGGATTCCTCCTGTTAATATATCTTTAATTATAGGGATATTCTTCAGTCAATTATGCAGAAATATAGAGGGAATATATTTTATTCTCCACACTACTTATCTAAATTACTGCAAGTCCAGAGAATGAGATCAGGTGAGACAATTTTAAAGAGAAGGTTACCAAGCCTAGCCATACTCAGACCTCTAGACAATAGTGCTTTGCTCATGTCCATTGTGAGAGGAACAAACTGACAATGAACTCACACAGCACAAAAAAAGTAGTTTTCCTAAATGTTCCACTTTTATTTCTGCTTCCTAAGACATTACTTTTTTCAATAGACAAAGCAGTTTCTTGAAAGATTAGTGTTTTCAGAGTCTGTAATGTTTAGAAGAAAATAACAATGGTCTCATAGGAATATAACCCCAGGTTTTGTATTTGATGCATGACAGGCTAAACTGAGGGCTGAATGCAAGAAGAATGAATAAACTGGCAGGTCTCAACCTGATTGTGATGGGGAAGCTCTTGACACAACCTTCCACTTTTACTTTCTCTCTGATCGCAGAGGGCCTAAGTACTTTATTTATATATCAGAATTTGATGTACACCTCATATCTTTATCTAATTGTATACTTAGAGTAGTTATATAACATGTTTACTTTAAAACATTTTCTGGAATAGTCATCAAAATAAGAATCTATAGCTTCTATGTCGTGTGTTTATCCTTTTCTAGATAAGTGCTACTTTATTCAAAATGTGCTTATTGTTTCTTTAACTATAGATTTTTTTACTTTCATTTACTTTCATTTTTTTATTTTTGCTATTTTCCCTACAGAAGTAAGGTTTTAATGGAGAAAAACTACAATTCTTCACATATTATTGAACTGTGATGAACTCTAAGTTTGTATTTATAAGATTTAAAAAACATGTCTCAAGATTATTTAAAGAAGACACATGATTTTTGTGATTTGTAGATTCTATTTGTTCACTTTTTAATAGAAAAATTGTTTAATTGTTTAGGTTTCAGGTATATAGGTTTATATATCAATATCTTTATAAACAATAATATGAAAGCACCAGAATTCTAGTTTCCTATTTTTTTTTTTTGCAGTACTTAAAGCCTACTACTCTGTATTCAGAGATAGACTATAAATCCTACTGTGAAATGGACCAGGTGCATGTAAGGCAAGCACCAGATACACTGTGTTATCTCATAGGCCCCAAAATTCTATTTTTGTGTAAGGCATCACCAAGATGATATCAGTGAGCAAAGATTACTACAATGACTCTTTTTGTTGTTTTTAATTTTTATATCATATTAGTTATTTATTTTAGCAATTGGGGAAAATTATTTTTTACATTAAATTGTTGGCCATTGATTGCTGAAACTCTCACTTATACAATGTCAATGTCAATTGCCTTGCATTCATCAATCCTGGATTCAATCACCAGAAACCAAAGTTCACACTAGATTACAGAGTTTAGAGCCAAGTGTAAACCCTGAGCACAGCTGGGTGCAATCTAAACAAAAACAAACAAAAAGTTTTTAACACTGAAATAATAGTACAAAGCCTAGTTTTATCTGTTCTGTCTTTGTTCTATGCTACTGTTAGGATCCAGTATCAAAGAACAAGACCACACAATTGGAGTAAAACTAAACAAAACTTGATTCCATCAACCACAAGTCCCATATAGATTAGTTTCTCAGAGGATATGACCCCTGCCAACATCATAAGCTGGTTTATGTAGGAAGTATAAATACAGAGATTCTAGCTTCTGATGATGTTTAAAATGATTGGCTTTTGTCTAAGGTACCTTCATACTGCTTCTTCATGTCCTACCCATTAAGGCTACTTAATATGGCCAGGTAGGTTTGGGTAGTGTTAATGGAAACTTAGGCTTGAGAAAGAGAATTCTAACATGTGGTTTACAACAGTGGTCCTTACAAAATGGCACTCCTTCTTGTTCAGAATCCATGGCCCACACTAACTTGTAAACACATATTTGCTCCTACATCTTAGTGTTCATAATATTGAAACCCCATTCTCCCTGAGGAATATGATTTTGGGTAATTATTTTTTTTTGATTTTGAGTTTTTCAAGTCTAACCACATGTGTTGTCTGTTTCTGAATACTTAATATAAAAATATTTATTTTTTTAATTCCAAAAGCTCAGCCATTTACTCTGAATAATAACTGATCCTAAAGTATCCAGCAATATCTCCTTATTTTTAGTAAATTCCATATTTGATTTATCTCAGTAAACACTGATAGTTTGGAAAAATTATATCAGAAGATACTATCCTGAAGTTCTACTTTAGTAAAATTTTAGTCTTTTTGTTATATATTTCTCAGATATTTTTAGATTCAACTACATAGAGGCAATGCACACCACATTGTTTCATTCATTTAAAGAATTGTATTTTATTAAAGTACTACATTTTTTATTTACAAATTTATTCATGATTTTATGCATACAATGTTCCAGTACCATTCCTGCCACCAGTATTAACTTTCCTTCACCAGTGCTTTCAGATTTTCTCTCACCCTCAGATTGACATCTGGACTGGTACCTTTTCAAGTTTTCTGGTAAGGAATGATGCAGTTAAATATATAAACAAAAGCAATATTAAAATCATAAGACTATACATGTGTTATCCTTTTCAATGTCATGCATAATCTTGAATGAGAGTGTGGAAAATATGTACTTAAATTATGTGGGTAAAATATCTAAATTCATTGAGACTTTATCAAATAGAACTTGAAATAATTTATAACAATTATGTTGAGTGTAATAAATCAAATGGATAGAGATAAACATAGAATAGTCTAACTCATTTGTGGTTTTTTTGTTTTGTTTTGTTTTGGGGGCCACACCCGTTTGATGCTCAGGGATTATTCCTGGCTAAGCGCTCAGAAATCACCCCTGGCTTGAGGGGACCATATGGGACACTGGGGGATCGAACCATGGTCCTTCCTTGGCTAGCGCTTGCAAGGCAGACACCTTACCTCTAGCGCCACCTCACCGGCCCCTCATTTGTGGGTTTTAAGAAAATTAAAAAAAAAGAGTATAGTAAAATACCCAGAGACAATAGAGATGAGGACCAGAAGGACCAGACCATGATATAAAGCTAACCACAAAGAGTGATAAGTGCAGTTAAAGAAATATATTAACAACTACCATGACATATATATATATATATATATATATATATATATATATACACATATACACAGAGAGAGAGAGAGAGAAATGCAATGCCTGTCTTGAAGATAGGCAGAAGAGATAAATGGGGGGCATTGGTGGCTGAAAAGTTATACTGGTGAAGAGCGGTTTGCATTTTATGGCTGAAACCCAATTATGAATATGTTTGTAACCATTTGCTTAAATAAAGAAATTATTATTTAAAAATTACAAATTAAAAGTTAGGTATTATTATAAAAAATTATTATATTACAAAATGGATTCTATAGGAACCCTACTTTGAGGGCTTATTTTTCTATTAATGTATAGATTTTGTTCTTTTTTTTACACATTTCCTTTATGTATATTTTCTATGCAAATATATTTAGATTTGACAACTTGTTCATTTTCTATTTCCAAAACAGGAAAGTTCTATAAAGGAATTCTAGAATTACTTTTAATATTTTTTTAAAAAAGAAATATTTGCATACTTGTATATTTTCTTTGTTCAAAGAATAAAAAGGAGTGGGTGATTCTATCTAAAGATGAGTTTCATTGGACTTTAAAAAGTTCACTGACTAGTTTATATAAATCATATATCTAGATATGAAACTCATGATGTGTTCTTACTCTTTTTTATTAATATCTTTATTTAAACACCTTGATTACAAATATGATTGTAGTTGGGTTTCAGTCATGTAAAGAACACCCCCATTCACCAGTGCAACATTTTCACCACCAATGTCCCAAAGCTCCCTCCTCCCCACCACACCCCCACCTATATTCTAGACAGGCTTTCCACTTCCCTCATTCATTCACATTGTTATGATAGTTCTCAGTGTAGTTATTTCTCTAACTGCACGCACCATTCTTTGTGATGAGCTTCATGTCCTGAGCTTGACCTTCCTGCCCTCCTCTCTTTGTCTATGAGGATTATTATAAAAATGTCTTATTTTTCTTAAAACCCATAGATGAATGACACTATTCTGTGTCTATTTCTCTCCCTCTGGTTTATTTCACTCAGCATATTAGATTCTAAATTTTGTTCTTTAAAGAATAGATTCTGTTTGAGAATTTAGAAGAAGTTAAGGGGTATAATTTAATCTAAGTGCAAGAGGGTAAGAATGTTTGTAATCATGGTGCTTAGATAAAAAAATTATTTTGCAAAAATGTACTGATAAAACTAGAGTCCATAATTTAAAAACAAGAGCTGTTTAATGAATAGTTTTAGGCTAAGTAAACAATGATGTTACACACATATACCATGTGTGTTTCAGCCATTTATATTTCTTTATTGAGGAAATGTCTGTTCATTTCTTCTCCCAATTATTTGATGGGGTAGGACATTTTATTTTTTGTCAAGTTCTGTCCGTACTTTGTATATCTTAGATATTAGCTTTTTTATTTGATGCATATTGAGTGAACAGTTTCACCCATTCTTTGAGTGACCTTTCATCCTCATCGCTAAAGCAATACTAAGAGGAAAATTTATAGATTTGTAAGCATTTATCAGTAAGAAAACTAAGCCTATATATCTAATAAACACAGTTTATAAAATTGCAACATAATCAACAAAATGAACCAAAAATAGGAAAATGGAAGGAAATAATAAAGTTTATAGTAGAAATCAATGAATGCGAAATCCAAAAAATAGTCAGATCAATAATATGAAATATCAATAAAAGTAAGAATTGGTTTTTTGAAAAACTAAACAAGATCTATAAAACACTAGCAAAATTTATAAATAAAGAAAGAAATAGAAACTTAGTAAACCAAAATAGAAATAAAAAGGTGGGGTGAAGTGATAGCATAGCAGTAAGGTATTTGTCTAGCATGCTAGCCTGCGGATGACCTGGGACAGACCATTGTTCAATCACTGGCATCTCATGTGGTCCCCCACCCTGCCAGAAGTTACTTAAGAGCATAGAGTCAGAAGTAACCCCTGAGTGATGACACCAGGTGTGGCCCCCCCAAAACAAACAACAACAAAGAAATGAAAAGGGGGAAATTACTACAGATAATACAGAAATTCAAAGGATAATCAGTGAGTATTTTGAGAAACTTTAATGCCAAAAAACATGAAAACCTGGAAGAAAGGGATAATTTCTTAGACTCTTCTAACCTTCTAAAGTTAAAATAAGATAATGTTCCATACTTGAACAGAACCATCACTATTGAGGGAATAGAAATGGTAATCAAAAGTCTTCCCTTAAAAAAGACCAGGCCCAGATGGATTCACTAATGAATTCTTTAAATCCTCCAAGAGGACCTACTGCCTAACATTTTAGGCTTATTCAGGAAATTGAAGATACAAGAACACTCCCAAACAATTTTTTGTAGTTAACATTTTGGTATCACCCTGATACCAAAAGTAGAAAGAGATGCCACAAAAAAGAAAAGAATTGCAGTTGAATACAGATACAAAGTTCTCAACAAAATCTTAGCAGATAGAATCCAAGGTCTCATCAAGAAAGTCATACACCGGGGCCGGGGGGGTGGCGCTAAAGGTAAGGTGCGCCTGCCTTACCTGCGCTAGCCTTGGACGGACCGCGGTTCGATCCCCCGGTGTCCCATATGGTCCCCCAAGCCAGGAGCAACTTCTGAGCGCATAGCCAGGAGTAACCCCTGAGCGTTACCGGGTGTGGCCCAAAAACCAAAAAAAAAAAAAAAAAAGAAAGTCATACACCATGACCAAGTATTATTCCGGAGATGCATAATTCAATTTATGCAAGTCAATCAACATAATAGCTACATCAAAAAAATTTTTTAAAAAACACATCATTATATCAATAGATGCATATAAAGCTTTTGATAAGGTCAAACACCCATTCATGATAAAAACTTTCAACTAGATTGGAATGGAGGAAACTTTTCTCAATATATTTAAGGCCATTCACCACAAGCCTATGGCAAATATTATAACCAATTGAGAAAAACTGAAATCTTTTTCCCTAAGGTATAGAAACAAGGCAAGATTGCCCCCTCTTGTCACTTCTATTCAACAAAGTACTGGAAGTACTTGCTATAACAATTAGGCAATAAAAAGATATCAAGGGCATCTAAATAGGAAAGGATGAAATCAAACTTTCTCTGTTTGCAAATGACATGATACTATACTTAGAATATCCAAAGACTCTACCAAAATGCTCCTAGAATCAGTAGATTTGTATTGCAAAGTGGTAGGCTACAAAATTTAGTGACCTTCATATTCACAACTAATGACAGAGAGGAAATAGACATTAAAAATACAATCCCTTGTGGGCTAGAGTGATAGTAAGCCACAGAGCGTTTGTCTTGCACATGGATGACACAGATAAGATCTGGGCTCAATCCCTGCCATCCCAAATGATCCCCCAATCCAGGAGCATCCCCTGAGTGTCACTGGTTGTGGCCCCTAAACCAAGAAAAAATATAAACCCATTCACAATAGAACTACAGAAATTTAAATACCTTGGAGTCAACTTAACCAAAGAAGTGTAAGACCTATACAAGGAAAACCATAAAACATTGTTTCAAGAAATAAAAGACAAAAGAAAATGAATACATATACTCTGTTCATGGATTGGAGGATTGGCATAATTAAAATGGCAATAAAGCAGGTAAGATACTTATCTTATACACACCCAACCTGGATTCCTACCCCAGGACCCAATATAGTCACTCAACCAGGAATAATATCAAAGCAGAAAGCCAGGAGTCAGCCCTGAATACCACCAGGTTTGACCCCAAAATAAAAAAGACAAGTATGTCTATGAATGTTTCAGTAAGAAATGAGAGATAGATAGTTACAGTAAATGGTCTTGTTATAATTTCTTTTTTGAATTGTCAATTGTACCTCAATTTCCAAAGAAAGAGAATAATACCTTGTTTAGCTTTAAAATGGCCTGCCTACTTTGAAGTAAACGTTTTTAGTTCTATTTTATATAGGTTGGTATTTTAAAATGAAATTTTCACTTTAAGTGGTAAATTGAGAATCAGTTTAGAATGGTTTTATTGCTATTATAACTTTAAATGTGGATTCTGAACAATTCAGAGTTTTTAGTGTGAAAAATTTGTATTAAATATATATACATCTGTGTCCATATATTTGTATGTGTATATAAGATCACTTTCAAATTGTAACATTTCATAAGATATCATATTTTAGAGAATAATACTCTTTACTATACTTTTATGCATAAAATCATGGTTTTATTTTTGAGAATGGAGTTGATCTGTTATACTGATTTTATTATGTCATTCCAAAGGTTTGATCATATGTTTTCCCCTAAAGGTAAAAACCCAACGAAATCTAATTTACAAGTTTGTCTATTAATATTTCAGTATGGTCTGGTTCTTTAGGAATTTTCTCAGTTTGCATTTTTAGTGTTTCATGTAGACAGATTAATATATTTTATACAACACGTTTTCTACATTTACTTTAAGACTATTTTCAGTATATGGGTTAACAGACGATCACTTGGAAGAATCGTGCAATGGCCTTCTTTCCCAACTCAGCAGAGCTGAGAAGCATGTGATTAGAGAAAGCAAGATGCCTTCATGTTTATACTGTCTACTGAAGCCTAATGCCTCTTTTAATAAGATTTGTACATTGTTTTCAAGAAATAGATGAAATATTTTCTCTCTAAAGCCAAAAATAAATTAATAAAATGGCAATGGTCCCCAAAGCATTATACAATTTAATGTAAAATTTTTCTTTAGAATATCTCAATATACCCAAAACATAGTTAATAATCAGAAATATCACTTGATACAATAGTTGTAAAATTATAATCATTATAATATTGACAAAAGTATCTTACATAAAAGGTGTTAAGCATTTTACTAGGCACTATAAAACATTAAGAAAGGAAAAAACATAATTAGAACTAGTGATTAGGTACAGTGGTTTAGATATTTGCCTTGTTCTTAGCTGATCTCATTTTAATTTCTGCCACCACATATGGTCCTTCAAGCACCACCAGGAATGATTTAAATATATCTCAAACTATACACACATATTTTCAAAGAAACTAGAATCTGCTTATCAAGAAAAAATATAATTTATAAAGAAAATTTTTATGAAAAATGTTTTCTCATCTTACAAGGACAAGATTAACTTAGGCTCCATCTTAAAATTTACTTACTTAATTATGAAGGCAGGGGAAAAGACAATAAATCTCATATTAAATCTAAAATACCACTCATGTCACAATATTTTTTCTTATACTCTTTGGCTAATGTATGAAAAAGATAGAGCATAGAGATGATAAGTCTAATGAGATATTTGCTGATAAATCTAATGAGATATGTGGCTGACTTGAGTTTTATTATTATTTATTATTATTTATTATTCATATTAAATCAGAAATTCCACTTATGTCACAATATTTTTCTTATACTATTTGGCTAATGTATGGGTAAGATAGAGCATAGAGATAATAAGTCTAATGAGATATTTGCTAATAAGTCTAAAGAGATATGTGGCTGACTTGAGCTTTATTCTCTGAACCATATATGTTTCTCTGATCATGACTGGTAAATATCCCTAAATATAAAGACAATAGTAAGCCCTGAGAATAGTAGGTATGGCCCAACCACTTCTCAAATTAATTAATTGAGAGATAACTCTCTAAGCATGCTACCTAACATTGAGAAAATAAAATAATTAAATGTAAGATAAAATAAGACAGTGTGAGTCATGAAATAAAGACAGGGAACTCCATAATCAAGTTAGACATCTGCTGGATGTTGAAACTCAAATATGTGTTGCTTTTTTAAGAGAAAGATAACTGTAAGGTCACTAGGGATTTTATTGTCTCAGCAAAGAAATAAAGTGCCACTGTTAGTCAACTGCAAGAGTTCTGGAACATGTGGTTTCCCTAAATATAGGATTGGAGGATTGGAATCAGTTTAAATGATATTATGTACTTGATGAATAAATTTTGATGACAAGGTGAAAATGCAATATATTTTGCTCACTCTCAAAAAAATAAAACTCTGCTTTTCAGTTAACTTAAAGTACAATTATAACAAAATTTCCTTATCTATTTCAGTCTAAATTCTTTATTTTCTTACCTGCTAAATGATAATTAAATCAATTCCTTTACAAATATATCATGATGTGATATCATAACCTACAGTACATACATGTGCCTCCACAATTACTTTATAATACCTCATTTTTATAAGAAGAAGTCTTAAACCTAAACAGAACATACTGATCAAAAGACTTGCCCCACAGTAAGTGTCTGTTTGTGTGATAATGAATGTAGATCTAACTAAATTAAGGATGTTGATAACTTTTCATGATTGGTTGGGGAGATATCTGAAACTAATAGAATACTAAAAGAATTTTAGGGAACATAGATTTTAAATAATATTAAGACTAATTATTTCATTAAATAATAAGTGTGATGCTGAGAATTGCTTAAGAGATAGAGCACATTTGTTGCATCAGGGAGGCCATGGAATTATTCCTTGGTAGCCCATTGCTACCTTAGGATGTTACAAACAGTATGTTACACCCCACAGCAAAAATAACAATGATACTGACAACAACAATAATAATGAACCTGAAGAATTAAAAATTAATGTATTTTTCTAAAATTATTTCACCACTAATATAGCTGCAAATATATAACCTGAACACAAGGGTCTTCTTTCTTGTGCTGAAGATGTAACCATATATGACCTTTCTTCCCTCTGAGAGCAAAGCATTATATCACACCTAACATCTCTTTGTGAATTTTAATCAACTTTCTCTTTTTTCTCTTTTTAATACAGTTCCTTAATTGTCATCCAAAGATACTTTACAATCTACTCATTGTCCACAGGAGCAATATAGATGTTATCTTTCATCCATACTGAAATAGTGGCCCAATTCTTTGCCGACAAAACTTTACATATTTAAATATATTAAAAGAAGTGCCACAAGATATTGTTGGTGCATCTGGGGGCCAACGAATAAAGTCCAACATTTCCCGTAACTTGTTATAAACATGAAATCTATACAAAGTTACTCTTCTACCAGTATTGCTTATAAAACAGATCTCACAGGGAGAAAATCAAACAATCAAATAACTAATCTAGTGGGCAAAATTGACACTATATGAGGATATTTGAAAAGAGTTATAGATGTGAGGGAATACATCTGAGATATACAAAAGAATGCATGTGACCCTTTTATGTTTTAAAAAGAAAAAAATGAAAGAAAACAGGGGTATTTGAAGACAACAGGTGATAGTTGAGTTTGAGACATGTTTTGTGGCATTACAGAACCCTATATTGTCCTTGAACTAGGGGTTATGCTGAAGCTGATTCCAGTATCATGCAACAGTCCATAGTTTGATGGGGGCATGAGGGGCCACCAAGCATGGGTCAACAGGCATGTTGGTTGTAGTTGTTTGTATAGGCATGAGCTGAGGACCGAGAGGGTGTCATTCAATGAGGAGCTGGATGGTGGTGTTGGAGCAGAAGGTCAGTCTTGGTGATTTTCCCCATGTGAGATTTGTTTTATAAGCAATACTGGTAGAAGATAACTCTGTATAGATTTCACGTTTATACCAAGTTACGGGAAATGTTGGAATTTATTGTTGGCCCCCAGATGCACCAACAATATCTTGTGGCATTGCTTCTCTTTTGCATAAGCACATTAAAGTGGTAAAAATAATACATATGCAAACAAGTTTTTATCTAATAGAGATGGGAACACAAATTTGGTAATGTAATTAGGCCTTTTACCCTGAACATTGGCATAATGATTTGGCTCAGGTCTCAGAAGAATGGGCATCGCCCACACACACCTGATCTATGAAAACAACCACAATTGTCTTTAACATTCCCAGGATCCAAGCCTCTACCAGAGAAGACCTACCACTGCTTTGGCATTGACTTACTCCAAAGAGTACTCCCAACACCCAGGCGACTCAGCAACAGTCTGCATGCAGGGCAGATTGCTCTGCATTTAATGATATGCTAAAACTAGAGGATGCTCCACATCAGCCTGACATCAACGAAAGAAATGCACAGAATCCAGAGTCTTTAAATATAAAACTCTGATACAAGCTATAGCTAAAGTGTACAAAAGTTTCACCGGGACCTTGAGAATGACTGGAGTTGGATAGACTGGTATGCCTGGAACCCAGAGTCTGTCTTATGCCAATAAACTTCTGGGGTGAGGCCTTTTTGTAATCAAGTCAAGGACTTTTTTTCCATTTTCTCCATTTTTCTGGACCTATGCAAACATTGGCGATTGCCACTATCACACCTTTACTATATATATATTTACTCTTATCCTTTAAGGAAAAAAATACAACTTACTGAACTTAAAAACAAATTACTGTAGTAAAGTGCCTGTCTCGAATGCAGGTAGGGGATGGGAAGTGGGGAGGGGGTAATGTTGCACTGGTGAAGGGGGGTGTTCTGGTTATGACTGTAACCCAAATATGATTATGTTACTTAAATAAAAAATATATTTAATAAAAAATATATTAAAAGCAGAATAGGAGGCTACAGCAATAACAGAGTAGTATGGTGTTTGCCTTGAACATGGCTGACCTGATTTCAGTCCCTGGCCAGCAATATGTTCTCTAGACTTGCCAATAGTGATCTCTTATTGCAAAGTCAGTAGTAAGCTCTGAGCACAGTAAGTATAGCCCCAAACCAAAAAATAAATAAAAACATAAAAGTTTCCATTTCACTTATTATGTTAGCCTTCCTCTGTGCCATCTGTGCCATTGATTTACCTTCGTTTTAATAGATTAAGTATATAATAATTGTGAGCATATTTTCATTCATGACTAATAGAAAATGTATTTTAAGATAATATATGTGCTATGTTTTTTATTTTATTTGTTTTTCCTGAAATTTCCAGAAGGTCTCAGGGTGCCCTGGGGTACTTTTATGATCCCAGCAAAGCAGGTGATGATTCAGTACTCATGCCTGAGGATGTAATGCTGCTCATGTCATGTGGTGCTGCAGATTATCCATGGCACTTTTGTGATATTTGGATCATCCAGTTTCAGAGCCAGTAGAGATCTGGAACTCTACAGAGCTAATACCCATGAGAGCTTGGGGGTGCCAACGATGAACCAAAATCTGCAGCATTCAAGTCATACACCTTAATCCTTCTCTTTGACCTCTTACTCTGTAATATGTTTTAGGTAACTTCATTATTCAATAAACAATTTCACTTCTACTTCATCTGCCAAAGTTATTTTTTTTGGTGGTTTTTGGGCCACACCTGTTTGACTCTCAGGGGTTACTCCTGGCTATGTGCTCAGAAATTGCTCCTGGATTGAGGGGGACCATATGGGATGCTGGGGGATTGAACCACGGTCTGTCCTATGCTAGTGCTTGCAAGGCAGACACCTTACCTCTAGCGCCACCTTTCTGGCCCCCAAAATTATTTTTATAAAGCTAATTTCAGAATTAAACACCAATATCTTCTGGCATACTGAGCACTAGAGTAAAATTATTTAATATATTTAAACAACTAGGTTGAGATTGTATCAGAGCATGTTCAGGGTTCATTTTTATAAAATTGTTTTTTTGTGGGGCAAGAGTGATAGCACAGCTGTCAGGTGTTTACCTTGCACATGGTCAACTTGGGACAAACTAGAGTTAAATTCCCCACATCCCATATGGTCTCCTGAGCCCTCCAGGGGTGATTTCTGAGCAGAGAACCAGGAGTAACTTCTGAGCTGGGTGTGTCTCCCAAAAACAAAAAAAAACACACAAAATAAATAAAAATAAATTTGTTTTTGTGAATTTAAAACATATTTATTTCCCACTTCTTTCAGAAAGAATTGTGAATTAAATATTTGAATTATCTAGGTTGAAGTGATAGCATAGTAGTAAGGTGGCTTGAACACGACTGACCTGGGACAGACCTGGGTGTGATCCGTGGCATCTCATATGGTCCCATCACATATTCTGCCAGGAGCGACTTCTGAGTGCAGAACCAGGAGAACCCTCTGAGCATTTCTGGGTGTGGCCCCATAACAAAACAAAACAAAACAAAACAAAAACAAGTAAAAAAACAATTATTGTAATTATTAGAGTTGATTAGAATCATTTCTGATTTGATGTATTATAGACTTATGTTATGTTCCCAAATTTAGCTGAAAAATAGTGGGCAGGAACATAAGTCTTTACAGAAGTGTACCAAGAAGCAGAGGAATAAAGGGACTTTTCATAAAGCAACTAATGTGCTAAAAATATATTTTCTAAATATATATATATATATAGTGACAATACACTATTAGGCTATCAGTCTAGTCAAAATTTATTTATTGATGTTTGCTGCATGTTTGACCTACTGAGAAAGAAACTAAGATCAGACTAATTTAAAAACATGATTTCATATTTTGATCACAGTTGATCACCAATTCTCTAAGTATCCAACTTTAATGGTCCAATTAGAATATCTTCCCTGATAATATTGAATTGTTATTATAAAAGAAATTTCTGGTACCAGAAAGATAGTTCTTACTTGCAACAGACCCAGTTTTTAACTATGAGCCTGAGTGCAGAGCCACGAGTAAACTCTGAGTACTACTAGATATGTACCTGTCTCTGATCCTGCTCTACCCACCCCCAGCCAGGGAAAAGCAAAAGATTTACCAATTATTTATCTCTTTAGCATCTCCCAAATAATTTCATTATAAAATTGTGATACTTAGTATTTTAAATCTTTCTTAATTAGCCTTTTATTGACGTGAGGGATTTGACTTATTAGAAACCTAGAAATATGTGAAAGATGCACTGTGAGGAAAAAAAAGTGCACTCAAATAACATTATATGTATTAAATATCTCACAAAAATTTAACAAAAATTTCTCAACTTGGAACAAATAAGAGAGCATGGTAAGACCACAGGAAAAACAGTTCACAAACACAGTAAAAACAAATAACTGATATAAAAATTTAAAATATATTATTTATCATTGAGCCAAACTGAAGTGTTTAAGGACCACCTTACAAAATATGGTAAAAGATCATTGGCTTTCAGACTTCTCTGCACTGAAAAATTGTGCCATCAACTGAAAAATTTTAGATGTGACTTACTTGACATTTGATTAGCAGTGTGGAATAATACTTTCATACTCTTATTTATTCTTATCCCTCATTTTTTTTCCTATGGAAAAGGAAGGAAATATAAGAAACTCTATATCCCTTCATTAGCCATAAAAATGTACTGTTCAGTTAAGGTTGAAGACATCAGTTACCAGACTCAAAGGCAAAGAGAGGAGATTTGAGGCCAGGCTCAGATCTGCATGGTAGCCACTACTGTCGTGCTTGGGGAAGGTGGTGCAGAGAGGGGACCTGCAACTTCTTGCAGGTAAAAGGAGAGAAAAACTTGAGGGCAGGCTTGGACTGGCATGGTTGCCACCACTGTTGTGCTTGTAGAAGGCAGAGCAGAGAGGAGACCTGAATCTTCTGGCAGGTAACAGGAGGGAGGAGTCCTGAGGGCTGGTCAAACCTCAGTGACCACTGCCATCATACCATCATAAGGCTGTACTCCAAAGAAGGGTCCCAGCCCCACACCACAGGTGAAAAAGGAGGGCTGAAACCCGAGGACAGAACACTTTAAGCCACAAAATGCAAAGAAATATGGGTAAAATAAAGAAAACACTAGCACCTAGGAAAATAGAAATGAATCCTGGTAAGTTTTCAATTCCACCAAAATGCACTACCCTAATAAATGAGGACCTAAAAGTGGCAATAAATGACATAACAATAAAAATCAAGTAATTACTAACCAGCGAGTTTAAGAAATCCATAGATAAACAATTCAACCTAATCAAAGAATAAGTCCTACATTAGATGAGAGAATACATACAAACGGAATTAAGGGGCCACTGGACTCTGCTGGATCTCAGATGCCAGTACCCCTATCTGACACTCTTCTGTGCTGTCCTGCAATTTCGGCCTGATTTCATCCTGTGTGTGGCTCATCTGCAGACAGCTTGCCTTCCCATGAGCCTTCCGTGGAGGTGAGTCGACACGCCCAGAAAGGGAGGAGCCACTGAACTCTGCTGGATCTCAAATGCCAGCACCCCTATCTGCCTCTCCTCTGTGCTGTCCTGCATTTTCAGCCTGATTCCATCCTGTGTGTGGCTTATCTGCAGATGGCCCACCTTCCCGTGAGCCTTCTGTGGAGGTGAGTTGACACGCCCAGAAAGGGGGGAGCCTCTGAACTCTGCTGGATCTTAGATGCCAGCACCCCTATCTGCCTCTCTTCTATGCTGTGCTGCATTTTCGGCCTGATTCCGTCCTGTGTGTGGCTCATCTGTGGATGGCCCACCTTCCCGTGAGCCTTCCATGGAGGTGAGTCGACATGCACAGAAAGGGAGGAGCCACTGAACTCTGCTGGATCTCAGATGCCAACACCCCTATCTGCCTCTCTTCTGTGCTGTGCTGTATTTTTGGCCTAATTTCATCCTGTGTGCGGCCCATCTGCGGACAGCCTGCCTCCCCATGAGCCTTTCATGGAGGTGAGTCGTCATGCTCAGAAAGGGAGGAGCCACTAAACTCTGCTGGATCTCAGATGCCAGCACCCCTATCTGCCTCTCCTCTGTGCTGTCCTGCATTTTTGGCCTGATTTCGTCTTGTGTGTGGCTCATCTGCAGACAGCCTGCCTTCCCATGAGCCTTCCATGGAGATGGCCTGCCTTCCCATGAACCTTCCGTGAAGGAAGCCCAAGAAGCTACAAAGAAGCCTGAACAATTGACTGGAAACCTCTGATCCCAAACTTTTATCATCAACTGAAACTATGCCTGCCCAGTGGGGCCAGACTGTGAAAATTGTGAGTGCTGCCTGTCTCTGTCTGTCTACTTACTGTCCTGTTGCATGAACCTCTTGGAAGTGGGCCGAAAAGAGGCTCCAGCAGAACACTTTGGCTCCACTTTGCTACACGGTCATGAGCTCTTTCTAAGAAAAGAACACCATCACAACAAGAAGGAAAAATCACATTAAGAACTGTGCTGGATCACTGAAGCCCAACATTTCTCTCCAGACTGTCTTCTCTGCTGCGTGCTCGGGCCTAAGATTTGATCCTCTGTGAGGCTTCATCCACCGAGGACTCCCCTCCCTTGGAGGCAAGTAGACCCATCCAGAAAGGGCAGAGCCAGAGGAGTGTGCAACCTGTATCATTTAGACAATGAATACCACCACGACACGTAGAAAAACCCACAATACAAGTGTGACAATGGGAAAACAATGTAGGCCAGCATCAGACATAGAGAATGAAGATGATAATTCTGATGACCAGATAATGACCAACCAACTAATCAACCTCTCAGATAAGAACTTTAGACAAGGAATATGGAAGATGCTCAAAGAACACAAAGAAACCATGGATCGAGTTGAACAGAACACTAATAAGAACCAAGAAAATATGAAGACAGAAATCACAAAACTCCAAACTGAAATAACATGTCAACTAACAGGCCTGAAAAACTCAGTAAACGAAGTGAATGACAAAATGGATAAGCTCTGGGACAGGGTATCAGAAGCTGAGAATAGACTTGGTGCTGTGGAAGATGACATACATAACAATTCCATACAGCAGGAGAGATTGGGAAAAAAACTTAAATCAAATGAACAGACAATGGAAAAATTAGCCAAAGAATGGGAATAGATGAAAATAAAAGTCCATGATAAGATCAACAGAAACAACAAGAATCATTGGAGTCCCAGAGACCCAGGAAGAAAATTTCCAGGAAGAATCAACGGTCAAGAACATCATTAAAGAGAAACTCCCAGAGCTAAAGAATATATGTGATCAAATCCTGCATTCTCGAAGGGGACCAAACAAAAGAGACCCCAGAAAAAATACCCCAAGACACATTCTAGTCACAATGATGAATCCCACAGATAGAGACAGAATTCTGAAAACAGAAAGATCAAAAGGGGAAATTACATTCAAGTGAGCATCCTTGAGATTTACAGCAGACCTGTCACCAGAAACACTCAATGACAGAAAGCAGTGGTGGGATATTATGACAAGACTAAATGATATGAATGTTGCACCTAGAATACTGTACTCAGCAAAACTCACTTTCCGGTTTGATGGAAGAACACATGGTTTCACAGACAAAAAAACAGCTCAGAAACTTTACAGACTCAAAACCAGTCTTAAGAGAAAAACAGAAAGACCTAATTTAAGACAAGACTAACCAAAAGACACACCAAATTTCGATATAAAGATGGCATTAAATCCCAGGACAATTCTTTCTCTCAACGTCAATGGAATAAATGCACCAGGTAAGAGACACAGAGTAGCTAAATGGGATCAAAAAACTCAATCCAACCTTCTGCTACCTACAAGAAATGCACCTGAATAGTCAGAACAAACATAGACTCAAAATAAAAGGCTGGAGAAAAATTATCCAAGCAAACAACACCCATAAAAAAGCTGGAGTGGCCATACGAATATCAGATAATGCAAACTTTATACTCAGGAAGGTTGTAAGGGACAAAGATGGACATTTTATATTAATCAAGGGGTATGTACAGCAGGAAGAAATAACTCTCCTAAACATATATGCACCGAATGAGGGGCCAGCAAAATATTTAATACAACTGTTGACAAATCTGAAAAATAATATCAATAACAACACAATAATTTTGGGGGACCTCAACACCGCTTTGTCAACACTGGATAGGTCAACCAGCTTCTAGAAACAATAGACTCATACAGCAAGGTGGCAGGCTACAAAATTAACACACAAAAATCAATGGCCTTTCTATACACCAATAGTAATAAGGAAGAAATGGACATTAAGAAAAACAACCCCATTCACAATAGTGCCACACAAACTCAAATATCTTGGAATCAACTTGACTAAAAATGTGAAGGTCCTATACAACAATAACTGTAAAACTCTGTTCCAAGAAATAAGAGAGGACACGCGGAAATGGAAACACATACCTGATCATGGATTGGCAGGATTAACATCATCAAAATGGCAATACTCCCCAAGGCATTATACAGATTTAATGCTATCCCTCTAAAGAAACCCATGACATTCTTCAAAGAAGTGGATCAGGCACTTTTGAAATTTGTTTGGAACAATAAACACCCTAGAATAGCTAAAGCAATCATTGGGAAAAAGAATATGGGAGGAATTATTTTCCCCAACTTTAAACTTTACTACAGAGCAATAGTTATCAAAACAGCATGGTATTGGAATAAGGACAGGACCTCAAATCAGTGGAATAGGCTTGAATACTCAGGAAATGTTCCCCAGACATAATCACCTAATTTTTGATAAAGGAGCAGGAAATTCTAAATGGAGCAGTGAAAGCCTCTTTAACAAGTGGTGTTGGCACAACTGGCTAGCCACTGGCAAAAAATTGAACTTAGACCCCTAGCTAACATCACTTATGAAGGTAAAATCCAAATGGATTAAAGACCTCAATATCAGACCCAAAACCATAAGATATTTAGAACAACACATAGACAAAATACTCCAGGACATTTAGACTAAAGGCATATTCAAGGAGGAAACTGCACTCTCCAAGCAACTGAAAGCAGAGATTAACAGATGGGCTAAGAAGCTTCTGCACCTCAAAGGAAATAGCGCCCAGGATACAAGAGTCCCCCACTTTGTGGGAGAAACTATTCACCCAATACCCATCAGATAAGGGGCTAATCTCCAAAATATACAAGGCACTGACAGAACTTTACAAGAAAAAAACAGCTAATCCCATCAAAAAATGGGGAGAAGAAATGAACAGACACTTTGACAAAGAAGAAATAGAAATGGCCAAAAGACACATGAAAAAATGCTCCACATCACTAATCATCAGGGAGATGCAAATCAAAACAACTCTGAAGTACCACCTCACACCACAGAGAATGGCACACATCAAAAAGAAGGAGAAGAAGCAGTGTTGGCGGGGATGTGGAGAGAAAGGAACTCTTATCCACTGCTGGTGGGAATGCTGTCTAGTTCAACCTTTATGGAAAGTGATATGGAGATTCATCCAAAAACTGGAAATCGAGCTCCCGTACGATCCAGCTGTACCACTCCTAGGAATATACCCTAGGAACACAAAAATGCAATACAAAAACCCCTTCCTTACACCTATATTCATTGCAGCACTATTTACCATAGTAAGACTCTGGAAGCAACCAAGATGCCCTTCAACAGACGAATGGCTAAAGAAACTGTGTTACATATACACAATGGAATATTATGCAGCTTTCAGGAGAGATGAAGTCATGAAATTTTCCTATACATGGAAATACAAGGAATCTATTATGCTGAGTGAAGTAAGTCAGTGGGAGAGAGAAAAACGCAGAATGGTCTCACTCATGTATGGGTTTTAAGAACAATGAAAGACATTCTTACAATAATAATTTTCAAACACAAAAGAGAAAAGACCTGGAAGTTCCAGCTCACTTCAGGAAGCTCACCACAAAGAGTGATGAGTTTAGTTAGAGAAATAACTACATTTTGAACTTTCCTAATAATGAGAATGTTTGAGGGAAATGGAAAGCCTGTCTAGAGTACAGGCGGGGGTCGGGTAGGGAGGAGGGAGATTTGGGACATTGGTGATGGGAATGTTGCACTGGTGATGGGTGGTGTTCTTTTCATGAGTGAAACCCAAACACAATGATGTATGTAATCAAGGTGTTTAATAAAATACAAACAAAAACAAATGGAATTATGGGAAATAAAAATCATCTTAGCAAGCCATAATAGAATTACACAGTTGGAGAATTGCATAGAAGAACTTGAAGATAAACTACAGACCAGAAATGACAAAGAAACAAATAAGGAAATAAGAGGTTAGCATTGAGGGGACAGAGAGAGAGAGAGCATGGAGGTCAGGCATTTGTATTATATGCAGAAGGACTGTGGCTCAAATCTCGACATCCCATATGGTCCCCCGAGCCTACAAGAAGTAATTTCTGAGCATAGTTACTGGGTGTGACCCAAAAACAAAAAACAAACAAAAAAGAGGTAAAGCACTGGAAGAAAATGTTAGGTATTTAATGAACAAAGACAAAAGAAATAATCTATGAATTTTAGGAATAACAGAAAGGGAAGAAATAGGAAAAGAAAAAGAAAGAAATAGGAAAAGAAGAACATGTACTGAGGGAAATAATAGCAGAAAAATTTCCCACCCTCTGGAAAGTGTCACTGGTACAAATCCAAGAGGCAAAAACAGTACCTAATAAAATAGACCCAACTAAACCAAAAACAATTCATATAGTAATCTGAATAGAAAAACAAACAAACAAAAAAAGGAAAGAGAAAGATGAATTCCTTAAAGCAATGAGAGAGGAAAAAAAAACTCAAGTTCTAAAGAAGGAACATAAGAATGAAACCAGATCTCCCATTTGAAACAATTCAAGCAAAAAGATAGTGGAATAACAATTTAAACTACTAAATGAAAGAACCTTCTAACCTAGAGTCCATTACCCTGCAAAACTCTCCTTCATATGGGAGGGAGGACTAAAAACATTCTCAGACAAAAAAGAACTCAAAATTTGTGCTAACCAAAGTGAATCTAAATTATCTGCTCAAAGATGAATTACACAATTTAAACACCCAATTGTAACAACAACCACCTTACACAATACAATTGCACAACAGCCATCTCTGTCAATAGATTCCTTAAATGTTAATGAACTAAACTCCCACATTAAAAGACACAAAGCAGAGGGTTGAATCAGAAAACAAAAACAAAACTTCCGCTGCCTGTATGACTGCCATACCGAAAAGTACAGGATAGACACAGGCTTAGAATAAAGGATAGAAATCAATTATTCAAGCCAATTGAAAACGAAAAAGCTGGGAAAGCCATTCTAATATCAGACAAAATTGCATTCAACCTGAAGAAAGTGATCAGAGACAAAGAGGGTCACTAGTTACTGATCAGGAGAACAATCTATCAAGAAGTACTAACACTGGTCAACATTTATGTACCAAATGCAGATCCAGAAAAATATGTAAGGCATTTGCACACATATCTAAAGTAACATACGGAAGGAAATGTGATAGTAGTAGGAGACTTTAATACATCTTTATCTCCAATAAAAAGATCCACTAGAAAACTAATAAATGCATAATAGCTTAAATGAGAACCTAGGAAAACTATGAATAATGAATATATACAGGAATCACCACTCCCAGTAAGAAGAATAAACATTCTTCTCAAGTGCACATGGAACATTCACTAGAATAGATCATGCCTTAGGATATAAATCTACATTGCACAAAGACACAAATATAAGGATTATTAGAAGCATTGTATCAGATCAATATGCAACAGAGATCAAGATTGACTGTATAAAGAAACTGTGAAAGAAGGAAGAAAAAATTAAACTGGAGAAAATTTAGCACCTGGAGATTAAAAAACATGCTGCTCAACAACAGCTAGATTAAAGAGGAAATCAAGGAAGAAAACAAAAAGATTCCTTAAGACGAATGACAATGAAGAAAGAAATTGTGAAAATCTATGGGACACAGCAAAAGCAGTAATTAGAGGGAACCTAAGAGCAATTTAGGCCTACATTAGGAAAAAGGAAAAAAGGACAAAAATTCACAGTTTAAAGGGACACCTTAAAGAGCTGGAAAAACAGCAGCAAAGAAACCTAAACACAGACAGAAGAAATAATAAAACACAGACAAGAAATAATAAAAACCAGAACAGAAATAAACAACATAGAAACTAAGAAGACAATGCAGAAAATATAAATGAGATCAGGTGTTGGTTTTCAAAAGAATAAAAAAAACTGCTGGCAAGACTCACCAAAAAATAAAGGGAAAACAAATGAAAGGGGTGAGATTACAATGGAACCCCAAGAATCCAAGACATCATGAGGACTTATTATGAACAACTATACTCAGGTTAGAGAACCCAGAAGAAACTGACAGATTTCTGTAAAAAATCATCTTCTGAAACTTGATAAGTAGGATGTGAAAATCCTAAACAGGCCAATCACATCAAGAAAATTGAAAGAGTCATTAAGAAACTCCTCAAGACAAAAGTTCAGGTCCCAATGATTTTATAGGTGAATTATATCAAACATTCCTAGAATTACTACCATTGTTCCTCAGGCTCTTCCAAAACATTGAAAAGACAGGAATCCTCCTACTTTTATAAGGCTAATATCACACTCATCCCCAAAGATGGTAAAGACACCGCCAAGAAAGAAAAGTATAGACCAATCTCACTAATGAACATAGATGCAAAAATCTGCAACAAAATCTTAGCAAAGTGAATCCATCAATACTTCAAAAATATTATACACCATGACTAAGGGGTTTCAACTCAGGGATCCAATGATGATTCACCATACACAAATCAATCAACATCATACACCACATCAACAACAAGAAAGACAAAAATCACAGGATTATATCAACTGATGTAGAGAAGGCAATATACAACATCTATTCATGATCAAAACACTCAGCAAACCCGTTACATTCTT
Organism: Suncus etruscus; assembly: GCF_024139225.1. Lineage (NCBI taxonomy): Eukaryota > Metazoa > Chordata > Mammalia > Eulipotyphla > Soricidae > Suncus > Suncus etruscus. Next base: position 63,216,807 of record NC_064854.1, on the reverse strand, counting down.
CAAAGAAGTGAATCAGGCACTTTTAAAATTCATTTGGAATAATAAACACCTTAGAATAGCTAGAGCAATCATTGGGAAAAAGAATATGGGAGGAATTACTTTCCCCAAATTTAAACTTTACTACAAAGCAATAGTTATCAAAACAGCATAGTATTGGAATAAAGACAAGCTCTCAGATCAGTGGAATAGACTTGAATACTCAGAGAATGTTTCCCAGACATACAATCATCTAATTTTTGATAAAGGAGCAAGAAATCCTAAATAGAGCAAAAAAAGCCTCTTCAACAAGTGGTGTTGGCACAACTGGCTAGCCACTTGCAAAAAATTGAACATAGACCCCAGTTAACATCATGTACGAAGGTAAAATCCAATGGATTAAAGACCTCGATACCAGACCTGAAACCATAAGATATCTAGAACAACATGTAGGCAAAACACTTTAGGACACTGAGACTTACAGGCATCTTCAAGGAGGAAACTGCACTCTCCAAGCAAGTGAAAGCAGAGATGAACAGACGGGAATATATTAAGCCTAGAAGCTTCTGCACCTCAAAGGAAATAGCACCCAGGATACAAGAGCCACCCACTGAGTGGGAGAAACTATTCACCCAATACCCATCAGATAAGGGGCTAATCTCCAAAATATACAAGGCACTGAGAACTTTACAAGAAAAAAACAGCTAATCCCATCAAAAAATGGGGAGAAGAAATAGACAGACACTTTGACAAAGAAGAAACACAATTGGCCAAAAGACACATGAAAAAATGCTCCACATCACTAATCATCAGGGAAATGCAAATAAAAACAACTATGAGGTACCACTTCACATCTCAGAGATTGGCACACATCACAAAGAATGAGAACAAGCAGTGTTGGTGGGGATGTGGAGAGAAAGGAACTCTTATCCACTGCTTGTGAGAATGCCGTCTAGTTCAACCTTTATGGAAAGCAATATGGAGATTCCTCCAAAAACTGGAAATCGAGCTCTCATATGCCCCAGCTATACCACTCCTAGAAATATACCCTAGGAACACAAAAATACAATACAAAAACCCCTTCCTTACACCTATATTCATTGCAGCACTATTTACCATAGCAAGACTCTGGAGACAACCAAGATGTCCTTCAACAGACGAATGGCTAAAGAAACTGTAGTACATATATGCAATGGAATATTATGCAGCTGTCAGGAGAGATGAAGTCATGAAATTTTTCTATATGTGGATGTACATGGAATCTAATATGCTGAGTGAAGTAAGTCAGAGAGAGAGAGAAAATGCAGAATGATCTCACTCATCTATTGGTTTTAAGAAAAATGAAAGACATTCTTGCAATAATAATTTTCAGAGACAAAAGAGAGAAGGGCTGGAAGTTACAGCTCACCTCATGAAGCTCACCACAAACAGGGATGAGTTTAGTTAGAGAAATAACTGCATTTTGAACTCTCCTAATAATGAGAATGTACGAGGGTTATAGAAAGCCTGTCTAGAGTACAGGTGGGGTTTAGGTGGGGAGGAGGGAGAATTGGGACATTGGTGATGGGAATGTTGCACTTGTGATGGGTGGTGTTCTTTACATGACTGAAACCCAAACACAATCATGTATGTAATCAATGTGTTTAAATAAAATATATATAAAAAACACTCAGCAAAATAGGGCCAGAAGGAAAGTTTCCTCAGATTGCTATAGCTATCTACATAAAGCCCACTGACAACATTATCCTTAATGGAGAAGAATTGAAAGCATTTCCACTAATGTCAGGAACTAGGCAAGGCTGTCCACTGTCTCCACTTTTATTCAACATAGTTTTAGAAGTCCCAGCAATAGCAATCAGACAAGAGAAGGGAATCAAATGAATACAAGTAGGGAATGAGAAAGTCAAAATATATCTTTTTGCAGGTGATATGATGATATACATAGAAAACCCTAAAGATCACATTAAAACTCCTAGAAAATTCTTTCAATACAGCAAAATGGCAGGCTACAAAGTCAATACTCAAAAGATAGTAGTGTTTCTCTATAAAATAATGAAGTAGAAAGAGATTAAGTAGTTCAATACCATTTAAAATAGTATCCAAAAATATAATTATATAGGATTTAACATAACAAGAAAAGTGAAGGACCTATGTGATGAAAATTTCAAAACATTTTCGAAAGAAATTGAAGGGGAATTAAGGAAATGGAAGAACATTCCATGCTTATTGATGGGTAAAATCAACATTGTCAAAATGACTTTCTTACCTAAACTTCTAAATAGATTCAATAAAATTCCTATCCAAATTCATAAATCATTTTTTAAAGAATTTGGAACAATCAATTATAAATTTAACATGGAACCATAAAAGATCCAGGTTAGCCAAATACATACTGAAAAACAAGAAGCTGGTTGGCATCTCTTTACCTAACTGAAGTTTTACTATCAAGTAATAGTGACCAAAAACAGCCTGGTACTGGACCAGTACCATTTAGACCAGATGCTTAGAATAGAATATCCAGAGATAAACCCCCAAATAAAGTTAAACGAATATTTGACAAAAGAGCCAAAAACTTGAAATGGAACTAGACAGTCTCTTCAACAACTGGATAACAACCTGTAAGAAATGAAAGATTTATGTGATGCATACCTCACACCTCACACAAAAGTCAACTAAAAATGAATTAAAGACCTTGAAGTCAGACAAGAATCTATAAAGATTATTGAATAAAATAGGCAGAATAATTTAAGACCTATATATCAAATATGTTGATAATAGAATGTCAATGGCATGAACTTTAGCATCAAACCCAAATAAATGGGAGTACAATAAACTAAAAAGTTTCTGAATGTGAAAAAAAACACTGGTTAAAATTAGATAAGAAAATAAAAACTACATTAGAAGACAGCTAAGATAATGAGAAAAAAAAAGACTGTCTGCAAGCTAAACATATAAAAAAAAGAAGAAAAAAAACAAAACAAAATGGAAGAAGAGAACTGGTACCGGCAAGGTTTCTTTTTCTTTTGAGGATTTTGTTTGTTTGCTTTTTTGCATAGTAACAGTAAGTATAAAGAAATTAGAAAGGAAATTTCTTTGGCCTAAGAGATACAGGGTTTACTCTCACCATTAAAATGTACTGTCATGTGTTCAACTCCAGCCATGTTTATTGTTAAATTCAAGGTAGTTTTATGGTACCATAAAATGTTCTGTTCAATTATGCAGTTATGATTGTCAAAATCATTCTTCTGGGCCAGGGAGATAGCATGTAAGTAGGGCGTTTTCCTTGCATGCAGAAGGACAGTGGTTCGAATCCTGGCATCCCATTATGGTCCCAAGCTTGCCAGAAGCTACTCTTGAGTGTAGAGCTCGGAGTAACCCCTGAGTGCTGCAGGGTGTGACTCCCACCCAAACCCCTCAAATCAGTGTTCTATAATTAGAGATCTTTTTTTTTTTGAACAGGTTCTAGGATGAGGTCTAGGACAGAGTCTTTATGGTTCCAGGAGTTCTGCTCAGTCATGGTAGTTTTAGTCAGTCTTCTATAATTAGTGACCTTGGTGTTTGCACAGATCAAAGGATTTTCTGATTTCATTTCACCATTAAGTGATGAGCTTGGGCAATCTGTCCTTAGATCAAGTTGTTGCTATTTCCTTGTCATCAGGATATTGTATGGACCTAGCCTGAAGCAAGTTGTGCCAGAGCAGTATTAAGGATTCCCCTGGGGGGAAATTTGACTCTTGGTGTTGTTGCAGTAAACTGTGTAAGTTCTAATGTTGGGATTTAATGTTTGGGGTTGGACAGTTGATGTCTGATCACATTAGGTTTAAGGTGAGTTCCTATGACAAATGTTCAGGGTGGGAGGTTCCCTTGTATTATAAAATGTATGGGTTCCTATCCCTAGTAGTAATGCACCAATAATATAATATGGCATCATTTCTTTTTACATAGGCACACTAAAATGGGGAAATCTTATGCATAGAATCAAATGTGTTTCTTTCTGGCAGCAAAGGTTGGATTAATCTTTCTAATTCATTTTGCCAATTTGTGTCTCTTAATTGGTGCATTTAGACAGCTGATGTTGAAAGAAATTATTGTCATGGGATTTTGTGCCATTTTGGTGTGTGTTTTGGATTTGTCTTGCCTTAAAGTATACCCTTTAATTTTTTTTTCATATTTTTATTTTCTGGGTTTTGGCCCACACCTAGTGGTACTCAGGGGTTACTCCTGGTTGTGCTCAGAAATCAGTTCTGGGAGGCTTGGGATCATATGGGATGCCTGGGATCAAACTTAGAGCAGCCACAATGCAAGGAATTCCCTACCTGCAGTGCTATTGCTCCAAACCATAAGCTCTTCTTTTAAAGTTAATTTGAAATTGTAAAGTCCTGAGCTGCTACTTTTCCATAAAACCTATAAATTCTTCCTTTAAACATGAATAAAATTTTCTGCATTAATTATTTCTTGGTAAGATATTTATCTTGAGTATTTTCACTATATCCCACCATTAACTTCTGGTCTAGAGGTTTGCTTAAATCTGCCTGTTAATTTGAAGATGTTTTCTTTGTGTAGTAATTTCTCTTTTGATTATTCTGCTTTCTATTTTCTATCTCCATCCTGTATTTTTCACTATTGTGATTTGGATGCCATAGTGGTGTTTTTATTTGAGCCACATTTAGCTAGTAACTCTTCAAGTGATCCTAAGGGGTGGATTTGGAGCATGCAGCTCTCTCAAGCTTTGACGGAATTTTTTCAATAACAATGTACTTTGACTGCTTCATTCTTCCTGAGGGTTCTTAACAAGTTCTCTGAGATCCACAATACTTGTATAAAGTTCTCGTGATAATCTTGTCCAGAGTTTATTGACATTGTTCTTATTTTGAGGATTTTTGTACTGTCTTCTATTTGTTTAAAATAGGCTTATTTGTTTGTTAAAAGGCTCTTCTTCCATGTTTTTTTTTTTATTGTTTTGAGCGTGTTATGTAGCTCAATGTTCAGTTATCTGAATCTGTCTGGGAAGCGTGTCCAGTGAGTTTTTCATTTTTGTTACCAAGTTTTTCCTGTTTTATTAATTTTGTTTTGAAGATTTTCCATTCTCTATTTTTCAGATTCTCTTGACTCTTATTTGTCCTCTGTTCTATGGTTTTCTTTGAGATCTTATTCGCCATTTGCAATATTTTCTCGAAAGTCCTTATTAGGTTCACTATGGCAGTGTACAGATCCTAGTAAAAAGAACTACCTTCTTAATTTACTAAGCTCTAGAGGACATTGCTTTACCATTGGTACCTTTACATTGTGATGATTTCCTTGTGTATTGTGCTGAAGCACTTTGACTAGAAAGAAAAACTGATGGATGTGGAAGAAAGTGTAACAGCAGCACTCTTTCTAATGGTGTGGTGGGCCACACCACTTAATTTCTGTTTTTCTGTCATTGGCTAAGCCTCTTTCTTTTGAACCTACCCTCTTTTATTTGTTTTCCCTGTACTCAAGTCTAGCCAGTTTACGTCACTAGAAAGCCTATTTCTGAAACTCTTTTACTTACAGGATATAATTATATTATTATACTCTGGAATTAAACATTAAATAGATATAGGACAGTGTGAGTCAATTTTCTCATTGTTGGCATGAGGTTGCATGGATATACAAGGAGAGAAAGTTTGAAATATTCATGAGATAATGTTTTAAAATTAGTTATCTAAATTTTAAACATTTTTTATTCATTTGGGGCCATGCCCAACTGTGTTCAATGCTTATTCCTGAAACTGTGCTCAGAAATTATTTTTGGAAGGACTCAGATGACCTTACGTTGTACTGGGAATCAAGTAAGAATTACCATAGACAAAGCAAACACCTGAATCCCTGTACCATCTCTCTGACCCTACATAATGGTTTTGATTTAAGAATATGGTAAGATTTTATGATATAATTTTACTATCAAGTTTAATATAATTAGTGATAAATGCATATAAAAGTTTATATAGACATAGATATATATGCATCTAGTGTAACTAAATTTGTGAATGTAAGCATACATATATAGGTTACTGTGCACATGCATATCATTCCCTTTATTGCTTAACTAAGATAAATTAGGAGGGAATAGCATTATTCATATTTTACTTTATTTTTAATATCTATTTTAATTAATTAAATATTAATTACCAAATCAAAGTATCCAGAAGACATTTATAAGTAGAGTATTGTGGTAAAATATATAAAGGAGGGATATGTCAACTTATAAAGTCACAACAGAAGAAAACACTTTGTGCACATGGACACATGCATGATTAGTAGTGTGTGAAAAAAACAACCAAAATATTTTAGGTGACTAGAGATGGATAAGATATGTAAGAACATAAATGAAGTACTAATGTATTATAAAAATCATGAAATAAATAACAATAAAATTACAATAAAATAAAAAACACAAGTTTTGTGATTGATTCTTGAAAATAAATTATTCAAGTAATAAATATTATTGGAAACAGTCGCAAATGCGTATTCAGATACATTAAAAGATCATACACTTGTTCTCCTCCAATACATCTCAGATTGAAGATAATGCTTTGTATAAGGTCTAGTTGGAACGTAATTTAGAATAAAAGTGAGATAAGAGCACAGTCTTGAGAAATTATTTTTTGTTTTTTTTTTTTGGTTTTTTTTTGGGTCACACCCAGCAGCGTTAACCCGGCAGGGGTTACTCCTGGCACTGTGCTAAGAAATCGCTCCTGGCAGGCTACGGGGACCACATGGAATGCCAGTATTCGAACTACCGACCTTCTGCATGCAAGACAAACGTCTTATCTTCATGCTATTTTTCCGGCCCCAGTCGTCTTGAGATATTCTGGCTGGCATCCATAGTTTAGGGAAACCCTGAAAGATGGTTGTCTATTTCTTTTAAAGCTTTGAGATAATCTTGTTCAACAATATCTATATAGAGGCTGAAAGTCTAGTAATCTTTACATTATTTACCATACATACAATGAATCATCATCATCCCTAGAACCACTTCTGATTCCCTAGAGACAATATAAATGATCACTGAACTTATAGACAGGAATAAGTCCTGTGCAAAAATCTTAACCTAAAACCAAATCAGACTAAACCAGAAAAATAAAACCCATGAAATTCTAGGGGCTACAAGAAAATCTTCAGAAAGTTTTCTAACGGGCTTAGTCTTTGCTTTTTATCCCCCCCATCGTTAACCAGACATGGTTTATTAGGACATTAAACATACATTGCATGTGAATACATTTCATGTTGAGTGAAAGGCTAAATGAGAATAAAGAGTAAGAGTTTTGAAGAAATGAGATATGGGGGCCAGAGTGATAGCTCAGTGAGTAGAGAATTTGCCTTGCATGTGGCTGACCCAAGTTTAATCCCTGGAATCTTATATGGTCCCCTAAGCCTGCTAAGAGTGATTTTAAAGTGCAGAGTGCTGCGGACTTTGTATCATAATAAGATAAAAGTCCCTAAGCAGACCTTAGTGGGTTCATTTTCCCACTGGGAATCGAGCGGGAGCACAAAGAGAAAAAATATAAAATATGAATTATGAAATATGAAATAAATGAGACCACACAGAACTACATGGTGAAAACAAGAGGGAGAGGCCAGAGAGAGCCAAAGAGGCTTTATTGGGCCTTATATAGACGAATTTTTGGGCGTGACCAGGGAAAAAGGAAAAGGGGATGAACCAATGAGATCAAATCTAGAATTAGCATATGAAGAAACAGGTAAAGAGAAACCAGATACCTTTAAGGAAATGGGGGGAAAAAGAGAGATCACAAAGGAGCTCAGCAGGAGACTTTTGGGGGGATTTGGTAATGTGTTTTCTTTGTTAGAAAGAAATACTGAGGCCTGATTTCTAAAAATGGTCAAAAATAAAGAGAGAGATAGTCACAGCCATGTTTAGAATTATAGCCAAACAATCCACTCAAAGGGTCAACTGATTTGATTACTCTAAGGGGGCCTTTTTGGCAAATAATTCTTTTTCAGGAGTACACTACACCTAAGAAGGCTAAAAAGCACTTCTGATGTGTGCCCTTCCTGAGTGGGGTGTAACAGCAGAGCCAAAAGTAACCCCTAGCACCACTGGGTGTGACACCAAAACGAACAAAAACAAGAAATGAGATATGGGTACTAAGCATGAGATATGGGTACTAAGTACTAAGCATGAGAAATCATACTAAAATGAAACACATTGGTAAAAAAAACTTGTGAAATGCATATATACACATGTGTATGCATACATTTATGAAATAACACATGTATCTGTGTCTATGCACATATAGTTATATGTGAAATGTGAAATAAAGAGAGCTCACATCCTGAAGAGTTCCATTAATTTATAGAAATTGCATAAATTTATGGCTGAGTAAAGATCTATTTTATAAGTTTAAGCTATACATAGTAAATTCAATTTGAAAGGTAAAATATGAAAAGGAGAGCCTAAAATAATTTTACACATAAAAATAAACAACAATTAGTATAGCAAAAGAGTAAATGTACAGAGATTTGATGAACCTACCTCATTCAGGTAAGCTAAGTTAATATGAACTGTGCTAACTCACATTGATAGCATGATTATTTTTTACCTCTTTGCTCTTTATTCCCAAAGTCTACAGATATTATATTCTATATATTCATAAAAAGGTCATGCGATGACATTCTGCAAAATAACTGTGTCATACAAAGTATGCTACAAAACAGTGAAGGTAATATAAAATTTGAAGTATTTGAGAAACTGTCACAGTTTACAGCGCTATGTAGTATCCTGGATGATATTATAAAGGATGAATGAGATATTATATAAAATAGAAAGGAAGATCTGAGTAATGCATTTTGTTTTGCTTACCATCATGCAAAAAATTGTCTTATTTTGACAATTATGTTTCAATTATAAATTTAAATTAAAGAAACAACAGGATATAAAGCCAATAAAAATACTATTACTTAAAGTTTCTATCTAAAATAGTCTAAGTTAAAAGTGTATGTCTCTGGGGCCGGAGAGATAGCATGGAGGTAGCGCGTTTGCCTTGAATGCAGAAGGTCGCTGGTTTGAATCCGGCATCCCATATGGCCTCCCGAGCCTGCCAGGGGAGATTTCTGAGCGCAGAGCCAGGAGGAACCCCTAATTGAGCGCTGCCGGGTGGGACCCAAAAACCAAAAACCAAAAAAAAAAAAAAAAGTGTATGTCTCTAAGACACATGTGCTCCTTTAACCTATGTACATGTCATGCACATGTTCTAAAGGGTTGTGTATCAGACTTCTTTGGAAAAGCCTAGTTTCTCTCTTGAGTGCATTACTTTCTCCCTTTCTTCCATCCCTTTGTCAGAATTTCAGAATAAAACCTGATTTTACTTTGAACAATTGTATTTTAAAGAACAAATACCCTCATTGCTGGAAATGTTTAATTTAGGATTAAAGCTAATTACTAGCCATATGACCACAGGATAGTGTTAATACTCAGTTTATACTCAGTTCATCTCTCAATTTTATCACAAAAAAATGCAGACAAGTATAAAAAATCACTCTGTATATATAAAAAGGTTGCAGCACTGCCTAGCACATAGTGAGCATTATATGCATTTGTTAATTGTTCTGTTGGTTCATTATTATTTTTTACAATTCTGATTTACCATTTCGTTTCTATTGACATATGGTCCCCAGGAACATTTTCTCTAATTGTGGATAATTATTCTCTTCTAACACAGTGATTCTTAACCAAGGGAAATTATACTGGTCATCAGGGAACATTTGAAATTGTCTGCAGAGAGTTTTGGCTGTCACCCAAGATGTAAAGATAACACTGGCCTGAACAGTGGGCAGAAATCTGAGTTGCTATTAAAATTCTAACAAAACAAATGCAACCATCATGACAACTAATCATTAAAAACAAATTATTGATCATGATGAGGCTAACATTTTAAGGCTAATATTCTAATTTCTACGCTGTCATTTAAGATTGACTTTTAGTAAATGAAAGATACCCATTTATATTCTTTGGGGATAGTTTGGACTTTATACAGAAGATTACTTATTCCCACTATATATTGTAAGAACTAGATTGGAAACAAAGTTGGAAGCTTCTTAAAGTATGAACCCAACCTAGTGCATTTTCAGTAAGATATTAGAAATCCTAAAGTGGGGTAGGAGAGGATGGTGTTTTGAATCCCGACATCCCATATGGTCCCCCAAGCCTGCCGGGAGCCAATTCTGAGCTTAGAGATTAGGAGTAACAAGAAGAAGAAGAAGAAGGAGGAGGAGGAGGAGGAGGAGGAGGAGGAGGAGGAGGAGGAGGAGAAGGAGAAGAAGAAGAAGAAGAAGGAGGAGGAGGAGGAGGAGGGGAAGGAGGAGGAGGAGGAGGAGGAGAAGGAGGAGGAGGAGAAGGAGGAGGAGGAGAAGGAGGAGAAGGAGGAGGAGTAGGAGGAAGAGGAGGAGAAGGAGAACAAGAAGGAGGAGGAGGAGGAGAAGAAAGAACAAAAGAGAAAGAGAGAAAGAGAGAACGGGGAGAGAAAGAAAGAAAGAAAGAAAGAAAGAAAGAAAGAAAGAAGAAAGAAAGAAAGAAAGAAAGAAAGAAAGAAAGAAAGAAGAAAGAAAGAAAGAAAGAAAGAAAAAAGAAAGAAAGAAAGAAAGAAAGAAAGAAAGAAAGAAAGAAAGAAGAAAGAAGAAAGAAAGAAAGAAGAAAGAAAGAAAAAGAAAGAAAGAAAAGAAAGAAAGAAAGAAAGAAAGAAGAAAAAGAAAGAAAGAAGAAAGAAAGAAAGAAGAAAGAAAGAAAGAAAGAAAGAAAGAAGAAAAGAAAGAAGAAAGAAAGAAGAAAGAAAGAAAGAAAAGAAAAAGAGAAGAAGAAAGAAAGAAAGAAAGAAAGAAAAGAAAGAAAGAAAAGAAGAAAGAAAGAAAGAAAGAGAGAGTGAGAGAGAGAGAGAGAGAGAGAGAGAGAGAAAGAGAAGAGAGAAAGGGAGAGAGGAGAGAGAGAGAGAGAAGAGAAAGAGAGAAAGAGAGAAAGAGAGAAAGGGGGAGGGAGGGAGGGAGGGAGGGAGGGAGGGAGGGGGGAGAGAGAGAGAGAGGAGAGAGAGAGAGAAAGAGAGAAGAGAGAAAGAGAGAGAAGAGAAAGGGAGGAAAGAGAGAAAGAAAGAAAGAAAAGAAAGAAAAAGAAAAGAAGAAAGAAAGAAAGAAAGAAGAAAGAAAGGAAAAAAGAAGAAAGAAAGAAAGAAGAAGAGAAAGAAAGAAAGAAAGAAAGAAAGAAAGAAAGAAAGAAAAAAAAAAAGAAAAAAAAAAAAGAAAGAAGAAAAAAAAAAAGAAAGAAAGAGAAAGAAAGAAGAAAGGAAGGAAAAGAAAGAAAGAAAAAGAGAAAGAAAGAAAAGAAAAAGAGAGAAAGAAGAGAGAAATAAAGAAGAAAAAGAAAGAAAGAAAGGAAAGAAAAGAGAAAGAAAGAAAAAGAAAGAAATCCTAAAGTAACTTAATTGTTTTATTTTATTTTTGTGTTTTGAAGAGAGTTTGGGAAGAGATTGTTTATTTTTAAATCAAAAGCAATACCTCTTTACTCACATTAAAATATTGGTTGCATTTCTTTATACAAATAAAAACTCCAGAGGAGAGAGATAAAAAATAATCTGTTCCATTTAAAATAGTGTCCAAAACTATCAAGTTTTGGACTTAGAATCAAATTGACAAGGGAGGTCAGAGACCTATCCATAAAAATTTCAAAAAACTTAAGAAAGAAATTGAAGAAGACCTAAGAAAACAAAATATATTCCATGCTCATGGATTGGAAGAATCAAAAGGATAAAAATGATCAAGTATTATCAAATTATCAGATATTACCTTATCTAAACTACTATACATATTCAAAGCAATTCTATACAAATTTTGACATTATTTAAGGACTTAGAACAATTAATTATAAAGTGTGGACTGATAAAATAACTAGTACAGACAAATCTATAAACAAAAACAAGAAGCTGGGAGGCATCTCTTTACCTAATTTGAAGCTCTACTACCAAGTCATATTGATCAAAACAGCATGTTTTGGGAATAAGAACAGATTTTCAGACCAATGGGCCATAATGAAATATCCAGTGACAAACCTCCTATATACAGTCAGTTAATCTTTAACAAAGAAGCCAAGAACTTGAAATGAAATAAAAACCATCTCTTCAACAAGTGGTGTTAGAGAATTTGATACCCATACATAAGACAATAAAGATAGATCTGTATCTGACATGTTACACAAAAATCAATTAGAAGTATATTAAAGACAATAAGATTAGACCCGAATCCATAAAGCTTATTGAAGAAATAAATGGAGAATACTCCAAGACTTAGAAATCAAAAAAGTCTTCATTGAGGGATGCTAATGGCAAGGATGATAGAATCAAATCTGAATAAATGGGACTACATCAAATAAAAACAATTCTGTATGCCAAAAGAAAATCTAGGGCTAAAATTGGAAGACAGTTAACTGAAGGGAAAAAATTGTACTCAGCACATCAGATAAAGATGTGCTTTCTAGATATACAAAGGTTGAATCCAAAAATCCTAGAAATCCCATCAAAAATAGGGAGAGGAAATGAACAGATACTTCTCTTAGCAAGACCAATAAATTGTTAACAGACACATGAAAAAAATGCTTATCACTTATCATTAGAGAAATAAAAATCAAGACAATAATGAAATTTTATCTTACACCAGTAAGGATGGCACATATAAAAAGTACTTGGAACAATCTGTGTTGGGAGGGCTATGGTGAGAAAGGAACTATTCACAGCTAGTGGTAATGCTGCCAGTCCAACCACTATAGAAAATAGTATGTAGAATCCTCAGTAAACTAAAAATTGAGCTGACATATGATCCAGAAACCTCTCTTTTGTGTATACCCACGACATAAATTCATTCATCCGAAAGAATATATGCACAAAATTATTCATTGCAGAACTTAGTACAATAACAAAGACTTGTAATCAATACAAAAATAGACAAGTGTTTATTGTTTCAGATTAATTTTAGGAGTGTTTGATCCACTTCTTTAAAGAATGCCTTGGGTATCCTTACAGGGATTGCATTAAATCTGTACAAAGTTTTGGAGAGTATTGATATTTTAATTTTAATTTTTAATTTTATTTCTTGAAGCAGGGTTTTGTAGTTTTCTTTGTGTAGGTCCTTTACATCTTTACTTAAGTTTATCCAATATATTTGAGTTTGTGGAACACTAATGTTCCACATTAGTGGAATCCACAGAGATTCACTAATGTGAATGTGATGTCCATTTCTTCTCTAACATTATTGGTGTATAAAAAGGGCATAGATTTTTGCATGTTAATTTTGTAGCCTGCCACTTTGCTATATAAATTTATTGTTTCTAGAAGCTCTTTGGTAGAGTCTTTGGGTTTTCTAAATATATTATCATGTCACACCTGCGAATAGCTAGAGCTACTCCTGGGAAAAGGAACATGGGAGGCATCACTTTACCCAACTTTAAACTCTATTACAAAGCTATAGTCATTTAAACAGCATGATATTGGAATAAAGACAAACCCTCATATCAGTGGAATAGACTTGAGGATTCAAAGAATGTTTCCCAGACATACAATCAACTAATCTTTGATAAAGGGACAATGAATGCAAAACCGAGCAAGAAAAGCTTCTTCAACAGGTGGTATTGGGACAACTGGTCAGCCATTTGCAAAACAAAACAAGACAAAACAAAAATGAACTCAGATTCTCCATCTAACATCAATGCACAAAGGTCAAATACAAATGGACTAAAGACTTTTATATCAGACCCAATACCATACGGTATATAGAACAAAATCTAGGTAAAACACTCTAAGACATTAAGGAAAAACAGAACTCTCCAAACAAGTCAAAACAGAGATAAACAGGTGGGACTATATTATTCTGAGAAGCTTCTGCACCTGAAAAGAAATAATGCCTAGGATACAAAAGCCACCACACAATGAGAGAAGCTATTTTTTCCAATACACATCAGATAAACAACTAATATCTAAGATATACAAGGTACTGACAGAACTTAACAGAAAAAAAACATTTAACCCCATCAAAAATGGGGAGAAGAAATGAACAGATAATTTCTCAAAGAATAAATACTAATGGCAAAAAGTTACATGAAACAATGTTCCACATTACTAATAAATAGGGAGATGCAAATCAAAACAACATTGAGGTACCACCTCACACCACAGAGAATGCCACACATCACAAAGTACAAAAACAATCAGTGCTGGCAGGGATGTGGAGAGAAAGGGACACTAATTCACTGCAGGTGGAAATGCTGTCTAGTCTAGCTCTTATGGAAAACAATATAAAGATTCCTCAAAAATCTGGAGATTGAGCTCCCATACAATCCAGCTATACCACTCTTAGGGATATATCCTAGAAACACAAAAACTCAATACAAAAACCCCTTCCTCACACCTATATTCATATCAGCAGTATTTACAATAGCCAGACAACCAAGATGCCCTTCAATAGATGAATGGCTATAGAGACTATAGTACATATGCATAATGAAATATTATGCAGCTATCAGGAGAGTTGAAGTCATGAAATTTTTCTACAAATGGATGTACATGGAATTTATTATGCTGAATGAAATAAGTTAGAAGGAGAGACACACACAGAATAGTCTCACTCATCTATGGGTTTTAAGAAAAATAAACACATTGAAATAATGCCCAGAGATGAGGGCCAGAAGGACCGGCTCACCATATGAAGCTCACCACAAAAAGTGAGTTCAGTTAGAGAAATAACTGCACTGAAGACTATCATAACAATGTCAATATGTGAGGGAAGTAGAAATCCTGTCTCTTATACAGGGTGGTGTGTGTGTGTGTGTGTTTGTGTGTGTGTGTATGTGTGTGGGGGGGGAGGGAAATGGGAGCATTGGTGATGAGAATGTTGCAAAGGTGAAGAAGAGTGTTCTTTTTATGACTGAAACCAACTACAATCATATTTGTAAACACAGTGTTTAAATAAAGATATTAAAAAAGATGAGTGGATAATAAAGATATGATACATCTCTAAATAGAATACTACATATCTGTAAGGAATTATGCAATCGTGCAATTTGCAATAACTTGGATGTAACTGAAATATAATATGTTAAATGAAGTAAGCCAGAAAAAGAAAGGTAAATACAAAATGATAACACTTATATGTTGTATTTACAATAATTACATGAAGAAATATAATGGTCTAAATGGAAGTTGTTTCCAATACCATTGACCCACTGTTTATCAAGGAGAAGGAAGGAAACTGAGTGGAAGATGAAAAACACAAATATAAAAATATAGGGGCCAGTGGCCAATTGTTCTCAGGTGCATTGGTGGAGATTAAAAAAAAGGATAGGACTAAATACTGAAGCCAAAATCCAAAACAATGTAATCAACCAATATTGATTAACCATTGTTAATCAATCTATGTAATCAAAACAATGTAATCAACCAAACTCTAACGATCTAAATTTCATTTTTTTCCTACAATAGATTTCTCTACAGATAAAGTTATTCATGATTGCATTTCTGTCATACAATATAAAACAACCTTCATGGGTGTGCATTTGCCAACACCAGTGTCAACAGTTTTTCTCCCACCCTACCTGATACTCTCTTCCCTTTTACCCACCCTCCCTTGCCTTCCTATGGGTTGGCATTTCATTTGATTCTCTATTTTTTTGTTATTGTGTTTTGCACTATTGTTAATGAAGGGGTGAAATGCACATCCCTTTCATAGTAAACCCTTCTCTACTCTAACTTCTCTGCTCTTTGTTGCAAGCTTCCTAACATGGACTTTTTCTCCTCGTCCTCATCTCTATTTTCTCTGGATATCATCCCCACACTATATTTTACTTTTCTTAGATTCCACAGATGAGTGAGTTTTCTATTTGTCCCAGATGTTTCTAGATTATTCTAGATTAAAACTATATATAACACATTCATTATTTTATGTTTATCTTTCTTTCCTTCCTTTCTTCCTTCATTTCTTTCTTTTCCCTTTCTTTCTTTCTATTTCTTTCTTTTATTCATTCTTTCCTTTCTTTCTCTTTTTTTCTTTATTTTCTTCCTTCCTTCCTTCTTTCTTTCTTCTTTTTCTCTTTTCTTTTTTCTAAACATTTACACCTCTATTCTGTTTTTCCAGCTCTCTCCTTGAAAACCTAGTATTTTATATGAAAGTATGCAAAGTCTACTCTATTTTTATAATGTAGAAATGTTACCAGTATCACTTGCTCCAGAAAACCCTGGTAATATCAGCTTAGAAACCTCTCTACCTGAAATTTGGTCATATTATTGTTCCAAGACAGAATCATAGAGATTTGTATTTTATATTAAACATAGTCATATTTAATCACTTAGATTGTGCTGTTCATATACTCTGAAATTTTACACATTTGACTAATGTGTTCTACTACTGAGCTATATATTCCCACCATCATAGTCAATCTTTTAGCCTTTGGGGTAATTTAACCTTCCTTCTTAAGGAATTATACTGACAGATTTTCTTTTCTGAAAATATGTAATATAGTAAGATTACATGCTATTAAAAATAGAAATGAAAACAGTTTGAGAGAGAGTTGTTAAATTATTTTGATAATATAATGGATGTTATACAAGCCAATGACACTAATTATTGTTTGCAGGAGCACACACACACACACACACACACACACACACACACACAAACACACACATATGCATGACCAGATACTAAAAATAGGCCAGAAAAATGAAAAAGTAAAAACAGAGTGAATTGAATTTAGAGCTATAGAAACTGATGATAGAATATTTTAAAATGACATTAAAACATAATTCTTTCTCTTAAGAATCCAACCCAAATTAAACTATTCTGAAGGTTGGTATTTTAAATTTTACCTCCATAATTATTTTTTATTCACTTTTAATTTTCCTTAATTCCATTCATATATTTAAAAATACTTTTGCATTTTATTGCTATCTTGTGTCCTGCTAACTACATACCATAATTATTTAATGCAGGATCATTGAAAGTGGGTCTCTGTGTTGGTCTATGATTTGCAGGTTTCTCCATTTTTTTCAAGAATAAAATTATGCTCAGACTCTGACTTACAAGTAGAATGTTTATTGAAAAATAGAAAACAAAAGTAGAAATTCCTAGATAAGAAGGAACTTAGTAGAGACTAAGTTAAATATGGCTCATGTTTTGGGGAAGTATTATAGACAAACTGTCTTTGTGTAAGCCTTAAAAAGGCTTTTTTTTTAATCACATGATAAAGATATCACAAAAAACGACAAGGATACTACAGAGTGGTCTGGGTGGTCTGAGTCTTTTGGGTTTGTCTATTTGCTTTAGGTATTATCCATTATTTTTATATCTGGGCGGTTCTAAACTCAGGGCAGAATTTTAAAGTCCTGAGGAATTATAGGAATGTTTAAAATTGTAGATTGCGAGCATTCAAAAATGAGACTGCTAACAGCATCTGTCAAAGGGAAACTGAGTCTTCCTCTTTCATATCCATTATACAATTTGGAATAAATTGAAAATTATTCCAAATAAAATAAAATCACTTATATTGAAACTTAAACAAAGATTGACTCTATATTGTTGATCATATTTTAATTTATAAGTTTTAAAACTGTTTTAAGTACTAGACTTATGTTACATGATTTTAATTGCAAAATGTTATTCTCAAATTATTCATGCAAAAACAAGTACTGAACATCTCCAATATGCCAAGCAGTACTGTAACATTTAAAAACATCAGGAAGCAGTGTCCAAAATTAATACTGTAAAAAAATAATAAAGCATTCATATGAGTATATATAATTAAGAAAACAATGATGAAAATTTAAGAAAAAATACAAGTTTGGTATTACTTTTCTACAAAAACCATGAGAAAACCTCAGAAAATTAATATCTGCATATATACTTGAATGGTATAATGTTGTCTATCTAAATATAGATAAATATTTTAAAATAGAACTGTGTTTAAAGGGGCCAGAGAGATAGCATGGAGGTAAGGCATTTGCCTTGCATGCAGAGGGTCGGTGGTTCGAATTCCTGCATTCCATATGGTCCCCCGAACCTGCCAGGAGCGCTTTCTGAGCATAGAGTCAGGAGTAACCCCTGAGTGCTGCCAGGTTTGGCCCAAAAACCAAAAGAAAAAAGAAAAATTGTGTGTGGAATATCTGAGGAACAACAACAAAGTAGTAGTGGTTGATAAAGTGAACAGTAAAGGAGTTAGTATGTGAAAAGTCAGAATGAAAATAGGCTAAGAATGTTACAAATCAGGGGTTGGAATGGTGGCGCAGCGGTAGGGCATTTGCAAGTGGCTTACCCAGGACAGACCACGTTTCGGTCCCTCAGCGTCCCCCAAGCCAGGAGCGATTTCTGAGCACATAACCAGGAGTAACACTCACTGGGTGTGGTCCAAAAACCAAAAACCAAAAAAAAAAAAAAAAAAAGAATGTTACAGATCAAAACCCACTTAAAGGTCTTAAAATTTACTTTTGAATGAGAGGTTATGCTATGAGAAATGTTTTGATATTTAATAAGATGATAGGTTTTAAATGGAGAAACTGCATCACCAAAATCATTTTGAAATCTTATTGTAACTACTGTGATACATTTTTTCTTTTTGTTACATGAACATATCTTTGTGTAGGGGCACCACTCAGCAGTGCTCAGGATTTAATACTGGCTCTGCATGCAATGTTCAGGAGACTTATGCAATGCCAGAGGTCAACTAGAGACAACTGCATACATACAACAATAGAAGAATCTAGCAGACTGCCTTACTAATTTGCTGGCCCCTGAATATAGCTTAAAATATTTCAATTTTTTAATATTTTCAATATTTTCTCCTAGATTAAGGATATTATATATAGAGTATATAAATTATACATGATAGGAACTTTCTGTAAGGATTCAGTCCCCAGGACCCCCTGATCTTCCCAGCATCACCACTGTAGTTTGACCTCAGAGGCCCCAAGTATTGTAGAAGTGGATTAGGTAGTCTCTTACCAGACTCAAACTGTATTGCCTTTTTGTTGCCCTAGAACAGTTGGTGAAGTATTGATGGGCACTACACCAATAAGGCTCCCATAAATATATAAACAAACAAATGAGATCTGTTACCATGGCTGTTTTTGTTTGTTTGGAGGCCACACCTGGTGATGCTCAGGGGTTACTCCTGGCTAAGAGCTCACAAACCACCCCTGGCTTCGAGGACCATATGGGACAACCGGGTATCGAACCAGGTTTCATCCTAGGCTAGTGCGGGCAAGGCAGACACCTTACTGCTTCACGCCACTGCTCTAGCCCAACATGGCTTTCTTTTTAATGGTATATTAGACAACCTTGTTTAAAGAACTGTCCTCTAAATCTTACAATGTTTCTTATAAAATGCTCATGGGCTGAAAACACAGCATCTTATGAAAGTCTTTCCAAAATATAAACATCTGAGAAGAGATAAGTCGCCTATCTAATACTACTGATGTGTCGTCATTTAATCAAAGTTTAGTAAATTAGTCCACTTACATGCCTGAAGGTAGGTAAGAATCAACAGCTCTTGGCAGAATAGGACAATAATCTTGCCTTGTTTGGCTAGCACTTATGTTTTTGCACAAATTTTTAATTTAATGACTTTAAACAAGGCATACTCCTTGAGCTTATCTGATGTTGTATATTCTTTACAATGTGTGAAAGTTACATATTATTTCTTAGTATTTGAGTTTAGAACTTTAAGCATAGCACCAATTAATTTATGGAGGAAAGAAAATACTACCAAAGCTAAAAAAATATATGACCTGAGTATGAGGATATTTTTATGAAACTCTCATAAAAGTTCTCATTCCATATCTAATGACTCCTAAATTCATGTAATCATTCTCTATTTTGACTTCAATTCTACTCAACTGTAACATGTACATTTATAAAGTTTACTTTCAAATTTTACCTTTATTATTTTGTATTTGATTTACAGCTTCATACAACTTTATTTGAGCTCCTCATGAGCAAAAGCACACATAAATAGAATTTTAATATTTGAGACCTAACATGAGTTGACACAAGTGTTTCATTTTTCCTAGTTTTTAAATTTCTAGTTAAAAATTATATAATAGTGTTTTCATGTAGATTTTGATCACCTTTTTCTTATGGTTGCATATTATTTATGCAAAATATATGTTCAAGTTCCAGAATTTGCCATTGGTACAATAAGAACTAGACCTCCTTTTTCACTGTGAAGATAGGTTACTACTTCCATATCTATTATAAAAAATGCTTTTTTGCTTGAAAAGTTCTCTTTGGTCTTTGTAATGAGACATTATTCCCATGCTAAACCATATTTACTTTTTCTTCATCAATATTTTGTCATTTTGATAAAGTATAAAATAGAACTATATGATATATTTTGATACTAACTTTTTGTTTTTACTCATTTAACATACTTTAAATTCATCTGATGTAATGTCTATCAATAATTTATTTATACATATATGCCCGAGTATCATTTCACAATATGCATGTTTATCCAATTCGTTTATCCAAAATCATCCACAAAAATATGTGTTTTACTAAGTATGGTTTATTACAAATACTGTTATTCTCTTATTCAAAGATTTAGATGAACATTAATTTTTATTTCTTTGGGATAAATGTATAATAAATGTATCCTGGGTCATAGGTGAGTAAATATATACACAATATCATATGTAGCATATTTTTATTATAATATACATGTATATTTATATTTCTCATGGTAAGAAACCTGAGATCTCTACCCAGGAATGCTCAGGGAACCATTAGATGATATGAAATTGAGTATTAAACCCTTATATCTATATTTATATCTCAGCATGTTAACTATATACATATATGCTATATAGCTATTTTTGAATGAAAAACTGTACATTATTAAGTTTAATTGCTTTGTAAGGTTTGCTTATTTAAAAATAGTTTATTGAGGTATTTCAGTAATGATACTTTGGGTTGGGCATTCTTTGCTTTGAATGTAAAAGTTCCAGGTTGGCTCAATGGAATCCCAAATGGTACCCTGAGCATACTCATGAGTGATTCCTGAACACAGAGCCATAAATAAATAGGCCCTGAGCATCATTGGGTTGCAAAAATTTAAAAAATTGAAATCATAAATGTTTTTATTGATTTGAATTTTACTTTAATTAAATCACTTCAGTATTTTAGATAGTTCTAGCTTTGTATACTCTAAACTGATAGATTGACCAAAGCATCTGTTCATTCTCCATTATGGAGGGTCTTCATTGTTATGCCTAATTTGTCTTAAATTTGGCTAGTGTCTTTCTGTTAAGTATATTGTTCTTTCAGAAAGTGGGATTGGTGTTAAAATATTGTGTGCCTAAAACTCAACTCTCAATAAACTTGTAAATTCGTTATTAACTAAATCAAAATTTAAAAAGAAGTTATTCAGCTAGTCCTCTTCTTTTGATTTTTTTTTTTTTTTGATTTTTGCATCACACTCGACAGCGCTCAGGGGTTACTCTTGGCTCTATGCTCAGAAATCACTCCTGGCAGGCTGGGGGACGATATGGGATGGTGGGATTCGAACCACCATTCTTCTGCATTCAAGGCAAATGCTTTATCTCCATGCTATCTCTCCGCGCCCCCCCCCTTTGTTTTGGGCCACACCTTGTGGTGCTCAGGGGTTACTCCTGGCTCTGCGCTTAGGAATCACTTCTGGATGGCTCAGGGGACATATGTGATGCCTGGATATGAACTCAGGTGGGCCACATGCAAGGCAAGCACCTTAGCCTCTGTGCTATTGCTCTAGCCCCATCCTTTAAATTTTTATATGACTTTTAGAATAAACCATATTCGTATCTCAAAGTATGTTAATTGATTAATGGTTACTTTTTTACTATTTTATTTACTTTGGAGGGGTTATCTGGTGGTGTCAGGGTTGCTCCTGGTCTGCACTCAGGAATCACTCCTGGCGGGATAGGGGAATCATATGGGAAGCTGGGAATGGAATACCAGTTGGCCTCACTGTGAGGCAAATTCCCTCTCCTTGTACAATCACTCTGGCCTCTGTTACGATATCCCATCCATAAACATGGTATGTCATTCTATTTAGTTAGACGTATTAAATTGTTTTGTATTTATTTTGTTTAATTTTTAATTTAATTTGGGGGGGGCACATCCAGTGATTCTTAAAAGTTCCTCCAGGCTCTGAACTCAAGAATTACTGCTCATATATATGATGTCCTGATGGCCAGCTGCATAGAAGGAAATATCTTATCCATTGTACTATCTATCATTCTGGGACCCTATTTAGGTACACTTTAATAATTTTCTGTGTTTTAAGCTTCATATTGCAGTATGAATATCAATCAGTTGCTTCACAAAAACTATACCCAGCAGTGCTGCAAGTGGGCAGATAATGCTCTGCCCACCAATGGAACTCAATTCTTCTGTAACCAGTCCTAGTAAATTTGTGAGTCACCAGGTCTATGTCAGAGATGCTCAAAGGACATGTGATGCTAGGTGTTTACTTAGGGTCCCTCAAATGCTAAAGCCCATGCTCTATTTTATCTTCCTGACCCTTATTTTAATTTTTGCCAATACTTATTTTAGTTTTAGAAGTTAGTATAATTATCACATTTTGTGTTTTTATTTTCATTTTCTCATAGCCAATACATGAAATTTTGATTGATTTTTCTGTGGCATCATATTACCTTGTTGAACTCACTTATTAGTCCTGATATTTACTGCATAGATATTTATTCCATCTGAAAATAGTAATAAATTTATTAATTTGCTATATATGCTTTGTATTTGAGAATGTCTTGCAGTTTTACCATTAAATACCATTTTACTGCAAAGTTTCTTTGTAAATTTTTAATTATGAGCGAATTATCATCTATTTAAGTTTAATGACATTTGTTAACTAGTATTAGATTATGTATAATGATTTAATTTTATGAATTATAGTCTTAGTGTTTTTCCTTTAGACTCAAAATGGTGAATTATAATTATTAATTTAATAATATCAAACCAGCTGTGCATCTCTGGAATAAATCCCATATAATTATAGCACACATTTTATTTACATATTGGTGTATGTGATTTAAATTACACCGAGGTCTGCATATCTTTCCCAAAGATTCTAATTAATTATCTTGAAATGGGTTCTGTGAATTGAGGTTTTTTCAAAAGATTGCTGTTATTATATTGTTATTACTAGTCGAAAATCTCCAATTGAACGATTGGTTAACTATTCAGATAGAATATTATCTCTACTTCTTACGTGATTTATAAGCATGTGAACAAGGTAACTTATCAGGTAATCTGCTGTAATAAATGTGTCAGAAGTAGTAACTATAGAATATTTCTGATAGCTAAGATTCTAATAACTATTTCTGCTATTTAGATATAATTTCTTTACTGTATATACAAAGTTGAAAATTTTAATCTAGGCCAGTAACACTAGTTCAAAACTCATTTATTAAGTTTTTATTAATATTCATGTCAATGTAACAATTGTTTCTGGGGCAATGAGTGCATTATGACTCATTTCAACTAACCTTCAGATCCATTATGAAAGCTAAGACAAAATAATTAATAATTATTGTAATAAATAAAAATTACATTTGTTTTAATACTATTTAATGTAAAATAAAAGTTCATATGATAATTGCATTACTACATAATTTAAACAAATACAGTTTTGATTAAAATATATAATATGGCTTATTCTATTACTCTATTTTTGTTGGCTCAATCAATATAGTGTAAAAGTAGTGTGAAACACTGTCTTGAGAATATTTGATGCAAAGTCATTGTTTATAGTATTATAAAAATATCAGAAAGTCGCTGAACCTTAATGATACAAAAGGGACAGAAGTGAACAATTTTAAAGATAAATAATCCAGAGGATTTTGTATGTGCTTTCAGATAAAAGAGCAACATAGAGGCAGTGAAGCAAGTTTTAATAAACTGTATAGGAAAATAAAGCAAAGACTGTAATTAAAGGAACAATAGAAAGTTTTCTAAAAAGGGTATTCTGTTTATGACTGAAATCCAACTACAATCATACTTGTAATTATGGTACTTAAATAAAGATCTTATAAAAATAAAATAATTTTTTAAAGAAGGGTTAAATGGGAAGTTATATTATCAGATCTATAGGTCCATATGAAAAAAATGACTGAAGAACTGAAAAAATATTTTAAACATTTAATTCATTTTATCTGGGGAAATATTACATGATTTAATGCATTAATTTTAATTTTATTAAATAACTGCTTTTGTTTTCTCTCCAGTTTGATTATTCTTTCTTCCTTAGCATACCTTAAACATAAAGAGAACAGGTTCAATTAGGCACATGACTTTCTAACTTGTTTTCTTTGGGCCTTTTCCAAACCAAGCCCAACTCATATTCTATCTATATCATTCTGATTATTTTCTAATTTTGCATAAAATATAAATTTGCAAAATACTTTTCTGAGTTCCTGATATAGACAATGAATATATGTTAAGTATCTAAATATGGCTGTACTAGAAGGACTTAAAGAAGGGGAGAACGGAAGGTGGCGCTAGAGGTAAGGTGCCTGCCTTGCAAGCGCTAGAGTAGGACGGACCACGGTTTGATCCCCCGGCGTCCCATATGGTCCTCCAAGAAGCCAGGAGCAACTTCTAAGCGCATAGCCAGGAGTAACCCCTGAGCATCAAACGGGTGTGGCCCAAAAACCAAAACCAAACAAACAAACAAACAAACAAAAAAAAAAAAGAAGGGGAGAACGACTGTTGTCTAACCACGGTTGTCTATAACATCACCAGGAAGCAAACCTCTACCAGGGAAGACCCTACCACTGCCCTGGCATGGACTTACTCCAAAGAGGGCTCTTTTAACACCCTGGCAACTTAGCAACAGCAAAAACCTGCTTTCAGGGCAGGTTTCTCTCCATTGCCCTCTAATGGTGAGGTGAAACTAGAAGACGCTCCACATCATCCCGACTTTGATGTAGGATATGCACAGAAACCACGATCTGTAACTACAGAAGCCTGACACCAACAACAGCGATTGTGTGAAAAAATTTTACTGGGCCCACAGAGAATGACTCAGAGGTTGGGCAACCTAGTATGCCTGGAGCCCAGAGTTAGTCTTATGCCAGAAAACTTCAGGGGTAAGGTCTCCTTGTATTTAGGCCAAGGCTTTTCCTTTCCATTTCCCAATATTTTGCTGGGCCTATGCAAAAAACAATTGCCATTCTCACACCGTTTTTACTGTATTTCTTTAACTCTATTTGGTTTCTGGGTCACACCTGGCAGCGCTCAGGGGTCACTCCTGGCTCTACGCTCAGAAATCGCTCCTGGCAGGCACAGGGGACCATATGGGATGCTGGGATTCAAACCACTGACCTTCTGCATGTGAGGCAAACGCTTTACCTCCATGCTATCTCTCCAGCCCCATTTCTTTAACTCTAATCCTTAACAAAAACGAAAAAGAGCTTACTAAACCTTCTCTGAGTGCTTAAATGAGTGCATTGATGATTATTCTTTTTTATGATTTCATGTCAATTTTTTATAATATCTATATTTTAACACTGTGATTACAAGCATGTTGTATTTGGGTTTCAATCATAAAAAGAACACCCCCTTTCACCAATGCAACCTTCCCATCACCAAAGCCCTTATCTTTCTCCTCCTCAATCCCCTACCAATATTTGAGATGGGCTTTCTATCTCTCTCACTCACTGACATTGTTATGATAGTTCTCAGCATAGTTATTTCTTTAACTACACTCACCACTCTTTGTGGTAAACTTCATATCTTGAACTGGTTCTTCTGGCCCTCATCCCTGGGAATTATTTCAATATCTTTTTTTCCCTAAAACCCATAGAATAGTGAGAATATTCTGTCTATCCCTTTCCCTCTGACTTATTTACTTAGCATAATAGATTCCATGTACATCCATGCATAGGAAAATTCATTGACTTTATCTCTCAATTTATTTATCAATAAATTGATAAAGTCAATTTATTGACTTTATCTTTATAATATTCCATTATGCCACAGTTTCTTTAGCCATTCATCTGTTGAAGGACATCTTAGTTGTTTCCAGAATCTGACTATTGCAAATAGCACTGCAATGAATATAAGTGTGAGAAAGGAATTTAATCTAACACCCTGCACAAAGATCAAATGCAAATGGATTAAGGACCATAATATTAGACCTGAAACCATAAGGTATATAGAACAACACATAGGTAAAACACTCCAGAACATTGAAACTAAAGGCATCTTCAGAGAAGAAACAGCACTCTCCAAACACGTCAAAGCAGAGATACACAACTGGGACTTTATTTAGCTGAGAAACTTCTGCACCCCAAAGTAAATAATGCCTAGGATATAAAAGCCACCCACAGAGTGGGAGAAGCTATTCATCCAATACCCATCAGATAAGGGGGATAATCTAAGATATACAACTTAACATAAAGAAAATCTAACCCCATCAAAAATGGGGAGAATAAATGGACAATTTCTCAACGAAGAAATACAAATGACCAAAAGACATATGAAAAAAATGCTCCACATCACTAATCATCAATGAGATGCAAATCAGAACAATGAGGTACCATCTCACACCACAGAGACTGGCGCACACCACAAAAATAAACAAGAATTATTCTTTTACTAAAACCAGGTAAGACTTACATTTAAAAAGGAAGTTCCAGCCATTATCTCTGATGTGCATAGATGGAAAATCCTCATTACAAGGCTAGAAAATTAATTTCTTCAATTTACGTTGGGAGGATCATAAGCTATGAAAAAGTAGGTTTTATCACTGGAATACGAAGATAATTCAACATACACAAACCAGCTAATCTACTCTATTATCAAGAAGTAGATTATTAATAAAAACTGATTATTCTAATAACAGTATAATCACTGGAGAAATTTTCACATATAGTCATGATAAAACTCAATACAATAGTTATTATAAAAGTTCCTCAAAGTAATAAATATAGAACATTAGATGACATTCTAGTTTCTATTAGGCATAATGGCAAACAAAGAATTGAAATTTATATTTGTGAGAACAGAAATATAGAAAATAGTAATGTCCATTCTCACAATTTCTATTAAACATAGAGCAGAAGTAATATAAAAAGAAATTAAGCAAAATGAAAGGTAATCTCCTGGGACCAAAATAAAAAAGACATCCTTACCACTAGAGATAGGAATGCACAGTCATAAGAATACATCTAGTTATATCTTTACAAACCCGGATGTCTTAACATCTTTCTTTTTATCTGAAAATAAAAGCATTCTGGCCACCATTGGTCAGTTATTTGGGTTCCTTATCTTGAGGTTCTATATATAAACTTTAATCTACTTTGTTTTCTCTCAGTAAGACTTTATTACAGATGTGTCCTGGCCAAACATCCAGAAGAGAAGAGGGAAATTTATTTTTCTATGTATCAGAATTTTAATAGTAATGATAAAATAAATGTTTATATTTTCTTTCTTAAGATATTGCTAAATTTTCTAAGTTTTTATATAGAAAATATTTTATGATCAAAAATTTTATATATTAGCACTATATAGCACCTTATAGAATTAATGCATGTTATACATTTAGAGATGTTTATTAACTTGAATTTTTGCATTGATCACTTATCTCTTATTCAGTATGACTTCATATGAAGTGCTATACTTCATTATCATTATTTAAAAATTAAATTACTTATATACATATTTACCTTTTTTTTTGGTTTTTGGGCCACACCCGGCAGTGCTCAGGGGTTACTCCTGGCTGTCTACTCAGAAATAGCTCCTAGCAGGCATGGGGGACCATATGGGACACCGTTTCGAACCAACCACCTTTGGTCCTGGATAGGCTGCTTGCAAGGCAAACGCCGCTGTGCTATCTCTCCGGGCCCCATATTTACCATTTTTCAAGCAACTTCTGTGTGTTGTTTAATAATCAACACACATTTGACTTCTGAAATCAACCATAAAGCAGCATATGGATTAAAAGAATAATAAAGTGACCTTTTACTTGGGGGTATTTGTGCTGGGTCCCAGTCATCATGTTTAGGGTCCTTCATAACTATACCAGTTTCACATTATAGAGAAGTTGAAACTCTTTTTTACATACAAGGAATACTGCCTACGTCCTGTATTATCTCTATTGCATCTAGAGTTACATAATTTGGGGGTATGTGTTTTAATAAAATTCAGTTATCTGTTTTGTACACTTATGAAGCATACCATGTTTTTTTGCACTCAGAGAATACTCTTGGGTTAGGCTCAGGGGGTTATATCAGTTCTGGGAATCAAAAATTCATTGGGCACAGGCAAAGCAATTGCCTTTCTTCCTTTACTATTTATCCAGCCCCCAAAGTGAAATTATTAGTGGGGATATTTCTAATTAATATAACATCATTTCTCTATTCAAAATATAACACTTATTATAGGTGAAGACTTATTCTTTTTTATATAAATTTATTGAGACCACTGTGAATTGCAAGTCTTTCACAGTTATATTTAAGGTACAGTGAGTTAGGCCAATTCTCACCACCAGTGTTGACCTTCCTCTGCCCCTGTTCCCAGCATGCATCTCATAACTCCACTCTTAGCCCCCTGGACTGCTAGTGTAACAGGTCCCTTTTGTGTATAGCTTGTTGTAGTTTGGGTCTCTTGATTCTATTGTCATCAACTTTGATTGGAGTATTTAGATTTGACAATTATTTATTTCCACTCAATGTTCATGAGACTGCTTGCCTCTGGTACCATCGACTCATTTTTCTCTATTTATGAAGCAGAACAAGATGATTCATGCTCTATGGTTGAAAAAATATGGGGAGGAGCCCCTTGTAGAAGCTATAAATACAAATTTAGAAGAAAAAAGAAAGCTAATTAAAAAAGGAATGGGGGAGCAGTGTGACAAGGTTGTTTTTTGTTAGTTTGTTTTTGTTCTGTTTTTGCATAGGCACAGTAAGAATTGGGTAAATTAGAAAGGAAATTCGTTTGGCCTTAGAAATATAGTGTTTCTCCACTCTTGAAGCATACTGTCAGGGAATCAATTACAGCTCCATTTATGTTCATTGTCGAACCCCAAGGTCTTTTTATGATGTCAAAAAACATTCTGCTCAGTTGTGGTTGTCAAAGTCAGTATTCTGTAATTAAATATCTTGGTTTTTGCACAGGTCCTAGGATGGAGTCTTTATGGTTCCAGGACTTCTGCTCAGTCACGATTGTTGCAGTCAGTCTTCTGTAATTAGTGATCTTGGTGTTTGCACAGATCAAAGGGCATAGTGTCTTCTGAGTTCATCTCACCATTAGGTGTTGAGGTGGGGCAACTTGCCTTTAGATCAAGTTGTTGCTATTTCTTCATTGTCAGGATGTCTCATGAAAGTACCCTGGTGCAAGTTGGCGCCAGAGTGGCATTAGGGACTCCCCAAGGGGGAGTTTGAATCCTGCTGCTGTTGCCAGGAACTCTATAAGTTCTAAGGTTGAAATCTGGGTTTTGGGTTTGAATGGTCAATGTCATTACGTGAGGTCTAAGTCAAGTCCTCATTAAAAATGTACAGGGTAGAAAGTGACCCTGTATTATAAAATTTATGGGTTCTCTTATTGGGGGGTCACACCCAGCGGTGTTCAGGAGTTAATCCTGGCTCTGCACTCAGAAATCTCTCTTGGCAAGGCAAAAAGAAAATAGATCCTAGCAGACCAACAACAAGACATATGGTTATCTGGCTAATCTTACTGGTGGCAGGAGGGGGGGCACTGCTCAACGAAAGTAAGCACCATGATTACAAAATCGTTTGTATTTAGGGGCTGGAGTGATGGCATAGCAGTAGGGCATTTACCTTGCATGCAGCTGACTCAGAATGTACAGTGGTTTGATCCCCCTGCCTGTTCCATATGGTCCCCAAGCCAGGAGCAATTTCTGAGTGCATAGCCAGGAGTAACCTCTGAGTGTCACCGGGTGTGGCCCAAAAGTCTCCCCCCAAAATTGTTCATATTTGGGTTTCAGCCCACCTTCACCAGTGCATCAAATAAAATTTAATTTTAGATACAATATTCTCTCATGTAAATTATGATAGTGTTAATGGTAATTTTTACAAATAAATTGTTAATTATGTGAATTTGAAAAAATGTAAGCAAATGCCAGTGACTTTTTGAACACTTCACTGCAATACGGCTTCTTTTTTGTCATCTTCATTAAATAATTTTAAGATCACAAATCATTATATAGTGATCTTTAAAAAATTATAATAGATTAGAGCCAGAGTGATAGCACAGCAGTAGGGCATTTGCCTTTCATGTGGCTGACCTGAGACAGACCTGAGTTCAATTCTCAGCATCCCATATGGTCCAGAAGCAATTTCTGAGTGCAGAGCCAGAAGTAACTCCTGAGCATCAGATAGATGTAGCCCACAAAACAAAAGATGTGTTAGAGGGAAAGCAATTAGACCTAGAATATGCTCACTCATTTGTAGAATATAATAAAAAACAGTATTGCATTCATAGACAATAGAAATGAGGGCTAGGAGGAGTAGTTTATGGTAGGACACATATTGGAGAAGTGCAGTCATTAAGGTAGAGAAGTGTCCACTATGACAATGATAGTTGAAAAAAAAAAGAAATGGATGCTGATAGAAAATACATTCAGAGGAAGAGAGAGAAATTGGTGTACATTTTAATTCTGAAACCTAATTATGAACAACTTTGTGACCAAAGTGTTTAAATAAAAGAAAAAATGATTTTGCTGAATCATGTTCTACAGAAAAGGAACAAAGATGGAAGGAGTTACTAACATTTTTTCCCTAAATTTTATATTGTAATGATGTCACTATCATTCTGTTGGCCAGATAAATTTAGTGTGCTCAGAAAACTCAATCATATTAGTCAATTCAAAAAATTTGATTGTGTGTAGTTAAGCCATTGTCACCTCACTCATTTAACCTCTAGGCTAACATACATTATCAACATTTTCATTATGTCCTACAGTACTTTTATCTCTAGGTAACAAAAAATTATGTCAGAATCTCTAGGTCACAAAAATCTATTATAATTGGTTTATGTTCAAAGCATGACATTTAATTATAACTTTATTTGGAAATAAACACTTCGGGGCCAGAGCAAATGCACCATGGGTAAAGCGTTTACCTTGCATGCAGCTGACTGGGTTTGATTCCTACTATTCCATATGATCCCCCAAGCTCACCTGGAGTAATATCTGAGCACTGAGCCAGGAGTAACTCCAAGCCACACCAAATGTGGCCTTCCCAAAAAAGAAAGAAATACTTCAAAAATTAACATGTAAATTAATATAAGTTAATTTATTAAATAAAAACAAATTATTAAATATTACAAAAAGATTTAATCTTAAACATTTATAATACCATTACAAAGAGCTTTATTTTTCTTTCTTTCTCTTTTTTTTTTTTTTTTTTTTTTGGTTTTTGGGCCACACTTGACAGGTATTACTTCAGGTATTAATTCAGGTATTACTCCTGGCTCTGTGCTCAGAAATCGCTTCTGGAAGGCTTGGGGCACCTTGGCATGCAAGGGATTGAACCTGGGTCTGTCTAGATTGGCAGCATGCAAGGCAAATGCCCTACCACTATGCTATCACTCCATCCCCTAAGAGCTATATTTTTCATTTATTCTATTTGAGAGAGAGAAACTAAAATATAGTCATTATGAGGTACTAGATATTTTATTCTGATCCTAGATATAGATAATAATAAAAATAAAATAAAATTATGGTTCCTTTTCAAATAAGGTCATAGAGAAACATTAAAAAGATAGTGAATGTTTTATGTTTAGTCTCTGTAGAGACACCAATCTGACCAAAACTTCAACTATGCTGGGACTTGGCTGATATCAGCAGGACTTGTTCGGGGGCACAAGCCCATCCCACCCACCCCCATCTTCTTGTACTTCAAAAGATCTGGCAGCCAAAACCATGCTCACAAATGCAGTCACCATATCTACACACAGCCAGCTTCATAGTTTAACTCTGTTCTCAAAGAAGATGTAAACCAAGCCATGAAGAATTACAGATACACCAGTCATGCAGTTGAAAGCTGGCAACCCCTGAAATAGAGGGCAGGACAAGTCCGTGCCCTGCTACAGCCACTCCTGTTGCGCCCATCACTCTCAACTGCAGTATCACCAATTTTATATTTTAGATGTTCCGCCACTCCTCTAAGATTCTTGCAGAGACCTCAATCTGACCAAAACTCCAGGTATGCCCATATTTTGACTGAGTTTAGGCACAACCTTTCCTCTTTATTCTTTTGAAATTGAATGAGCATTGCATTATAATACAATACAAATGTAAGTGTTCTTTATTAAAAAGTCATGTAGGAAGAGGCACATTATAGTATAGGTGTTAAGGTATTTCTTTTCATGAGAACAAACTTGATCAATTCCTGGCATAACATATGGTATCCCTAGTACAGAGTTAGCCCTCAGCACCACTGGGTATGACAGAAACCACACACCATCCCCAAACAATAAAAAAAATTCACCTCTCTGTATAATACATTAAGTTTGTGACTTTCTGTCACAGTGATTGTGAAGTATGTAAGGTGCTTACCTGGAATGTGGCTAAAATGGGTTTATCCCTAAACACGTATGTGTTTCCCAGAGCCTGCTAGCAGTAATTTTAGAAGAGTTCCAGGAGTAATCCTTGAGCACTTAGGATGTGGCCTAAAATATAAATAAAATATTTTCCACTTGTATCTTTTATTGTAAGTCTAATTTGTCATTCAATAAAAAATTTTAATTGTTTTGCCCAATTTTCTTGTGTGCTAGAGGCTCTCCTATCTCCCCACTTCTGTTCAGGTAACCACAAATAGATCTTAAAAATTTTACTCCACATTTCATCTTCACTTTTTTGTTATCATTGACATTATGATGACAGGGGTTTCTCTCACAAACCTATACCTGTACAAACACTAATTATGGTGCTCACATATATAGTTGTGGCATCCACAGGTTGCATAGTAAATTGTAGTGCTTAGAAATTTGTCTATTGTTACTAAATTTTATTCTTTTATGGGTGTTGTATTCTTTAGCAGAGGAAGGCAAAATTTAGTTGTCAACCCAATCAATGTGTTCTAAAGTGATCACATATGTTCTCACACTTCCTTTACATGGTACCCACACATCATTTTATTTGTGATTTCTTGAAGGTGGGAGGAGAATTTTCCTGACTGGAGTGTTAAGAAATATAGAGAAAGATTTAATGGCAATCCTGGAGCTAGAACATCTAATCAGAAAGGAACTTCTGAGAAGACGCCAAGGCAGGAAGATAAGCGAGATGAGGCAGCAAACAAGGTCAGAATGACTGGAGCAGTAAACAATGGAAATCAGAAGAAATCAAGTATCAGGAGTAAGGGTTAAAATGATTGTGGTGTGAGAAATAATTACTATTTAAATGTCCCAAAATGGATGTCCAGAAGCAAATCATTGGGATCTTGGCGCCATTTTGTCTTGAGTTTATCACTTGTTCTCAGCTGTTGCTACATGGCTTTGCCTCAACTGATCTCCTTACTTGCAGAGTTTCTTGAGCTCTGTAAATACCACTTCATTATCACTGCAATGAGTAGGCTGAAGTATTATTATGTCAAATTGTATGAAAGAGAAATTATCACCAATTGTATATATATAAAATTCCTGCATTAAATAATTCAGCAGAACAAAGGCAAAGGATTACTTAAAGAACAAAGGCTTACTTAAAAGTTTGGATGAGGTTCAAAGTCCAGGGACATAACTGTTCCCTTCCTTTCCAGTATGAACCCAGGAACACCACAGGTACTCAGAATCTGACTGGCTGTTTCTTAGTGGCAGATCAGAAGACCAGAATCAGAAATCTGTTTAGAAAAGAAATCACACTTGATCCTAGCCAAAAGGCTGAGAAGTGATACTTGACTACACCACAAAAATACATCTGAAAGCATCTGGGAAAAGACATAGGAATGAAACTGTAGCAAACAATAGAGAATTATTTGTTAGAAATAAACAGTTTGAAGAAAAAATTATTTTTTATTTTGAAAAATATATTTCTTTGTTTTATATCTTTATTTAAACACAGTGTTTAATACGTGCTTAATTTTAATACAAATACGATTGTAGTTGTATGATTATGGTCATGTAAAGAACACCCCCCTTCACCTGTGCAACATTCCCACCACCAATGTCATAAATCTCCCTCCTCCCAATCCAGTCTCACCTTTACTCGAGACAGGCTTTCTACTTCACTTATTCATTTACATTGTTAAAATAGTTCTCAATCTAATTATTTCTCTAACAGCACTCATCACTCAAACAATTCTCTATGTGTGTAATTCTGCTTTTGTGGCTTGCTGGCATGTTTGTTTGTTTGTTTGTTTAGCTCCCTTAGTTTCATTTGTATGGACTCTTTCGACTTTTGATAGAATTCTTTTTTGAGTTGGGTGAATTTTTCATCTATGGATTTTTAATTTCTTTGGTTAGTGATTCTTTGAATTCCATTGCTAAGACATTATATGCTGATTTTAGGTCTTCATCTATTGAGTTAATGTATTTTGGGGGGCTATGAAATCCATTTTAGTTTCTCTTCATATTTTCAACTATTGATGTCTTCCTTAGTTTCCTAGTTGTTCTTTCCATAGGGTAAGTTGGGGTGAGTTGAGACCTCCTCTACCCTGAGGCTTTAGAGTGGGATTGTGGTGGTGGGGTTGAGCCCTGCTTAGGTCTCCCTCCCTACTACCTCCCTGGTGGGTGGCAGCACAGCACTAGGCCTTGTGGCTTCTGACTGGGGTTGTGGGCGGGGGGGGGGGGTTGGGCCCTACTCCAGTATCAAGGAAAAATAATTTATAATGCACTTGACAGCAAAATTGTGATATACTTCAAAGCAGAAAGTGTTTTATCACTTAGGAGAAAGTAATTACCAAGAAATTTTTAATGTTAAGAATCATATGTGATGAACATTTACTTTCAGATAATCAAAATCTAGAGTTATTTCACCTTCTATTTTTGATTATAGTATATTTATAAGTAAATTTCATTTGAATTGGAAATGCTATGAAAGTAAGCCTTAAATTTGATTTAATTTTCTCCAACAGAAATTTCTGAATTCACTGAAATAAAAGTAACAAAATAAGTGTACTAACAGAGACAGTGTGGGGTTGAAACTGCAAACAATCGACCTAAATTTCTCAATAAAAAATAGAGAGCAAGTGAAATAAACAAACACTTATAGAGCATTTGTACCATGAAATAGGTCCAAGTGAGGAAAAATAATATATTAGGTCTAGAGAAATAATACCGTAGGTATTTTTCCTACATGCAACTGACTCTGGATTAGATCCCTGGTACCTGTAGGGTCCACTGAAAACCTCCAGGAATTATTTATGATAATAGGTCCAGTAGTAAACTTTGATCACCCTCAGATGTGGCTCCAAACCACAAAGTAAAACAAGAAAAATAAAATATAGGTAATTTAAACATTTACTGACAAAGTGAATGAATACATAGCAACAACAATAAAAAACTATAAGTATTCTAAAGGTACTATCATAAATATAATACTTGAAACAAAATACAATCTAACGTCAGAATCACTAAAAGGCAACACATGCCTTTTTTGCTGTAATTTAATAATATATTTGTGTAGCAGAATCACAACTAAAGTGTAAAAGCACTACAAATTGTGTTCAAGCACAAAATAAAAAAAACAAACGTAAAATTTAATGGAATTCTAAAGAAAGTTGATTAGATTATTGTAGCAGATTTGAGTCATTTCGCATTCTGAGGGATAGAGAGTATAAATAATACATAAATTTCCAGATATCTTCAGTGTTATATCTTTTTATTATTAGTGAACAAAAAAAGGTTAACAGAACTACATTTCATCTGTGCCTACACTAATAAATTCAGCAGCAGCAGTAACAGTAACAGTAGTAACAACAATAAACCATGTACAGTGACTTAAAAGTTATATGTATTACTGTATTCTTACCCCTTTGCCATTTTTATCATCTGATTGCTCACAACCAATATTAATGAGGAATTGTGGGACTGACAAATGGGATCACCTGTGCATGTTAATGCTGTGTGTTGAGAGAGACAAGTCAGAGGACTTAATAGCTGGCTCTCTATTCCTTTTTAAGTCACTACCTTCTAGAAGTTGTTGCCCTCAATGTTGTTAAGGATATGGGCCAAATGATATATATTGAAGATGTTTCCTGCTAGATATAGACAACACTTTTTTAAGGATAAGGCTTGCTGCTCTATTAGGGAGTGACAATGAAATGCAAGCTAGAATCTGGGGTAATTAGGCAGGCCATGGCAAATGTTCAGCAGTTCTGGAGAGATTTGTTGGTAAAGTATTTGAAGGATCATGTTTTTCTTTGTTTTGTTGTTTTGAACTTTTGTAAATTGGAGATGATACATGTAGTGATAAGTTCGAAAAGACAAAAGAGAAACAATATGGTTAAACCTGTTAATATTACAAATTTCATAAAGGGCAGTACCTAGGAACGCTGTTATATTTAAATTTCTAAGAAAGCAGATTGTTGGTTAGGAGGATGCCACTAATACAAGAACACCAATAGAAAGCAAGAATAATAGGAAAATAGATACAAGTTATATCATGTCACTGCCCATTTACTTGGCAGATTATTTTAAAGGGAGTAAAGAGCTAAGGTCTTTGGTTTTGGTGGTTCAGCATTAGAAAAAGAATACTCAGTTTCTGTTGATGAGGAACCTAATCATTTACTTAGTAGATAGTAGTAAATCCATGGACCTTGGTATAGGTGACTAGTAAGATGCCTCAGGAAGTTTTGTGATTCTGGTAAAGTGTTTTCATCCTAGTATGCTAACCAAGTAATGAAAAAGCAGAGGAGTCTCCAAGAATACAGTTTGTGACTTAGTGAGTCCTTGTTGATCAAAACTAAAATCTTGTTGAAATGAGTCAGAGGTGGAATTCCTTTGAAGAAATGGAATATTCAGTTCAAGCATTAGTTGAGTGTAAATGAAGAGTGTAGATATCCACTTAGGACATCAAAGGAGTTGAAAATCTAAGCCACCATCAGCAATCTGCATTCACAACAAAGTTAGCAAATAATTAATTTAGTACAATAAAATGCTACTATCCAAATTTGATAGGCTTGTAATTTCCTTCTTTTCTTATCCCTTCCTTTCTGCTTTTCTTATTTCTTCCTTTATCCCTCCTTATTCCTTCATATTCCTACTTTCTTCCTTATCTATTTCCCTCCTTCCTTCCCATCTATCTGTTTCAAGGATCCCATTGGAAGCTCTAAGATAAATGACTTACCCACTATACTATCTCTTCATCCACCTCAAGAATTTCTTCCTTTGATTCTTGATATGTATTTTTAATTTTTCTATTTAAACAATTTATTTCATACATGATTGAGTTTGGGTTTCAGTCATGTAAAGAGCACCACCCATCACCAGTGCAAACATTCCCATCACCAATGTCCACCAAATCTCCCTCCTCCACACCCAACCCCAGCCTGTACTCTAGGCAGGCTTTCTATTTCCCTCGTACATTCTCTTTATTAGGATACGTTCAAAACATATGTTATTTCTCTAACTAAAATCATCCCTGTTTGTGCTGAGCTTCATGAGGTGAGCTGTAAACTTCCAGCTCTTCTCTTTTGTGTCTGAAAGTTATTATTGCAAGAATGTCTTCATTTTTCTTAAAACCCATAGATGAGTGAGACCATTTTGCATCTTTCTCTCTCTCTAAACTTATTTTCACTCAGCATAATAGATTCCATGTATAGGAAAATTTCATGACTTCACCTCTCCTGACAGCTGCATAATATTCCATTGTGTCTATGTACCAACAGTTTCTTTAGCCATTCATCTGTTGAAGGTAGCTTGGCTGTTCCAGAAGTCTTGCTATGGTAAATAGTGCTGTAATGAATATAGGTGTAAGGAAGGGATTTTTGTATTGTATTTTTGTATTCCTAGGGTATATTCCTAGGAGTGGAATAGCTGGGGCATATGGGAGCTTGATTTCCAGTTTTTGGAGGAATG
The DNA here is from genome assembly GCF_024139225.1 of Suncus etruscus. Lineage (NCBI taxonomy): Eukaryota > Metazoa > Chordata > Mammalia > Eulipotyphla > Soricidae > Suncus > Suncus etruscus. Next base: position 63,178,797 of record NC_064854.1, on the reverse strand, counting down.
TTTAATATATTCCCATCTGTTTACTCAGTGGGGGGCTCTTTTATCCTGGGCACTATTTCTTTTGAGGTGCAGAGCTTCTCAGTTTAATATATTCCCCATCTGTTAATCACTGTTTTCACTTGCTTGGAGAGTACAGTTTCCTCTATGAAGATGGCCCTTAGTCTCAATGTCCTGGAGTGTTTAACCTACATGTTTTTTCTATATATCTTATGGTTTCGGGGTCTGATATCAAGGTTTTTCATCCATTTGGATTTAACTTTTTTACATGATGTTAGCTGGGGTCTAAGTTCAATTTTTTGCAAGTGGATAGCCAGTTGTGCCAACACCACTTGTTGAAAAGGTTTTATTTGCTTCATTTAGGATTTTTTACTCCTTTATCAAAAATTAGGTGATTGTATGTCTGGGGAACATTCTCTGAGTATTCAAGCCTATTTTACTGATCTAAGGGCTGTCTTTATTTCAATACCATGCTGTTTTGATAACTGTTGCTTCTGTAGTACAGTTTTAAAGTTGGGGAAAGTAATCCCTCCCATCTTCTTTTTCCCAGTGATTGCTTTGGCTATTCTAGGGTGTTTATTGTTCCAAATGAATTTCAAAATTTCCTGATCCACTTTTTGAAGAATGTCATGGGTATCTTTAGAGCGATCGCATTAAATCTGTACAATGCTTTGGGGAGTATTGCCATTTTAATGATGTTATCCTGCGAATCCATGAGCAGGGTATGTGCTTCCATTTTTGCGTGTCCTTTCTTATTTCTTGCAGCAGAGTTTTATAGTTTTCTTTGTATAAGTCCTTCAATTTGTAGTCAAGTTGATTCCAAGATATTTGAGTTTGTGTGGCACTATTGTGAATGAGGTTGTTTTCTTAATGTCCATTTCTTCCCTTATTACTATTGGTGTATAGAAAAGGCCATTGATTTTGTGTGTTAATTTTGTAGCCTGCCACCTTGCTAGATGAGTCTATTGTTTCTAGAAGCTTTTTCGTAGAGACTTTAGGGTTTTCTCGGTTGAGTATCATGTCATCTGCAAACAGCGAGAGTTTGACTTCTTTCTTTCCTATCTGGATTCCCTTTGAAATCTTTTTCTTCCTTAATCGCTATAACAAGTACTTCCAATGCTATGTTAAAATAGGAGTGGTGATAGAGGACAATCTTGTTGATATTGGCTTTACAAAAGCTATTTGGCAGTGTTACTGTTTTTTTTTGATTTCATGAGTCTTGCCAGGATTGGTAGAAGTTACTATTGAAAGGTTTGAAACAATTCATTAGTAAATCCATCTTGGGCCTGGAAATTTTTGGGGGGGGCAGACATTTGATTATTGTCTAATTTCCTCAATAGTGATGGGGTTGTGTTTTAGATATGCTACATCCTCTTCATTCAACTGTGGAAGATTAGAGGAGTCCAAAAATTAATCCATTTCTTCCAGGTTTTCATTTTTGTGGCATAGAGTTTCTCAAAGTAGTTTCTGATTACCCTTTGAATAATATACCATATCAGTAGTTATCTCTCCTTTTTCATTCCTAATATGAGTTATCAATTTTCTCTCTCTCTCTTTCTTTGTTAGTTTTGCCAGTGGTTTACCAATCTTCTTTATTTTTTCAAAGAACCAATTTCTGCTTTCATTGATCATTTGGATTGTTTTCCAGGTTTCCACTCATTGATTTCTGCTCTCAGCTTTGTTATTTCCTTCTGTCTCCCTATTTTTGGGTCCCTTTGTTGAGTACATTCTAATTCTATGAGCTGCATCATTAAGCTATTCAGGTATGCCCCTTCTTTCCTGATGTGTGCTTGCAAAGCTATAAAGTTTCCTTCTGAGTATCGCTTTTTGCTGTGACCCATAGATTCTGATAGTTTGTGTGTCCATTGTCATTTGTTTCTAGGAAGGTTTTGATTTCCTCTTTGATTTCATCTCGGACCCACTGGTTATTCATTATGAGGCTGTTTAACTTCCGGGTATTAAAGTTTTTCTTCTGTGTCTCTTTGTAGTTCACATATAATTTGAGGGCCTTGTGGTCAGCGAAGATAGCCTGCAAAATTTCTATCCTCTTGATATTATGGAGGTATGTTTTATGTGGTAGCATGCAGTCTATCCTGAAGGATGTCCCATGTACATTAGAGAAGAATGTGTATCCAGGCTTCTGGGGGGTGGAGTGTCCGTGTATATATTGTCTAGGCTTCTTTCTTCCATTTCTCTTGTTCTTGTTGAGTTTCAGTCTGGTTTGATCTGTCAAGTGTTGACCAATGCTGTGTAAAGTCTTCCACAATTATTGTGTTGTTATTAATATTATTTTTCAGATTTGTCAACAATTTTGTTTAATAGTGTTCTGGCCCCTCATTTGGTGCATATATGTTTAGGAGAGAGATTTCTTCCGCTCTATGGTATCACTTGATTAATACAAAATGTCCAAGTGTTCCCTTTACAACTTTTCCTAAGTATAAAGTTTGCATCACCTAATATATTATGGTCATTCCACCATTTTTATGTGTGTTATTTGCTTGGGGATTATTATCATCCAGCCTTTTATTTTGAAGTCTATGTTGGTTCTGACTATTCAAGGTGCATTTAATGTAGGCAGCAGAAGGTTGGATTAAGTTTTTTGAATCCATTTAGTCACTCTGTGTCTCTTAACTGGTGCATTAGTCCTTTGACATTGGAGAGAAAGAATTGTCCTGTGGAGTTAGTGCCATCTGTATATCAAAAGTTTGTCATGTCTGTTGGGTCGAGTCTTGTCTTAAAGTAGGGCAGTTCAGTTTTCTTTATGAATGGTTTTGAGTCTGTAAAGTTTCTGGAGCTATTGTTTGTCTGTGAAACCACCATGTATTGTTCCTTCAAACCTGAAAGTGAGTTTTGCTGGGTGCAGTATTCTAGGCGCAGCATTTAATTTCATTGAGTTTTGTCACTATGTCCCACCACTGCTTTCATGGTCTTGAGTGTTTCCAGTGACAGGTCTGCAGTAAATCTCAAGGATGTTCCTTTGAATGTAAATTTCTTTTTTCAATCTTGCTGCTTTCAGAATTCTGTCTCTATTTGTGAGATTCGTCATTGTGACTAGGGTGTGTATTGGGGTGTTTTTTTGGGGGGTCTCTTTTAGTTGTTACTCTTCGGGCATGGAGGATTTGATCGCATGTATTCTTTAGCTCTGGTAGTTTCTCTTTAATGATGTTCTTGACCATTGACTCTTCTTGGAGATTTTCTTCCTGGGTCTCTGGGATTCCAATGATTCTTAAGTTGTTTCTGTTGAGCTTATCATAGACTTCTATTTTCATCTGTTCCCATTCTTTGAGTAATTTTCTATTGTTTGATCAATTGCTTTAAGGCTTTTTTCCAATTTCTTCTGCTTATATGGAATTGTTATTCATCTCATCTTCCAGTGTACTAATTCTGTCCTCAGCTGCTGTTACCCCGTGGAAAGCTCAAACATGTTTTTCTTCAATTCATCCACTGAGTTTTTCAGACCTGTTATTTGACCTGAAATTTCAGTTTGGAGTTTTCTGATTTCTATCTTCATATTCTCTTGATTTCTTATTAGTGTTCTCTTTCTATACTTTCTTTGAGTTCGTTGAACATCTTCTATATTGTGACTCTAAACTCCTTATCTGAGAGACTGACTAGTTGGCTGGTCATATTCAAGTCATCAGAGTTGCCTCTCTTTGTGGTAAGCCTCATATCTTGGGCCTATCCTTCTCACCCTCATCTTTATTGTCTCTGGGTATTATTACAATAATGTATTTTATTTTCTTAAAACCCATATATAAGTGAGACTATTTTAAGTCTATTTTTCTCTCTGACTTATTTCACTTAGCATAATAGCTTCCCTTTTCATCCATGTATAGGAAATTTCATACCTTCATTTTTCTGTAGGCTGCATAGTATTCCATTATGTAAATGAACCACATTTTTCTTTAGCCACTCATCTGTTGTTGGGCATCTGGGTTGTTTCCAGTTTCTGGTATTTTAAACAGTGATGCAATGAATATAGGCGTACAGAAGGCAAATTAAAACAACAAGGTACTATTTCATGTCATAGAGACTGGAAAAACTTCACAAAGAACAAGCACAATAAGTGCTGGTGGGGATGTGGAGAAAAAGGTACTTTCACTGCTGGTGGGAATGCCATCTAATCCTGCTTTTATGAAAAATAATATTGGACTTTCCTCAAAAAAAAACCTGGAAATTCAGCTCCCATATGATCTAGCTATATATACACCCAGGGATATACCTATGAACACAAAAAACAGTTTCAGGGTTCTAGACAATATTAAGTGTTCAGCTAGTTGGGCAAAGCATACTGTGGATAAAGCCCTGCTTTCTACAATGTGATTAGAGTTTCTGCATATCTGTACATGCAATTGTTCTATAAAATAGATACTAAAATGAATTAAATAAGGTTCAGTATTTTCAGGGGATTATCTCTAAGATCTAGAATACCAGTGTTAGTACATTAGAGCTGGAAAACAAGTATTTTTCAATTTTGAAAAAGTTCTGACACAGAAAGTAAAGTAGCTGGTTTCTCTTAATGCATTTTTTTTTGGTTTTGGGGCCACATCCAGTGACACTCAGGAGTTACTCCTAGCTCTGAACTCAAAAATCATCCTGGCTCGATGGGACCATATGCAGCACTGGGGAGAGAACTGCAGTCCATCCTAGGTCAGCCGCATGCAAGGCAAATACTCTACAGCCTGCACTATGGCTCCTGCTCCAATGCATGCTTTTTAAAGGTCGTTGTTTAAATTTTTCAATAAAATGAGCATGAAATTTGAGAAAAGGGCTGACATCAAAAAGTTTCCTTGATATCCTGTTGGGGATAATTTTGTGAGGAATATAGATGATTAAGGCTCCCCCTCTACTAACAAAGATGTACCTGTCATTGTCCACAAGCAACTAGGAAAACTGATTACAAATTGTTTTCTTATAGTTTTACCTTTAAATTTATTGGGTTATTAAATGAATTAAGACTAATAGCTTGTCCTGACTTTTAAGAAATATGCAAATAAAATTAATTGTCCAGGTCCAGAAAATTAAAGTGCGATGTTATTATGTTAAAACAAGTATTAAGGCCAAAAAAAGATTTCTATTCTCTTTTCCAGAGAGCCATGTGTGATCCTTTAGTCTTTCATATAGGAGGTTGGCTATTTTCTTATATTCTAGAATCTACAATCAAAAATATTCTGTCAGGTCAAAAAATGATGAAATATCTCTTGATGAGAGATAGAGGATGTCCAAAATAGCTTGAATTATTTTGCTTTCTGGGGTTAAATTTACTCTAATATTTTTTGGTAGAGCTGTAGTTATTCTTTGGGAAATTTTATCTCCATGAGATCAGGAAATTGAGGTCATAATTCCTTCTGTGGAATATTACGAGATCATCAGCATATTGGATGATTTTCTCCTCCTGTTAAATGTAAGACCTCTAATTATTTTTCTCAAATCCTCTCCAAGTAAATGAAAATTTGAGAACATTATTTAATTAAGTATGGGTTTACTTTTTTTGTGTGTTTACATGCAATACAAAATTAATATTGAATATCCTTTACTATAGTAACACAAAACTGCAGCCCACTGTGTGGGAAGAAAGAATTGAGTCCCAATAACTAACTACCTAGGTTTTTGATTCTGCACGGATGGGGAAATTATTGTTGACTATTACTCAAATTTTGATTATTCTCCAGTATCATTTTTAGTGCCAGATTGGGACAGTACTTAGAGATATACAAATTTAACCTCCTTAGTCTCAGGTTTCAAGATAGATTTATTTTAGTTAGGAATGTGACTGGGTAATCTTTAATTGGATTTACACTGGTTTTGACTTTATCGATTTCTATGGTGTCTAACTGGACCATACCACATTGCCACTCATTAAAATTCTGTAATTTATGGGCAAAAAAAAGTGGTGTACCCAATTGTCTAAGAAAAGCTTAAGCATCCCAGATGCTTATTGATATCTCTCTTGGGGGGGGGTATCTCTCCTTTTCAATGTTTTTAATTGAATTAACATGCAATACAGGCTAAAAAGTGGTCAATGGTTGAATTTCAGTCTATACAATGTTCTAGCATATAACACTTCAAACATTGTTCCTGGTTGCCTACTTTGTATGATATTCATGCCATTATACATAAGAATAAAATATGGCTCTTTTTTAAAACATTGAGAATCAAACTTTTCCCAGTTTTTAGACATCTCAACTAATCCAGTCTTTTTTGGAAAAACAATGTGAACTTTCCTCAAAAAAACAGAAATTGAGCTTCAATTTGACCCAGAAATATCATTCCTGGGAATACAACCTAGAAGTTCAATAACACAATGCAGAAAAGGCATCTGCACACCTATTTTACTGCAACACTAACCATAAAAGCCAGGATCTGGAAACAACCCAATTTTCCAAGCAGAGATGTGGGGATAAAGAAGTTGTTGTCCAAATAAACAATGGAATATTATACAGCTGGTAGGAAAAATGAAATCATAAAATTATCTGCCATAGAGGCAGGTTGGGGGTGAGTGTAAGGGTAGGATGGGGACAATGGGAGGGTAACTAGGGAAACTGGTGGCAGAAATGAATGCTGATGAAGGGAAGTATGTTGGAACATTATACATAAATTCAACTATAAACAATTATCTAACTCTGTCTTCTTATGATTTAAAAAGTATAGCCACTGGATAAATTTAAATTTTTTATTAGCCTCTAAATTAAATAAATTATTACTTGCATCACTGAACTAAGATGTTCTGGGTTTCTAAATAGTAAATGTTAAAACATAAAAGTAATCCAAACAGTAGATGAATTGTCTTATTTTTAGTATATTCTGGTGCTCTATGCTTTTATAATTATCTTTATATTGTACTGGAAAAATTAGCAAAAATTTATATTTTTCTAATATTTTCACAATGTTCTTCAAATGTGTCCTCTTTTTCATGTATGTAATATTCTCTATGTTACTAAGAATTTAGGCACCCTACACAAAGAAAATGTACATGGAGGTACTTTTAATTTAATTCATATTTATTTTTTGTTTATGGCCACTTTTTGCTGTTATCAGGAATTTTTTCTGACTGTGCATTCACGGGATATCCCCTAGTGGTCAAAGGGTGATCAGTGTTGAACCTGGGTTGGTTATGCTTGCAAAGCAAGCATTTTAGACTTTCTACTATCTCTTTGAACCAGAATTAGCAAAATTTTAATGCCTTGGTACAATGTTATTTTTTTCTCTCTGTGAGAAATTCTATTTAAATTTTAAAGTAAGCAAGAATTTTCTACAAAGGGTTCCATTTATTTGATTGCTGACACCACAGAATTAAATAAAGTTTCAAAATGGTATGAATAAAATTCAAGCATTTATGTCATTGCATAACACAAAATATTTTTAAATATATCTCTTCCAGCAGAATTAATCAGCACAGCAAGCAGCTCAATATTTACTAATTATTTCTTGCCTCCATCACTTACTTGCTCTGAGTTATCTTAATTCATGAGCAATGGTTTCATTAGTGACATGTTCCTGTGGATAAATTTTATTTAATTTTGAAGTCGATGTAATTTTTTTAAAAGCCTCCTCTTTGTGGGGCTAGAGCAATAGTGTAGCAGATAAGATGCTTGTCTTGTACGTGTCTTACCTGGATTTGATCTCCAGCACCATATATTTTCCTCCTGAGTCTGCTAGAAATGATCCCTGAGCACAGAGCCTGACCACAGCTGTGTGAGGCCCCAAAATAAAAAATAAAAAATTCCTCCCTTTTGAGTGTATGTTGTTGAGAAAATGGGTATAAAAAATCACACATGCTTATTGTCTTTGGAGTCCTTACATTTCACTGTTATGCTGATTTTGCACATGAGGTCACAAGGATTACAGTTAGATGTGGTGGCTGCCAAAGTTGGTACCTCTTTTAAAATTTGCAGTGCATGCCCACATACTCATGTGATTTACTCTCTTCAGTTATGGCCCACTTGTTCTGCAGGGATTTGCTAAAATGTGACTTGGCATTGCTTACACAACTGATTACAAACAGCATATGCAAGTTCAATTTTGGTGCATGTAGTAATGGTGGGATTGAGTTTGTGGTCACATGTTTAGAAGGGAGGTATTCTCAAGCATTAAGTAATCACTGGAGGAAATAACAAGGATATTAGGAAGACATCAAATATATGTATTTGTATACATATTATTTATCAAAACTAATAAAAATATACCTTGCTGCGGGCCGGCTGGGGAGGCCTGAGTGAGTTTTCTATCCTTTGGCTTGGCGTGTGTGCCTGCCCCTCCCCCCAGAGACCCCTGCGGGCCGGCTGGGGAGGCCTGAGTGAGTTTCTGTCCTTTGGCTCGGCGTGTGGGCCTGCCCCTCCCCCCAGAGCCCCTGTGGGCCGGCTGGGGAGGCTTGAGTGAGTTTTCTGTCCTTTGACTTGGTGTTTGGGCCTGCCCCTCCCCCCAGAGACCCCTGCGGGCCGGCTGGGGAGGCCTGAGTGAGTTTCTGTCCTTTGGCTCGGCATTTGGGCCTGCCCCTCCCCCCAGAGACCCCTGTGGGCCGGCTGGGGAGGCCTGAGTGAGTTTCTGTCCTGTTGCTCGGCGTTTGGGCTGGCCCCTCCCCCCAGGGTGGCGCCTAGAAAGGCAAGTTGAGCGACCCGAATAGACTGGGGAGATAGGGAGATAGGGAGATAGGGCCAGCCAGCTGGACTTGCAGGTGACCTAGAGCAGTCCACCCCCTGGACCCTGGAGAGGACCAGTGACTCCCCAAGGGCGTGGACAGAGCCTGCAGGGTCGATCTGAGGGAACTCATTCAAGGGAGGCTTTGGAGGGGGCGGAGCTCCATTGAATCCCAGAGAAAGGAGGGTGGATTGAGAACTAGGCTCAAATAGCGCCAGTAAACATTGTGGCCAGGAGTGGAACTGCACTGCTGACAATAATAAGGAGCAGAAAAGGGACAAGACCCACTGCAGGAAGGCTGAACTCTAGGTAGCAAAGGGGAGGAGAAAGGGCTAGGTTCAACAAACTCACCCAACAGCCCCTCTAGAAACAACTTCAGGAAGGAGACGAAGGCAGGCCGAAATTAGAAGCCACAGCACTCAAAACACACCATTAAATACAAAGAATTATGCATAAATCAAGGAGATCTCTTATAACTGAAGTCCACCCATGACAAGCCCTATCAAGTTTCCAAGTCCACCAAAACGAACAGATCCAGGGGAAGAAGACCTAAAAGTGGGTCATGAGGAAGGATAATGCAAGAATTACTAAAACAAATGAAAGAAAACCCTAGCAACCGAGTATAAGAAATCCATGGACGAACGAATCAGACAAATTAAAGAAGAAATGTCAAAGAAACATGAGAGATTCCATACAAAAAGAAGTGAAGGATTTAAAAGACAAAGTAGCAAGCCTTTACGAGTAGAAACACAGAGTTGGAGAAGCACATCAAAGAACTCGAAGGAAAACTGCAATCAAAAAATGATAAAGAAACCAACAAAGAAATAAAAGCACTGAAAGGAAAAATCCAATATCTAATGAACAAAGACAAAAAGAAACAATCTAAGAATTGTGGGTATACCAGAAGGGGAGGAAATAGGGAAGGGGGAAGAACAGGTGGTCAGGGAGATAATAACAGAGAACTTTCCCACCCTCTGGAAAGACAATTCAGGACAAATCCAAGAAGTCAAGAGAGTCCCTAATAAAATAGTCCCTAATAAACCCACACCAAGACACATAATAATCCAAATGGCAAAAAACAAAGAGAAAGAGGAACTCCTGAAAGCAATAAGGGAGAAAAAAAAACTCAAGTACAAAGGAAAGGACATAAGAATCAAACCAGATCTCCCATTTGAAATAATTCAAGCAAGAAGACAGTGGAATGACATATTTAAACGACTGAATGAAAGAAATTTCCAACCCAGGGTCCAATACCCAGCAAAACTATCATTCATATGGGAGGGCAGACTAAAAACATTCTCAAACATGAACGAACTTGAACTATTTGTGCAAACTAAGCCAAACCTAAGTGACTTACTCAGAGACGAATTACACAATCCAAACCCCGATTGTAACAACAACCACTCCACACAATACAACTGCACAACAGTCCTCTCTATCAATTATTTCCCTAAATGTTAACGGACTAAACTCTCCAATTAAAAGACACATAGTAGAGAACTGGGTTAGGAAAAATAAACTGGACTTCTGCTGTCTGCAAGAAACACACCTACAGTTACAGGATAAGCACAGGCTTAGAATAATAGGATGGAAAGTAATTATTCAGGCCAATGGAAAACAAAAAAGAGCAGGGACAGCCATTCTTATATCAGACCAAATTGTATTCAACCTCAAGAAAGTGATCAGAGACAAAGAGGGTCACTACTTACTGATCAGGGGAACATTAGATCAAGATACACTAACCCTGGTCAATATCTATGCACCTAATGTAGAGTCACCAAAATATGTGAGGCAACTACTGGCAAACCTGGAGAAACACATGAAGGGAATTGTGATAATAGTAGGGGACCTCAATACTCCACTATCACCACTGGACAGATCCTCCAAACAGAAAAATAGCAAAGAAATAAGAGCTCTAAATGAAAAATTAGAAGATTTAGGGCTAATAGACTTATATAGAGCCCTCCATCCCCCAAAAGTAGAATATACATTTTTCTCAAACCCACATGGAACCTTCTCCAGAATAGACCATGTCTTAGGATACAAAGCCAACTCATATAAGACCACAAAGGTAAGGATCATTAGAAGTACCCTTTCAGATCACTATGCAACAGAGCTTATAATTGATGTCAAGAAGAAGCAATGGAGGAAAACTAATACCTGGAGATTAAACAACATGCTGCTTAACAACAGCTGGATCAAAGAACAACTCAAGGAAGAAATAAAAGATTCCTTGAGACGAATGACAATGAAGAGACAACATGTCAAAATTTATGGGACACAGCAAAAGCAGTAATTAGGGGGAAACTCATAGCAATACAGGCCTATGTCAAGAAACAGGAAAATAACAAAACCAACAGTTTAAAAGATCACCTCAAAGAATTGAAACAACAGCAACAGAGAAATCCAACCACAACCAGAAGGCAAGAAATAATAAAAACCAGAGCAGAAATAAACAACATAGAAACTAAGAAAACAATACAAAAAATCAATGAGACCAGGAGTTGGTTTTTCGAAAAAAATAAACAAGATAAATAAACCATTGGCAAAACTCACCGAAAAAAAGAGGGAAAACACCCAAATCACTAGGATCACGAATGAAAGGGGAGAGATTACAACAGAACCCCAAGAAATACAACATATCATGAGATCATATTATGAACAACTTTATTCAACTAGGCTAGAGAACCCACTAGAAATCGACAGATTCTTGGACAAACACCCTCTTCCAAGACTGGAAAAGGAAGATCTAGAAAGTTTAAATAGTCCAATCACTTCAGAGGAAATTGAAGATGTAATTAAAAAACTCTCTAAGAACAAATGCCCAGGCCCAGTTGGATTTACAGGTGAATTCTATCAAACATTTCAAGAAGACTTATTACCACTGTTCCATAGGCTTTTCCAAACCATAGAAAAAACAGGAATCCTACCCAACTCCTTTTATGAGGTTAATATCACACTCATTCCCAAAGAAGGCAAAGACACCACCAAAAAAGAAAACTACAGACCAATCTCACTAATGAACATAGATGCAAAGATACTCAACAAAATCTTAGCAAACCGAATCCAACACTTCATTAAAAAGATCATACATCACGATCAAGTGGGATTCATACCAGGAATGCAAGGTTGGTTCAACATAGGCAAATCAATAAACATGATACATCACATCAACAACATGAAAGACAAAAACCACATGATCATATCAATCGATGCCGAGAAGGCGTTTGACAAAATCCAACATCCTTTCATGTTAAAGACACTCAGCAAAATAGAGTTAGAAGGCACCTTCCTAAGATAGTTACAGCTATTTATAAAAGCCTACAGCCAAAATTATACTTAATGGCGAGAAACTAGAAGCATTCCCCACTAAGGTCAGGAACTAGACAAGGCTGTCCACTCTCTCCACTCTTATTCAATATAACCTTAGAAGTCCTAGCAATAGCAATCCGATAAGAGAAGGGAATCAAAGGAATTCAAGTAGGGAAAGAGGAACACAAGCTAGCTCTATTTGCCGACTATATGATGATATACATCAAAAACCCTAAAGAGTCCACAGAAAAACTTCTAGAAACAATCAACCAATACAGCAAAGTGGCTGGATACAAAGTCAATACACAAAAGACAGTAGCGTTTTTATATACAAACAATGAAGTTGAGGAGAGAGAGATTAAAAATACAATTCCATTTAAGATAGTATCAAAAAAATATCAGGTATCTAGGAATCAACATTACAAGAGAAGTGAAAGACGTATACCAGGGAAACTTCAAAACACTTCAGAAAGAAATTGACGACGATCTAAAGAAATGGAAGAACATCCCATCCTCATGGATAGGTAGAATTAACATAGTCAAAATGACTATCTTACCCAAACTGCTATATAGATTTAATGCAATCCCTATCCAAATCCAGGCACAATTCTTTAAAGAAATAGAACAATCAATTACAAAATTTATCTGGAACCACAAAATACCCAGGATAGCCAAATACATACTAAAAAATGAGAAGTTGGGAGGCATCTCCTTACCTAACTTGAAACTATACTATAATGCCATAGTAATTAAAACAGCATGGTACTGGAACAGAGACAGGACCTCAGACCAGTGGATCAGAACAGAATTCCCAGACATAAACCCTCAGATATACAGCCAACTAATATTTGATAAAAGAGGCAAGAATATGAAATGGAACAAAGAAAGCATATTCAACAAATGGTGTTGGTACAACTGGAAACTCACATGTACGAAAGTGAAAATCGACCCATATCTCACTCCTTATACAAAAGTCAACTCAAAATGGATCAAAGACCTGGAAATCAGACCTGAATCTATAAAGTTTATCGAGAATAAAATAGGCAGAACACTCGAAGACCTTTATATCAAAAGGGTCTTTGAGAATGGAGCACCAATGGCAAGAACGTTAGCATCAAATATAAACAAATGGGACTACATCAAACTAAAAAGCTTCTGCATAGCAAAAGAAACCCTACTTAACGCAAGAAGACAGCTAACAGAATGAGAAAAAATCTTTTCACTTGATATATCAGATAAAGGGCTGATATCTAGAACATACAAAGTGCTCAGAAAGCTGAGCCCCTCAAAACCAAATAAAGCCATAAAAAATGGGGAGATGAAATGAATAGACACTTCTCTGAGGAAGACAGAAGGATGGCCAACAAACACATGAAAACATGCTCACCTTCACTCATCATCAGGGAGATCCAAATCAAGACAACAATGAGATACCACCTCACACCAGTGAAGTTGGTTCACATCAAAAATAATGGAAACACTTTTGTTGGCGAGGAGATGCGGTATGAAAGGAACTCTCATTCACTGCTGGTGGAATGCCCCCCTAGTCCAACATCTATGGAGAAAAGTCTGGAGAGTGCTCAAAGAACTCAGAATTGAGCTGCCATTTGACCCAGCAAATTGCTCTCCTAGGCATATACCCCCAAGATGGCAGGACATTTATTCCCAAAATACGTATGCACCCCCACTATTTATTGCAGCACTCAGTATTATAGCCAAATCTTGGAACCAACCTCGTATGTCCAACAACAGATGAATGGATCATTAAGATGTGGTATATATATATAATGGAATATTACATGGCAGTCAGAAATGATACAATCACAGACTTTGCAGCAACGTGGATGGACCTAGATCATGTTATGTTAAACGAAGTAAGTCAGAAGACAAAAGAAAAATACAGAATGGTAGCACTATTCTGAAACACCTAGAACACATATTTTAGTACACAACTAAAATTTAACAATTAAATAACAGGGTTTAACATGGTAGAAACTCCGAAACACTGTAATAGTCAACATATATGTGGGAGCAGTGTCCCAAAATATATGAAAAAGGAATAAGGCAAAATTTTGATTACACAATATACCATAAAGAAAACAATAACAACAGAAATGGCAGCATAGAGAGAACAGGTAGGTAATCAGACTTCTACAACAAAGGCCCACAATAATCCCTTGGAGTTCGTATACAGGAACACAAGTATAGAACACCAAGGGAAATTACGGACTGCAATGGCAACATACCATGACACTACCTTGTAATGCCTTTATCTTACTATATTTTAAATAACCTCTCAGCTTTTCTGTCCACAGGCGCCCTTGGATACAAAGGGCGGACAAACTAGAGGTGGCAATTCGGGGATACCCCAACACGGAGATACCATACCTTGCATGCACTACGAGATGGCCACGAGAAAACTCTTTAACATACACTTTATCTCTAGGTAATACCTCCATTTAGGAATTGAAGCACTTGATCATTCAGATCATCGAAGCAGTACCTGAGGACGTACAGACTTAAACCACAGGCTCGATTCTTTCGAACACTTTTAATCAAACCAGCATTCCCTTGCTATTCTCTCCTCTCTTCTTACTACTTTTCTTTTCTTTTCTTTTCTCTATTCTGTTTATTACTTTTTCCTTTCTCTTCCCCTTTTCTCTCTAAGGTATTTTTCTCTATTTCTCTTCCTTCATACCCTTCCCATATACCTACCCCTTTCTCCCCTCCAGAAATCCAACTATCCCTTATACCCCTCAATCCCATCCAGATCTTCCCACCATATTAAAATTTTCACCCTCAGTCCTTATTCTATTAGGCATCAAGATCGACCTCCTACTCAACGAAACCAGTACCCTGTACCCAGGCGAGGGGACACCCAGATAAACCCACACCTCGTCTCCTGAAAGAAAAGACAGCCAACTCCCCTATGGACTCATGCTGCGAGGCCCTCCCTTCTAACTCTCCCTAACGCGGACTGTTCCTTGAAACTGGGCCTAGGTCCAAAAGTATCCCCAATGCAAGAACTCTTCCAAGACCTCCCTGCCGCAAATTTTAATAATCTGAAGAAGGCCAGGGGATGTGGTAGGAAGATGCCTGGGAACCCACACACCACAAGAAAAACCCAAAAGACAATGGGAAAAACTGTACTTCCAACATAGGCATAAAACCTGTAATACACCACCTCTTACTTGCTCTCCCCCAAAATGTAGGTAGTCCTCTGCACCACTTTGGTTCCCTTAAAAACTTCGCTAACTTATTTTATTTTTATTTTTTTGTTTGTTTTGTTTTTTGTTTTTGTTTTGTTTTGTTTTTAATTTATTTCTTTATCTTTTTTAAATGATTGTCCTACATATATATTGGTGAGCACATACTTTTTTTAATTCCCTTTTTTTTTTTCCCCTCATTTTTGGGTATGTGACCTGTTTCGGTTATCCCATCAATCCACCCACAAATATACAGACATTATAATGTAGCACCACTTCCCCCTGCAAAGGCACACTAAGTAAAGGGGAAATCTTACATAAAAAAATAATAATAATAACTAACAAGTTTAAGAAAAATCATTTAAGTTCAGTTTAAAAGTTTTTAAACAATTGGCGATTGTTAATTATAAATTTTTTTTTGAATGCTGAAGTCTTACAGAAGTCAGGAGGCATTCCCGTGGCATTCAAAAATAACCATTTTACCTCCTGCCAAGCTGTTTTCTTACAGACTTCCTGCAGCTTCCCGCAGTCCTGTCCTCATTCACTTTAAAACAGCCTGTCACCCCTCCTGCTAGCCCATCATTCCTGCCGGACCTGTTTCTGACTGACTCTGCCTAAGGGGAATGCTGGATGATACTCTGCCTGGCAGCCCTTCTATAAACCTTCAGCATGCCCACTGCTACCAACAACCCTGCTGACCTCCACTGGGGAGCTGAGACTCATCAAGGCATATCTTTGACACAGGTCATGGGCGTGGGACCTTGTTTACTCGGACCATATATGCGCCCCCCCGTCCAACTATCAAACATTTGCAATCAAACCATTGTGGTTAATAACACTTCCATCTTCATTGAAGCCCCCAGCTCCACTGGACATTCTCCCCATATTGTTACTAAAATGTTTCTTGCTTATCATGACTATTAGCTTTGTTAATGCCTAGATTAACCATCAAACCTGTTGGTCTAGTTTCCACCTCGAACCTCATCCTGCAGATGGTCAACGCCTCCACCATCACTGACCCTGCCTATCTGCTATTCATCTCAATGGCCCTTCTGCTTTGGCGTCCCCTGCCTGTCTCTGACCCCCTCGCTCTGCAATCCAGCCCCAAGCCTCACTTCGGCATCACCTTGGAACAGGTGGTGGAACTTGAACTTTGCCTTTTGGTACCCAATATGATTCCCCCTAAAATTGTAATCAAATTCTTGTCGTTGATTTCTCCCTTTCAGTTCATGATTGCCCCCAATTTAAACGTTTTTTGCCTGTTTCACTAGTTTATCTCCCCCATTGTTTCACATTTGTTTCTTAGTCCTAGTACCACTGTGTTTTGGTTGTTTTAATGTCTAAATTGACTGTTAGATCAAAAATTGCCTTATTACCTCTTAAATATAATCTTGTGTCTCTCCCCCCACTGCAGTACAAAAATCAAACACTGCCATCACCCTAGCCTTATTAAAAGGCCTAGGTGTTATTGGTGTAAGCACAAATATTTATTCATTGGTTCATACTCTAGAATCTGCTAATGCCTTATAACTGTTGCTAAAAATGTTTACAAACTTAAAGAAGTTTACACTACTGTTGATTTCCTAGCAAAGAGTGCAGAATAACCGCCGTGGTTCAAAATTAACATTTTTATTTGAGGGAGGGGGGAATTTGTGTCATCCTTAGAGTAAAATGTTGCTTTTTAAAATAAATTTGGCTTAGCTAGAGATAGCATTCAACACATAGAGGATAATTTAGTAAATAGACAAAAAGATATAGAGCAGAGTGAGAGCTGGTACAAAAATTGGTTTTCTACCACTCCATGGATAACAACAGTGCTCCCAGCTTTTTGGGGGCCCTTCATTGGCTTTATGTTGCTAGTTTCCTTTGGTCCTTGGGCTTTTCGCAAACTCACCACCTTCGTAAAGAATCAAGTGGATGAAGCAACCAGAAAGGACTCAAAGGTTCTGTACCAACAACTATGCACCTCAGAAGACCAGCTGACACCTGACATCTCCCCTCCTGCCAACTCTCCACCACTTAAGTTTGAATTTATCGAGGAGCTGGCGCATAGACCTCAATCTGTGCGCTTGCGCCTTGCCAAGCTTTGGAAACGTCTGACTCAAGGGTAGCAGATGCGGTGACTGGAAGCCCCACACCTCTTCACCAGTGTGGCCAGTCCACCGAGGCACGTCTGTCCCTTCCATATTGTATACTAAACAGGGGGAGATGTGGGAGACCGAGCACCCCACATATCAAAGGAACTCTGAATGAATTTTCCACCGCCTGCCTGATTCAAGCCACAACAGTTTGCATAGCCCCGAACCAACAGAAAACTCTGCAAATAAATTTAGCTCAGCACAAGGAATCTGGCTTAACCAGATTCCTTAACCTTTCCATGGAACCTGTTTTTGTAACTGCTCTCAAGCATGTAGTTATAGATATGTTTTTGTAAAGTTTAAATTATGATCTTTATTGCCTGCACAAAAGATAGATCTAAATGGAAAATAGGCTAAACAAATAATTGTATTTGCGTAAATATCAATTAGCTATTTGTTTAAGAATTTGCTTCCCCTCCCCCCATCCTGCCAGGTTCCTCTTTATCCTTCCCGCCATCAAAATGTGTTTATGCTCCCATTGGTTAAAATTGTTGTACTTGTACAAAAAAAAAAAAAAGAAAGAAAAGGAAAAAAAAAAACAAAAAATATACCTTATCCATTTGACACTAAATATTTATCATGCTGCTTAAATTTTTATATATTCATTATTATTTTTTGGAAAGTCATTACTTGAAACTTTCCAAGGCTACTCTTGGTTCTGTGCTCAGGAGTAACTTCTAGTGACTTTCAGGGATCCTCTGGTATAAGATATTGAACTTGGGCCTTCACGCAAAAAAATGTGCTCAAGGGCCAGAGCAATAACACAGTGGTAGGACATTTGCCTTGCATGCAGCTGACCCAAGTTTGATTGCTGGCATCCATGTGCCAGCCAGAAGTGAGTTCTGAGCACAGAACTGGTAATAACTCTTGAGTACTACTGGGTGTGGGCCCAAAACCAGAAAATGTGCTCTGACTCGAACTATTTAATCAGTTCCTTTCTCTAATGCTTAAAATAATAAAATACTGACTTTACTATATCTATTTATCATTTATATAAATATATACATATGTAAAGGTGACAAAATGTAATTCAAATCTACTAAAACTAAATTTTCAATGAAGGCAGAATGCTGTAGATTAATAAAAATGTGTTTTTATGTTGGAGGATACAAATTTAGAACATTGGATCTGTCATTATATGTTCTATTAAACATGTCAGACACTATGGCAGTGTGTTGAAACACTATATGTATAAAATCCTATCACAAATGGTATTGTAAATTACAATGCTGTAAAATAAAATTTTAAAAGTTACCAAAGCACACAAAATGCACTCCAGCTTCTTTGAATCCTAATCTATAGATCTTCAATTAGAAACAACTTTATTACTCTCATTCAATGCTGGTGGGAATGCCACCTAGTCAAGCCCTTATGGAAAACAATATGGAGATTCCTCAAAAAACTAGAAATCGTGCTCCCATATGATCCAACCATACCACTCCTAGCGATATACCCTAGGAACATGAAAACAAAATACAAAAATTCCTTTCTCACACCTATATTCATCACAGCACTATTTATAATAGCCAGATTCTGGAAACAATCAAGATGCCCTGCAACAGATAAATGGCTAAAAGAAATTGTGGTATATATATACAATGGAATATTATGCAGCCATCAGGAGAGATAAAGTCATGAAATTTTCCTATACATGGATAGACATGGAAACTATTATGCTGAGTGAAATAAGTCAGGAGGGGGGAGAGAGAAATACAGAATAGTCTCACTTATTATCAGTTTTAAGAAAAATAAAAAAAACATTATTGTAATAATGACCAGAGATGAGTGCCAGAAGGACCAGCTCACAATGTGAAGCTCACCTCAAGGTGGAATGAATGCAGTTAGAACTCTATCAACTACTATGACAATGTTAATGAGTGAGAGAAATAGAATGCCTGTGTCGAATACAGGCAGAGGGTGTGGGTGGAAGAACATGGGGTAAATTGGTGGTGGGAATGTTGCACTGGTGAAGGGATGTTTTCTTTTTGTGCTAAAACCCAACTATATTTATGCTTGTAGTCACGGTGTTTAAATAAATATAAAAAAATAAAATTAATAAAAGAAAGAAAGAACTTCCTTGCAGGTTTTTCATAAGTGATACATAAAATTATGCAGCCAGATTTTGGTGCATAACAAATAAAGGCTACTTATTGATTATACAAATAAAACAATTTATGATAAAATGACTTAATGTATGGGGCCGGAGAGAAGCATGGAGATAGCAGGTTTGCCTTGCATGAAGAAGGACAATGGTTAGAATCCCGACATTCCATATGGTCCCCTGTGCCTGCCGAAAACGATTTCTGAGCTTAGAGCCAGGAGTAACCCCTGAGCACTGCCGGGTGTGACCCAAAAACCAAAAACCAAAAAAAAAAAAATTAATGTAAATGTAGTCTGTAAAGGTACTTTTAATATAAAATAATGTATCTTCTTACTATGATTATGATATAGACCTTTACACAAACTTATATAGCAAAGCTTGGCCCCCATGCCTAATAGTCACAGTCAGATGCTTCATATAACAATGTCAAGTAGAAATAAACAAGATTCTGGTAGATCCCATTTCCTGATTCTTTACTAAATAGCTATACATTTGTCTATAATGGCTAAGACTCTAAACTGAGTCTGAGGTGAGCTGAATATCATGCTATCTTGCATTTTTATGTCCCCCTTGAAAGAAAAAAAATTCTAGCATTTAAATTTATGTTAAACTTAATTAAATATCTCTTTAATTATTACAAATATAAATATGCTCATTTAAAGAATGTGTATGGTCTGGAGAGATAGTTAAGAAAATGGGACTAATACATTCCTGGCACTATTTGGTTCTTTGACCTCTGGTTGCTTTTTATTAAATATCTTTATTTAAGCACCACAATTACAAACATGTTTGTAGTTCGGTTTCATTCACCAGTGCAACCTTCCCTTTGAACTCTGTTAAAGCTCATTTCTGAGCAGTACTTGATCTGACCTCATAAAACAAACCAAAAGTGAAACATACAATAAATAAATAATGTGTTCTATAATCTGTTGTATAACATTTCTATTCTCTTTATCCATAATTTTTTTATTTTGCTTTGTTGCTAAAGCCACATTTGGCTATTTTTCAGTGCTTGCTACTATCCTATGCTCAGAGATCACTCCTGTAAGAGTTGGAACCATAACATAGCAGAGAACGAATTGGGACCAGTCACATGCAAGACAAATGCCTACCCTTAACTTTCTCTCAACCCCACCCCCATAAATTTTGTCTTTTAAGTAACATAAAATGGTTATGCAATATCCAAACTATTTGTATTAACATTCTCAGGTGAAGGGGATGTTCTTTTTAATAACTGAAACCCAACTACAAATATATATGTTTGTAATAATGGTGCCTAAATAAAGATATTATTTAAAAATAAACAGTAAATTCACCAAACTAAGAATACCAGAAAACAAGTTATAATTTTTCCTCTTGCCTTTTAGATGTAAAACATTTCCTTTTAACAGTGCATTTTCAAAATCCACTAATAAGAAAAATATTCTAGTAAAATGTGAAATTAAGAAAAATATCAGGGGCCAGAGTGATAGCATAGTGGTAGGGTATTGCCTTGCACGTGGCTGACCCAGGATGGACCATGGTTCGATCCCCCAATGTCCAACATGGCCCCCCAAGCCAGAAGCAATTTCTGAGTGCATAGCCTGGAGTAACTCCTGAGCATCAACAGGTGTGACCCAAAAAAAAAAACAAAAAAAAAGTATCAAAACATTTTGAAAATGAATTCAGCATAATTATTTAATCACAGTTGAATTGACTTGCATCAAATCAAGGGTAAAATTGTATTTTCAATAATTATTATAAATCTTTTTTCTTTTCTTTTTTGTTTATTGTTTTTTGTTTGTTTTGTTGGTTTGTTGGTTGGTTTTGGGTCTAAACCTGGTGACATTCAAGGGTTACTCCTAGCTATGCACTCAGAAATTGCTCCTGGCTTGGGGGACCATAATGGATGCCATGGTATCTAACCATGGTTTGTCCTAGGTTAGTGCATGCAAGGCAAATGCCTTACTGCTTGTGCCACTGCTCTGGCCCCAATTATTATAAATCTTAATGAGCAATGTTAAAAAGGAGTAATCTGAAATTGTTGCTGTCACTACTCAAAGGGCATATCAAAACTGAATTAAAGACTGAATTCCACATGGGGCCTACTAAGAAAATTCACTGAACTAAATCCATAATTTATGGGGAATTCTCTATTATGGGAAAAGGATCAGTGGCTATTTTGAATTAAAATGTAGGAAGTAGGTTATAAAACAGTTTGTTAAATATAAAATTTTTTCATGATAAAGACAGCAGTAAGGCACTGGATAATGGACTGAATGCATGTCTGGTATGTGAGTTTAATGACACGGGTTTAATCTCAGATAGCCCGTAAGCACTGCCAGGAATAAATTCCTGGGTGCAGAGTCAGGAGGAACCTTCTGGGTATTTCTAGGTGTAGCCCAAAAAATAGAGGATTGAGCTTAAAACTTGCATCCAAAAATTAAACTCTGCATCCTAGAAAACTATTCTGGAGGTCAAGAGATAAATAAAACAAAATAATCATGTCCTATAAATTGACCCCCTCCCCAGTACATTTTTTAGTTCTGATTTGTTTTGTAACAAGAAGCAATTAGGGAAATATTTTTCTTTTATTTTTAAATAAATATATTTATTTAAAGAAAATGTATCACATAGTTGACATAACTGATCATAATACATTTGTTTCAGGATGACAGAAAGCAGAGTTATTAAAAAATAGAGGGGCCGGGGCGGTGGCGCTGGATGTAAGGTGCCCTGCCTTACCTGCGCTAGCTAGGAGACGGACCGCGGTTCGATCCCCCGGCGTCCCATATGATCCCCCAAGCCAGGAGCGGACTTCTGAGCGCATAGCCAGGAGTAACCCCTGAGCGTCACCGGGGTGTGGCCCCAAAAAAACCAAAAAATAAAAAAAAAAAAAAAAAATAGAAGGAAATTAGAAAGTCTAAAAAAAAGGAATTGGAAAAAGAAGAGAGTTCATTAGCAGCAGTTATATTTGTGAGAATTGTTATATCACCAATAAAGTCATTAATACAATAGCAGAAGGTTTAGAACACTCTTTTTTTTTTAAATATAGGAGATACACTAAAAAAGAAGTGTGTGGCAGTTGTTGTTTGCATAGGCACAGCAAAATATGAAAGAAATTGGAAGGAATAAACTTTGGCCTAAAAACAGGAAAACTTACTCAGAAGTATTTTGTGTAAGAGCAGCACCAGGTTCTAGGCATACTATATTGTCTAACCCCTTAGTCATTCTCTGTGATCCCAGAAACATCTCTTCACCATCACAGTTATTTCTGTCAGGTTTTTGTAGTTATAGATCCTGGTTTCTGTCCAGGTTCTACGTCAAAGTTCGAATGGTGTGTAGTGTCTTCTGGTTTCGTTTCACCATTAGGTGGCAGTGCAGAGAATTCTACCCTGAAAGCAGGCTATTGCTGTTCCTATATTGTCAGGGTGTCATAAGAACCATCTTTGAAGTAAGTTAGAACCATGGCAGTAGTGGGGCCTTCCTTGGTAGAGTTTTTATTTCTGGTGATGGTGTAGGAGACCCTGTTTTTGTAGATGGTATCCATGGCTCAAGGGTGACTGGTCAATGTTCTGATCAACTGAAGTCTAAGCCAAGCAGTATAGCCAAGTGTTCAGAATATAAGATCTCATTGCAGTATAGAATGTTGTGTTCCTATCGCAATAAGAACTTGTTTGTATATGTAGCCTGTTCCCATTTTAAGGTGCCTCTGCAAAAAGGAACAATGACACAAGGAAGGTATTACTGGTGCATGTGGGAATCAACGTATCAAGACAACAATCCCCATAATCTTTTTCTTACATGAACTCTAAACAAAGATATGTCTACTAGAATTCCATACTAAACAGATTCTGAGGATAGGGAAAATTGCTGCTACATAAGAAAATTTTCAATAACAATTTTGCTTATTAAAGGAATATATCTAAAAAGATATTCAAAGGAGATTTGTATGCCCTCATTAAGTCTTTTGAAGTAGGTGGGGAAGGGGTAAGATGCGGAGAGCAGCTTCAGCCAGTGATTTGGTTTTGTGGAGTCTAGGGAAGATGACTTCGAGCAGTCACATATTAGGGTGTATCCTCAAGTGGGGGACTTCTCAGCCCCAAATATGGTAGCAATCACATGTGAACAAAGGTTCACAGTGAAGAGAGATGAAGGAAAGGTGATGCAGAGAGCAAATCAGTAGTAGCTGAGTGTTGGTTTCTTTTTTATGTTAAGAATCTATCTTTTTAACTTGAGAGCTGGTTGGCATCTGGCTGGGGTGGGGAGAATGTTCTGCTTCATGAGTAGTTAAAGACTGAAGATGAAAAAGGTTAAATGAGGAGAAATAACATTGAGGGCTAGGAAAGGGTTTGTAAGGTGATGAGCAAAGGGGGGAAGGGAGGTCAACTATGATCGGGTGGAGAATACTATACAATATAGACATTATATCTATTACAGATGGACATTATACTGACATTTGTATGGCTAACACATGCACTCATATGCATACATCGGCAGCCATAGAGGATTGATCCTTGGATTGACTTTGAAACGTTGACCCAAGTGATGATCCCCCAGCATCCCATATGGTCCCCCAAGCCAGAAGTGATTTCTAAACACAGGGCCAAGAGTAACCCCTGAACATCACTGGGTGTGGCCCAAAAATATCCAAAACAAAACCAAAAAACCCATCATTTTTCAAGTCTAAAAAACGAAGTGATATGGTAATGCTAACTGTATGGGGAAAACATACAATAAAGTTGATGTTATACCTATTACAAACGAACATTAAACAGCCATTGGTAAGGTGAATATATACACTCATGCTTATATATCAACAGACTCTAAAGATCGATCCATGGGTTACCCTTTAAAAACTGACCCAGGTGAAATGGACCTTAAAAAAGTAGAAAGAGAAAAAAATAGATTTAAAATTTTAAAAAATTGAAGAGGGACTTAGAAGGGAAAAGAAATTAAAGCTAGAAAATATTGTCCATTTTCTCGTCCAATCCTGGTTGGTGAGGGTAAGTTTTGCATACCTGGGGAAAAGGCTTCCTGGATTGGATTGTGTATAGAATATTCTAGCAATCTACATGGTCTGGTATTGAGTACTGTATAGGAAGTATATACCATAGAGTATTATCCAGCAGGCATTGGGCATTCTATTTTCTTTCCTAGAAGAAATCTGAAATTCTGAGCATTATGGAATCATGGTAAAAAAAAAAGTAGCATGGGTGCTAGCAAATTAGGAATGAGGACTGATGAGGAAGGATAGAAGATTCCGTGTCCATACTGAAGATTGGGGCCCTGTTTTGAAGAGTCCCTGGAGAGCCTGACTCCCACGAGGTAGGAGGAGAGAATGGTTTATGGTCCCTTCCTCCACCCAATCCTGGGACTCACTTAAGCCTAGCTGGAGTAGAATTGTCCTGTTGAGGGCTAAGTTCTGGGGGTATGTAGCCTAGCTCCTTCATAGAGGCTTCCTTATCCTCAGCTGAGAGAAAATTTGGTGTTGGCGCTGAGAAATAGGGCTCTGCTGTCAGGAAATATTTTTTCTGAGATGAGTTTCTGAAGCAGTTGTTTACTCAATGATGTGCCACGGCCACCTGGCCAAACAAAATTAATACCTTCCCATCCATAGCTGACTATAAGAAGTAGAATAAAATCCTAAAATCAGAAAGAATTTACAGAAGACTAGGAAAACCTGGCAACAAACCTAGGATTGAATTGTCAGCCCAGGATCAGTCATTATTTGAACAAATCAACAGTTGATTAGAGCCTACTTCTGGTCAAACTGAGGATGAGTCCAGAAAATCCTTCTCAGGGGGTTTTAAGTGTGACAATACAGATAACAGGTTCTAGCAAATAAAAGTATGCAAATTGATATCAATCTATTTGGTGTTACAGGTGATTTTTGGTTGCACTAACTGTGGTCCCCCGATTATTGTCTAAACTTGGGCACTAGCATCACACTACTGTCAGGTATCAGCAACTTTGAACTCTGGGATGGATCACCAGCCTACCCATTTATAGTTATAAACTGATACATGGAACTTGAGCCATTAAACTCCCAATAGTAGGGCACTTTGACTAAAAATTTCCAATAGAGGATATAATTACAGGGAATCTTAGAGTTATAGGCAATTGTCCTTATTTTTCAATAAAAAGCACCTGATCATAATTTAGGCCACTTCATCTTTGAATTCCACTTACATAATATCAGGATAAATAGAAATGGAAGTTGTTACCCCTCCCCAAGGCTAAATGCTAATTTTACCTGATGTTAAGACCTGCTCATTTCTGGGAGGGGTCTTTGGTAGGTAAAAAAAGGATTGCTTCAGGGGGCAGACAGGAGATTCAGTGGGAGATTCAGGAAGAAGCAGCAGGAGACATGGCAGAAAGAGTTTGAGATGTTTGGGTAGCAGAAGAGAGCATGCTTAAAAGGTTTAAGATTACAGGCCACACATGGTGGCTAGGGCCTCAATAAAGCTGATGTGTCCTGAAACCTGATCCACTGCCTGTGGATCATTTCTTTATGGCTATCCTGAACTCTCAGATGTTCCGGCTGGAGGAGGTTTGGAGGAGTGTGCTCACACTTGGCAGAGAAAGGCCTCTCACCATCCTTTCATTTCACCATCATCCAAAATCATCCAGGACTCAATAATTAATATGTATTTTAACAGGTTATTAGTGGCAGTTTTACATGAATATAAAAGTCCAGGAAATTATTTAAACATGCCAGAAATTTCTGACATCCTCAAAAAAATTTTCCAAGCAACAATTCTATCAATATTCAATGAAATTAAAAAGAATGTAGAAGAAATCTTGGAGAAAGTTTTCAAACACCTAACTTTGAATAAGTCAAGTAACAGAAGCTGAGTGAAAGCATGGTAGCAAGACTCAAGAGTAAAATGCAAGAAACTAAAAAATTATGAATAAATTGAATAACATTTAGAATTTTAAGAGTAAAGAAAACATAACACCTTTATGAGGCATCATTAATAGAAATAATATTTAGATCATGGGGTCTTAAAAGAAAAGGAATATATTTATATCAAGGGAAAGAATTTCTGGAGTGGATCCAAAGATCATATTCACTGACTGTCATTAGTACAATAGCATTAATGAACTCATCACACAGTGATTAATCAGTTAAAACTCTTCTAGTAATGTCTGTCAGTGGTGGGGACCAAACAGCAAAAAAAGTGTAAATTTCAGGCCAATCACCTAAACCAAGATCCAGTCCATCTGCCCTTCCAATATAGGTATGTCATTTGAGGGAGGGTCATCAGGTCCCGTATTTAGACCTGGTCTCTCTAGGCTCATTGAGTTACACCCTGGTCACCCAAGCACTAGGCTCATCCAGGCACCCATACAAACATCAGGTCTGTCTGCCAACCTATCCCAAAGCCACACAGATGCTAATATATCCCTCAAGGTCATTTTAATATATATCTAATATTTCCATACAGTTCATCCATAACTATTTTTTCTCTTAGGCTATATACAGCCTCAAAACTCAGGCAACCAAACCAAATAACTACTTGGTTACTTTTGATTTTATATTCATATAACCATGATTATTTAGGAAACTAACATGAAAGGCAGTTGTATTTATGGCCACCTTTTGAATAATCAATTCAATAGATTAGTTTTGTAAGTAAAAGGGAACCTGAAACTTCATAATACTCCACCCACAAAATTAAAAAACAATAACAACAACAACAACAACAACAGGGAAACAATAGGAGACAACAGCAGCTGGAGATGGAGAAAAATCTAGCAAATTTACAAGCCCATCAAAATGCCTAAGCTTTGTAAATGAGGACCTAAGATCAACATTAGTGCTTTAGCAACAGAAATTAAGGAGACTCTAACCAGTGAAATTAAGCAATCAATAGATTAACATATCAACAAATTCAAAGAAGAACACTTTCAGAAGATGAGGGAATTCATACAAATGGAATTGAAGAAACTAAAGAACATGTTAGCAAGCCATAGTAGCAAAATCACACAGGAGGAGAACTGTATAAATGAATTTGAAGGCAAATTACAAGCCACCATTGATGAAGTAAAAAATAAAGAGAGAGAGACAAACGATCAAAGAAATTATAAGGTACCTAATGAAAAAAGACAAGAGAAATAATCTCTAAATTAAAGAAATATCAGAAGTAATGGAAAAAAGGAAAGGATAAGAATAAGAGAGATAAAAGCAGAGAACTTTCCCACTTTCTCTAAATAGGCAGCTGTAAATAATCCAGGAGGCAAAACTAGTGCCAAGCAAAGTAGACTCTAGCAGAACATCAAGACATAGAGTAATATATTAAAAATTAAAAAAATAGAGAGAAATGGATTTCTTAAAGGAAAAGAAAAATCATAAGTGTAAAGGTAAGAACTTACGAATCAAGCCAGATCTCCCATATTAAATAATTCAATCAAGAAAAGAGTGAATAACTTTTTTGAATTACTGAATAAAAGAAATTTTCAATTTAGAGATTACTACCTAGCAAACCTCTCATTTTTATAGTGGGAGGAAATAAAAACATTCGCAGACCAAAAATATCTTGCAATGTTCATGCTAACCAAACTGACTCCAAATAAACTACTCAAAGGTCGATTATATAAACCAAATACCAAATTGTAATAGCAATTACAAATACACAATATAATAGCGCAACAGACTTTTCTGTAAATAGTTTCCTTAAATGTCAATGAATTAAACTCTTCCACCAAAGGCACAGATGGTTGGATCAGGAAACAAAACCCAACTATTTTCTGCTTACAGGAAAAAATACTTAAAATCTTGAGATAAATACAGGCTGAGAAAAAAAGGATTAAAAACAATTATACAAGCCACTAGAAAACAAAACAAACAAAAATCCGGGACAGCAATACTTTAATCAGACCAAATTGCATTTAGCCTCAAGAAAGTAATTAGAAACAAGATAGACAAAAATTATTGATCAAGGGAAATAAATCATAATGTATTGACTCTGATTAGCATATATTTACCATATGTAGAGTCAGCAAAGTATGTAAGGCATACAAACTTGGAGAAAGATATGGACAGAAACAGATAATAGTGGGAGATCTCAATATGCCACACTTACCACTGGACAGATCTACTAGGCATAACATTAGGAAGTACATAAGAACCCTAAATGAGAAAGTAGAAGTGCTAGGACTAATATTTTATACAGGGCCTTTCATCCTCAAAGGGCTAAATATACACCCTTCTCAAGTGCACCCAGAATATTCTTTAGGATAGATCACATTTTAGGACATTAGTTTAACTTACAAAAATTCACAAACATAAGAATCATATCAAGCATTCCATCAGGTTGATTATAAAGAGAGTATGCTGAGAAACTCTAACACTTGGAGAATAAGCATCATGCTGCTCAATAATAGCTGGATCAAAGATAAAAGAAAGGAAGACATAAACATATTAAGAGATTACTTGAGTTTTACCACAGGGCGAAAGCATCAAACACGTTCAACCAAACTAACATGCACTTGTTCTTATACCCTTCCTTCTCATTACTTCATATTTTTGTTGCTGTTGTTGTTTGACTCTTGGTTTGTTTTATTTTGTTTTTCCTACTCTCTCTTCTTGTCTCCCTCTTCCTCCACCTTCTCCTCCTCACTATCATCAATTCAATCTATGTCAAATAAAAATCACACGGTTACCCCCTCTATAGAAAAGGAAAGCTGACATATAGGGTGCTGTGGAAAATAATGCAAAGGGTAAACACCTATATAGATAGACCTCACTAACACAATGGTCAGTACTCGAGACATGAAACCTATACATATCCAAAAGTTGAACTATTAGTTTCCTTTCCTTACAAGTACTATACTTACCTATCTTTCTGTATTCAGCGCACCTCTTGCCCTCCTGACCTCTCTACATTAATATACACCTTAGCTAACTTCTATA
The DNA here is from genome assembly GCF_024139225.1 of Suncus etruscus. Taxonomy (NCBI): domain Eukaryota; kingdom Metazoa; phylum Chordata; class Mammalia; order Eulipotyphla; family Soricidae; genus Suncus; species Suncus etruscus. The sequence continues at coordinate 63,149,508 of NC_064854.1, read as the reverse complement.
TGTTTATATGTGGGCAGGAGCACACAGAGTAGGAATCCTCCTTAAGGGACAAACCTAAACCACAAACAACCCATACCTAAACCCTATATAACCCCTCCCATATATTATCCCCTCTTCCTCCCCCAGAAATCCAGCTATCCCTTCACCCCTCAATCTCACCCCCGATATTACCACCACATTATGACTATCCACCCTCAGTTTTTAATCCATTAGGCATCAAGACCGACCACCTACCCTAACGAGCCAGTATCCACTACACAAGTGAAGAGACACCCACCCAAACTCTCACCTCGTTCCCGGAAAGAAAATACAACCCCGACTGACCCATGCATGTGGCCCTCCTAATCACCTCTCCCTAATGTGGACTGTGGCTTAATACCAGAACTCACTCCAAAGGACTCCTGCTGCAAGAACTCTACCCAAGACCTTCCTGCCTGGACCCCACACTTCACAAGAAAATCTCAAAAGACAATGGGAAAGCCTGTACTTTCATCATAAATATAGACCTATATAACACTACCTCTTATCCTGTTTCTCCTCAAATGTAAAGTAATCTCCTGTATCACTTTCTCCCTTTTTCTTTGTTTTTTTTTTTTTTATTTTTTTCTTTTCTTTTTTATCCTTGTTCGTTTTTTGTTTGTTTATATTTTGTTTTAGTTTTTGTTATTTGATTTGTTTTGTTTCTTTTGGGTCACTCCTGGCGGCACTGGGAGGGTGCTTGGAGATCGTTCCTGGTGGCACAGGAGACCATATGGGATGCCGGGATTTGAACCACCATCCTTCTGCAGGAAGGACAAATGCCTTGTCTCCATGCTATCTATCCCGGCCCCACTTTACTCCTTTAATTATGTCTTTTATTTAATCTTTTTTTTAAAAGAAACTCTTTTTTTTTCTTTAGATATGTGTGAGCATATATATTCTTAGTTTTTGTCAGGTATCTGTTTTCTTCTCTCTCTACCCCCAAATCCACCAGCAATATAATGTAGCACCACTTCTTCCTGCAAAGACATATTAAACAAAGGGGAAATTTTATGTGTAAAAACTAGCTCTTACGTACTAGGGATAAGAACTCATACTTCTTTACAACACAGGGACATCTCCCACCCTGAATGTATGTCATGTGAAAACAACTTAGACTCCAGGGAACTAGACACCGACCATCCAGCCTTGACTCCTGGACCCCAGACATAGAATCGACCAAGTTCTCCACAACAGCTCCACGAGCCCAATCCCCTCCAGGGCATTCGTAATGCTGCTCTGATGCCAACATGTGCCAGTGCTAAATTGATAACCTGACAACGAGGAAATGGGAATAACTTGATCTAAGAGCAAGTTGTCCTTCCTCATCAGCCAACGATAAGACAAAATCAGAAAACATGTCACCCTTTGATCTGTGCAAAAGCCAAGATTGCTATATACAGATGACTGGATGTTACAACCAGGACGGGACAGTACACATCCAGAGACCAACAACAACAACAGCAGCAAGAAAAAGCTCTAGCCTAGCTTTTGGTCTACGATCTGTTCAACAAACAAGAGCTCCAATTCCAGAGGTCTAACTGAGACAACCGCAACTGAAGTGGTCTTCCAGAAACATAATGAAAGATTTTATTCCATGCTCCATCCTAGGAGCAACATAATGACCAAAATCACAAAATACAGAAGATGTATTAAAACGACACTGAAGAAGTAGAATTACTAGAACCACAAAGAAAGACTTCATCATAAGCTCCATTCCTTGAGCTGCACAGCCACCAAAATTTCTAGATACAGAGGTCTGATTTTACCATACATGATGAAGCAGAAGTCTTCCATACACCACAAAAACACCGAGGGGAGAGTAAATGATCATGTAAAAAGTCTATAGTTAATCCCATGCCAGTACACTTTAGTGGGGGAGAAACCCTAGGCCAAGGGAATTCCCACTATAATATCCCCAATAGTTACTGTGCCTATGCAGGGGGGGAAAGAAGAAAAAGCACAAAATAATCATTTTTCCACATATTTATTTATCGGTTGATCAATATTTTTGATGTCTTTATATTAGTGTAGAGGTTGAAGTTGATGTCTCCAATATTATTTTATTTTATTTTTTCTTATCTTTCTCTTTCTCTTTGCACTCTGGCATGAGTTGATTTCAGAACCAAGACTGTTGTGTGGTGCTTGTCTTTATTGCTGTGGTGCTCACTGGATATTTAATTTGATATTTCTCTCTGTATATGGTGGTGTTTCAATCGCCTTTTTCACATTTTCTCTCAAACTGAGGTTGAAATACTCTGGAAGGACTCCGCCTATTTTCAGCATATTTGACTTCTTTTTTATATTTTGTACCCCAATCTACTGCTTTTCTTTCCTTCAAACAAATCCACATAACTAGATTTATCTAGTTCCGCTTCTTAAATAGAGGGGGAGACAGAGGAGGTTACCAGGACCCAACAGATATATGATCACTAATAGTGATCTGGACAAAGAAGGGACCACCTACTCTAGCAGTCTGGGGGTGATAGTGGGGTATATGGGTTGCAGAAGGGGAACTGGGATGGGATGAGGACAAATTTGGTGATGAGTATTCCCCTGATTCAATGTTGATATGTACCTAAAATACCACTGTGAAAGAAATGTAAGCCATTATGACTAAAATAAAAATTAAAAAAATAAAAACAAACAAAAAAAGAGATTACTTGAAATTAAATAATGAGAAACAAGTTACTAAAGTCTATGGGACAGCAAAAGAGGTTATTATGTAGAAACTCATAGTGATACAGATCTACATAAGAAAAGTAAAAAAAATATAAAATCAGCACATGTTAAACATCTGGAAAACCAACAACAAAGGAACCCAAACACAAGCAGAAGAAAAAAAATAACAAAAACCAGAGCAGAAATCAATGATATAGAATCAAAGATAAAAATACATTTTAAAGACTAATTCTTGTTATCAAGTAAATTAGTCGATTAACAGATGATAGAAAACAAAATTTTTAAAATTAAGCACTTGCACTCAGGCTGGTTTGATTTCTTTATTGTAGTGATTCAGAAATTTGGTAGGGAATGAGAAAAGTACTCATTTGGGAATCTAATAAAATATAAGATCTTCACCCCAGAAAAAAAAACCCACACACACACTTTGTATATAATACAAGGAAATTTTACCTGCCAAGAACAATAATATGAAGGCAAGAAAGAATATAATTCTTTTTGTGCAAGTAGACTTGGAATATATGCCTTTCAAATAAAAGCCAAGTCAATGAACATTTACTTGAAATCTCCAATAATAGAAAATTCTGCCATTCCTACCCTGCCAAAACCATGCCTGCTTCCTCCATCACCTCGAATCACCGCTATCCTGATGACCCACCTCTATGCTGTTTATAATTCCTTTAGGGTACACCAATCTGACCAAACATGACAAACACTGGTTTGAGAGCTGATATTACCAGAGCTATTAGTAACAACTACAGGCACCCTCCCCCCTGTGTGGTCCTTCTGGGAACTCAGCAGCCTGTAACCATACTCACAAATGCAGTGGCCATGCTAGAACCAGTCCAGCTCCTTAGACTTATTCTTTTGTTGAACAAGATGCAAACTAAACCATGAAAGGTTACTGGTACAGCAGCCCACACAGCAGAAAGCTGACCATCTCAGAACTAGAGGACAGGCCAATACTAACCCTGCCAATGCCATATCTGCTGCCTCCATCATCCAGACTCATCATTTTTTTGCTACATCACCCCTCTCCAATTTACTTCAGGGGCACCAATCTAATCATACCTCAGGAACACACCAATTTATCAGAATGGATGACTTACAAGAGCTTGCTATACCTTTTGCCATTGTATTAATGACTTATTTGGGATACAATAGTTTTCACAAATGTCTTGATACTCTAATTTTTCTTTCTTATTAAATTTAAAACTTGCTTCTCTACCTTTATCTTTTTTCCTTTACTTTCACTTATTTGGAAACAAGTGTATTATCATCAACTATGTCATTTATATGATACATTATCTTTAATAAATCGAAAAACCAATTTAATTTACTGTTGATGATCAGATTTGCTGATCTGTAATTTCTATAAATAAAAAATAAAGTTAGAAAAGTCCTGTTAAATAAAATATTTGATGAAGCCTGAATGACAAAATGGAGTTGACCATAATAAAATACATATGAAGAATTATATCTGGTGTAGGCATCTTATGTTTCTTATTATTCTAATTCTTATAAATTGTTTATGTTTCTATTTCTATTGTATTATTATATACTTAACTCTTAAATGAAGAATCTTTTATTCCTATTGTGCTTTGGGTTCCATTTTGTTGCCATTATGTTTTAATACATTCACTACTATAATAAATATTACATAATTTACTATTTTATTTTGTACTATCTTAGAAGAGTGCTGTGGATAAAACTGGGTGTACAGAAAATATAGCTGAGCCAATATAAAGACGATAGTTTAAATAAATTTTCTTATGAAAATTACAATATGTATTTCTTACATTATTATACCTAAATTCCAATAACAACAAATAATAATCATAGAAACTGCTACAATTAGAAAGAAATTTGTTCACTTGTATACATCAAACACTGAAAAACATTGCTAAATTTGTAAGGCATGTTGAAGAACAGAACATAGTCTTTGAACAAAGTCTTAGGACTACTTGTTGAAAATACTAAAAGCATGCCTGAAAGGTGTATATGGTTTAAAAAATAAAATAATTACCTATAAAATCAATAATTACTCTCTTCACAATAAAGAAATAGAATTGGCCCATTGAGAACATCTGTTACCTAGTTCTATTAATTGACTTCTGATAATTTTCTATATATGTAAATTCACATTTTATGCAATTATAGCTAACTTTTAAAATTTCTTTGAACAATAATAATAGCTGTTTCTGAATCAAAATACACATGCAAAGACATTTTAGAATTGTCACAAGTCTTCTCCCCATATGCATTTTCTCTTATATAGCTAGTTGATGCCTTAAGCTCTGCTTCTTTGCATAATAAAAACAGTACTGTATAATTTACATTACAAAAAGATACACAAAGTTGAGTTTTAATTAACTAATTTATTCATATTTATTTTGGTATGTATGTTGAAATTTATACCAAAATACATCTCAGGAGGCCCTGAAGCTCTTGTGGAAATTATGGTCCAAGTGGCCCATTAGTTTAATGTGAGGGTCTGATACTGTGGTCTTATGTGTGTCCTAATATGCCAAGAAATTTTTCAGGTCACTGGAAATTTCTCAGATCACTCTGGGGACCCAAGGTACTCTGGGGGATACTATATGATGCCAAGGGTACAAGGATCAGCCACATGCAAAACATGCACCCTACCTTTAATACTATCTGTCAAAAGATTGCTTATTTATCTTAACTAGTAAAAATACAGAATTATTTTAAAACACCTAGATATGATTCCAAATCAGTGATAGGCAACAATGCATAATCTTGAGACTATACTATGACTTATCTAATTTGTAGTTTGCTGGTACTCCAATGATTCTTATGTTGTTTCGGTTGAGTTTATCAAAGTCTTATATTTTGATCTGTTCACATTCTTTGTTTTATTTTCCATTGTCTGATCATTTGCTTTAAGGCTCTTTTCCAAATTCTTCTGTTGTATACATTTGTTATGCATCTCAACTTCCAGTTTACCGATTCTATCCTCAGCTGCTGTTACTCTATTGGAGAGGCTTTCCATTGATGTTTTCAATTTGTCTACTGAGTTTTTCAGACCTGTTATTTTAGTTTAGAGTTTTCTGATTTCTATCTTTATATATTCTTGATTCTTATTTGTGTTTCATCCAACTCCATCTATGCTCTCTTTGAGTTCTATAAACATCCTTTATATTTCTTATCTAAACTTCTTATCAAAAAGGCTAACTAGGTGATTGATTCTTCTCGGGTCATCAGAACTGTCATCTTCATTCTCTATGTATGGAGTTGGCCTGCATTGTTTCACCATTGTCTCACTTATAGTGTGCTTTTGTCTACTTACAATGGTGGAGGAACAGCCTACTTTATGTGATTAAGTTTGTTGGTGTCTTCCTCAGCAGCCTCAAGCCGAAAATCAGAAAGCCAAGTATGGAGGAGTACAGATGACCTTTATAAGTCCACAGAAGGATACTGGCACCACCTAGTCTTACTTATATTAAGTGACTGATTTAAAGTTTAAGTTCTGCTTAATTAAAGGCAAAATAATGGTACAAAGTTTTTAAACACTAATTTCTTATTTTGTGATGGCATATTTTTATTGAATATTTATTTTGACTACTGAGTTGTCATATAAATTATAATGCAGCTTAAATTCCATCAGAATTAAATATAGAAAACAAATTGTTAATGCATTTTAATTATGTGCAATTATGTTAACCAAAAGTTAGTCATCTGAGTCCTTTGTTTACAAGAATTAAAGATCATTAGCCTAATGTAAGGAATAATAGTTAATCAGTTTTTTAACCTGAGAACTATTAGATTGAAAATTAATTACTAACAAGATGCATTTATTTAAATCGTGAATTAAAATATATTTCAAATGATCTTTTAATTCTGAATAAAATTGTATATAATTTACAATGTTAAAGCTCAAGCACTTATTCTTGATCAATAATATATTTTTGATTATGTAGCAAAAACTGTGTTCTATTCCTGTAAAATCACTAATTTCTGATTTTGTATTTCAAAAACTTATTTCTGAAATTTATGAATAGTTTTATGAATCGGCACAGGTAACACTATCCATATTAAAGAAATACTCTTATAAGGTTCTTTGAGAATATCTTGAATTTTTAGGCAATTTAAAACAAGCACTAAGACTAAGGTAATTTACTTTTAATCTAGGAGTCTGTTAATCATTAAAGCAAACCCCAATTTAAGTCTTAAATTATAAATCTGTGACTTCAGATATAAGGCACAAAATACCTCATGTACTCTGACTTAAAAAATTTAATACTGTGTTCTTATTTTTACCATATTTTTTTAAAGTTTCCCAGTTTGATCTATTATAGTGTAGAGTTGAGAATAGTTTGAAAAACAGCAAAAAATCTCTAAATACAGTAAACCATAAATAAAGGTTTTAATAATAGTTAGTTATAGATAATTATAGAGCTCCAAAAGTTAAAAGGTATACTATATGGAGAGAATTATCTTATAAAAGTATACTAGTATATTTTAATTTTAATATCTTATTTAAATCAAATATACTTTGTAAATAATGACATTTTCCTAATCGTGTTTCTCAGAGTATCATTTTAGAATCATCTGGACTTCCAGGACACAATTACAGTTTTTTAAGTCCTTACTAGGATTTTGATTTCTTAGTCAGAATAAAAGAACACAACTCTTAATTTTTAGTTACTTAAAACTTAAGCACTACAGTTTTAAAAAAATTGTATCTCTCCTATAATTTGTCTAGTAATATGAGCCAATGAAAATTTGCTTTTTTAGGTTACATTTTAATATGTTCTTCTAAATGCACATCTTAAGCTCCATCGAGCTTGCTAGTGTGTAAGATGCTATTCTCTTTACATACTTACTGTGGTGGTAGATGTAGCTCAGCAGGCTGAAACAAGTAATGTTGGATTTCTGACACTATATGATATACCAAGTACATACATAGATAACTTTCTTTACCCCATCCCACAGCCAACAATCAGAGCTTGGCCCTATGCACTATGGAGTAAATTAACTCTTTATAGCAATCATATCCAAGATTTTAAGGTGGAAAGAAAATGATTTTCCTTTAGAACTGTCTTTTGGGGGGCCGGGCGGTGGCACAAGAGGTAAGGTGCCTGCCTTACTTGGACAGGACCGCGGTTCGATCCCCCGGCGTCCCATATGGTCCCCCAAGCCAGGAGCGACTTCTGAGCACATAGCCAGGAGTAACTCCTGAGCGTCACAGGGTGTGGCCCAAAAAAAAAAAAGAACTGTCTTTTGGGATAAATAAAGAATGAAGATATTTAAATACAGTTCACTGATCTATTCATAATTTTCAGCATCTATATATTTTTAACTGGTTTACAAATACCTATACCCAGGGAGTTCTAAGAAAGATTTGACAATAAGGGTAAAAAGAAGATTGCTTCTTTTATTTATTTATTTTTGTGTGGTTTTTGGGTCACACCCAGCTGTGCTCAGGGGTTATTTCTGGCTCCAGGCTCAGAAATTGCTCCTGGCAGGCACGGGGGACCATATGGTGTGCCGGGATTCAAACCAATGACCTCCTGCATGAAGGGCAAACGCCTTACCTCCATGCTATCTCTCCGGCCCCAGAAGATTGCTTCTTAAAATAAAAATATGTTGTATTTATATCTGTTTTCTTACTACATTAAAAATGGGGAATTTGAGGATTATTTTAAGTAGGTTTCTTTTTTGATAACTTGAAGAATAAATTTTTTCAGTGTGTTGTACAGTATTTTGATGACTTCTAAGTATTCATTACATGGATTACACAATTCTAGAAAAGCCTTATCATGTATTTCCATCACATAGAAATTGAATTAAATTTAATGTTATAAAATGCTTACTTAAAGATATTTAATGAAAAATACAGATTTGCATATAAGATTATACTTCATAAATTCATATATATGCTATATTTATTATTTAAATACTAATTGCATGAGTAAATGGTATAAAAAGGAATCTCCTCAAATATCTGAAACCCATTCAAATTCTTACCTGGTGGAAACTGCCAGCTATTCTTGGTTGGGATATATAAAGTAATGATTTTAAAAACTGTGAATTATATTCTATGCTGTCCTTGTGTACCATATTTCTACATATTCACTATTCAATTGATACTGTTAAAACCTTAATTACCTTTTCATTTCAAAATGGAAAATGCATATCTAAATAAATATCTTTTCACAAAATAATCTATGGATTTCCTATATACAAATAATGAAAAAAGAGAAGAAAGGAATACTAAAAGAACAATCCCATTCACAGTTGTCACTCAGAAAGTAAAATACCTTAGAATCAATTTACCTAAAGAGGTGAAAGACTCATACAAAAAAAACCTAAAGAACACTGATTCAAGAAATAAAAGAGAACACAAGGAAATGGAAACAAAAAAAAACCTTCTCAAAGATTGGAAGAATGAGCATCATTAAAATGGTAACAATTCCCTAAACATTGTACAAATTCAATGAAATCCCTGTAAGAATACATGATATTTTTCAAAAAGTCAACCAAACACTCCTGAAATTTATATGGAGCAATAACATCAACAAATAACTAAAGTAATATTAGTAATAAAAAAAAAGAAGATGGGAGAAATCTCTTTCCTCAATTTTAAACTGTATTATAAAGCAGTAGGCATTAAAACAGCATGGTGTTGAAATAAAGATAGAACCTCAGATCAATGGAATAGACTTGAATATTTACAGATTGACCCACAGGTATATGATAATTTAATCTTTGATAAAGGGGCAAAAAATACTAATTTTTAATCTTCACACACAATTGAATAATATGCAGCTAACGCCAAAATCTATGAAAGGGAGAATTTTTAGAATAAAGTCAAAAAGCATGCTTTCATTTTTTAAAAATCACATGATTCCTTTAAATTAAAATTCAAATCTAAATGTAAAATAGTTCACTATCTCTAATAGAAATTACAGCATAGTAAACAAATAATTAAAACTACTGGTACTATTTAACTAAGAATAAAATGAATTATATATAAAAGTAAGTCTTCAAGGCCAGGAAGATATCATGGAGGTAAGGCATTTGTCTCACATGCAGAACGTCAGTGGTTCAAAACCCAGCATCTCATATGGTCTCCGGAGCCTGCCAGGAGCGATTTCTGACCATAGAGCCAGGAGTAACTCATGAGCTCTGCCAGGGTGTCAGAGACAGCCAGAGTTCAAACCCTGATATGTAATTCAGCAGAACAAACCAGTCTGTGTGGCAAGAATACATAGCCTAAGGTATTGACTAGCCCAGAGCCCTAAGAAATGTCACAGTTTCCTATCAGGCATACATTCCAGGAAACTTGAGATATCTTTGAAGCTTTACTATCTTAAGGTGAAAATTGGTTCCTGTGTAAAGACAATATGCAAAGTTTAATTACAGGTTGTACACTTGTAATGCTGGCTGTTCCTTTTTGGTTCCTCTCCACCCCCTGCTTTAATTGTGCTTAAAAGAGCCTGTACCGATCAATAAAGAGAGACCTTGATAAGACATTTTACTTGGTCTCCGTCTCTTCTTTTTCTCCATTCTTTTTACAGGCTGGAACCCCTCTATCCACCCAAGGAATAATGGAGTCCTACAGGACAAGACAAGTGGCGCCCTTAACGTGGACATAGAGTATGGACCCCCAGTCAGACGGAACTGGACCGGACCTCGAGGACCTGATCTTAAGACACCAGTTAAACCCCATCAGGGCAGCATGGACAGGTAGGAACACCCCAGCAGGGTGGCGCAGAATACTTTGTGCACATTTACATTTTGTCCCATCAGAATGGGTCAACATTTGTCTAAAAAGCTCCCTTTGTCAAGAAACTGAAGGCATCTCTCAGGGAAAGAAGTGTTAGGGTTTAGAGAAAGGAAATTTTCTGTCCTTGTTCGTAACAAGTGCCCATACTTTATCATAACTGACTCAGAAATTCATTCTTCATAATGGCAAAAAGTGGGCCGAGAAATATCATTCCAATGGAGGAAGGCCAGAAGGATGTTACAAATACCATTTTTGCCTATTGGGGCTTGATTAGAGATATTGTTGAAGGGGCTGAGAGTGACCCTAAAAAACAACAACTTCTTTTAGTAGCTGAATTCTGCTCACACCGTTTGTCTCACACTGCCTCTTGAGCTGCCTAGGGCAAGCTCTGAGACCTCCCTCCACTCCCTTCCCAAATGTGATCAATCATTCCTGTCAGACAAGTCCTTTGCCTTCTATTGCAGTTGTTCTCCCCCCCCCCCCCGCCTAAACATCTTTACCCCACTCTGTCTTTTTCCCCTGAGGACCCCCTTGATCCAAGGGATACCCAAACCTTGGAGAATAAAACTGTCCATTGTCATGAACATGACCGACTGCTTCAAGTGGCTGCACAATTACAGCCTCCTCCATATCCCCTTATTCAGCATTTTTGTGCCCCGATCTTCATTGCTCTGTCCCCTTTTAAAGCTATAGAAAAGGAATTACTTGGCCAAATTGAAGATCTTAAACAAATTTTGAGACTTCAAGAACAGGTTGCTTCCCTTAATTCGCAAGTTTCTGCACTTAAGGTTTTTCCCCACCCTCCTGACTCTAAAGTTGTCTGTCCTATGCCCACCCGATCCCAAGGGCCAGGCCCCCTCTTGAGAATCCAGAGGGACAGGCTGATGAGGGTGAGGCCGAGTGTCTAAGGCAGAAACCACTGTGGCGCCTGCAGATAATCGAGAGTGCCCAGTGAGCCAGATAATTAGAGACTATCAGCAGCTAAGCCATAAAACCTTGTGAGATCTGCACATTGCTGTTAAAACTTATGGGCTAATGTGCCCTTTACTCAGTGCATTCTTGATGCCCTTTCAGTTGGGGGGCTGCTACTCCCATGTGAGTGGATTAAAGTTACCTGTGCTGTCCTTACCAGAACTCAATTTCTTATTTGGCAGACCTCCTTCCTGGAGCATTGCCAAAGCATCGCTACCAAAAACCCAAGGCCTCAGGGCACCCCCTGGACTTATGAACAACTAAGTGGACAAGGTAGCATCTCTTCCAAAGATATGCAGAATTGCGTGTCCATGGGGGTGTTAGCTCAAACAACCACCGCAGCTCTGGGGACTGGAGGGCAATTCCCTTTAAAGGGTTCGCTGTAATCCCCATCACCCAAATTGTGCAAAGTGCTCAAAAGAATTATATGAGTTCATTAATTGCCTGCTGGAAGCAGCTGAAAGAGCCATGGGGGAAGAGGCTATTGATAATAAGGATAAGATCTTAAATGAAATGATTCGAATGTGTAGTGAGGCCGACCCTTTTTATACATAAAATGTCTCAAGCCTTTTATATGGCTGTTGGTACTGCCCTTAATCATCCTGGCAGCAAAACCTGCTTTAAGTATGGAAAAGCAGAACATTTTGCTCAGGCCAGCTCTGGGCCCCTCTTTCAGCCTCCTTCCTGCCGGCCTCGGGAAACAGCCAGCTCAGACCCTGCCACTCTCATTTGAAACCTTCCAATTCACCTTGAAATACCCCAATCTTTGTTATTCAAAAGAAATCTGGAAAGTGGCATCTCTTGCATATTCTTAAACCAATTAATAACACCATGATCCCCCTGTGTGCTTTGCAACCCTAACTCTCCTTCCCTATTGCCATCCCTGTAGGATTTTTTTAAAAACTAGTTACTGATTTAAAAGATTGCTTTTCTTTTTTCCATTCCTTTACATTCTGCTGATTGTAAAGCAATTTTGGCCTCATGGTGATTAACTGTGCTGGCCCCTCCCCGAGTTATCAGTGGAAGGTTCTGCTTCACTTTGTCAGCCCTACACTGTTAAATATACGTAACACAGGTAATAAATTTTTCAAAAAATATTTTAAAAAGAAACCTAATTATCTTATTCAACCTTATAATAAAACAGCATATTAATTGGCTCATGCAAAATAAAAATAACTGGCCTTTGGCACGTGCCTCCTTTAAGGAAAAAATTGATATTCATTATCCAGCAAATAAGTTTATACAGTTTTTTAAAAGATGCATGTGAAGAGAAAAAGTTTGGAGTTTTCCCTAAAAGAAGCTCTCTTGGTTTAAGAGTTTCCCCTGTGAAACTCTCAGCAACCCTGACTCTGACTGTTACAAGCCAGAGTCGCAAGCCAGTGACAACAAAAGATGAGCTATCTCCAGCTGAGAGGGTACCCTCTACCTCCTGGTCTTAAAAGTTCTCGTTTTGAATATCAAAACCTAAGGTCAGCACAAACAGAGAAAAATAAAGTCCTGGCCCCTCTCAAGGGAAGGGCCATATACCCCCAGCTCACTCAAGGTCTGTTCTTCTTTAAGCTAGCCACCCCTCCATCTATTAGGGTAGGAATGCAGTCCTATATGTAATGCTTACCCTGCATAATAAAGGATGTAACCACCTCCCCTAGGTTTTATTGATATGTAACTTCCCTTAGGTTTTTATGGTTGTCTCTCTGTTGTGATAAATATTTCTTTCTCCTAACTGAGTTAGGATGCCTGAATTAAAATGTTTTTCTAAGATAAAGACCACAGTGGTAAAATTAGGAATGGTAACACTGTATCTTTGCTGTATAAAAACTTGTTAGTTTTGTGTTTCAGGATCTTTGCTCTGGGGTTCATCCCTTAGAACTGGCCCTGGTGTCACCTTGGCACCAGAAAGAAATAAGTCATTTTTACAAATTTTCATGGCTTCCTATCTCCTTAAAATGCTCGAGACGCCCTTAGAGAGAGGGGGGACTAATCCTGGACCCCAACATAACTATGTAGTCCTGGTGTGGATGGATGGATGGATGGATAGTGAGGTCTTTCTCGACCCAGCCTGGTGTCTGCAGTTCCTAAGGCCTGGCAGGTCTCCTGTCTCTTCATTTCTCTGCATCTGGCAGCTAGATTAGGACATCCAGACCTTTCACATGTTTGTATTTTTCCCATTATAACATAATCCTCTCCTATTACTAATGCAAATGTCATATTTATGAATGGGTCTTCTCATAAACATGCTGCCTATATAATTAATGATGTGTTCACCATAATATCCACTGATCACACTTCTGCACAGTTGGTAAAATTATGAGGTTTTAAAAAGTGTTTAAAAATGTCATAATAAGCCCTTTGATCTATGCAGAGGTAGTATATATGTGGCATATTCTATACCTGTATTGGAGACAGTAAGTTTCTGTGTAGTCAAAACACAGAGAAAAATATTGGAGAAAAAATATCACCTCTCTCTTAAAGTTGGTAAAATGTGGCTTAAGTTCAGCAGAAATAATGCTAGCCTGTGTGTGTGTTTGTGGTTACAAGTTTAATTGCTCTGCTAAATATGGCAGAGAGTGGCGGGGGTAGAATTAAAAAGATTCAGAAACTCTGTTCATGTGGAATTTATAGTAAGAACTATTGTCAGAATTTTGTTGTGTCTGATAAGAGGCCTCAAATAATTGTAAGTTTGTGAATTAAATTATGTGGCATGAATGTGCCTTTTCTAAAATCATTTGTGTAATTAAGTTTTGTGCATTGGGTGTTGTAAAGTAAGTATTAAAACATTGGAACTTATAAAAACCTTCTAAATTCAGGTCTGTAAGGGTTAAAAAATTCTCTAGAGCAACAGGGAGATAAAGACACTAAACTTTCTTTGTTTATGCCTCAGGAATTTTTGAGCAAGATAACAAATCTATCACTTGTAAAAAAAAAACTTTTGGTGTTTTAAAAATTCAAAAGGACACAAAAATGTTAAAAATTTGAATCTTTTATATTTCTATTAGAAAATTATTTTTGATTTTAAGAGCATATGAAAAATGTTGTGGTTAGCCTTTTTAAAAATAATATTGTTAATTAATATTATAAAAGTAACTAAATTTTATAAGCAGGTTGACAACAAGTATCAAATATAATTTTGGTCTTAAGCTCTAGGTGTGGAAATGCATCAGATGTCTTTAACTATATTTTATAATGATCTAAACATTTTGTTAATTTGGTATATAATATTTTTACAAATTATTCACTTGAAGTCTTCAAAGTAGGAACAGTTGTTTGTTTTTTAAAGTCAGTTTTTCATACCTTTAATAATCATTGTTTATGCTCTTGTGTTTAATCATAAAAATTTTAACACTTTATTGCAGCTGTCTTACTGTTCTACTGTGAAACTAATTTAATGGAAACCTGTTCATTTACAGCAGGTGATATCATACTTCAAAGTGGAGACTCCTACTACATTGCTCAATAACCATTTTACTTAGAAATTTTTTTAACTGCTTACTAACCATTTTACTTAATGTTTTAAACTTCAAATTAGGATAGTTTTAAAAACGTTTTGTGCTAAATCTCAACCTTAAAGCTTTTATTTTCAGCAAAGCTCCACTCCATCTACATTAAGTACTTCTAAAAGCTGAAAAAGTGTTTCTACAAAAAAAATTTTTCTTTACAAACATGCTAGCTAAATATTTAAACGTGCTTGTGAAAAGGGAAGTCAACCTTGGTGGATGTCCCACCTTAAGAAAGTCATCATTACCCCGCCCTCATCAACCTTGGAGGATGTCCTGCCCTTGAGGAAGTCGTCACTACCTCACTACCCCACCCCAACCAATACCTCGCATAACCTTGGCGGATGTCCCGCCCCTAAGGAAGTTGTCACTACCCCTACCTTCCCCCTCCTCCTTATAGTATATAAGAAGGGATGTAGAAAGCCACGAGGTCTTTTGCCTCTGTCTTGTTATGGACACACGGCGTTAGACCCTGACTGGCCAGAAATAAAGACCCCACTTGAGCTTTTGCCTGAGTAATAGTCTATTCATTTCTCCGTGTCAGAGTGTTAAATGGACTGCCGGAACTTTCATTGGCAAGCCAGCCAGGAGTCCTTGATATGCCCGGAGAGGAGTGGTGAATAGAGGACTCGATGGGTTCTAAGTAGTATGTCTTGTGTTGTTGGTTGTAATTTGATGTGTGTAGAAACTAGCAGTATATCTTGTGTGGTCGGTTATGTTTGACGTGTGTTGAAAATAAAAATAGGGAAATAGCTGTGTGATCGAGGGCTTGAGAATCTCCACTCGACGTGGATTATGGGTGGAATTAAGAGTCCCCACTCAACGTGGATTCCAAATGGTAGTGAACTGATGGGTTCAAAAACTGTAGGTCACGACCTTGGAGGCACCCCAGGAGTTCTGTTTTTGCTGCAGTGGGAAGATGTTCCTGGGCTGCTGTGGTGGACCCTGTTTCTATTAATAGGAGATCTTCGTTTTTGAGATTTTGTTTTTTCTTTTGTGTAAGTGTGTAGGTTGTGTAGGTGTGTGTTGGCTTTATTTCCTTGAACTCTTCTTTTCCTCACTTCCTTTGTCCCCTCCCATCTTTCCCTCATCTATACCTTTGATTTTCTACTCTCATTATGGGTCAGCTGCAAACTACCCCTTTGTCTCTTACTCTGGACCACTGGTCAGAAGGACTCATGCATGAAATTGTTCCCTAGTCATCAAAAAGGTCTGTTGGCCCCTAAACGCGCCCGTTCACATCTTGAATGGGGTGGGGCAACAGACCAGGAAAGAGAGAAGGAGGCCATAGACTGGGCTACAAAGGAGGTGAAGACCCTAATGCCTAAGTGGCCCCAGCATCCCTCCCTTCGACCCCAGATGCCTGCTGAGAAGTTAGATCCGAATACTCAGAGCATCCTAGAAGAAACTCACAAACTTCTTAATTTCTCTAACCCTTTTTTAGGTGCTGATTGTTGGCTTTGTATGAAGACGGGGGAAAATTGGCCTCTTGCTGTCCCCTCCGACTAGGTAATCTAACCTTTGCTTCTTTTAGTTGTACTTATGTCAAACCCTTTAAGGTAGTTCCTCTTAGCTTTGAATCTTCTGTTTGCTATTCGCATAATGGCACCGAATCTGTAGACCTGGGTCAGGTAGGAGTCACTCAGTGCTCAGAAGTCCTACCTGCCTTCCCTAGCCCAGGGTGCTTACCTCCGGTACGGGTATGAATATGTGGGGGAAATTTGGCTTACTCTCTTCTACCCCAAAACTGGACTGGAATTTTTGCCCCAGCATTAATACTTCCCAACATTGACATCATCTTGGGGACAGAGCCCCTCCCTCTGCCTGGCATAGGTCTCTTAGGCGGCCCTCATCTGTCTCGATGAGCCATGGTGCTCCTGCCCCTACTGGTAGGGCTTGGGGTAGCAGGTGGATTAGTGACTGGGGGAGTAGGGCTAGCAATATCAATAAACAGGTATGACAAACTCTCTCAAAAGTTAATTTCAGATGTGGAGACAGTATATAAATCTATTAATGATCTGCAGGACCAGCTCGAGTCCATGGCTGAAGTGGTAATACAAAACAGGTGAGGGTTAGATTTAATCCTGGCAGAGAAAGGAGGGCTTTGCATAGCCTTGCAAGAAAAAATGTTGTTTTTATACCAACAAATTGGAAATAGTGTGGGACAGAATCAGACACCATCAAGAGGAGTGGGCCAAAAGAAGAAAGGAGCTAATAGACGGTCCCTTATGGTCTTTACGGGGTGGGATTCTCCCCTATCTAATACCCCTACTGGGGCCCCTTTGGGGCCTCTTACATCTGGTAGCCATTGGGCTATGCATAATCAACTGCCTCACCACATTCATTCGAGCTCAGGTTGGGGAAGTCAAGCTCATGGTATTAAGCCAACAATATCAAGAATTAGCTCACGCAGGAAATTTTGACCAGGAATATCAGGAGATGGAGGAGATGGAGGCCCCCGATCAACTGGCTTCTAGGATTAGAAGCCTCAGTACAAGAAGTGAGAATTGAAAAGGGAAGCCAACCTTGGCAGATGTCCCGCCCAGAAGTCATCACTACCTCACTACCCCGCCCCCACCAATACCTCATATAACCTTGGCGGATGTCCCGCCCCTAGGGAAGTCATCACTACCTCACAACCTAGCCCCCACCAACACCTCGTATTACCGTGGCAGGTGTCCTGCCCCTAAGGAAGTTGTCACTACCCCTTCCTTCCCCCTCCGCCTTGTAGTATATAAGAAGGGATGTAGAATGCCACGAGGTCTTTTGCCTCTGTTGTGTTATAGACACATGGCATTAAACCCTGACAGGCCAGAAATAAAGACCCCACTTGAGCTTTTGCCTGAGTAATAGTCTCTTCATTTCTCCAGTTCGGAGTGTTACCTGGACTGCTGGACCTTTCACTTGTCCAATTTTACCCGGGTCAATTTTTCTAACGTACGTTTTGTATCAATCCTTTTGTTTGTTCATGTGTGTGTTGTGAAGAATGAAAGTGGCCATGAGTGTAAAATGTTGTGTTTCGTGTTGTTTTGTTTTGTCTGTTTATTTGTTATCTCTATATTTCATGATAAATACAATTTTCAAAGCCTTATCCATTTTTGAGATTTCAATTAATTTTTTCACAACTTGGTCAGTCTGGTCACTTAGCAGCTGACAGACTGGCATCCTGCAACTAAAGATCATGTGTTAAAAATTATGTGTTAAGCTGGCTTTGTCCTTCTGAGAACATGGCAGAAGATGTAAACCCCAGATTTCTCAATGGCCATCGGGGATAAATTTTCCCTGGAGAATTTCTGGACTTTGCAATCACCCAGCTTTCCTGCAATGTGTAAGTTAAGGCCAGGAAAATATGGACATGTGGCTAGACAGATAAGCATCAAGGTTTAAGAAAATAACTAAGAAGTTTAAGAAAAATCAATAAGGTTCAAATTCAAAGTCTTTGAAAAATTGGCGATTGTTAATTATAAAATTCTTTGAAATCTAAAGTCTGATAGAAGTCAGTAAGCATTCCCTTGGTATTTGAAAATAATTTGTATAATGTAAATGGCTAGTGTCTTCTGCCTGTAAACCAAGGCCAGAAGACTAAGTAAACTATTTTTTATATGTAAAATTAAATTTATGGAAAATTTTATTGTAAAAAGAACTCTCAAGTATCCATCTGTAGCTATAGTCCCCACTGTTATGCTACATCCCATGGCCTCACTCCCTCCCAAACCTATACTCATTTTGCCTCCTGCCAAGCCGTTTCTTATAGACCTCCTGCAGACGTGTCTTCATCCACCTCAAAAGAGCCTATCACCCCTCCTGCCACCTTTGCGTTACCCACTCACTGTTCCAGTCCTTCAGCCCACCATTCCTGCCGGACCTGTTTCTGACTGACTCTGCCTAAGGGAAATGTTGGATTTCCTACTCTGCCTGGCAGCCCCTGAAGGAATTGTGACCTTTGGCACGGCAACTGCAACCAACGACACTGCTGACCTCCGATGGGGAGCGGAGTTGCACCATGGCTTAACTTTAAGACAGGTGATGGGCTTCGGACTTTGTTTACTTGAACCATATATGTGCCCCCCTGTCTAACTACCAGACATTTGCAATCAAACTATTGTGGTTAACAACTCTTCCATCTTTATTCAAGCCTCCAACTCCACTTATATTTGCTTGCTCCACTGGTCTTTCTCCCCATATTGTTACCAAAATGTTTCTTGCTCATCGATATTATTGTGTTTTAGTTTTGTTAATGTCTAGATTAACCATTAGACCTGCTGATGATTTGCTTTGGGATAAGAAGCTTACTATGTCTAGACATAAGCGTGAACCAATAATGGCCATTACCCTTGCTGTTGTTTTAGGTTTGGGTTTTGCTGAAGCAGGAACTGGGATCGCTTCTTTAATCACTTCACAAAGTCAGTTTAATCAGCTTACATGTGATAGTGATAGAGATGTCAAGGAACTAGAGGAAGGTTTAAAATATCTTACTGAAACTGTAGAATCTCTTGCTGAAGTTGTACAGCAAAACTGCCACAGTTTGGACTTAGCCTTTTTGAAAGAGGGGGAATTATGTACAGCCCTTAAGGAAGAATGTTACTTTTTCAAAGATAAATTAGGATTGGTTAATGACAGCATTAATAAGGTACAGCAAAGCTTAGAGGGTAAAGGAAGAGGCAAAGAGAGCAAAGTGAATCTTGGTATCAGAATTGGTTTTCAACGTCCCCCTGGCTCTCAGCCTTACTACCTAGCTTACTGGACCATTCATAGAATTTCTGCTGCTTATTTCTTTTGGCCCTTGGGCATTTCGTAAATTATCAGATTTTGTTAAACCTCAGGTTGACTCTGCCACCAAGAAGACTATAGCTGTCCATTACCAACGTCTGCAGGTATCAGAGGCTCTGTTAGCTGACTTTATTGACCCCGATTCTGTTGGGCTTTTAAGCCCTGAAGGACCACTACTACAGGATGCCCTGCAGCTTGAAAAGCTAATCAGACCATCCTTGTGGACCCGGCTGTGGAGTAACCAAAGATGGGAATAGATCTATGCCAGGAGTCAGAGTCACACTCCCACATATAATTAATGATTGGGCAGAATAAAGTTATTTCATTATTATGAGTGCTGACCCATTGGGCAGGCCTAAGACAGGCTCTCCACCCACCTTTTCTTTTACACACGAAAGGGGGACTTGTCAGAGAAAGCCAGAGATCAAACCCTGATATGGAATTCAGCAGAACAAATCAGTCTGTGTGGCAAAAAAAAAATAGCCTAAGGCATTTACTAGCCCAGAGCCCTAAGAAATGTCACAGTTTCCGATCGAGATATCTTTGAAACTTTACTATCTTAAGGAGAAAATTGGTTCCTGTGTAAAGACAATATGCAAAGTTTAATTACAGGTTGCACACTTGTAATGCTGGCTGTTACTTTTTGGTTCCTCTCCACCCCCTGCTTTAATTGTGCTTAAAAGAGCCTGTACCGATCAATAAAGAGAGACCTTGATAAGACATTTTACTTGGTCTCCGTCTCTTCTTTTTCCCCATTCTTTTTACAAGCTGAAACCCCTCTATACACCCACAGAATAACGGAGTCCTGCAGGACAGGACACCAGGGTTGCCCCAAACTCCGAAAAAAAAGTAAGTCTCCCCTTGGCCAAAGATATAGAACTACAGGCAAGAATACAAGTTTTCATTCTAATCAGTCCTTAACTGATTAGCAACTTAGCACCGTAAGTGTTGCTAGAGCAGAAAACCTCATTTGCTAGCCTCTGAGTATTACTTGATATCCAAAAACAGAAATAAAAAAAGTTATTTACAGTTCAAAAGACCGTATGTAACTGTATTTTTCATATTTGACCCACCTCTTATTTCTGTTCAGAACAAACACTATTTTCAAGTTTATCAGAATTCTTTGATTATTTCCTCATTGTTCATGAACATCCCTTCCTGCCTCTAGTATGTTCTCTGTGAGTGGAGGATCAAAGTAAAGAGTAAAATGTCAGTGTCAGGCCGGGCGGTGGCGCAAGAGGTAAGGTGCCTGCCTTGCCTGCGCTAGCCTTGGACGGACCGCGGTTTGATCCCCCGGTGTCCCATATGGTCCCCCAAGCCAGGAGCAACTTCTGAGTGCATAGCCAAGAGTAACCCCTGAGCGTCAACGGGTGTGGCCCAAAAACCAAAAAAAAAAAAAAAATTGTCAGTGTAGATTCCAAATTTGCATTATTTTCTAAATGTATCTAAGAAGTATACAAGAAGAAGGATTAAGCAAAAAGCCAACATATTTCTTCAGCAATTAACTGAGAATATAAAAGTTATAATGAGAATAAAATATATTAACTTGTTTTTCACTGTCAAACATAAAACTTTCTATTCTATGTAACTATACTTCAATCCAGTTTTTTCAGTAAAGGCTTATTTTTATTATTTCAATTTAGTTTCTGAAAACTGCAGGAATATTAGGGTTTTGCTAAAGATAAAAGCTATATGGTATGATTTTTAATTATTGGCCTGCAAACATGGAAAAATTAAAGGTAAGCAGACTATGGGATAAAGCAATTGGGGGATTAATAAAATAAAGTCTCAATTACTGAGGTAATTGTGAATATGAGGGATCAAATTAAAATTTAAATTATTCTGAGTCACTTATTTGCAGCTTAAATGTAATAAATTTTATTTCATAAGGAAATGTCTAAGTAGTTTAACAAATTAGTATTAGTTAGAGAAAGCCTAAATAAACAAAAATAGTAAAAGTCCATCCTAACATAATATAATAATGCTTTATAAAAATAAAGCAAAAAATCACATAATACTTTTGAGAAAATTTAGAAAAGTTAAGATTAGTATAACAATATATTAATAATTTTAGCAGTACACATAATTTACTGTAACAATTTTATAAATATAATTTTCATTTTGGTTTGCTGTAATTGATTTAAAAATAACTTAAAGATTTTTAAAGGAGGTTGTTTCATATACTCGTGCTTTTCTTTTCTTTTTTTTTTTTTTTGGTTTTTGGGCCACACCCGACAGTGTTCAGGGGTTACTCCTGGCTGTCTGCTCAGAACTCATGCTTTTGTTGACTAGGCTGTAAACCTAGTTGTGAAAGATTATGTGTACACCAGTTCACACAGCAGAAATCTGGCCATCTCAGAAGAGTGAGCTAAGTCCTATTCCTACCTAACCTAGGCTTGCTGAATCCATCAGAGTCACCATTTCCCAATAGCCTGCCTCATCACTGACCCTCTTATTCCCTGCAGGGATGACTCTTCAGGAATGCCAGTTTGGGGACTAATATCACCAAGACCATTTAGAGCTAGTGAGTGCACCCTCCCTCCATAACTTTCTTCTCCCAGTAGAAGAGGTAACTAAGTACATGCCCCTAAAAGTAATAGTATCAGTAGTGCTTTGAAATTCTGGACAACTTCATTAGTTTAATAAAGTCAACCCTAAAAAAAATCCCAATTTAACAGAGTGGACAGCTAACAAGAGCTAACTTCTGGCATTATAATCGGAGATACAATAAATTTTACAAATGTGCTTGCTAGTCTACTCTTTCTTCTTACCTTTGTTTTTACATTTTCTTTTACTCATTTTGCTTTTTATCTTTTACTTTTCTTTTTTTTATTCTCTTACATTTTAATTTTTCTTTCTATTTATTTTTAACAAATTTGCTTTCACTTATCTGGAAACAAATGTACTATGATCAACTATACCAATTATGTAATGCATTATATTTAATTTTTTACTTTTTAAATTTTTTCTTTATTTAAACATCTTGATTACAAATATGATTGTGATTAGGTTTCAGTCATGTAAAGAACACCCCCTTCACCAGTACAACATTCCCACCACCAATGTCCCAAATCTCCCTCCATCCCACTCCACCCCCACCTGTACTCTAGACAAGCTTTCCAGATCCCTCATTCATTCACATGATTATGGTGGTTCTCTGTGTAGTTATTTCTATAACTGCACTCACCGCTCTTTGTGGTGAGTTTCTTGGGGTGAGCTGGAAGTCCCATCCCTCCTCTCATTGTCTCTGAGGATTGTTGCAAAAACGACTTTTATTTTTTAAAAACCCATAGATGAGTGAGACTATTCTGCATCTCTCTCTCTCTCCCTCTGACTTACTTCACTCAGCATGATAGATTCCATGCACATCCAAGTATAGGAAAATTTCATGCCTTCATTTCTCCTGACAGATGCATAATATTCCATTGTGTATATGTACCACAGTTTTTTTAGCCATTTGTCTGTTGAAAGGCATCTTGGTTGTTTCCAGAGCCTGGCTATTGTGAATAGTGCTGCAA
This sequence comes from Suncus etruscus, assembly GCF_024139225.1. Taxonomy (NCBI): domain Eukaryota; kingdom Metazoa; phylum Chordata; class Mammalia; order Eulipotyphla; family Soricidae; genus Suncus; species Suncus etruscus. The sequence continues at coordinate 63,126,298 of NC_064854.1, read as the reverse complement.
TAAATATAGGTGTGATGAAGGGTTTTTGTATTGTAGACTTGTATTCCCAGGGTATATCCCTAGGAGTGGAACAGCTGGATCGAATGGGAGCTCAATTTCCATTTCTTGGAGGAATCTCCATATCGCCTTCCATAGAGGTTGGACTAGATGGCATTCCCACCAGCAGTGGATAAGAGTTCCTTTCTCTCCTCATTCACGCCAGCACTGATTGTACTCATTCTTTGTGATATGTGCCAATCAATGTGGTGTGAGATGGTATCTCATTGTTGTTTTGATTTGAATCTCCCTGATGATTAGTGACAAGGAGCATATTTTCATGTTCCTTTTGACCATTTGTATTCCTTTTTTTTTTTAATCAAAGTGTCTGTTCATTTCTTCTCCCAATTTTTTGATGAGATTAGAATTTTTTTTCTTGTGAAGTTCTGTCAGCGCCCTGTATATTTTTTATATTAGCCCCTTATCTGATGGGTACTGGATGAATAGTTTCTTCCACATGGTGGGTGGTTCTTTATTTATTTTGAGGTGCAGAAGCTTCTCAGCTTAATGTATTCCCATCTGTTTATCTCTGCTTCCACTGTTTGGAAAGTGCATTTTTCTCCTTGAAGAAGTCTTTAGTCTCAATGTCATGGAGTGTTTTACCTACATGTTGTTCTCTATATAATCTTATGATATCAGGTCTGATATCATTGTGGATTTTCCCTTCATACATGATGTTAACTGGGGAGGGGGTCTATGTTCGCTTTTTTGCAGGTGGCTAACCAATTCTGCCAGCACCATTTTTTGAAGAGGTTTTCCCTGATCCACTTATGAATTCTTGCTCCTTTGGCAAAAATATGGTGATTGTATGTCTGGGGAACATTGACTGAGAACTCAAGCCTATTCCACTGATCTGAGGGTCTGTCTTTATTCCAATATCATGCTGTATTGATAACTATTACTTTATAGTACAGTTTAAAATTGGGGAAAGTAGTGCCTCCCATTTTCCTTTTCCCTAGGAGTGCTTTAGCTATTCAAGGGTGTTTATTGTTCCAGATGAACTTCATAAGTGTTTGGTCCACTTCTTTGAAGAGTATCAAGTGTATCTTTCGAGTAATCACATAAAATCTGTACAATGCTTTGCAGATTATTGCCATTTTATTTATTATTTATTTATTATTTATTTATTTATTGTTTTTGGGCCACACCTGGCGGCGCTCAGGGGTTACTCCTGGCTGTCAGCTCAGAAATATCTCCTGGCAGGCATGGGGGACCTAATGGGACACCGGGATTCGAACCAACCACCTTTGCTCCTGGATCGGCTTCTTGCAAGGCAAACGCTGCTGTGCTATCTCTCAGGGCCCATATTGCCATTTTTTTTAAATGATGTTAATCCTGCCAATCCATGAGCAGGGAATGTGTTTCCATTTCCGTTTGTCCTCTCTTATTTCTTGAGCAGGGCTTTATAGTTTTCTTTGTATAGGTCCTTCATGTCTTTGGTCAAGTTGACTCCAAGATATTTGAGTTTGTGTGGCACTATTGTGAATGGGATTACCTTCCTGACTTCCATCTCTTCCCTATCATTATTGGTGTATAAAAAGGCCATTGATTTCTGTGTGTTAATTTTGTAGTCTGCCACCTTACTATATGAGTCTATTGTTTTTAGAAGCTTTTTGATAGAGTCTTTAGGGTTTTCTAAGTAGAGTATCATGTCATCTGCAAAGAGTGAGAGCATGATTTCTTCCTTTCCTATCTGGATTCCCTTGGTATCTTTTTCTTGCCTGATCGCTATAGCAAGAACTTTCAGTACTGTGTTGAAGAGGAGTGGTGAGAGCGGACAGCCTTGTCTTGTACAAGAATTTAGAGGAAAGGTTTTTAGTTTTTCTCCATTGAAAGATAATTTTTGCCATTGGCATGTGGTAGATGGCTTTAACTAGATTGAGAAAGGTTCCTTTCATTCTTATTTGGCTGAGAGTTTTGATCAAGAATGGGTGTTGGACCTTATCAAATGCTTTCTCTGCATCTATTGATATGATCATATGATTTTTATTTTTTATTGTTGATTTTGTTTATGATGTTGATAGATTTATGGATGTTAAACCATCCTTGCATTCCTGGGATGAAACTTACTTGATCGTAGTGTATGAAATTCTTGATGATGCATTGGATCCTATTTGCCAGGATTTTGTTGAAGATCATTGCATCAGCATTCATCAGAGATATTGGACTGTAATTTTCTTTTTTGGCAGAACCTCTCTTGTTTTGGTATCAAGGTGATGTTGGCTTCATAAAAGCTGTTTGGGAGTGTTCCCGTTTTATTAATTTCATGGAAGACCCTGGCTAGGATTGTTAGTAGCTCCTCTTGAAAGGTTTGAAAGACTTCATTAGTAAATCCATCTTGCCTGGTCTTTTCTTTATGGGCAGATGTTTGATTACAGTTTCAATTTCCTCCATAGTGATGTGGGTGTTTAGATATGCTACATCCTCTTTACTTAACTGTGGAAGGTTATAAGTGTCCAAGAATTTATTCATTTCTTCTAAATTCTATGTTTAGTAGCCAAAAGTTTCTCAAAGTAGTATCTGATTATCCTTTGGATCCCTGCAATATCTATTGTGATCTGCCTCTTTTCATTTCTAATACGGGTTATCAGGTTTCTCTCTTTCTCTTTCTTTGTGAGTTTTGCCAATGGTCTATCAATATTGTTTAATTTTTTCAAAGAACCAACTTCTGCTTTCATTGATCTTTCGGATTGTTTTTTGGTTTTTCACTTCATTGATTTCTGTTTTCAGTGTTGTTATTTCTTTTTGTCTCCCTATATTTAGTTCCTTTTTTGGTCGTTTTCTGCATCATTAAGTTATTTGGTATGCCACTTCTTCCTTCCTGATTGTGCTTGTAAAGCTATACATTCTCCTCTCAGTACCGCTTTTGCTGTGTCCCATAGATTCTGGCAGTTTGTGTCTTCATTATCATTTGTTACCAGGAAAGTTTTTATTTCCTCTTTGATTTCATCTTTGACCCACTGGTTGCTCAGTAACAGGATGTTTAATTTCCAATAGTTAAATTTTTTCTTCTGTGTTCCTTTGTAGTTCACATCTAATTTCAGAGCCTTATGGTCAGCAAAGTTAGCCTGTAAGATATCTATCCTTTGATTTTATGAAGGTATGTTTTATGTGTCAGCATGTAGTCTATCCTAGAGAATGACCCATGTACATTGGAGAAGAATGTGTATCCAGGTTATTGGGGGTGGAGTGTATATATATTACATACATGATTGTATTTGGGTTTCAGTCATGTAAAGAACACCACCCATCACCAGTGCAACATTCCCATCACCAATGTCCAAAATCTCCCTCCTCCCCACCCAACCCCCACCTGTACTCTAGACAGGCTTTCTATTTCCCTCGTACATTCTCATTATTAGGATAGTTCAAAACGTAGTTATTTCTCTAACTAAACTCATCCCTGTTTGCGGTGAGCTTCATGAGGTGAGCTGTAACTTCCAGCTTTTTTCTCTTTTGTGCCTGAAAATTATTATTGCAAAAATGTCTTTTACTTTTCTTAAAACCCATAGATGAGTGAGACCATTCTGCGTTTTTCTCTCTCTCTCTCTCTGACTTATTTCACTCAGCATAATAGATTCCATATAGTACATCTGAACTTTTAATTCATTTGTTAGAATAAAACTTAAAAGTTTTATCTATTGTAAACAGATCTAATAAATTATTTGCACATTATTCCACACATTATTATTTTAAATTCAGTTATGTTAATGCCATTGCAGGTTCTATTATAGGAGTATATTAATTCATTAAGAAGTCATTGCATTTTTTCCAACATAGCAATAAAATATTTCACTCTCATCCATAAGTGAGAATTTCCGGTTAATCCATAATTGGATGTTATCAGTGTTTGGATCATTAGTCATTCAAAAAGTATGTGATAGTATCTTATAATTTAATTCAAAATTTCCTGAAACATATGCTGTTTGGGTCACACACTGCAGCACTCAGGGATTACTCCTGGCTCTGCACTCAGAAATCGTTTCCAGCAGGCACGGGGGACCATAGGAGATGCGAGGATTGGAACCATTATCTGTCCTTGATCAACTGCATGCAAGGCAAACGCCCCACCAGTGTGCTATCTCTCCAGCACCAGTTATTTTCTTTTTAACTTATTAAACATATTTTTGTTTAGATCTTCTGTTCATTTCTGCCCCTCTTTTTGTTGATATTCCATGTTAATTATAGTTTCATGCATACATTACCCCAGTACTACACCACTATCTATGTCCAGAAAAAACCCTCATATGTTCATTTTTGTAGAATAACTCTTCGGTTATGATGTACTCCTCCCTTAGTTTTTTTTCTTATGATATTTCTTTATATCTCACTTCCTCTTAATCATTCTGTATTTGTCCTTCCCTTCTGACTAACATAGTTGATCTCACCATAGATATTCACACTTTTCTAAAAAATCATATGTTAAATAATATTCAGTCTCATTATTGTATGATGAACAAGTTTTTGTGTGTGTGTGGTTTTTGGGTCACACTCGGCAATGCTCAGGGGTTATTCCTGGCTCCACGCTCAGAAATTGCTCCTGGCAGGCACGAGGGACCATATGGGACACCAGAATTCAAACCGATGACCTCCTGCATGAAAGGCAAACGCCTTACCTCCATGCTATTTCCCCGGCCTCTATGATGAACAAGTTTGATTAAACTTTCACCCAGTGGTAAATTTTATTTAATTTATGCATAATGACATAAACAGAAATGAAACCCATCAAAGAGAAAAAGAAGATGGAATTTCTTAGAGACTTACAAATAGGTAATAGGTAAATACAAAATTATTCTGCATCATTACTCATCAGGGAAATACAAATCAAAAGAACAGTGAGATATATATCATCTCACACAAGAAAAAATAAATGCCACACATCAAAAAGAACCTCATTCGCATCTGAAGGGTATGCCAACCTTTTGGGAAAACATATGGATGCTTCTCTCAGAAAACAAATGTAAGAATAAAGCTTCTGTAGGAACAAGTAATTTTACTTCCTGCTGGCATCTACCTCGAGAATCCCAAAACACTATCTTGAAAATATCTTTTTTCTTTAACATATGAGAAGTAATGTACACTAGAGATTTCAGTGACTAGATCCTCAGAAATATTGTGGTGAAGTGAAAGGAGAGGAAGCACTATATATATATATATACGTTATTTGTGTGTAGATCTTTTAGTACCTCCCTGACTCTGATATGTCACATTGGTATTTTTTTCACACACCCTAACTCCATTGAATCATTGAGTTCACTGTTGCTTCTTCTTTTACTTCCTTCTTTCTTTTCTTTTTTCCTTCCTTCCTTCCTTCCTTCCTTCCTTCCTTCCTTCCTTTCTTTCTTTCTTTTCATTCCTTTCTTTCTCTTTCTTTCTTTCTTTCTTTCTTTCTTTCTTTCTTTCTTTCTTTCTTCTTTCTTTCTTTCTCTTTCCTTCCTTTCTCTTTCCTTCCTTCTTTCTTTCTTTTTCTCTTTTTTCTCTCTATCTTTTTCTTTCTTCTTTCTTTTCTTTTTTCTCTTTTCCTTTCTTCTTTCTTTCTTTTTCTTTTTCAGTTCATTCTTTCTTTCTTTCTTTTCTTTTTATTCTTCTTTCCTTCCTGAGCCCAAATCCTCTGGCTTCCCTTTAGTGAATTTGCTCAAGTTCTGGAGCTAAAAATCTCAATATAAAATGTGAACCCTTTGATTAGTTTCCACTCAATATTTACCTCTTTTTTTGTTTGTTTTGTTTTGGTTTTGGTTTTTGGGTCACACCCGGAGGTGCTCAGGCGTTACTTTGGCTCTTCACTCAGAAATCGCTCCTGGCAGGCTCAGGGGACCATATGGGATGCCAGTATTTGAGCCACTGTCCTCCTGCATGAAAGGCAAACTCCTTACCTCTATGCTATTTCTCCGGCCCCTAGATATTTAACTCTTGAAGTTGTCTACATTGTCCTTATTAATGTATCAATAACAGCTCAGCCTTTTCTGCCCTTGTCTGAATTACAAGATAGCTCCTGATTTTGTGTATATGCTCCAGTAACCTCTACTCTTTGTTCACCTCACTAATTTCATTTTGAGTAGTTGTTGTTTTACTATATCTTCAGTTGGTAGTTAAGATAGATTAGTGATATCTAGGCTAGTTTTAGGCAGAACCCAAAACTGGAAGTTCTAACCATCTTACACATTGAGAGAAATAGCTATACTCTGCATAGATATATCTTTGAGTTTGTTCATTATTTTTATGTGGTAGAGAGTTCAGGCACCTTTTGAAAAATTACTATGCAATATTCAAATAAAAGATTTAATACATGATGTTCATATTAAAATAATAAACATCAAAAAATAATATAGTCTTGCTAATTACACTGCAAAAAGTATCAGATACTAGTTTAATAATTAAAGATATTTCTTAACTTAATTTCATTCATTTTTCAAAGGTCTCCAAGGGGTACTTAGGAAACTGAGGCCTGATCACTGCCATCAACAGTTCAATGCAAAAACTCTAGGATTTCCTGTTGCTCTAATTCTGGAAATGTGCAGTGGCTGGATTACCCCTGTGTAAACATGGCAGTAAGAACTCTACTGTCTAAAGAACTGCACCTAGTGATGACTGGGCCAGGAGAGAAACCTATCAACTATCTTCTGGTCAGGATAAGTAGGTAAATAAACTTAATTTTATTTTAGAAGGCAGAAGATAAAAATAAAGCATTTAACTGGTTCTTAAATCTATGTGCAGAAGTATTATTCTTACGCTAAATGAGAGCATATATTTAATGCAGAAACAGGTTGAGTAGAACTACATAGAAATGTTGAGTTGGAGGTTTTCTTTTTTTTTCTTTTTTTGGAAACTTTTTTTCTTTGTTTAAACATCTTGATTACATATATAATTGTGATTAGGTTTTAGTCATGTAAAGAACACCCCCTTCACCAGTGCAACATTTCCACCACCAATGTCCCAAATCTCCTTTCATCCCACCCTACCCTCACCTGTACTCTAGACAGGCTTTCCAGTTCCCTCATTCATTCCCATGATCATGGTAGTTCTCTGTATAGTTATTTCTATAACTGCACTCACCATTCTTTGTGGTGAGCTTCATGAAGTGAGCTGGAAGTCCAGCCGTCCTCTCATTTTCTCTGAGGATTGTTGCAAAAATGACTTATTTTTCTTAAAGCCCATAGATGAGTGAGACTATTCTGCGTCTCTCTTTCTCCCTCTGACTTATTTCACTCAGCATGATAGATTCCATGTACATCCATGTATAGAAAAATTTCATGAATTCATCTCTCCTGACAGCTGCCTAATATTATATTGTGTATATGTACCATAGTTTCTTTAGCCATTCATCTGTTGAAGGGCATCTTGGGTGTTTCCAGAGCCTGGCTATTGTGAATAGTGCTGCAATAAATATAGGTGTGAGGAAGGGTTTTTGTATTGTATTCTTGTGTTCTTAGGGTATATCCCTATAAGTGGAATAGCTGGGTTGATTTTGGAGGAATCTCCATATCGCTTTCCATAGAGGTGGGACTAGGTGGCGTTCCCACCAGCAGTGTATAAGAGTTCCTTTTTCTCCACATCCTAGCCAGCACTGATTGTTCTCATTCTTTGTGATATGTGCCAATCTCTGTGGTGTAAGGTGGTATCTCATCATTGTTTTGATTTGCATCTCCCTGATCTAATCATCAGGACAAGGAGCATTTTTTCATGTTCCTTTTGGCCATTTGTATTTCTTTTTTATCAAACCGTCTGTTCATTTCTTCTCCCCATTTTTTGATGACATTAGCTGTTTTTTTCTTGTAAAGTTCTGTCAGTGCCCTGTATATTTTGGATATTTGCCCCTTATCTGGTGGGTGTTGGGTGAATACTTTCTCCAACTCATTGGGTGACTCTTGTATCCTGGGCACTATTTATTTTGAGGTATAGAAGCTTCTCAGTTTAATGTATTCCCATCTGTTGATATCTGCTTCCAAAACCCTCAAAAAAGCTGGGGTGGCCATATATCTGATGACACCAACTTTATACTCAAAAAGTGGAAAGGGACAAAGATGGACACTATGTACTAATCAAGGGATATGTGTAAACAGGAAGAAAGTAGACTATTAAACATATATGCACCCAAGGAGAGACCAGCAAATTATCTAATACAATTACTGACAAATCTGAAAGAAGAAATCAATAATAACACAATAATCGTGGGAGACCTCAACAGGGCCCTATCAAGACTTGATAGGTCAACCAGATTGAAACCCAACAAAAACATACTAACCCTGCAAAGAGTAATGGAAGAAAGAGGACTAGTAGATATATATATATAGGACACTCCATCAAAAAAAAAACCTGGATACAGATTCTTCTCCAATGTACATGGGTCATTCTCCAGGATAGACTACATGCTGACACATAAGACAGACCTCCATAAAATCAAGAGGATAGAAATCTTGCAGGCTACCTTTGTTGACTCCAAGGCTTTGAAGTTATATGTGAACTACAAAGCCACACAGAAGAAAAACTTTAACAACTGGAAATTAAGCACCCTGTTACTGAACAACCAGTGGGTTCAAGATGAAATCAAAAAGAAAATCAAAACTTTCCTGGAAACAAATGATAATGAAGACACAAACAGCCAGAATTTATGGTACTCAGCAAAAGCGTCCCGAGAGGAAAATTTATAGCTCTAAAGCACACATCAGGAAGGAAGAAGGGGCATACCCGAATAACTTAATGATGCAGCTCAAAAAATTAAAAAATGACCAACAAAAGGAACCAAAAAAAGGGAGACAGAGGAAATAACAAAGCTAAAAGCAGAACTCAATGAAGTGGAAAACCAAAAAACAATCCAAAATATCAAAGAAAGCAAAAGTTGGTTCTTTGAAAAACTAAACAAGATTGACAGACCATTGATAAAACTCACAAAGAGAGAGAGAAATCTGAAAACCCATATTAGGAATGAAAAGGGGGAGATCATGACAGATATTGCAGAGATCCATTGCATAATCAGAGATTACTTTGTGAAACTTTATGCTACTAAACTAGAAGAAATGGAAAAAATCTTGGGCACTTATAACCTTCCACATTTAAGTAAGGAGGACGTAGCATATCTAAACACCCCCATCACTACTGAGGAAATTGAAACTGTAATCAAACATTTGCCCAAAAAGAAAAGCCCAGGCCCAGATGGATTTCCTAATAAATTTTTATCAAATCTTTCAAGAGGAGCTACTACCAATCCTAGCCAAGCTCTTCCATGAAATTGAAAAAAACGGAAACACTCCCAAACAGCTTTTATGTAGTCAACATCACCTTGATACCAAAACCAGAGATAGGTGCTGCCAAAAAAGAAAATTACAGACCAATATCCTTGATGAATGCTGATGCAAAGATCCTCAACAAAACCATGACAAATAGGATCCAATGCATCATCAAGAAGATCATACACTACGACCAAGTTGGTTTCATCCCAGCAATACAAGGATGGTTTAACACCATACATCTATCAATATCATACACAACATCAACAAGAAGAAAAATAAAAATCACATGATCATATCAATAGATGCAGAGAAAGCATTTGATAAGGTCCAACACACATTCTTGATCAAAACTCTCAGCAAGATGGGAATGAAAGGAACCTTTCTCAATCTAGTTGAAGCCATCTACCACAATCCAGTGGCAAATATTATCCTCAATGGAGAAAAACTAAAAGTCTTTCCTCTAAATTCTGGTACAAGACAAGGCTGTCCACCCTCACCACTCTTCTTTAACATAGTATTGGAAGTTCTTGCTATAGCGATCAGGCAAGAAAAAGATATCAAGGGAATTTAGATAGGAAAGGAAGAAATCAAGCTCTCACTGTTTGCAGATGACATGATACTCTACTTAGAAAACCCTAGGGACTCTACCAAAAAGCTTCTAGAAACAATAGACTCATATAGCAAGGTGGCAGACTACAAAATTAACACACAGAAATCAATGGCCTTTTTATACACTAAGAATGATAGGGAAGAGATGGACAACAAGAAGGCAATCCCATTCACAATAGTACCACACAAACTCAAATATCTTGGAGTCAACTTGACCAAAGATGTGAAGGACCTATACAAAAAAATCTATAAAGCCCTGCTCCAAGAAATAAGAGAGGCACAGGGAAATGGAAACACATACCCTGCTCATGAATTGGCAGGATTAACATCATTAAAATGGCAATAATCCCCAAATTATTACACAGATTTAATGTGATCCCCTTAAATATACCCATGACATTCTTCAAAGAAGTGGATCAAACACTTATGAAGTTCATCTGGAACAATAAACACCCTTGAATAGCTAAAGCACTCCTAGGGAAAAGGAAAATGGGAGGCATTACTTTACCCAACTTTAAATGTACTACGAAGCAATAGTTATCAAAACAGCATAGTATTGGAATAAAGACAGACCCTCAGATCAGTGGAATAGGTTGAGTTCTAAGACATTGTCCCCCAGACATACAATTACCTAATTTTTAACAAAGGAGCAAGAAATCCTAAGTGGAGTAGGGAAAACCTCTTCAACAAGTGGTGCTGGCAGAACTGGTTAGCCACTTGCAAAAAAGCGAACATAGACCCACAGTTAACATCATGTATGAAGGTAAAATCCAAATGGATTAAAGACCTTGATATCAGGCCTGATACCATAATGTTTATAGAACAACACGTCGGTAAAACACTCCATGACATTGAGAGTAAAGGCATCTTCAAGGAGGAAACTGCACTTTCCAAACAAGTCGAGGTTTTCTTAAAGATTTGACAAGTGAACAAGTATTGTCTAGTCTATGTTTTACAATTTATGTGATTTGCCATGCAGTTGGAATAAATATAGTAATCTCTGCTTCAATTCAATTCAATTATTGAATTTCAATAATTCAAAAATATGGATCGGGCTGGAGCAGTGGCACAGTGATAGGGCATTTATTTGCCTTGCAAGTGGCTGACTTAGGTTAGACCTCGATCCGTTCCTTTGGCATCCTATATGGTCTCCCAGGCCAGGAGCGATTTCTGAGAGCATTAGCAGGAATAACCCCTGAGCAACACCGGGTGTGGCCCCAAAACAAAATAAAACAAAACAAAAATTATGGATGGGTAACATTTGTGTAATTGCAGGCTTTTCTGAAAAGCATAAAACTTTGGTTATGTTTTACATTTTCTTGTTGAAGTAATTAACAAAAAGCCTAATGATCTAGGTAGTATGCAAATGTTCCATTCTTGCAAGAAGAGTTATCAAGTACATTCTAAATGATCTCTTATTGGACTAAGGAATGTAGGTAGAGCAATCAGAAAGAAAACAAATTTCCTGCTTCTTTAGAATTTATTGTCTCACCCATAGTAATCAGTAATCCTTGAACCATCCAAATCATATATTAAATTTTCTTTTGAAAAAAAAATAAGTTAAACCTAATGCAGTTCACAAATTAATTAGGTATAATTTAAGAAATAACTGATTGTGATAGCAAATGAATTTATTTTTTCTTATACCAGAAATATACTTTAAAATTACCTGGAGATATTTAAATTTTCTTGCTCTTACTTCTACAAATTCTTCCCAGTATACACTTCTATCTTATGTTTTTATGTGACTCTGATGCTTCCACCAAGTTAATAACTGTTGTATTGAATATATATTGATATAAGAAGTGTGTAGACCAAATGCCTTATCAAATAGAAAGCAAGATACATATGTATGCACAAATACAGTGATTAAGTACATTAATGAATGGGAGAAAAATATTCAGCAACCAAGAACAAAATGTCCTTTTTACCAGTTATTATTACTTTAATAAGGGTTAGTTCCTGAGATAAATACACTTTTTAAAATAAAGAAAAAATTTTTCTATGTATTTTAATATATTTATATAGCATGAGAAAAATTCTAAAGGATTATCTTTTTTTTTTTTTTTTGGTTTTTGGGCCACACCCGTTTGACGCTCAGGGGTTACTCCTGGCTATGCGCTCAGAAATCGCCCCTGGCTTGGGGGACCATATGGGACACCGGGGATCGAACCGCGGTCCGTCCTACGCTAGCGCTTGCAAGGCAGACACCTTACCTCTAGCACCACCTTCCAGGCCCTCTAAAGGATTATCTTAAAAATACTTGACTTCCATGTAGAAGGGAAGGTGATAGTTTATATTAAATACTGAGTTTGAATATTTTCACTTGGTTTATGATAGTCCTAGAAAATAAATTTTAAAAATGGTGACTTTGAAAGACCAGTCAGTGGCTGCCTGAAAAATGTCAAGAAAAAATGTATACCTAGTTTTGTTAAGCATATAACCAGCGGGTAATATATTTTGTCTGATCAAATGTTTCTGATCAAATAATTCTATTCAACCTTACATTTTTAACTTAACTAAAATAAACAAAATTCACTGACTAATAAGAGTATTTGAGTCAACTATAGTCATTGTGTCTTTGCAAATTGTATTAGAATAAAATGTATCTGCAAAGCTACATGTACTTTTAAAGGACATTTTTAACAAGATTTCTTTCAACTAATATAAACCATATTTTTAAAAGACTTTTCCCTGTAAATGTTCCAAACTGTTATCTGCTCTCATCAAGCATGCAGATGGTATGGGGTCTGAGAGCCCAGATTTTTCTTGTCTGTTTTGACTAGAAATAATAAATGACTTCTTAATTAGTATACAGGAAAATATGTTTCAATCTGTAATATAAATACATAATATTTCCTGGTTAATTATATTATTACCAAGGAAAATATAAAGTTGTGTTTAGAAAACCTATTCTAAGTGAGTAAGTGAGTGAAACAACATAGAAGAAAGAGGTTTTGGGTTTAAACTGAAAGAATGCTTTGCTTAAATATAAGTATTTTCAGAAAATAATAGCTCCCCTATTTTATTGTGTAACTATGAAATATAGAAATGCTCCTAAATATGACCTAAGGATATTTATTCTATATGTACTATATATTTATACTTCATAGCAGTTCTTTTCTTTGTTTATTGTGTGCCATCTTTAGAGAAAAATATTTGGTTTGTTAGAAGACACTAATAAATTCAGAAAAAGGAAACACTTCTCATTGCATGTCTCCATATTAAACTTTTTCATGTTTTTTTTCATAATGTTTATTTAATATCAATTTCTAAAGAAGGAGGTGAATTAAAAAATATATCTGAGAGCAAAAAAGTTTCACCAGGACCATGGAGAATGACTCAGGGGTTAGACAGACTGGCATGTCTGGAGCCCAGGCATTGGTCTTATGCCAATAAACTTCTGGGGTGAGGCCTTCTTGTAATCAGGCCAAGGATTTTTTTCCCATTTTCCCCATATTTTGCTGGGCCTATGCAAACAATGGCGATTGCCACTTTCCCACCTTTACTACTGTATTTTTTTAACACTTATCCTTTAAGAAAGAAAAAAAACAGCTTACTGAACTTAAAAAATAATAACTGTAGTAGAATGCCTATCTTGAATACAGGCAGGGGATGGGAAGGAGAGGGGAGCACTGGGGGTAGGAATGCTGTACTGGTGAAGGGAGTTGTTCTGTTTGTGACTGAAACCCAACTAGAGTCATGTTTGTAATCATGGTGCTTAAATAAAAAAAAGTTAAAAAAGATCTCTAGATCTAAATGTATAATGTAAATGTAAAATGTCTTTTGATGTCAGAGCTTAGATATATTTTAGTTACAATGAGGTCACACATAAAAAATTTACGTTTTAATACTGACACTGACACTGCTCAGATACCACTCCTGGCAGTACTTGGAGAATTATATGTGGCAGCAGGAATCAAACCAGGTTTGGTCGCATCCAGAGCAACTTTCTGTACTATCTCTCTGGATTAAGCTGCTAGACATTTAACTTAGAATGTGGTCACATAAGTCTGTTTTGACAAATCAGTATCTCGAGAGAGATATATTAATTTTATTTATTCCTTTGTAAGAGTGTAAATGTTTATACCCCTAAAGCATTTAACCTGCAACCAAAGTATCAATATCCTTCTAACATTGTTATTCTCTTTCCCCAATCCAGCCAAATCACTTGATAACCATTGTTCTGTTATTACAGTTTATGTGTTTGTTTCTATTGGACATTTAGTAGTTAAATAATAAAGTGAAGGTTGGTGATCTGTAATGAGAGCAAGAATAACTTTATCTGGGTAACTTCTTGTAAGACAGCAATTAAATGCAGATGTGATATTTAACTTATAGGGCTTAATGAACATATATGAAATCAAACTCTGGAGAGGGAAGCTAAGGACAGCACATTCATGAACTTAGCTGCTCTAGTAATTATTTTATTTCCATATGTAATCATCTATTGTGGAAATTAATCAGTGCTGGATGTTTTTTTATTGAGGTATCCCCTTCTACTTGAAACACCTGTAATACTGAAGCTGAATCTGTCTCCCCCTCCCTCCAAGATGACCTTCGCTGCTCCCTTTTCCAAATACCTTTGATGCTCTTTGTAAGACATAGAAAATACTGAATTTAAAGATAAGAGTGTCTCCAGCTCTTAGGACACAAACTGCTTGATGATTTGTTCAGGTCTCCTGAGTATTTGGAGCAGCAGCTACTGTCTGAAGAGCAGCATGTGCAGTGAAAGGGAGATTTGGTACCTAAGGAAATGAAAAAAGTATTAGAACTGTTATCTGTGCTTACAATAAAAGTACTGCATGGCAGATAACAGCATTCAAAGTACTTTTTTATTTATCTTGTTTTATATCTCCTGAACAAAACCAATGTGTAGACAACTGAAACTTGGTCTAATAACAAAATTCTTGTCTGAAATGAAATTCTTGACATACCAATAATTCACTGCAGTCAATATTTTTATATATAAAACATTGGAGAACACTGTAATAAATCTTTTGTACGATGTCATCCACTTCATTTTCTTTGCTAAGAGGTCTTTTAGTAGTCACAAAAGAACAAAGCTCTCCTGGGTGGTGTAAGATATTTCCTGGCATTTTATTAGCAAAAGGTGTTCCTAGAGCATTAAGGTAGAAATGAAACAAAAGTGATTTTATGTTATTAAAGGGAGTAAATTTGACTCTGTGATTTTGACACTAGAAACAATTTATATTATAATATTCTGGAAATATGTTGATAGTTATATGAAGGCAAAATACACACTTAACTTTTTTTTGTTTGTTTGTTTTTGGGCCACACCCAGTGATGCTCAGGGGTTACGACTGGCTATGTGCTTTAAAATTGCTCCTAGCTTGGGGGACCATATGATGCCGGGAGATCAAACCACAGTCCATCCTAGGCTAGTGCACGCAAGGCAGATGCTTTACCTCTTATGCCACTGCTCTGGCCCCCACACTTAACTCTTTACTGATGCAGATAAATGACCTTTACAGGTTCACACACTAAAAGTTGAGGAGAATGCCACGGGGTAAATTTTAGCAAGGAGGTGACTTGACTGAGTTCAGATGAAACAGTGTTGGTGGGTATAATAGATTCCCTGGAGAAAGAAACTTTCTCACTTTAACTGAAAGCTCTCCCACACCTAAACTTTTCATCCCAAGATAGAAATTTTAGGACCTGTCACTGAGAGGAATACCATCTTTACTTCTTTAAAATATTGAGATTGTTAGCACCTTTTTAAAGAGAAGATTCTAAAAACCAGGAGACTGAGACTCTCAATTAAGCAGTGCTGAGAAACATTATTTATTTTTATAATAAATAAATAAATAAATAAAACCATCATTGCCATTAAAGTAGAGGCACTACATTTGTAGTGCTCACTGTTAACCCATGATTTCACCTATACTGTGGGGTCTAGAATGTTCTCGACAACCCACATTTAAAACATTGCATTTCTGAAGAGACATTTCTTCTCAGATGACCAAAAGGCACATGAAAAAAATGCTCCACATCACTAATCATCAGGGAGATGTAAATCAAAACAATGAGGTAATATATCACACCATAGATAATAGTACATATCACAAAGGACAAGAACCACCAGTGCTAGCATGAACATGGGGGAGAAAGGGACTCTCATTCACTGTTGGTAGAAATGATATCTAGTCCAACCTTTCTGGAAAACAATATGAATATTCCTGAAAATTCTGGAAATTGAGCTTTCTTATCATCCAGAAATAACATTCCTATATATATACCTTAGGAATACATAAAACACAATACAAAAATGACCTCTGCACTCCTATGTTCATCACAGTACTATTTATAGTTACCAGAATCTGAAGCAACTCAGACAACAAGTGAGTGGCTAAAGAAACTGTGGTTTCTTTAGTATTTCACAATGAAATACTAGCTGTTAGAAATGCTAGCCATTATAGTGAGAAAAAGGAAAAACATTGAGTGGAGAATAAATATGAAAGGATGGGGACAGAGGCCGAGGGGTCTTGAGGTGCATTGAAGGTTTTAGGAAAGGTCAGAATTAAATACCCAAGCCAGAGGCAAAAACAATAAAATAATGAGACCTAACCCTTAATAACCAAATGTCAGAAAAATGAAGTCATGAATTTTGCTTATACATGGATGGACATGAAGATTATTATGCTGAGCAAAATGAGTTGAGGGATAGGGATAAATATAGAATAATATCACTCCACTAAAAATAATAAAAATAAAATTGTGGGGGTAATATCTAGAGACAATAAAGATGAAAATAAAAATGATAAAGATGAAAATCAAGAGGACCATTACATGATAGATAACTTGACACAAAGAGTAAAGAGTGAAATTAGTGTCAGCAAAGAACATTTATACCACTCCTTCATTTGCTGTAGTATAAAACACAATGTCACAAAAAGAGGGGGGATGTGAAATTAAATTGTATACCCTAGAGGGTGAGTGGGAGGAAAAGATTCATCAGGGAGAGTGAGAGAAAAACTGTTGACATTGGTGGCAGGAAATGCACACTGGCAAGGGTTGTTATATATTATATGATTGTAACTCAATCATGAACAAATTTTTGTTTGTTTGTTTTTGTTTTGGAATCACATCCGGTGGCACTCAGAAGTTACTCCTGGCTCTGTGCTCAGAAGTTGCTCCTGGCAGGTTTGGGGGACTATAGGGATGCCGGGATTCTAACCGGGGTCCGTCCTGTCTTGGCCAATGCAAGGCAAACACCTTACCACTGTGCTAATGCTCTAGCTCCCAATCTTGAGCAACTTTATCTGTGAAAAAACATTGTATTATGAACAACCTTGTAACTATGGTGTTTAAATAAACAGTATATTAAAAATTTAAAAATAAAAAATACATATGTTAAACGAATTTCTTCATGCAGTTATTCCAAATACATATATATTATATTGTATTTATCGTTTTGGCTTCATTTAGCAAATATATCTAAAACCATAATTTTTAATTGGAAGTTTAGTTTTAGAGGAAAGTACCATAGTATTTATTTTCTTCCTATGGATGGATTCATACATGAGAGAATTTTATCCGTAACCCTTTATTTTAAATTTTACATACAATTTAGACATATAACTGGAATCCATATGAACAAAGGTCTTGTGTTGGCCTTTTCTTTCAGAATATAAAGTATGAGCTTTCATTTTTCAAGTTCATGCCTTATTATTGTTGAAATGTAGTGATATGAGTGATTATTCTGGTTTATCCTAGATTTTATTTTCACTATTGAGTAAGTTTCTCATTGTGACAATACACTCAACTATGTTTCTTGTAGTTCTGGGAATTTTATTATAAATGACTATTGATAATCATCAAATATGTTTAGCATGTATTAATATTTATGCTCTTTTCTTCCTTTTTTTACTTATTATTGTGATTATTGTACTGAACTCAGGAATCTCATACTTAGTTGTAGAGTACTGGGAAATTACACACTTAAGAAATTGAAAGAAGAGCAACAAAATGAGCCAAAAGTAAGCAGTCAGAAGAAAAAAACAAAACTTAGATCTAAATTAATGAACTAGACACCAAAAATAATTAAAAACTTAAAGTTTATTTGAAAAATAAACAAGATTGATAAATCACCAGCAAGACACACAAAGAAAGAGATAAACTTAATAAGCTGTATCAGAAATAAAATGGGTGGTCAGTACAAGTAATAGCGAGATTCAAAAGATGATTAGAGATAACTTTGAAAATCTCTGTGCCACAATACAAGAACCTGGAATAAATGGATAAAGTTTTGGACTCCTATAACTTGCCAAGGTTGAACAAAGATAATCTGAAATACCTGAACAGACCTATCACCTTTGAGAAAATTGAAAGGGTAATCAAAAAGTTTCCCAGAAACAAAAGCCCGGGCCTAGATGGATTTACTAGTGAATTCTTTCAGCCTTTAAAGAGGATCTCCTGCCAATCCTTTTCAAGCTCTTCTAGGAAACTGAAGAAACAGAAACACTGCCAAACAGTTTTTATTAAGCTAACATTACCTTAATACCAAAAGCAGACAGAAATGCAAAAGAAAAAGATAAGTATAGGCCCCATATCACTGCTGAACAAAGATGAAATGATCTTCAACAAAATATTAACAAATGTACTTCACCAACTCATCCAGAAGATTATATACCATGACCAGGTAGGATTCATTCCAGGAAGCACATATGGCTTAACATATGCAAGTCAATCAATATAATACACCATATCAATAAAAGGGATATGCATATCAACAAAAGGAATATCCATATGATAATATCAATAGATACCTAGAAAGCATTTGACAAGGTCCAGCACACATTCATAATAAAAACTCTCAACAAGATAGTAATTAAAAAAAACTTCCTCAGTATTGTCAAAGCAATTTATCAAAAACTATTTCAAACAATAGTTTGCAATAAACAGTGGAGAAACTAAAAGCCTTTCCTAAGATCTGGAACTAAAAAACTAAAAACTATGATTTGGAACAAGGCAAGGGAACCCCTTTTGCCACTACTATTCAAAATGGTATTGGAATTAATTGTTTTAGCAATTAGACAAGAAAAAGATATCAAGGACACCCACAGAGTAAAAGAAATGAAGCCCTCATAGTGTTCAGAATACATGTTATTGTATCTAGAAAATCCTAAAGAATCCACAAAAAATAACTTCTAAAAACAATAACTTGTACAGTAAAGTGGCAGACTACAATGTTAATACACAAATATTCATGTCTTTTCTATGCACAAATAATTATAGAGAAAAAAATGTTTTTTAAAAAACAGTCCCATTCACAACTGTGCCTCAGAAAATTGAGTACTTTGAAATTAACTTAAGTAAATACATGAAATAGTCATATAAAGAAAAACTACAAAAATATTTTTCAAGAAATAAAAGAGGATATAGAAACTGGAAATATATAACCTGATTATAGATCAGAATGATTAACCTGATTAAAATGTCAATACACAATACACCAAAGCATTGTACAGATTTAATGCTATGCAAATAAAAATTTCATAACATTTTTCAAATAAGTGGATCAGACACTGCTGAAATTTATATAAAAATAAACATCCACAATATCTAAATTAATTGTTGGCAAAAAGATTATGGGAGTAATCACTTTTTAATTATAAACTTCTAAAGCAGTAGTGATTAGAACAACATGATATTGGAATAAAGACACACCCTCAGATCAATGGAATAAATTTAAATACTACAGATGGACCCACAAGTTTACAATTAATTTTTGATGAAGGAGCAAGAAATACAAAGTAGATCAGTGAAAGTCCCTTCAATAAAGGGTGCTGGGAAAACTTGTCAAATTCATGCAAAAAATGAATACAAATCTTCCCAAAACATTATGTACAATGGTCAAATTAAAATGGATTACAGACCTTGATATGATATATGAAGCCATAAGGTACATAAGATAAACATAGGCAGAATACTCTATGATATTGAAGCTAAAGGTATCTTCAAGGATGAAACACAACTATCCAAAGTGGAAGCTGAAGATAAACAAATGAGACACTTTTAAATTAAGAAGCTTCTGCACTTCAAAGGAAATAGGGACTAGGGTATAAAAGCTACCCAGGGAATGGAAGAAACTATTCACCCAATATCCATTAGATAAGGGATTAATATCTAAGATATATAAGGCACTGGGTGAAATTTAAAAGAAAAAATCATGTAATCCCATCAAAAAATAGGTAGAAGAAATGAGCATACATTTCCTCAAAGAAGAAATACAGATGGCCAAATGCAACAGGAGCAGAGCAGTGGTCTAAGTAACATATAATACCAAATATATAATATTCTGGAGAAGTTAAAGCTATCATGCAATCAAAGGTTATGTTTATGCTAGTGATTTAGAGATGGGAGTAAAGTAGGCAAAGCCAAATGACATCTAGGTCATTGAAAGTCTCTAATGAGATCATAAAACTGAGTACATGTCATCATTCATTTGTCAAACTGATGGAAAATACACTACCTAGATTGAACCTTAATGCAAACTATTGTCCCTAGTGCTTATGATATGTCTATGAAGATTAATCATTTATAATACATACTGTTCTTGGGAAGAATATTGATAATATGGAAACAAAAGTTGTTTGTGACCTCTGCTGTTTTAGTTTTTTAAATAAAATTTAAAATAAAGATCAATAAAAAACAATTTATAGAGCTATCATGAGGAATGATTGAATTACATTTTCTAGTGCTTATATTTTTTTATCTATTAGAACTTCCTACTACACAAATTCCAAAAAGGTTGAGGAAAACTATATCTACATAAGGAAATACACAATATGAATTATATCTATTGGGGCTGGACCAGTGACGCAGCTGTAAGGCATCTGCCTTGTCTGCGCTAGCATAGGACAGTCCACTGTTCAATCCCTAGCCTCCCATGTGGTCCCCCAAGCCAGGAGCAATTTCTGAACACATAGCAGGAGTTACCCCTGAGCATCACTGTGTGTGGCCCACCCCCCAAAAAAGAATTATATCTATTAAGGAAATGCATCTAAAGAAATATACAAAGGAAATATACATATTCCCTTTAAGTCTTTTGAAATAGTGTGGGGTGTGGATAAAATCTAGAGCACAGCTTCAGCCTGTGACATGGTCTTGTGGAGTTTTAAAAACAGTTCGCATCAGTCATTGATCAGGAAATATCCTTGAGTCAGGGGTCTGTCAAAAGCTGAATCGGGTAGCAAGCAACAGTACACTGCAAAGGAGGTGGGAGAAAAGGGGTCTCCAAGAGCAATCAGGAGCAGCTGCAGTGGCAACTTCTACCCTGGCAGACTGGGGACAAGAGGGATGCTATCCTTTTGCTTTAGGAGCAGGCTGGCAGCTCGTTGGGGCGGGGGAACATTCTAGTTTCTGAGGAATTAAGAAGTGAGGGTAAAAGGGTTAAATATGAAGAAATAAAAATATAAAAGGTGAGAGAGTGAAAAGATAAACAAGGATTTGTAAAATGGTAAGCAAGGGAAGGAGAAAGGGAAGAGTTATATGTAACAGGGGGAAGGAAAGACTATAACAGACATTATATACAATACAATAATACATTATATACAATACAATAATATATTAAATAGATAAAGAGGTGGCTACCGCACATAAACTCTCTCTCTCTCTCTCTCTCTCTCTCTCACACACACACACACACACACACACACACACACACACAATGAATGTTAATTCATGGGTTGCAATTGAAAGACTGACCTAGGTGGAAGGGACCAGAGTGCTTAAAAAATATAAAGCTGGAAGGTCAGATGAAAAGGTTTTCCAATTCCTAGGCAAATCGTCATTGGTGAGGATAAATTTTCTGTAAAGGCTGCATGGGTCAGATTTTGGAGAGAATATTATTTAAATAATTATAATCTTCAAGTCTTGAATACTAAGTAATATAATGAGCACTATAAAAGGAGTCTAGATGGTGAAGTATTGTTTAAAGGGTTTTAAGTATACAGGTTTCTTTCCTGCAAACAAACTGAAACATGGACATTATGACATAATAGTAAACTAGCTTGAATTGAAAAGAAGGCCCAAAAATGTCCTCAATGAATGAGCACTGTAGCAGAGTCTATGGAATGCAGAGGCCTATTTCAATAATATTGTAGACATAAAAATTAGATCATATTAGCAGGAATAATCAAATAGAAATGAATAATTTTTAGAATATTTGTTAAGATATTATAATGAGCACTGTAAAGAGAAACTAAACTATATAGTTTATATATAACTTTGTAAATCACTATTATCTGAGGATTAGAAATGATCCTGATTTATTTCAAAAAATCTAGAAACTTTAGAATAATTCTTCAAAAATGAGATAGTTTGCCACACCTTAAACTCTAATATACAAAGAATTATGCATAGTAAATAACATATAGTCTATTTAAAATATATATATATATATATATTTACATTGATAGATATATAGATGTCTTGTAAGATTACTAGTTAAAGGAATTCCTTCATTTAGTAAATCATCTATTACAACTTATATAAAAATAACTAATCTAGATAGTATTCTGTGGCTCTTTCACTGAGAAATTATCTTAGCAATTAAATTTTCACAAAATATCTTTGGCTTATATATACATATATATGTATAATGTGATCTTTGTAATAAGGATTACTAAGGCCTGAACCTAAAATCATTATAAAGTAATGGCTATCCTTAGACAAAGAGTTCTTGGAATAGGACTCAATATAGATATCATCTATCCATGATAGAGTCCATTATGGCACATGAGAGTTCCCTGAGTTTGAACTTTGACAATTTAGTTACCCTTCATCTCTGTTTATGTAACACTAGTGTCTTCCAAGGTGTGTCAGAGTGATGGGTAGCCCCAGGACCACTTAATTATCTAATACTAGATGAGCTTTGATGTGCCTTGCTGGAACCGGAAGTTCTTACTGTATTTCCTACTATCCAGATCTACTTTACACAGACCCTAAAAAATCAGTTGCTGACTCTCTTCTGTTGTATCCTAATAGAAGTTTGATCTCTAAATACAAAATGTTGGCTAGATATTCTGGGCTTCCAATTCTGACTTGAATGCTATTAATTGTATGTATAATTCATGCTCCTCAGAACTAATTAAAAAATCCAGTCATCAATATATTGGATCTGAGAATATAAGTGTGATACTTAACATAGTTTATGTTCCCATAGAGTTTAATCCTTTCAGACTTCTTTTATCCCTCAGTCTGGACAGCTAATGTAGGTACAAGAAAATAAAAATAAAATAATTTAATGAAGGTCTTTCATAGTACACTGTAACAGAAGATCTGTGTTTTTTAGTCCTACTTATAGCTGAAGTTACAAGGCATGTTTTCTTATTCTCAAAAAAGAAATCTTGATCAAATAAAGGTTATGAAAATTCATTATAAGAGGTGAATAAATTTTTGGACAGAAAACAACTGAAAATTGAGCTGTACATGGTTATTTGCTCAAATGATTTAAAAATCTTATGTGGATGAATTTATTGAATAAATACAGAGTCTGAGATTGTGATTTATTTATATGAATTTTGACTAAGACACAGTGCATTAGTGATTCAAAATCCTGGTTGATTTTAGTCAATCTGTTTCCCAAGGTTTATTGCATAGTCAATGTGTCTCTTGACCTTGAAAGCAACAAATTCCCACTCTGTTGTTCCATAGTTCTAGTCTCAGCTGAAGATCTAATTTTCTAGTATTAACAAAGACTAAACCTCATACTTTATTCTAATTGTGTTACATATTTACCATTTGTTTTTATTTTTCTCCATTTGTAACAAGCTTCTTCCAGAAACCTTCAAATTATTTAAGCATGAAACTTTTTAATGGAAATAAGATAGGATATAATCTAATAAAATTAAGAAATAATCTATTTTTAAATTATTATTTCTGAAAAATATTACAAGATATAGCACAATAATGTAATTATGTATTAAAATTATTACCCTCAGCTCTAGAGAATCTATTAGAATTTTGTTTGTAGGTCTTGCCACCTAATTCTTAGGACCCAGTCATGATGTTTCAGACTGTAAGGTTTTAGAGGTCCTATAATGATCACAAAAGTAGTCTGAAGTTTCATTTGTCTATTTCAAACCTCTCTCTCTTTTTTTTTTGTCACACCCGGCAGTGCTCAGGGATTACTCCTGGCTCTACGCTCAGAAATCGCTCCTGGAAGGCTTGGAGGACCATATGGGATGCTGGGTTTTGAACCACTGTCCTTCTGCATGCAAGGCAAACGCCTTACTTCCATGCTATCTCTCTGGCCCCTATTTCAATTATTTTTCTGGCTGTACTAAAAGATCATCTAACAAAATTAGAGGTTTGTGTGTCCAATTATAAAAAAAAAATTTTTTGAGTAGTGGATATCTATATTTCTTAAATAATATACTACTAGTTGTAGTATATTTAGAAACCTAGTTTTTTCACATATAGTAGTAAGACTGGAAGATTCCAGAAACTTCAGAAAAACTACATAAATATATGTGACTACTTAAGACCACCAACAAATTATATTTTTCAGATGTAATATTTTTTCAGCCTTTTTATGAATACAGTATCCCTGCCTTTAATGCAGGAAAAGATTAAGGCCAGAACAATAGGACAGTGGGTAGGACATTTCCCTTCAAGCAGCCAACCCAGGTTCAATTGCCGGCTTGTCATATAGTCCCTTGAACCTACCATGAGTAATTTCTGAGTACAAATCCAGTAGTATCCCCGAAGCATTGCCAGGTATGGCCCCAAAACAAACAAACAAAAACAAAGTAAAAAGTTAATCAAGATATTGAATTACTAGAGAAATATGGAAATTGCATTAGTCAGATATCTTTGAAATACCAGTGGCAGTGTTATAATAATTACAAAAATATCTTCCCTTGGGGACAGGGTGATATAGTACAGCAGGAGAGCACTTGTCCTGCACGTGATCAACTAGATCCTCAGCATATGTTTTCTAGAGTATCACAGGAGTGTGATTTCTGAGTGCAGAGCCAGGAGTTACCTGATTCACCAGGTGTTCACCCAACAGCAAAACAAAACAATACTATATATATCCGATATATATATATATATACATACATACATACCTGTGTGCCCTAGAATATATCTCAAACATATAACTCAATGAAAGTTTAAGTGCCAGTGCTTTGAAGACATCTTAATTTTAGAAGCAATGAAGGAAGAAAGGAAATAAAAATTTATAGGTAGCAAAAATTGTACATATTTTCATCTTTAACAATTTATCAAGAGATACAACTAATATCTTACTGAAGGTAGGTAATACAGATACTGTATGAATATATCATTGTGGTATATTATGGGCAAAAAATATGAGATAAATTTACTAGTCTTTACTATCTTCTGATTCATTATGGAAAGAGTTTAATTTATAGGAATATAATAGCCATTCACTTCCAGACTGTATTAATCATCACTCCAGAGCATTTTTGGAAAAATTAAAACTATTTCTCTGGATAGAGCCAAACATCAAGTTTTCTTTCACTTGTTAGCACTGCTGATTCACTGGAATAAGGCATAGACACAAAGGAGATTGGAACAATATATTAGCATGAGTAAGCAGGGTTGTTGGTTGTCTTTTCCTGCCGGGGACAAGGTTTGAGTGGGTGTCACTTCGCTTGGGTGCTGGGTACTGGTTTGTTGGGGGTAGGTGGTCAGTCTTGATGCTTAATAGATTAAAAACTGAGGGTAAAGAGTTTTAATAAGGTGGAAAATCTGGATGGGATTGAGGGGTGAAGGGATAGTCAGATTCCTAGAAGGGGAAAGAGGGAAGTATATGGAAGGGGCAGAAAAGAAAAAAAGAGAAAATAAGATTAAATAGAGAAAGAAAAAGAAAAAAGAAGTAGTGAGAAGAGAGGAGAGAAGAGAGCAGAAATGTTATTTTGCTTGAATGCGTTTAATGAGTAGGCTTCATAGTATAAGTCTGTAGGTCACAGTTGCTGCTTTGGTGGTCTGGCTTGTCACGTGCTTCAGGTCCTAAAAGAGATAAAGGGTATGTTAAAGGGATTTTTCGAGGGAATTTTGTAACATAACCTGGGTATGGTATTTCGTGTGGCTTAGCTCTGAGGTGCCATCTTAGGTTGTCCACTCTTTTTATCCAAGAACGCCTGTGGACAGAAAAGCTAGAGGTTACTTTAAATATAGTAAGCTTAAGGCATAAACACATATTATTTTTAAATGCTTCCTTTGGAGTCAGTGATTTCCCATGGTATTCTTTACCTGTAATCTTGTATAAGATCCCTAAGAGATTAATATGGACCTTTGTAGTAACAGGCTGATTACGTACCTGTTCTCTCTATGCTGCTGTTTCTGCTGTTGCTGGTTTCTTTATGGTATAATGTGTGGTCGAGAGTTTATGTTGTTCCTCTTTCATGTGTTTTGGGCACTTCTCCCCAGTATATGTGTAATGTTACAGTGTTTGGAGTTTCTACCCTGTTAAACCCTGTTATTTGATCTTTGAATATTAGTTGTATATATGGTGTAGTTTCTAGGTGCTTCAGTATAGTGCTATCATTCTGTGTTTATCTTTCATCTTCTGGCTTACTTTGTTTAACATAATATGTTCTAGGTCCATCCACGTTGCTGCAAAGTCTGTGATTGTATCATTTCTGACTGCCATGTAGTATTCCATAGTGTATAAATACCACATCTTAATGATCCACTCATCTGTTGTTGGACATCGAGGTTGGTTCCAAGACTTGGCTATTATACTGAGCACTGCGATAAATAGTGGGGTCCACACATATTTTGGGATGAATGTCCTTTCGACTTGGGGGTAGATACCTAGGACAGCAATTGCTTGGTCAAATGGCAGCTCGATTATGAGTTTCTTGAGCACTATCCACACTGTTCTCCATAGGGGTTGGACTAGGGGGCATTCCCACCAGTAGGGGATGAGAGTGCCTTTCATACCGCATCCCCGCCAACATAGATTGTTTCCATTATTTTTGTTGTGATCCATCCTCACTGGTGTTAGGTGCTACCACATTGTTGTCTTGATTTAAATTTTCCTAATGAAGAGTGAAGGTGAACATGTTTCCATGTGTTTGTCGGCCATCATTTAATCTTTTTCAGAGAAGTGTCTATTCATTTCATCTCCCCATTTTTTTATGGCTTTACTTGGTTTTGTGGAACTCATCTTTCTGAGTGCATTGTATATTCTGGATATCAGCCCTTTATCTAAAATGTTGAGTGCAAGAATTTTTTCCATTCAGTTAACTGTCTTCTTGTGGTAAGTATAGTTTTTTTTGTTTTGTTTTGTTTTTTTGCCATGTAGAAGCTTTTTATTTTGGTGTAGTCCCATTTGTTTATGTTTGATGCTAAAGTTCTTGTCATTGGCTTTCTATCAAAGACTTTTTTGATATATAGGTCTTCGAGTATTCTGCCTATTTTTTCTCAATAAATTTTATAGATTCTGGTTTGATTTCAAGGTATTTAATCCATTTTTAGTTGACTTTTGTATATGGGGTGAGGTATGGGTCAATTTTCAATTTCTTACATATGGTTTTCCAGTTGTACCAACACCATTTGTTGAAAAGACTTTCTTTGTCCCATTTCAAGTTCTTGGCTCTTTTGTCAAATATTAGTTGACTGTATATCTGGGGACTTATGTCTTGAAATTCTGTTCTAACCCACTGGTCTGAGGCTCTCTCCTTGTACCAGTACCATGCTGTTTTGATCACTATGGCTTTTATATTATAGCTTCAGGTAAGGTAGAGAGATGCCACCCAGCTTCTTGTTTTTTTATCCTGGGTCTTTTGTTGTTCCAAATGAATTTTATTATTGATTGTTCTAAGTCTTTAAAGAATGATGTCTGAATTTGAATGGGGATTGCATTAAATCTATATAGTAGTTTGGATAGAATAGTCATTTTGACGATGTTGATTCTACCTACCCATGAGCATGGGATGTTCTTCCATTTCCTTAGATCCTCTTCAATTTCTTTCTGAAGTGTTTTGAAGTTTCCCTGGTATAATCCTTCACTTTCCTTGTAAAGTTGATTCCTAGGTACTTAATGTTTTTTGTTATTATTTTAAATGGAGTTGAATTCTTAATTTCTCTCTCCTCTACTTCATTATTTGTACAGAGAAATGCTACTGTCTTTTGTGTATTGACTTTGTAGCCAGCCACTTTGCTGTATTGGTTAATTGTTTCTAGGAGTTTTGCTGTGGAATCTTTAGGGTTATCTATGTATATCATCATATCATCTGCAAAAAGGTATAGTTTGAGTTCCTCTTTCCTAATTTGGATTTCTTTAATTTCCTTCTCTTGTCGGATTGCTATTGCTAGGACTTCTAAGATTATATTGAATAAGAGTGGAGAGAGTGGACAGCCTTGCCTAGTTCCTGACCTTAGTGGAAATGCTTTCAGTTTTTCACCATTGAGGATAATGTTGGCTGTGGGCTTTTCATAGATAGCTGTCACTATCTTGAGGAAGATTCCTTCTAACCCTATTTTGCTGAGTGTTTTCAACATGAATGGGTGTTGAATTTTGTCAAACACCTTCTCTGCATCGATTGATATGATCATATAGTTTTGGGGTTTTTTTTTTATTGATGTGATGTATGATGTTGATTGATTTGCGTATGTTGAGCCAACCTTGCATCCCTGGGATAAAACCCACTTAGTTATGGTGTATAATCATTCTGATATGGTGTTGGATTCTGTTTGCTAAGATTGTGTTAAGGATTTTTGCATCTATGTTTATTAGTGAAATTGGTCTGTAGTTTTCTTTCTTGGTGGTATCTTGCCATCTTTGGGAGTGAGTGTGATATTAGCCTCATAAAAGGAGTTGGGGAGGGTTCCTGTCTTTTTAATGGTTTTGAAGAGCCTGTGGATCAATGGTAGTAAGTCTTCTCGGAATGTTTGATAGAATTCACCTGTAAAACCATCTGGACCTGGACTTTTGTTCTTAGGGAGATTCTTAATTACATTTTCGATTTCCTCTGAAGTGATTGGCCTGTTTAGGTTTTCTAGATCTTTTCCAGTCTCGGAAGCTGGCATTTTTCCAAGAATCTGTCGATTTCTACTGGGTTCTCTAGCCTAACTGAGTATAGTTGTTCATAATAAGACCTCATGATATGTTGTATTTCTCGGGGTTCTGTTGTAATCTCTACCCTTTCATTTATGATCTTATTGATTTGGGTGTTTTCCCTCTTTATTTTGGTGAGTCTTGCCAGTGGTTTGTCTATCTTGTTTATTTTTTCAAAAACCCAACTCTTTGACTCATTGATTTTTTGTATTGTTTTCTTAGTTTCTATGTTGTTTATTTCTGCTTTGGTTTTTATTATTTCTTTTCTTCTGGTTGTGGTTGGTTTTCTTTGCTGCAGTTGTTCCAGTTCCTTAATGCAATCCTTTAAATTGTTCATTTTGTCATCTTCCTCTTTTCTGACATAAGCCTGTATTGCTATGAGTTTCCCCCTGATTACTGCTTTTTCTGTGTCCCACAAATTTTGACAAGTTGTATCTTCATTATCATTTGTCTCAAGGAATCTTTTTATTTCTTCCTTGAGTTGCTTTTTGATCCAGCTGCTGTTGAGCAGCATGTTGTTTAATCTCCAGGTGTTTGATTTTTTTCATTGCTTCTTCTTATAGTCAATTTTGACCTCTGTTGCATAGTGATTTGACAGGATGCTTCTGGTAATCCTTACACCTGTGATTTTATACAAGTTATATTTATATTCTAAGGTATGGCTTATTCTGGAGAAGGTTCCATGTGGGCTTGAGAAGAATGTGTATTCTGCTTTTAGGGGTGGAGGGCACTATATAAGTCTACTAGCCCTAGATCTTCTAATTTTTCATTTAGGGCTCTTATTTCTTTGTTATTTTTCTGCCTGCTGGATCTATCCAGTGGTGATGGTGGAGTATTGAGATCTCCTACTACTATCACATTTTCCTTCATGTGTTTTTCTAAGTTTGTAATTGCCTCACATATTTTGCTGAATCTACATTAGGTGCATAAATATTGACCAGGGTTAGTACTTCTTGATCTAGTGTCCCCCTGATCAGTATGTAGAACAACTCAAAGAAAACTGCAATCAAAAAATGACCAGGAAGCCAAGAAGGAAATAAAAGATAAAGCACTGGAAGAGAAAGTCCAGTGCTTAATGAACAAAGACAAAAGGAATAATCTAAGAATTGTCTTATTCCTTGTCTCTGATCACTTTCTTGAGGTTGAATGCAATTTGGTCTGATAGTAAGATGGCTGTCCCTGCTCTTTTTTGTTTTCCATTGGCCTGAATAATTACTTTCCATCCTTTTATTCTAAGCCTGTGCCTGTCCTGCATTAGTAGGTGTGTTTCTTGCAAATAGCAGAAGTTCTAATTATGTTTTCTAATCCAGTTCTCTAGTATATGTCTTTTAATGGGATAGTTTAGTTCAATAACATTTAGGGAGATTATTGACAGAGAGGGCTTTTGTGTGGTTGTGTTGTGTAGTGTGGTTGTTGTTACAATCAGGAATTTGGATTGTGTAAGTCGTCTCTGAGTAGGTCATTTAAGATCATTTTTTTTTGTGCAAATAATGCGAGTTCATTTTTGTTTGAGAATGATTTTAGTCTTCCCTCCATATGAATGAGAATTTTGCTGGGTACTGGACCCTAGCTTGGAAATTCCTTTCATCAAGTCGTTTAAATATGTCATTCCACTGTCTTCTTGCTTGAATTGTTTCAAAAGGGAGATCTGGTTTGATTCTTATGTCCCTTCCTTTGTACTTAAGGGTTTTTTTCCTCCCTTATTGCTTTAAAGAGTTCATCTTTTTGGTTTTCTTTTTCTTTTCTGTTCTTTTCTTTTTATTTCTTTTCTTTTCTTTTTTTTTTTTTTTTTTTTGCCATTTGGATTACTATATGTCTTCTTGTTGGTTTATTAGGGTCTATTTTATTAGGGACTCTTTTCCCTTCCTGGACTTGCACCGAAGCCTCTTTCCAGAGGGTTGGAAAGTTTTCTGCTATTATTTCTCTGACCACTTGTTCTTCCCTTTTCCCTATTTCTTCCCCTTCTGGTATGCCTACAATTCTTAGATTATTTCTTTTGTCTTTGTTCATTAAGTACTGGACTTTCTTTTCCAGTGCTTTGTCTTTTATTTCCTTGTTGGCTTCCTGGTCGTTTTTTCATTGCAGTTTTCTGTGTTTCTAGCTTCACCTGGGCAGCTTTCAGTTTTAGTAACATCATCAATTCAATAATGCCCTAAATCCAGAATTAGTATCCAGTCTTTAATTCTTTTTATTTTTACCAAAGTGGATTACAAATATTTCACAGTAATAATTTAGGCACATAGTGACATTGAATCAGGGACATTCCCACCACCAATGGTATAGGTATTTCTGGCTTGTTCGGTGTTTTGCTTCCAATTTTATGGACTATGAATTATTTAAGAAATTTGGGTGTTGAGTCTGAGCTGGCTAGACCTATATGTTGTGTTAGGCTATCTTCGCATGAATGCTGGAGGGGGTGGGCAGGGATTCCCTACCTGATGCAGTTGGGAGCGACCAGGCAGGGGGGGGTGCGCAAACAGTTCACAGGCTCGGCGGGGATAGGTGGGGCTTACCTATCTGATGCAGGTGGGAGCAACCATACAAAAACTTCTTCCTCACACCTATATTTATTGCAGCACTATTCACAATAGCCAGGCTCTAGAAACAACCAAGATGCCCTTCAACAGATGAATGGCTAAAGAAACTATGGTACATATACACAGTGGAATATTATGCAGCCGTCAGGAGAGATGAAGTCATGAAATTTTCCTATACATGGATGTACATGGAATCTATCATGCTGAGTGAAATAAGTCAGAGGGAGAGAGACACACACAGAATAGTCTCATTCATCTATAGGTTTTAAGAAAAATAAAAGTCATTTTTGCAACAATCCTCAGAGATAATGAGAGGAGAGCTGGAACTTCCAGGTGACTTCATGAAGCTCATCACAAGAGTGGTGAGTGCAGTTATAGACATAACTACACAGAGAACTACCATAATCATGTGAATGAATGGAAAGCCTGTCTGGAGTACAGGTGGGGGTGGGGTGGGATGGAGGGAGATTTGGGACATTGGTGGTGGCAATGTTTCACTGATGATGGGGGAGTTCTTTACATGACCAAAACCTAATCACAGGCATATATGTAATAAAGATGTTTAAATAAAGGAAAAATATTTCAAAAAATTAAAAATAGAAATAAATGTAAAAAGAAAGTTGAAATGAGGGACCAGAGCGATGGTGCAGCAGTAGAGAATTTGTCTTTCATGTGGCTGACCCAGGAGGGACCACAATTTAATCCCCTGGCATCCCATATGGTCCCTCAAGCCAGGAGCAATTTCTGAGCGTATAGTCAGGAGTAACCCCTGAGAGTCACCGTATGTGCAAAAAAAAAAAAGTTGAAATGAGAGATCGTACACAAACATAAGTAAAGTCTAAGCCAAAAAGAAGAAAGACTTAATTAGTAGTAGTTATGATGCATAGATGTCATAGAGAAATGTATTGGCTAATGGAACTGCAGGTTTTAATATTATATATATTGTTAGTAGTCTGGAGTTCTAAAAGTTTGATAGTGGAAAGTCTTATTTATCATATTTGGACTTAATATTATGCAATTTGTATGTTTTAATTACTAATGCAGTTAGGTAGGACAAATTTCCTCTTATTCAAATAATGATCATTTTAAAAATTATATTGCAATAGGCTGGAGCAATAGCCCAGCAGTAAGGCATTTGCCTTGCATGGGCCGATCCAGGATGGACCTGGGTTCAATCTCTGGCATCCCATATGGTACCCTAAGCCAGGAGCGATTTCTGAATGCATAGTCAGGAATAACCTCTGAGTATTACTGGATATGGCCCAAAAACAAACAAACAAACAAAAATATTCTATTGTGACAGTTAGATGATAAGATGAGAAATGAGATTTGCCAATTTGAGGAAATAATTATGCTTTACTTAATCAATTGAATGGGTGTTGGACCTTATCAAATGCTTCCTCTGAGTCTATTTATATGATCATGTGATTTTTATTTTTCTTCTTGTTGATATTGTGTATGATGTTGATAGACTTGAGGATGTTAAACTATCCTTGCATTCCTGGGATGAAACCTACTTGGTCGTAGTGGATGATCTTCTTGATGATGCATTGGATCCTATTTGCCAGGATTTTGTTGAAGATCTTTGTATCTGCACTCATCAGGTATATTGGTCTGTAATTTTCTTTTTTGGCAGCATCTCTGTCTGGTTTTGGTATCAAGGTGATG
Source organism: Suncus etruscus (assembly GCF_024139225.1). NCBI lineage: Eukaryota > Metazoa > Chordata > Mammalia > Eulipotyphla > Soricidae > Suncus > Suncus etruscus. The sequence continues at coordinate 63,093,161 of NC_064854.1, read as the reverse complement.
TTGGCTTCATAAAAGCTGTTTGGAAGTGTTCCTGTTTTTTCAATTTCATGGAAGAGTCTGGCTAGGATTGGTAGTATCTCCTCTTGAAAGATTTGAAATAATTAATTAGGAAATCCATCAGGGCTTGGGCTTTTCTTTTTGTGCATATGTTTGATTACAGTTTCAATTTTTTCAGTAGTGATGGAGCTGTTTAGATATGCTACATCTTCCTTACTAAAATGTGGAAGGTTATAAGTGTCCAAGAATTTTTCCATTTCTTCTATGTTCTCATGTTTAGTAGCATAAAGTTTCTCAAAGTAGTCTCTGATTACACAATGGATCTCTGCAATATCTGTCGTGATCTCTGCCTTTTCATTTCTAATACGGGTTATCAGATTTCTCTCTCTTTCTTTCTTTGTGACTTCTGCTAATGTTCTATCAATCTTGTTTATTTTTTCAAAGAACCAACTTCTGCTTTCGTTGATCTTTCGGATTGTTTTTTGGTTTTCCACTTCAATGAATTCTGCTTTCAGCTTTGTTATTTCCTTCTGTCTCCCTATTTTTGTTCCTTTTGTTGGTCATTTTCTAATTTTTTGAGCTGCATCATTAAGTTATTCAGGTATGCCCATTCTTCCATCCTGATGTGTGCTTTTAGAGATATAAATTTTCCTCTCAGGACCACTTTTGCTGTGTCCCATAGATTCTGGCAGTTTGTGTCTTCATTATCATTTGTTTCCAGGTAAGTTTTGATTTTCTTTTTGATATCATTTTGGACTCACTGGTTGTTCAGTAGCAGGGTGCTTAATTTCCAGTTGTTAAAGTTTTTCTTCTGTGTGGCTTTGTAGTTCACATCTCATTTCAGAGCATTGTGGTCAGCAATGGTAGCCTGCAAGATTTTTATCCTCTTGATTTTATGGAGGTATGTTTTATGTGTCAGCAAGTAGTCTATCCTGGAGAATGACCCATGTACACTGGAGAAGAATGTGTATCCATGTTTTTTGGGATGGAGTGTCCTATATATATCTACTAATCCTCTTTCTTCCATTACTCTTTTCAGGGCTAGTATGTTTTTGTTGGGTTTCAATCTGGTTGACCTATCAAGTCTTGATAGGGCCCTGTTGAGGTCTCCCACGATTATTGTGCTATTATTGATTTCTTCTTTAAGATTTGTCAGTAAATGTATTAGATAATTTGCTGGTCTCTTTGGGTGCATATATGTTTAATATTCTGATTTCTTCCTGTTGCACATATCCCTTTATTAGTATATAGCGTCTATCTTTGTCCCTTACCACTTTTCTGAGTAGAAAGTTGGTGTTATTAGATATTAATAAGGCCACCCCAGCTTTTTTGAGGGTGTTGTTTGCTTGATGATCTTCCTCCAGCCTTTGGTCTTGAGTCTATGTTTGTTCTGACTATTCAGATGTGTTTCTTGTAGGCAGCAGAAGGTTGGATTCAACTTTTTGACCCATTTTGACACTGTGTCTTTTAATTGGTGAGTTTATTCCATTGACATTTAGAAAGATGATTTTCATAGGATTTAATGTCATCTTTGTAGATAAGTTTGCTGTGTTTGTTGGTCTCTCTTATCTTAGAGTAGACCTGTCAGTTTTTCCTTTAAGGCTGATTTATCATCTGTGAAGTTTCTGATCTGTTGTTTATTCATGAAGCTATGTATTCTTCCTTCAAACCTGAACGTGAGTCGGGCTGGGTGCAGTATTCTCGGTGAGGCATTAATTGCATTCAGTCTTGTCACAATATCCCACCATTGTCTTCTGGCCTTGAGAGTTTCTTGTGACATGTCTGCTGTAAGTCTTAGGGATGCTCCTTTGAATGTAATTTTCCTTTTTGATCTTGCTGCTATCAGTATTCTATCTCTATCTGTGGGATTTGTCATTGTAACAAGGATGTGTCTTGGGGTGATATTTTTTGGGGGGGTCTCTTTTAGCTGGTACTTTCAGGCATGCAGGATTTGGTTGCGTGTAGTCTTTAACTCTGGGAGTATCTCTTTGATGCAATCTTTGTCTGTTGATTCTTCCTGGAGATCTCCTGCCTGGGTCTCTGGGATTCCAATGATTCTTATGTTGTTTCTGTTGAGTTTATCAAAGACTTCTATTTTCATCTGTTCACATTCCTTGAGTACTTTTTCCATTGCCTGTTCATTTGTCTTAAGGTTACTTTCCAATTTCTTCTGTTGTGTTGACTTTTTCTGCATCACATCTTCCAGTACTCCAATTCTCTCCTCAGTTATTGATACCCTGCTGGTGAGGCTATCCATTAATTTTTTCAGTTGAGCTACTGTGTTTTTCAGGTCTGTTATTTCAGTTTGGAGTTTTCTCATTTCTGTCTTTGTGTTCTGTTCAGATCAATCTATGCTTTCTTTGAGTTCTTCCAACATCTTCCATATTGCTATTTTAAGTTCCTTATCCAAGAGGTTAATCAGGTGGTTGGTCATCCGAGCCTTCGTCTTCATTTTCTGTGCATGGTGCAAGGTTTCCCCATTGTCATGCTTGTAGGGTGGTTTTTTCTGCGTATTGTGGTGGGGTTCATTGGTTAGAAAGAGTGCATGGCTTCGCTTTGTGGCCGCGCTCTTCTTCTGCCTTTAGTTGACAGTATTTGGGGGGTGCACTCCCTAGGCCTCTGAGGAGACCTTCTGCGATTCAGAAATACAAGCAGACAGGCACAGGCAGGAGAAGTTTCCCTTGAAGTCCTCAGAGTGAACAAAGGCACAGCAGGGCAGAGCCTCCACAGGCCAGAGAGTTCAGCTTATTGGAAGGCGAGCCCCACAGCCAGAATGTACTCACTGGGCAGCTTCAAAATGCAGTTTTTTGGGGGTGCACTTCAGAGACCTCTGAGAAGTACTTCAGGGATTCAGAAATACAAGCAGGAGAAGTTTCCCTTGAAGTCCTCAGAGTGTAAATTTTTATGTACTTATTTAAACACCATGATTACAAACATGTTTGCAGTTGGGTTTTATTTATAAAATAGAACACCTCTCTTCACCCGTGCAACCTTCCCACCACCAATTTCCCACAGTTGCCTCCTCCCCCCTTGCCTATATTCATGACAGGCATTATATTTCTTTAAGATCTTATTTTTTGCACTAGTTTTATAGCAGATATAAAAACTATAGGTTTTTCAGATTAGTTTCATGTATTTAAAAATTATTCATAATGTTATGTATTTAATCAAACTAAAATAAGTTTACTAATAAATAAAATATCTCTCATTTATGTGGGCCTGGAGAGATAGCACAGTGGTGTTTGCCTTGCAAGCAGCTGATCCAGGACCAAAGATGGTTGGTTCAAATCCCAGTGTCCCATATGTTCCCCCGTGCCTGCCAGGAGCTATTTCTGAGCAGACAGCCAGGAGCAAACCCTGAGCACCGCCAGGTGTGGCACAAAAACCAAAAAAAAAAAAAAATCTCAATTATGGAGTTTAAGGTGGACATATTTTAAAAAATCATTAGTTACCTGATTCTGAAGTCTTCAGTAATCAGATCATACAATATGAAGACAAAGCTGGAGTCCTTTGCTTTGATTAAGCATAAACAGAAACTGTTATCTATGGCATTTTTGTGGTTGGAAATTCAATTTAAGGACAAATAGTCAAACTTGTTCACATTAAAATTTTAATTTCACATTTTTGTATATATCTCAAATAGATGCATTTTAAGTTACAATAAGTTAATCATAATTATCATGTAGTAGAACTTTTTCTATTTTATTAAGCATAACTCTCAAATGAGTATGACCTATTACTATTAAAATATAAAGAAGGCTTCAGTCTATAGTCTATCCAACTTTACTGATGAAATCTTAATTTCTATTGTTAAGAGTACTTTTGCTCTAGCTTCAGTTATCAGAGAAATTGAATATTAAGAAATTTCTATTCATTAGAAGACAAAACTAATTATTTATAACTGAATTTAATATATTTAATATTTATTTTTCTATTTTCAGCAAAATAATATTTAAAGAATAATTTTCATTTCATCAAAAAGTCTGAAATAGTGGAGAACCAAGTAACCAAATTGTAGAAAAATAAAGTCATGTGTTCCTTAATGATATTTGCTTGAAATATCATTTGAAGATATTTCATTTGACATTATATATAATTTGACAGACCACATACATAACAGTGGTCCAAAAATTCATTTATATTGCTGAAGCTTATTGTTATATAATATTTTTACATCAATAAAATCACATTAAGACATATTTCTCAGAATATAGCATGCATTTTTTTAGATACACATCACTATTATTCATTACTTATACATTCTATTTCCTGACCATCCTGGACTGGATCGAATGTTGCATTCTTAAAGTAATAATGATATTTTAAAATGGTATTATAAAAGTAAACATGATAATCTGACATTATAAAATATTAGATAATGTGTTCAAAATAGGTCCACCCCACTTTTTCAAAGTGTTTGTTGTAGATTTACTATCTCAGATAACAATTTCTTTTGGTGTCTGTAGTATTTCCATTAAATCTGTAACATACTCATTACTTTTCTACAAGTTACAACATTTTTACTAATATTTATTATATTTCCATATAATTTATACACACTCATATATACTTTAAATGCCACACTGCTTTTAATGCCCAATATACGTACAGGTTCTATGAATCCTATTTTTGTTCAAGGAATAACAAAAATTCTGTTTATATCCAGAACTAACACAATGATTATAAGTCATACTTAGTAATGCATATTTTCAGTCACAATTGTTTTTACTCCATGCTAAATTCATGTTTATTAGAAATATCTGTATTTATACATGTACATTAAAATTTTATAGCATGGTGTGAATTCGTCCTTATATTTTTAATACATGATCCATAGTTAAGTGTCTTGGAATATTGTTTTGTAGCTTTTTCTGTACACATATTTAGTTAAGCTAATTCTGAGACAAGTGACTTTCTGAGGCACAATTTTGTGTAGAATTTTAAAAATATCTTTGTTTCTCTTTCATTATTTGTATATAAGAAAACAATGGACTTTTTCATATTAATTTTATAGCTTGCTACCATACTTTACATATTTATTGTATTTAGAAGCTTTTGTGTGTAGTCTTCAGGAATTTTTAAATATAGTATCTTCCACACAAAAAATAGTATAGCTTGATTTCTTTTTTTTCTATCTGGATGCCCTTGATATCATTTTTTTGTCTAGCATGGCAAGTACTTCAAAAACTAGATTGAATGGAAGTAAGAAGAGTGAACAGCCTTGACTTTTACCTGATCATAAAAAGGCTTTTATTTTATCCCCCCACTGAATATATTGTTTAATGTATACATATGTTTTAATAAAATAAATATGAATCCTCAAATCCATAATAATTTGTCTCATAGAAGTAAATTTTTTCATTAAAATTTGATATCATTTTATGAAATATTTAGACAACATTAAAATAGAAAAACGAGATGTAACTATTACAGGTAGGATGATAAAATTTTTCTTCCATATTCACAGGAATAATTTGTATATGACTTTGAGATTCACAGAAGTTTCTAACAAAATGAAAATAAAATTATGCACTGAATTAAGTTATTTTGTGTAATAAAGGTAATATTTTCATTGTGCCATTTATAATATGCTATTTTGTGTAAAATACAGAATATATTTGTAGTAATAAAGATTTTTAAACAGCTCAGATATAAGTGAATGTGATATGTATTATATTTGTAGGCTTAAAATTGTACTAACATTTGCAATATTCTAGACATTTTAATCCCTGCACACATTAAAGATGTTGATTTATTTACTAATTTTTCACATAGTTAATAATATCAGTCAAGATTATAAAAATATATGGTAACTTTATAATATAAAGAAATGGTAGCAATAAAATATTTTAAAAAGCATTTTAACAGATGATTACTTTCTAAATGTTAATAGATATTCAGTAATAATGCAGAACAATGAAAGCGTTAGATTTAACAATTATATATTTATGAATATTAGACTTAATATAAATTGAGTATTTATAAAAATTATTAAGAAATTTAAATATTTGGTTCTAGAGTCCTTGCCATTGACATCCTATTATCGAAGACTTCTTTGAGGTCAAATCTTGGAGTGATCTGCTGTTTTGTTTCAATAAACTTTATGGGCTCAGGTCTAATCTCAAGGTCTTTTATTCACTTTGAATTGAATTTTGTGTAAGGTATGACAAAGGGATCGAGAGGTAATCCAATTTTTCTAACACCATTTTGGGAGGGTGTTTCTTGGGAGGGATTGGGCCACACCCAGTAATGCTCAGGGGTTACTCCTGGCTATGCGCTCAGAAATTGCTCCTGGTTTGGGGAACTATATGGGACTATGGGGGTCGAAGCAGGACTGTTGGGTTGGTCTCATGCCAGGCAAACACCCTACCACTGTGTTATCGCTCCAGCCCTGTTCCAACACCATTGTTGAAGAGACTGTCTCCATTCCATGTCAAGGATTTTTATTAGTTTAACTGTTTTGCTTTGTTTTGGGGTCACACAAGGTGGTGCTCAGGAGTTATTCCTGGCTCTGCACTCACAAATCACTCCTGGCAGACTCAAGAACTCATATGGGATGTGGGAATCTAACCATGGTTCGTCCCTGCTTCTCTGCATGCAAGGCAAATGCCCTACCACTGTACTATCACTCCAGCTCAATTTGAAGTTTTTGACTGCTTTGTCAAAGATTAATTGACCATATACATGGTGGGTTGTCACTGGATATTTTATTCTGATCTATTGGTCTCAAAAATCTGTCTTTAATCCAATATCATGCTGTTTTAATAACTATGACTTTGTAGTAGAGCTTCAAATTAGGTAATGCCTTACAGTTTCTTGTTTTTCAATATGGATTTGGCTATATACTAGGTGTTTTATAATTTCACATAAACTTTATAATTGATTGTTCTATAATCTTGAAGGATTTAGCCAGGAATTTCATTGAACCTATGTAGTACTTTAGGAAGATGTTCATTTGATAATATTGATTCTTCCAACCCATGACCATGGAATGTTTTCTATTTTCTTAGGTCTTCTTCAATTTCTTTTCTTAAGTGTTTTTGAAGTTTTCATGGTACAAATCTCTCACCTTCCTTATTATGTTGATTGCTAGGTACTTGATAGTTTTGGAACTATTTTAAATTGGATAGACTCTTTAATCTCTTTATCCTATGAGTCATTAGTTGTGTAAATAAATGCAATTGTGTTTAGTATATTTACTTTGTAGCTGGGCACTTTGCTGTATGGTTTATCTTTTCTAGGAGCTTTTTTTGTGGACTCATCATGTCATCTTCAAACAGAGATAATTTGACTTCTTTTTCAATTTTGCTTTTATTTACTTCCTTCTCTTGCTTATTGCTCTTGCCTCTTGTTTTCTTACCTCTTGCCTGTTGCTATTGCCTTGCTATTGCTAGAACTTCTAATACTACGTTTAATAAGAGAGGAGACTGTATATTCTTGATTAGTGCCGGACTTTAGTGAAATAATTTCAGTTTTTTTTTTTTTTATTAAAATGATGTTGGCTAGGGCTATGGATCCATTGGAAAGAACTACCGTATTTTCTGTCATATAAGACCACTTTTTTTAACCAGGAAAAACATCTTAAAAGTCAGTGGTCATCTTATATTCCGGTGTAGGGCATGCTAAACTTACTCCAGCTTCAGAGTCAATTGATCCACCCTCATTTTGCTGCTGCAACCCATCCAGCTGCCAGGCATTATCACTCAGTCCTCTGCTTGTCCTGATTAATATTTCAGGAAACAGAGGAGCTGAGTTACCAAGAGATGCATCCCATTCCATTACCGGGTGTCACATGGGTATGCAGCTTCCGGTGCTCAGTTCTCTGCTCGTCCTGATTTATTTTTCAGAACACACAGAAGAGCTGAGTTACTGATCCCTTATATGCCCATCTTATACACCAGAAAGTATGGTATATCTTCAAATCTGAATAAATGGAACTATATTAAACTAAAAAGTTTCTGTATAACAAAAAAAAGGGTAAAAATTTGAAGACATTTAACTGAATAGGAAAAAGAAAAATAAAACTGTTACACCCAACACATCAATTAAAGTTTAATCTTTTAGGATATAGCATTCATAAAATCTAAAAACTCCATTAAAAATGGGGAGTAGAAATGAACAGACAATTCACTGAGCAAGGCCAATATATTGTCAACAGACACATAAAAAATGCTCATTACATCATTAGGAAAATCCAAATCAAGACCACAATGAGATAACTTACACCAGTAATTTGACATATATCAAAAATACTGTAAAAGATGTATATTGGCAGGGATGTGGGAAAAAAGGAACTCTCAAACACTGCTGGTGGGAATACCTCCTGTTTCAATCCTTATAAAAATAGTATGAAGGGTTCTCAGTAAACTCAAAATTGAGTATTCACCTGAGCAATGAATCCCTCTTTTGGGTATATATCTAAAATTTATCCAAACTAGATGTACATACATAACTATTTATTGCAGCACTCAGTACCATTTGTATCAAACATATGTACAAGAATCTTAAATTTAGAATTATTCATTTGAAGCTGGTTGCACTTAGGAAACATTTTTAGGAACAGTGAGGATAAAGTTTGCTTCACTTGTTTCCACGAACAAGCTAATGTAATTATTAATAATGAAACTGCTTCCTGGCAGTTTCTTTGCTGAGGTAATAATTGAGATGTGAAAAGTGTTTCTCTTCATATTCTGTGAGATTAATTCCATTACATTTTCTTAAATAATTGGGGAATTCAGTTGTTTGAAATAGAATCATTGATTAAGAAATAGATTGCCATTTTAGTTGAAGGCAACTAATGCTTAAAATATTAATATGGAATTAATTGTTCTTGTTTATGATGTCAAATTTAATACGTACTGTAAATCTAGATTCTGATAAAAATGATTTAAGAACTAAAAATTAACCCATTTATTCCCTATCAGAAGTGGTCACCTAACTTAGAATCTCTTGATGGGAAGCCCTTAAAGGTTATAACTTCCATTACTATGAAACAATATGATTAACATAAGGTAAACGAGAGGCTTAACCACTCAGACAAATATAGTCTGGAATGCCACAGAAAAAGAATTAAAATTCTAAATTTTGTGTCCATATCAAACTTAAGAAATTAAGGTTTTCTTTGACTGTGCTAAATAAAATTTCTTATTACTTCCAGTCACAGGCTGAAAATACCATACACAAAAAAGTTAATATAAAATCCTGTGACAATTTACAACCTGAGCTAAATTTAGCTATGCAAATATCTTATGTAAGTGTAAAATATGAATAGGGAGCCAGAATTGAAATCAGGGATCATGGAAAACAATGCTTTCTTTAAACCAATCAGTTTTGACTTGGAGGTATCACCAACCCAAGGTTTTATATTAACATGGAAAAAGTAGAGCACTTTTATAAAGGATGCAACTGTAATTTTTTACTTGGATTTGCAATGCCTTTACATAGTAAAAAGCCTACATAGGATTATCTCACTTTTAGTTTCCTTAACACTCCAATTGAAAAATCATAGCTTAATAAAAATTTCTCCTATATGACTTACCATCTTTTGCTAGCTGTGATATTTCTTGGCCTCAGGAGATATAGCTGTTCCAGTTTTTTCCTAAAAAGTTATTTACTAACCCATACTAAAACATTTCCTTTGAAAAAAATTCTATAATCATAGAATTACGTAAAAAACAGTGGTTTATTAACATTGGTTTACGATGAAGAAACAACTATAACCTCTCAGTAATTTATAGATAGGTTATCTGGAATTTGCAATGGGTCCTTCATGGTCACTAGCATACCAAGTACCAACTATGAAACACATAAGTCTCCACTAGCAAAACTCAGTCAAATGGAAAGGTGAAAAGAGGATAGAAAAATGCTCTATTTTAGTGAACATGATTGTTTTTCAAAAAGAAATGAATTCTGAGATAATAAGTATCTGTAATGTATTGTGTAATATCTTTTAACTCAAAAGCAACCCAATCTTCTCAGTATCCCATCCCAATTCTGGAAGATAAAATGTCTGGGGTGAAAAATGTTACTTCACTAAGACAATTTATTTTGCTGCTAATTAATACCCACTAGAAACTGAAGAATATAAGTGTAGGTAGATATAAAGGGAAGGGAATAAAGATAAAAATATTATTACATCATGAAAATATCTATATATGTTTACCAAATGCAGGCAGGGGTAGAACAATATAGGTTTATTAGTACTGTCTTTTTATTTTGTTTTGCTTTGTTTTGACCAAACCTGGCAAACTTACTCCTGGTTCTAACCTCAGGGAATACTTCTGACAGAGGTGGGGTTCCTGTATGGTTCTGGGGAACAAACTAGGAACTAGTATGGAACTAGGTATGTAAAGCAAGCATCTAATCCTCTATACAATTTCTTCAGTCCCAAGATAAAATTAGTTTCAATTTGTTCTATAGTTTTACTTAAATATATACCTTATAGTAAACTAAACTAAGAAAGCTTGGAATACAATAAATGCCTTTTTATACTATAGCTAACAAATTCTGAAACTACAAAACGAAATTTATATGAAATGATTGCAAAAGTAAATATGATTTAAACTAATAAAGGATTTACACTGGAATTGCAACCAGCAGTATTACAAAATAAAATGCTGTATCACATCAGTGAGGAAACATTGAATATAAACAGGTTTAAAATCTTTAAAATATTTCATAGTAGTTGATTATTGTATAAGTATACTGGTAGTTGTAGTATTGGCTTCTGAATTTCAAAGAGTATGCATCAATTTTAGGTTGACAGAGACCAAGTTGTACTACTTAAATCAGAGAAGTAGGCATGTTTATTTTACTAAAATATACAGCAAGAATACAGTGATCATTAGAATGCAACCATCAACAAGCAACTGAAATAATTATAAAATATATAGGTTAAAATAGATAAAATTTTAATTAAGGCAAAATAGGTATTGCTGATGAGAGTAGTATATTAACATCATAACAGTAGTTATATCTCCTTGCTTGTATCAGAGTACTCCTTGTATCAGAGTACTTCAAGAATATATATATATAGTAAAAAATGAAAGAAATTGAGGAAAAGTTGCAACATTATTTAGAGCAAATGGTACTAAAACCTATAACCTTGGGGCCAGAGAAATAGCACAGCGTTAGGGTGTTTATCTTACACGTAGCAGTTCCAGAACATTTTGTGGTTCCAATCCCGGCATCCCCTTATGATCTTCTGTGCCTACCAGGAGTAATTTCTGAGCACAGAGCCAGAAGTAATCTCTTAGCGCAGCCAAAAACACACAAAAAATAAAAATAAAAAAACTATGACCTTTTAAATATAGCTTATATTCCAACTGTGGCAAATATGTCACAAGAGAATAGAAGTGCCTATACTATATAAGGATGCTTGGACTCCAGACTTTTCTCAGAGTAAGGATGCATGCATGAGTTATGTAAGTCTTGTGTAGTTATGAGAAATACATGAGAAAAATGTAGTAACTTATTAAATAGCATGTAATAGGCTAAGGTTTTACTATGTTTTTATTTTATAAGTTTATAAATAAAAGGTTAAAATGCTGTACAACCAGGGACTACCTCTACATTTTGCAAGAAGCGAAGGCAAAATAAAAAGTGAAATATTTTCTTCTCAACATTTCTTAAGTTTTTTTTTTTTTCAGAACATAAATGTCAGTCCAGGTACTTCTGACACTCACTGGCTGTAGCTTTTACACATATTCATTACTTCAGACAGAATAGGAATTAGAGTATAGTAGATCCAACCCTTAGAAGAGATAGAATGGATGAAGATTTTAAGAAATATTTAGAACCTAAGCCTTTACACCTTGGGTGAAAGATGGAAATTAAATTATTTCAATATTAAAGTGATTTCAGACCTGTATTTTGTTATAAATCTAGTTTCTGAGAGTATAAAATAAAAGTGGAATTTTGGATATAAAGTTGACTGACAAAGTTCTATGATTTTAGAGCTAAAAAACGTCTCTAAATTTCTCTTCCCTAATAAAAATAATAAAACTAATTTAATCATATTTTGGGAAATCACTAAGACTTTTAAAAGCAGAAGCAAAGACATCCTACATATAATCATTTAACTTTACTACTTAAGTAAACAAGAGACCTAGGAAATACTATTTTATTAAAATAAACTTAATCAAGTAGCAAACCTAATTTCAAATGGGCACTCTTTAGGATAAAATCTCTAGAGCTTCAAATAACTGGTTTGTCTTTTTAATCTGGCTTTGAAAATTATTTTCTTTAAATTTTTATAAAATTCCAAATTTTATTTACATTCATATGACAAGGATAACTGTATACATCTAGCATATAGGGCTCTGCTGGCTCTTTACAACTGATCTACAATTTAGCCATTCAAAAGTTAATTATTTTACCATTTCCAAGATACAATCTTCTATCTATTTAAGCAGTAGTCTGAAAACATGATAAAATTGTAACTAAATGTTTAGATGGCTCTCTATAACCCATGAAAATAATGAAGAGATAAATGACACCACCACTAATGATCCAGGATTTTGATGCATTTAGAGAATACCTTTTATTTAGCCAGTATTTCTACAAAATATAGTCTGATACAGTTTATTTGAAAACAAAAGCAAGGAACTTTATAAGAAGAAAATGTGAAGAGGGGGATGGTCAATTCATTGAAGCCTTTCATTTTAAATGAGTTCTTTCTGAACTGTAAAGAATGTGCTCAGAACTGTCTGCTAATGAACAACAAAAGAATACTTTACTTGTCAATTCCATCATATATCAGTCATTTTTATCAAGGAGTGCTTGTACTTCCATGACTAAGTTTTTCAGACCAGATAAATTTAGGGATGATCTTTATGACAAAATAATTCCAAAGTACAACAGTATCAATGCCCAACAAGCTGTACAAGGGGGAAACAGGTGCACTAGCATTACAGGGGTAAAAGAGGGAGATGTGGGATATATGCAGGGAACAGAAGTGGAGGAAGGACAACACTGGCAGTGGAAATGCCCCTCATTCATTGTCACTATGTGCCTTGAATGTTACTGTGAGAGATTTGTAATTCATTTTGATCTCAATAAAAATTTTAAAAAATGGAAAAATAGAAAGAGTCCTAAAATATCAAATAATGAATATCAAAGGCTTAAAAAATCTTTATGTAAGACAAAAAATATCTGTATATTTGTATGAGTAAAAACGTGTAAGATACATATCAGCAAAAAATACAAAGTAAACATTTGAAACTGTTTTACAAATTGATTAGCAGGGGCCAGCGATGAGGCGCTAGAGGTAAGGTGTCTGCCTTATAAGCACAAGCCAAGGAAAGATCGCGACCGCAGTTCCATCCTTCGGCATCCCATATGGTCCCCCTCAAGCTGGGGCAATTTCTGAGTGCTTAGCCAGGAGTAATCCCTGAGCATCAAATGGGCGTGGCACGAAAAACAAAAAAACAAATTGATTAGCAGTACGCACTAATATATATATATTATACAATTCTGTTCAAAGAATTTTATATATACATTTATATGCATGCATCTACATATGTGTATATAAATATAAAATATGCTTCCAGATTCACACACATGTATAAATGGCAACTGAATTTATGCAGGACCACCATATTATCCAAACCAGAGGCAATGAGTTCTAAAACAATACAACTGAGGCAAGGAAATTGGTTGTCAGAGAATAATCAAGAGAAAAGGACGAGTGAGTGTTTATATTAAGTTTTAGATAAGGTCCCAGCAATTATTTATACAACAAACTCTAAGTAAGAAGCCTAATGTTTGGGACGGGAACGATTGTGTAAGCGGTAGGTCGTTTACCTTGAGTACACTAGAGTAGGATGGACTGTGGTTCAATCCCCTAGCATTGGATTTGGTCCCTTAAGCCAGGAGTGATTTCTGAGCACAGAGCCAGGAGTAACCCCTGATCATCACAGGGTATGGCCCCAAAACAAACAAATAAATACAGAAAGCTAGTATTTGGTCAAACTCTGAATTTTATGAATGACACAAAAGTATTCAGTTTTGACTATTTTCTGGACATAAATAAAGCCTCTCTAGAATGGTTTGAGCAAATTCTTCAAATATGTATGGTAGATTATGTTTCCAGAAACTGACACAAATCTAAATAGAAATTTTATTTAAAAAATTTCTCTGAGGCAGACTGCTTTTTTATTTTCTTATGTCTGAACAAATAAAACAGCAGACCGTTCCTTAGTTCTTGAAGTAAAGGCAACCATGAAACTGAGTTGCTCCTTATAAAATGGACATTATGTAATCAAAGTACAGCTTTTGGTGTCAACAGCAGCATAGCAAGTGAAAGATAGTGAAAAAATAAGTCCGTAAAGAGGTTATGCCTAAGATTGTTGTGCCTGTACTACACTGACAAGTTTTCCAAGGTCTTAGCTAAATGTGAATATTATTAAGAAAAAGAAAAAGAATCAGAAATAAACATTTGAACATGTTTAACAGATTGATTAGCAATACCTATTGCAAATTGTTGAAATTAGAATTGTATCAAAACATCCCTAGTAATCTGATTGTGGATGGCAGTGCAGATAGGAAAATTAAAAATAAGTCAAAATTTCAACAGTTAGTATTTTGAACAATAAATAATAGAATAAATGGGGCCAGAGAGATAGCACAGGGGTGTTTGCCTTGCAAGCAGCCGATCCAGGACCTAAGTTGGTTGGTTTGAATCCCAGCATCCCATATGGCCCCCCATGCCTGCCAGGAGCTATTTCTGAGCAGATGGCCAGAAGTAACCCCAGAGACCGCTGGGTGTGGCCAAAAATAAAAACAAAAAAAAAAGAGAATAGAACAAATAAGAGCTAATAAGAGCTCTGGGAGAAGGCACTTGCCTTGCACACAGCAACCTGGACTCATCCTGCCACCCCAAAAGGTTCCCAAGCACAACCAGGAGTGACTCAAGTACAGAGACAGGAATAAACCCTAGCATTTTCTTCTGTGAAGATGCTAAAACATGAATATATATAAAATCACAGAATACAATAATTTTCTAGTTCATATTGTGAATATAGGATAGATATTGTATGATACTTATATTCAGATTATGAATATAGAATATAGGATAGGATAGGTTTTAAATGTTTCTATCCTAAAAGAGAGATTGCTAAATAATGTCTTCACCACAAATTATTCTTATATTCCAGTAGTTTTTATATTTGTCTGTGAATATTAATTTCTTACATGTTTCATTCAGCTCAAAAGTTGTTTGTTTATTTAAACAACATTATTACATACATGATTCTGTCTGGGTTTCAGTCATGTAAAGAACACCACCCATCACCAGTGCAACATTCCCATCACCAATGTCCCAAATCTCCCTCCTCCCCACCCAACACCAGCCTGAATCTAGACAGGGCTTCTATTTCCCTCATACATTCTCTTATTAGGATAGTTCAAAACGTAGTTATTTCTCTAACTAAACTCATCCCTGTTTGTGGTGAGCTTCATGAGGTGAGCTGTAACTTCCAGCTCTTTTCTCTTTTGTGTCTGAAAGTTATTATTGCAAGAATGTCTTTCATTTTTCTTAAAACCCATAGATGAGTGAGACCATTCTGCATCTCTCTCTCTCTCTCTCTCTCTCTCTGACTTATTTCACTCAGCATAATAGATTCTATGTACATCCATGTATAGGAAAATTTCATGACTTCATCTCTCCTGATGGCTGCATACTATTCCATTGTGTCTATGTACCACAGTTTCTTTAGCCATTCATCTGTTGAAGGGTATCTTGGCTGTTTCCAGAGTCTTGCTATGGTAAATAGTGATACAATAAATATCGGTGTAAGGAAGGGATTTTTGTATTGTATTTTTGTGTACCTAGGGTATATTCCTAAGAGTGATATTGCTGGGTTGTATTGGAGCTCGATTTCCAGTTTTTGGAGGAATATCCATATTGCTTTCCATAAAGGTTGAACTAGATGGCATTCCCACCAGCAGTGGATAAGAGTTCCTTTCTCTCCACATCCCCGCCAACACTGCTTGTTCTCATTTTTTGTGATGTGTGCCAATCTCTGGGGTGTGAGGTGGTACTTCAAAGTTGTTTTGATTTGCATCTCCCTGATGAATAGTAATGTGGAGCATTATTCATGTGTCTTTTGGCCATTTGTATTTCTTCTTTGTCAAAGTGTCTGTCCATTTCTTCTCCCCATTTTTTGATGGGATTAGATGTTTTTTTCTTGTAAAGTTCTGTCAGTGCCCTGTATATTTTGAGATTAGACCCTTGTCTAATGGGTATTGGGTGGAGAGTTTCTCCCACTCAGTGGGGGGCTCTTGTATCCTGGGCGATATTTCTTTTGAGGTGCAGAAGCTTCTCAGTTTAATATATTCCAATCTGTTAATCTCTGCTTTGACTAGCTTGGAGAGTGCAATTTCCTCCTTGAATATGTCCTGGAGTGTTTTGCCTATGTGTTGTTCTATATATCTTGTGTTTTGGGTCTGATATCGAAGACTTTCATCCATATAAATTTAATCTTCATACATGATGTTAGCTGGGGGTCTAAGTTCAATTTTTTGCAAGTGGCTAGCCAGTTGTGCAACACCACTTGTTGAAGAGTCTTTCTTTTCTCCATTTACGATTTCTTGCTACTTTAACAAAAATTAGGTGATTGTATGTCTGGGGAACATTCTCTGAGTAATCAAGCCTATTCCACTGATCTGAAGGGCTTGTCCTTATTCCAATACCATGCTGGTTTGATAACTATTGCTTTGTAGTAAAATTTAAAGTTGGGGAAAGTAATTCCTCCCATATTCTTTTTCCCAATGATCGCTTTACCTATTCTAGGGTGTTTAATGTTCCAAGTGAATTTCAATAGTGCCTGATCCACTTATTTGAAGAATATCATGTGTATCTTTAGAGGGATCGCATTAAAACTGTATAAGGCCTTGGGGAGTATTACCATTTTGATGATGTTAATCCTGCCAATCCATGAGCATGGTGTGTGCTTCCATTTCCGCATGTCCTCTCTTATTTCTTGGAGCAGAGTTTTATAGTTTTGTTTGTATAGGTCTTTAACATTTTTAGTCAACTTGATTCCAAGATTTTTGAGTTTGTATGGCACTATTGTGAATGGCACTCTTTTCTAAATGTCCATTTCTTCCTTACTACTATTGGTGTATAGAAAAGCCATTGATTTTTCTGTGTCAATTTTGTAGCCTGCCACCTTGCTAGAAGAGTCTATTTTTTCTAGAAGCTTTTTCATAGAAACGTTAGGGTTTTCTAGGCAGACTATCATGTCATCTGCAAACACCAAGAGCTTGTTTTCTTCCTTTCCAATCTGGATTCCCTTGATATCTTTTTCTTGCCTAATCGCTATAGCAAGTACTTCCAGTGAATAGGAGTGGTGAGAGAGGACAGCCTTGTCTTGTGCCAGAATTTAGAGGGAAGGCTTTTAGTTTTTCTCCATTGAGGATAATATTTGCCACTGGCTTGTGGTAGATGGCCTTAAATATATTGAGAAAGGTTTCTCCATTCACATCTTGCTGAGAGTTTTGAATAAGTATGGTGTTGGACCTTATCAAATGCTTTCTCCGCATCTATTGATATGTTCGTGTAATTTTTATTTTTCCTATTGTTGATGTTGTGTATTATGTTCATAGATTTACGGATGTTAACCCATCCTTGCATTCTTGGGATGAAACCTACTTGATCATAGTGGATAATCTTCTTAACGAGATATTGAATCCTATTTTCCAGGATTTTGTTGAAGATTTTTGCATCTGCATTCATCAGCGATATTGGTCTGTAATTTTCTATTTTGGTAGCATCTCTGTCTGGTTTAGGTATGAAGGTGATGTTGGCTTCATAAAAGCTATTTGGAAGTTTTCCTGTTTTTTTGATTTTATGAAAGAATCTTGCCAAGATTGGTAGTAGTTCCTCTTGGAAAGTTTGAAAGAATTCATTAGTGAATCCATCTGGGCCTGGGCTTTTGTTTTTGGGCAGACATATGATTACCATTTTAATTTCATCAATAGTGATGGGGGTGTTTAGTTATGCTACATCCTCTTCCTTCAACCGTGGAAGAATATAAGAGTTCAAGAATTTATCCATTTCTTCCAGGTTCTCATTTTTAGTGGTGTAGAGTTTCTCAAAGTAGTTTCTGATTACCTTTTGTATCTCTGCCATATCAGTAGTGATCTCGCTTTTTTCCTTCCTACTACGATTTATCAAGTTTCTCTCTCTTTCTTTCTTTGTTAGGTTTGCCAGTGGTCTATCAATCTTGTTTATTTTTTCAAAGAACCAACTTCTGCTTTCGTTGATCTTTCGGATTGTTTTTTGGGTTTCACCTTCGTTGATTTCTGCTCTCAGCTTTGTTATTTCCTTCTGTCTTTCTATTTTTGGGTCCTTTTGTTGAGCACATGCTAGTTCTGTGAGCTGTCATTAAGCTACTCAGGTAAGCCCCTTCATCCTTCCTGATGTGTGCTTGCAAAGCTATAAATTTTCCTCTCAGTACTGCTTTATCTGTGTCCCATGAGTTCTGATTGTTTGTGTCTTTATTATCATTTGTTTCCAGGAAACGTTTGATTTCCTCCTTGATTTCATCTCGGACCCACTGGTTTTCAGTATGAGGCTGTTTAACTTCCAGGTGTTAAAGTTTTTCTTCTGTGTTCCTTTGAAATTCACAAATAATTTCATAGCCTTGTGGTCAGCGAAACTATCCTGCAATATTTATATTCTCTTGATATTATGGAGGTATGTTTTATGTGCCAGCATGTAGTCTATCCTGGAGAATGTCCAATGTACATTGGAGAAGAATGTGTGTATCCAGGTTTCTGGGGATGGAATATCCTATATATATCCACTATGCCTATTTCTTCCATTTCTCTCCTCATGTCTAGTATATTCTTGTTGGGTTTCAGTCTGGTTGACCTATCTAGTGTTGACAAAGCCGTGATAAGGTCTCCCATAATTATTGTGTTGTTATTGATATTATTTTTCAGATTTGTCAACAATTGTATTAAATATTTTGATGGCCTCTCATTATGTGCATATATGTTAAGGAGAGTGATTTCTTCCTGCTCTACATACACCTTAATTAATATAAAATGTCCATCTTTGTCCCTTACAACATTCCTGAGTATAAAATTTGCATTATCTGATATTAGCATGGCCACTCCAGCTTTTTTATGGGTGTTGTTTGTTTGAAAATATTTCTCCAGCCTTTTATTTTGAGTTTATTTATGTTCTGACTATTCAGGTGTGTTTCTTGTAGGCAGCAGAAGGTTGGATTGAGTTTTTTGATCCATTTAGCCACTCTGTGTCTCTTAGCTGCTGCATTTAGTCCATTGACGTTGAGAGAAAGAATTGTCCTGGGATTTAATGCCATTGTTATATTGAAATTTGGTGTGTCTTTTGGTTAGTCTTGTCTTAAATTAGGTCTTTCAGTTTTTCTCTTAAGACTGGTTTTGAATCTGTAAAGTTTCTGAGCTGTTTTTTTGTCTGTGAAACCATGTATTCTTCCGTCAAACTGGAAAGTGAGTTTTGCTGGGTACAGTATTCTAGGTGAAGCATTCATTACATTCAGTCTTGTCACAATATCTCACCACTGCTTTCTGGCCTTGAGTGTTTCTGGTGACAGGTCTGCTGTAAATCTCAAGGATGCTCCCTTGAATGTAATTTCCTTTTTTGATCTTTCTGTTTTCAGAATTCTGTCTCTATCTGTGGAATTCGTCATTGTGACTAGGATGTGTCTTGGGGTATTTTTTCTGGGGTCTCTTTCGATTGGTACTCTTCCAGCATGCAGGATTTGATCACATATATTCTTTAGCTCTGTCTGGTAGTTTCTCTTTAGTGATGTTCTTTACCGTTGTTTCTTCCTGGGAATTTTCTTCCTGGGTCTCTGGGACTCCAATTATTCTTAAGTTGTTTCTGCTGATCTTATCATAGACTTCTATTTTCATCTGTTCCCATTCTTTGATTAATTTTTCCATTGTCTGTTCATTTGCTTTAAGTTTTTTTCCAATCTCTCCTGCTGTATGGAATTGTTATGTATCTCATCATCCACAGCACCAATTCTATTCTCAGCTTGTTACCTGTCCCAGAGCTTATCCATTTTGTCATTCACTTTGTTTACTGAACTTTTCAGGCCAATTAGTTGACATGTTATTTCAGTTTGGAATTTTGTGATTTATGTCTTCATATTCTCTTGGTTCTTTTTAGTGTTCTATTCAACTCGATTCGTGGTTTCTTTGAGTTCGTTGAGCATCTTCCATATTGCTTTTCTTAAGTCCTTATCTTAGAGTTTGATTAGTTGGTTGGTCTTTATCTGGTCATCAGAATTGTCATCTTCATTCTCTATGTCTGATGCTGGCCTGCGATGTTTCCCCATTGTCACACTTGTATTGTGTGTTTTTTATGTGTTGTGGTGGTATTCATTGGCTAAATGATGTAGGCAGCCACACTCCTCTGGCTCCACCCATTCTGGGTGGGTTGACTTGCCTCTAAGGGAGGGGAGTCCTCGATGGATGAAGCCTCTCACAGGATCAATCTTAGGCCTGAGTACGCAGGAGAGAGACAGTCTGGAGAGAAATGCTGTGCTTCAATGATCCAGCACAGTTCTTAGTGTGATTTTTTCTTCTTGTTGTGATGGTGTTCTTTCTTAGAAAGAGCACACGGCCGCTTAGTGAAGAGGAGCAGCCATGCTCTGCTGGAGCCTCTTTTCTGCCCACTCCAAGAGTTTTTTTGTGACAGGAGAGGAGACAGACACACACAGGCAGCACTGACAATTTTTCACAGTCGGGCCCACTGGGCAGGTGTCAATAGTTGTTTATTAAGATTATCAGCAAGGAGTGCTTATTGGTAGAAAGAAATGTTATAGATTAAGTGACATGGATTTCCTTTCTTATAGCTACTAATAAAGTTGTATACTCAATTTGCTGGTGAATGCATCTGCCACAATTCACTATTAAGTAATAATATATAGAGGGATTTTTGAATCCATTAATAAAAGACTAATTATTATAGAAAGATATTTTATAATTTATGTAGGTGCTTCATATTAATTGCCTTTTTGCTGCTTCAGATGTGGGTCAGGACGTACACACACTGATTCCTGCTGCTTTCTGCTGGGATTCAGAAGGGTGCAGAAGCCATCTTGGGTCATGCGTGTTCCAGCTGCCTAAGACTGGATTTCATCAGTGTTCCTGCCGGTGATCCTGCCTGCTTCAGAGTGAGAGATCGAGTTGAGGATCTCTGCTGGAACTCAGATGCCAGCACTCATATGTGCCTGTCTTCTGTGCTGTGCTCCATTTTCGGCCTGATTTCATCCTGTGTATGGCTCATCTGCAGACGGCTCGCCTTCCCTGGAACCTTCTCTGGAGACAAGTTTACAAGGCCAGAAAGGATGGAGCCAGAGTAGCACAGCTGCTCCGCTTCCTTCTCAGCCATGCACATCATGGAGCCTATGAATACAACCACAACACATAGAAAAACCCACAATATGAGTGTGACAATGGGGGAAAGAATGCAGGCCAGCACCAGACATAGAGAGTGACAAAGGCAACTCTGATGACTTGAACATGACCAACCAACTAGTCAGTCTCTCAGATAGGGTGTTTAGAGTCAAAATATGGAAGTTTTTCAAAGAACTCAAAGAAAGTATAGAAGTGGACACTAATAAGAATCAAGAGAATATGAAAATAGAAATCAGAAAACTACAAACTGAAATTTCTGGTCAAATAACAATTCTGAAAAACTCAGTAGATGAATTGAAGAAAAACATGGTTGAGCTTTCCCACAAGTTAACAGCACCTGAGGATAGAAATACTACACTGGAAGTTGAGATGAATAACAACTCCATACATGAGAAGAAATTGGAAAAAAACCTTAAAGCAAATGATCAAACAATAGAAAAATTACTAAAAGAATGGGATCAGATGAAAATAGAAGTCTATGATAAGCTCAACAGAAACAACTTAAGAGTCATTGGAGTCCCAGAGACCCAGGAAAAAATCTCCAGGAAGAATCATGGTCAAGAATGTCATTAAAGAGAAACTACCAGAGCTAATGAATACATGCGATCAAATCCTGCATGCCCGAAGAGTACCAACTAAAAGAGACCCCAGAAAAAACACCCCAAGACACATTGTAGTCACAATGATGAATCTCACATATAGAAAAAGAATTCTGAAAGCAGCAAGATCGAAAAAGAGAAATTACATTCAAGGGAACATCCTTGAGATTCACTGCAGACCTGTCACTGGAAACACTCAAGGCCAGAGGCAGTGGTGGGACATAGTGACAAAACTCAATGAAAGAAATGCTTCGGCTAGAATACTGCACCCAGCAAAACTCACTTTTAGGTTTGAAGGAAGAATACATGGTTTCACAGAAAAACAACAACTCAGAAACTTTACAGACTCAAAACCATTGTAATAGAAAAACTGAACGGCCTACTTTAAGACAAGACTGACCAACAGACATACCAAACTTTGAGATAAAGATGGCACTAACTCCCAAGACAATTCTTTCTCTCAATGTCAATGGACTAAATTCACCAGTTAAGAGACATAGAGTGGCTAAATGGATCAAAAACTTCTGCTGCCTAGAAAAAATGCACCTGAATAGTCAAAACAAACATAGAGTCAAAATAAAAGGCTGGATGAAAATAAACCAAGCAAACAACACTCATAAAAAAGCTAGAGTGGCCATACTAATACCAGATGATGCAAACTTTATACTTAAGAAAGATGTAGGGGACAAAGTTGGACATTTTGTATTAATCAAGGGATACGTACAGGCGGAAGAAAACACTCTCTAAAAAAATATGCACCGAATAAGGGGCAAGAAAAGATTTAATAAAATTGTTGACAAATCTGAAAAATAATATCAATAACAAAACAATTATTTTGGGAGAACTCAACATGGCATTGTCAGCACTTGAGAGGTAACCAGAGTGAAACCGAACAAGAATGTACTAGATATGAGAAGAGAAATGGAAGAAAGTAGTCTAGTATTTATATACAGGACACTCCACCCCCAGAAACCTGGATACACATTCTTCTCTAATGTACATGGGACATTCTCCAGGATAGTCTACATGCTAGCACACAAAACATACCTCCAAAATATCAAGAGGTTAGAAATTTAGTAGGCTACCTTCTCTGACCAAAAGACACTGAAATTATGTGTGAACTACAAAGGGACACAGAAGAAAAATTTTAAAACCTGGAAGTTAGACAGCCTCATACTGAATAACCAGTGGGTCTGAGATGAAACCAAAGAGTAAATCAAAACCTTCCTAGAAAGAAATGACAACAGAGACACAAACTATCAGAACCTACGTGACACAGCAAAAGCAGTACTGAGAGGAAAATTTATAGCTTTGCAAGCACACATCAGGAAAGAAGAAGGGGCATACCTGAATAGCTTAATGACGCAGCTCATAGAAATAGAAAGTACTCAACAAAAGGACCCAAAAATAGGGAGACAGAAGAAAATAACAAAGCTGAGAGCAGAAATCAGTGAAGTGGAAACCCGAAAAACAATCCAAAAGATCAACAAAAGCAAAAGTTGGTTCTTTGAAAAAATAAACAAGATTGATAAACCACTGGCAAAACTAACAAAGGAAGAGAGAGATAAACTTGATAACTCATATTAGGAATGAAAAAGGAGAGATCACTACTGATATGACAGAGATCCAAAGGGTAATCAGAAACTACTTTGAGAAACTCTATGCCACTAAAAATGAAAACCTGAAAAAAATGGATAAATTTTTGGACCCTTATAATCTTCCAATATTGAATGAAGAGAATCTACATATCTAAACACTATTGAGAAAATTAAGACAGTAATCAAATGTCTGCCCAAATACAAAATTCCAGGCCCAGATAGATTTACTAACGAATTCTCTCAAGCCTTTCAAGAGGAACTTCTACCAATCATGGCAAGACTCATTCATGAAATAAAAAAAAGAAACACTTCCAAATAGCTTTTATGAAGCCAATATCACCTTGATACCTAAACCAGACAGAGATGCTACCAAAATAGAAAATAACAGACCAATATCGCTGATGAATACAGTTGCAAATATCCTCAACAATATCCTGGCAAAGAGGATTCATTGCCTCATTAAGAAGATTATACACTACGATCAAGTAGGTTTCATCCCAAGTATGCAAGGATGGTTTAACATCCGTAAATCTATCAACATAATACACAACATCAACAAAAAGAAAAATAGAAATCACATGATCATATCAATAGGTGCAGAGAAAGCATTTGATAAGGTCCAACACCCATTGTTGATCAAAGCTCTCAGCAAGATGAGAATGGAAGGAACAGTTCTGAATATAGTTAAGGCCATCTACCACAGCCAGAGGGAAATATTGTCCTCAATGGAGAAAAACTGAAAGCCTTTCCTCTAAAAACTGGCACAATACAAGGCTGTCCTCTCTCACCACTCCTATTCAACATAGCACTGGAAGTACTTGCTATAGTGATTAGGCAAGTAAAATATATCAAGGGATCCAGATGGGAAAGGAAGAAGTCAAGCTCTTTCTGTTTGCAGATGACATGATACTCTACTTAGAAAACCGTAAAGTCTAAACTCTCTAAGAAAAAGCTTCTAGAAACAATAGACTCATAGAGCAAGGTGACAGGCTACAAAATTAACACACAAAAATTAATGGCCTTTCTATACACCAATAGTAATAAGGAAGAAATGGACATTAAGAAAACAACCCCATTCACAATAGTGCCACACAAACTCAAATATCTTGGAATCAACTTAACTAAAAATGTGAAGGAACTATACAAAGAAAACTATAAAACTCTGCTGCAAGATATAAGAGAGGACACGCGGAAATGGAAGCATTTACCCTGCTCTGGATTGGCAGGATTAACATCATTAAAATGACAATACTTCCATAAGCATTGTACAGATTTAATGCAATCCCTCTAAAGACACCCATGAAATTATTCAAAGTGGATCAGGTACTTTTGAAATTCATTTGAAACAATAGACACCCTAGAACAGCTAAAGCAATCATTGGGAAAAAGAATATGGGAGGAATTACTTTCCCCAACTTTAAACTGTACTACAAATCAATAGTTATCAAAACAGCATGGTATTGGAATAAAGACAGGCCCTCAGATCAGTGGAATAGACTTGAATACTCAAAGAATGTTCACCAGACATACAATCACCTACTTTTTGATAAAGAAGCAAGAAATCCTAAATGGAGTAGAGAAAGCCTCTTTAACAAGTGATGTTGGCACAACTGGCTAGGCACTTGCAAAAAAATTAACTAGACCCCCAGCTAACATCATGTACAAAGGTTAAATCCAAATGGATGAAATACCTCCATATCAGACCCGAAACCATAAGATATATAGAACAACATATAGGTGAAACACTCCAGGACATTGAGACTAAAGGTACCTGCACTCTCCACGCAAGTGAAAGCAGAGTTTAACAGATGGGAATATATTAAACTGAGAATCTTCTGCACCTCAAAAGAAATAGCGCCCAGGGTACAAGAGCCCCCCAATGAGTGGGAGAAACTTCACCCAATACCCATCAGACAAGGGTCTAATCTCCAAATTATACAAGGCACTGACAGAACTTTACAAGAAAAAAACATCTAATCCCATCAAAAATTGGGGAGAAGAAATGGACAGACACTTTGACAAAGAAGAAATACAAATGGCCAAAAGACACATAAAAAATGCACCACATCACTAATCATTAGGGAGATGCAAATCAAAACAACTCTGAGGTACTACTTCACACCCCAGAGATTGGCACACATCACAAAGAATGAAAACAAGTGGTGTTGGCGGGATGTGGAGAGAAAGGAACTCTTATCCACTGTTGTTGGGAATGCCAAAGTTCAACCTTTATGGAAAGCAATATGGATTTTCTTCCAAAAACTGGAAATCGAGCTCCAATATGACCCAGCTATACCACTCCTAGGAATATACCCTAGGAACACAAAAATACAATACAAAAATCCCTTCCTTACACTATATACATTGCAGCACTATTTATCATAGCAAGACTCTGGAAACAGCCAAGATACCCTTCAACAGATGAATGGCTAATAAAACTGTGGTACATAGACACAATGGAATAGTATGCAGCCATCAGGACAAATGAAGTCATTAAATTTTCCTATACATGGATGTACATGGAAGCTGAGTGAAATAAGTCAGAGAGAGAGAAAGACACAGAATGGTCTCACTCATCTATGGGTTTTAAGAAAAATGAAAGACATTCTTGCAATAATAACTTTCAGCACAAAAGAGAAAAGAGCTGGAAGTTATAGCTCACCTCATGAAGCTCACCACAACAGGGATGAGTTTATTAGAGAAATAACTACTTTTTGAAGTATCCTAATAATGAGAATTTACGAGGGAAATAGAAAGCCTGTCTAGAGTACAGTCTGGGGTTGGGTAGGGAGGAGGGAGATTTGGGACATTGGTGATGGGAATGTTGCACTGGTGATGGGTGGTTTTCTTTACATGGCTGAAACCCAAAGACAATCATATATGTAATAAAGTTGTTTAAATAAAAAAATTTTAAAAAGAATTGCCTTTTTTCTTATATTGCTGATCATCTAAAATTAAAGTCATTTTAATTTTATTAAATTATATAAAACACTGCATATGGTTCTGTATATTAGTGACTATCAATTTATTTTTCAAAATAATAAATAACTGCACTATATTTCTTACATACATTTTTTTATTTCACCTCTTTAATTGTTTTGAAATTGTTTTTTGCTGTAGGAAAGCGACTTGCTCTATACATGTAGGACAAAATTTCTGGTGTCCAACTGTTGTACAAAATATAGAGAAATGAGAAAAGCACTTAGAATTCTAAAATATGTTAAAATTATATGGTCCATTGAAATTTTATCTTTAGGGGCCGGAGAGATAGCATGGAGGTAAGGCGTTTGCCTCTCATGCAGAAGGTCATCGGTTCGAATCCCGGCATCCCATATGGTCCCTCGTGCTTGCCAGGAGCAACTTCTGAGCGTGGAGCCAGGAGTAACCCCTGAGCACTGCCGGGTGAGACCCAAAAACCAAAAAAAAAAAAAAAAAGAAATTTTATCTTTAGGAAAATAATAAAATTTCAATGATAATATGAAAGTTTTAGAAAAATCCTGTCTCACTCCACATACCAGAATATTGTTGCACATTTCCTACTGGGAGTTGACACAACATAAATTGCCTCAGAGGTTACAAGAATCTTTTAAACATAATTAAAAAAGGAAGTTTCATAGAAATTGTATAGCCATGACTGATCCAGATGCTATTAAGTGTGATTTGTTTTACAGATGGTTCATCTGTGACTATTACTATCAATAATTGATTTCAGTATTATCTCTTAAAGTCATAAAATAGCTTTATATAATTCTTTAAAACATATTTGTTGCTATATTTTATACAAAAGAATATTTAAAATCTATTATTTAATTTAAAGATAATTATTTACCATAATCATTGAAGTAGAAAAATAGTTAATTTGATGTCAATTCAATTTTTGATACTTATGTACTTGTTAGTGACTGATGTTGCCTGAGCCTTCATTTAACTGTTTTTGTTAGTTTATTACATTAGTAGGCAGAGGAGATTTTTTTATTTCTCTTTAGCATTTTAACTAAAAAACTTCCCAAACTGGATGCAAATTTGCTAACTAAATTATTACGTCCATGAAATACAGAGAAACAAGACAATCCTATTAGGGAAATCAGGGATGGATGTGGGCTAGATGATGATAGGAGAGGAATAGATGAGTTAGAAGGAAAACATGATATTTTTCTCCATTAGATTATAATAGATCAGGATAATGAGCAATCACTTTACATGGGATTATCAATTCTAGGTCTGAAATAATTTATTATATTCAGTTGGGAAATATTTAAAATTTTGAAAAATAGAATGTAGTATATAATATATAATGTTAAATATTATATAAATATTTTAATCTGAGAACTAAGGTAAACTAAATATCAGATTCAGTGAATATTAAAATATACATACACATGAATCTATATAAAGAAAATCTTAATTAAACCCAAATTTTACACATTCATATTTAAGATTGAAATTAAACCAATCCCTTTGAGGTAACATCAAAATAAAATTAAAATCCTGCTATTTTGAGTTAAGTATGCCTTTGTTGGAAGATCAGTTCCATGCATTTAATCAGTTAAATGTTAAGCCTTATTCTTTATTTCAGATGCCAATTGCATAACTCTGTCATACACATTCACACACACATACACACACAAATGCAGTCTAATGTCTCAACTGTAAAATAACCCATGGCAGAAAAATGTCTATATAGAAGGGAAAGGGCTGGGGAGAATATTTTTACAAATTTTCATGATTGTCAGTCACAATGTCCAACTGCTCACATTTCCCATCACCATAGTCCCAAGTTTTCCTCCCAGACTTTCTGTCTCTCTGTCTCTCTGTCTGTCTCTTTCTGTATCTCTCTCTTTATTCCTTCCTTTTAGATACTGGTTTATAATATTGTTACTGAAGGGTATCACCTTACCTCCTTTCAGCACCCAGTTCTTGTACAGAGTGATCAGTTCCAATAAGCCATAGCATAGCGGTAGGGCATTTGCCTTGCATATGTCCGACCCAGGTTGGACCCCACTTGGCAGAGCCATGAGTAACCCCTGAGCACCTCCAGGTGTAGCCCCAAAACCAATTGTCATAATGGTTTCCTCTTTGCCCTAACTGAACTCCACGTTATTTGTGGCAAGCTTCCTGCCATAGAATAGCCCTCCTGGACCTTACAATATTTTTTCACATTCCACATATGAGTGTAATTATTTTATGTATATTCCTCTAGCTCTGACTCACTTTGCCAAGCAAAATACTCTCCATATCATACATAAGAAAATATTACGACTTCATGTTTCCTAAGAGCTATGTAATATTCCATTATGTAGATGTACCATGATTTATTTATCCTCTCATTTATTCTTGGACACTTGGGTTGTTTTCAGATTCTAACAGTTGTAATTGTGCTAGGATGAACATAGGAGTTCAGGTTCTTTTTTATAATTGTATTTTGTGGTACTTGGGTATGTTCCCTGAAGGGGTATTGCTAAATAATATTGGAGTTCAATTCTATTTTTTATTTTTGAGAAATGTCTGAATTGTTTTCCAAAAATGCTGGACCAGTTGACATTTCTATCAGCAGTTGAATGGATATCCTTTTCTCTTAGTATCTGCTCCAGCACTGGTAGTTCTTAATCTTTTAGTATATACCATTCTTTTTGTATGAGAAGATATTAAAGATATCATTGTTCTTTTAAGTTCTATCTCCCAGGTGATTAATAATGTGAAATTATTTTTCAAGTACACTTTGGCCATCATATTTCTTTTTTTGTTTCTGTTTGTTTTTGTTTGGAGGCCATGTCCAGCAGTGCTCGGGGTTACTCCTAGCTTAGCCCTCAGAAATTGCTCTTGGCAGGCCCAGGGTACCATTTGGGATGCCAGGAATCAGATAGAATTGGGTGCACCTCAGGTCAGCCACGTGCATGGCAAACACCCTACCGCTGTGCTATCACTCTGACCACATTATATTTTTTTTCCTGAGGAAGTTTCTGTTTACATTTCTCCCCATTTGGGGATGGGGTGTGATGATCTTTTTCTTGCTAAGTTTTATATATCTTAGATATGCCATAGTAGATGGGTATTGGGTATTACCAAACTGTGTAAAGTTTTTGTATCCTTGTCACCATTTCTGATAAAGTGCATAAACTTTTAAATTTAATGTAGTCCCCTTTGTTTATTTTTGCTACGACCTACCTGGTCAGTGTTGTTTCATCCTTAAAGATACTCTTAGCTTTAATGCCATGGAGAGTTCTTTCTACATTTTCTTCTATGTATCTTGTAGTTTCAGGTCTAATATCAAAGTCTTTAGTCCATTTTTATTTTACTTTTGTTCACAATGTTAAAAAGTGGTCTGAGATCTTTTATTTACTTTTTTTTGCATATAGCTGACCAGTTTTGCCAGTAGTTGAAGAGGTTTTCTTTATTTCACTTTATATTTCTTATTTCTTTATCAAAGATTAAATGATTATAACCCAAAGGACTTGTCTCATACCTTCTTATTCTAATGACATGTTGTTTTATAGTACAGTTTATAATACAGTTTGAAGTTGGGGAAAGTGATGCCTCTCATTTTACTTCTTCCCAATGATTGCTTTAACTATTCATGGAAGTTTCTTATTCCATATGAATTCCAGAAGTGTTTTATATACTTATTTAAAATATGCCAAGAGAAGGCTGGAGTGATAGCATAGCAGTAGGGTGTTTGCCTTGCATGCTGCTGAGTGAGGACAGACTCGGGTTCAATTCCCAAGTATCCCACATGGTCCCTCAAGTCTGCCAGGAGCGATTTCTAAGCACAGAAGCAGAAGTAACCCCTGAGCACTGCTGGTTCTAGTCCAAAAACAAAAACAAAAGCCAAGGGTATATTTATAGGGATAGCATTAAGTCTGTAAGTGCTTTAGGAAATATTGTCATTTTAATTATGCTAATTTTTCCAATCTATGAGCAGATATTCATTTTCCTTATGTCCTCTTTTATTTCTTGAAGATGCATTTTGTAGTTTTCTTAGCATAGGTCTTCTAGCTCTTTAGTTAGATTGATTATGAGTATTTGATTTTCTGAGGCACAATTATGAATTATATTATCTTTTATTATTTGTATATGAAAAAGTCATGGCTTTGGGGCATAATTTTGTCACTTATTACTTACCTATAGAAATACATTATTTCTAGGAACACTTTTGTAAAAGCTTTAGAATTTTTTATAGTATTAAGTATTCCACAAATAGTGAGAAATTTAGTTCTTCCTTTTCTATGTGGATGCCTTTGATATCATGTTCTTGCCTCATTGATATGGCAAGTTTTTTCAGTAACATGTTGATTAGAAGGTTCAGAATGGGCAATCTTGTCTTGTGCCTTATTTTAGAGAAATATTTTTAAAAAAAAAAGGGTTTTTTTTTTAGCCTACAGCACTAGGTATTCCCAGGCGGTCTCCCATCCAAGTATTAACCAAGCCCGACCCTGCTTAGCTTCCAAGATTAGGAGCATTCAGGGTGGTATGATGATAGACTATTTTTAAATATTTACCATTGAATATAATGTTTTTTTTCTGGGGTTCTGGTAAATAGCCTTGACTCTACTGGGTAAAGTTCTTTCCTTGACCCTTTTGTTGAGTACTTTTTATCATGACTGCTACTGGATTTTATCAAATGCTTTTTCTGCATATATTGATATAATCATATAATTTTTATTTTTCCTTTTAATAATATGATGTAATATGTTGATTGATTTGCATACGTGATACCATTCTTGCATCCCTGGGATCAATTACACTTGCTCATGGTACATGTAGAAGTTTTGAATTCTTTGTTGGATTTTATTTGTTAGTAATTTCTTAAGAATATCTGCATCTTTCTTCTTCAAAGATGTTAGACTTTAATTCTCTCATTCTTTGGTATATAAGTCTTCTTTTGTTTCAGGGTGTTTCTAGCTTAATAGAAACTATTTAGGAGTGTTTTTGTTTCTTCAATTTCTGAAGGTGCCTGCTTTCTTGGGACCTATACTCCTTGGTGTGGCCTCATCTACATGTATGAGCAGGTTTTGTTATCTCAGTCAGCCAGCATATAGAAAGCTGAGATAGAGCATTTTAACTGTGGCATTATTGTTACTTACATATAAAATTAATGCTTATTAATTTTACTCCTGCCAACTAATCTCTTATAAAATGGAAGATGCCTGGGCTTGAAAAGGAAATTGTGAGCAATATATTCTAGAGTGGATGTAATTTATTGAATATTCAGAGTTATTTAGTGCCTTATTAGTTCGAAGCCTTGAAAATATATACAATAAATATATGCCATTCTCTGACTTGCAATGGAATACTTGGAGGTGTGACCTTATTGAACGACATCTATTAGAGAATTTATGATGACAATGCCTTGAATAAGAAAAAACTCATGATCAATTAGAAGGGCTAACAATAATGACTGCCTTAAAGAAAAATTTCTAGATAAAAGAATGAAAGAAAACTGTGGCCACTCATATATTCTTGATTTCAGAGATGTATGATGACTTTCATATCAATCCATTTGCCAAATTTTTCAACTGCACCAATATTCTGATATATATACATAAACATATAACATGATGCTCCCTATTCAAAAACATTGATTCTATCAATAAAGTCTGTTCGTTGTTCTTGGAACTCGACTCCAAATATTTTTGTTTTATTTTATTTTCTTCTACAATTTGTTCTACATTACTGTAAATTACTGATGCTGCTAGAGGTCCTTTTGTGACTTTGTGATGTAAAAGGTAGAGGTGAGAGCTTCTGAAAGGGAACAAACTACTTTCTCTCTCCACCTCTGGATGCCCCAGCAATAGCTGGGAAGATATAATACTGTGAACCTTGCTCTGGCAAGTAAAGCAAAGTCAGTACTAGAACATGCCCAGGCTTTTCAAATTCATTTTCTTCCCTCACAGAATAGAATTTCAAGAGATGAGAAGTGAGGTAAAAACAGGCTTTTGTGGTAATCCTGAAGAAGAGGAAAAAGATAAGAAAGGGAAAGAATGACATTCTCAAGAGAGAACGTGGACTACTCCCAAGGTGAAAAGAGCTCCAGTACAAAACCCAGCATTAAGTTAGTAAGTACACATCTCAAGAGGAGTAATGTGGAGAGACCATTTTATGTGTCCAAGGAATACATGTGTGAAGGCTTTTCTACTGGTGTAAAGAACCCAGTACATATCTTAGTGTGAATGCATGTACTCATCTCAAGATGGGAGATCCAGGCAACATGTAAATGAATTAACAATACACACAGGTCCTGAAGCACATGTGTATGTTTTGTTGCAGTAGGGTTTATTATATAGAGTTTTTCCAAACCTGCCCCAAGGGTTTTTGTTGTTGTTGTTGTTGTTTTACCTATTTCTCCAATCCCTAAGAAAAGTTTGCTCTATTGTCCAGAACTCAGAGTCAGCAAGCAGAGACTTCTGAAGGAAAAAAAGCTGCTTTTCTGTTTCAATATTACTTTTCTATCTCATAACATTGAAAACTTCACAAGGTAAAATATTCATGTTAACTATTTCAAAGTCTTTAAATTGGGAAATACAGCTAATGCTCTGAGAAAATTAATGAAGTCAAAGGTAAATTATTCAAGTAACTGAACTTAGTATTTTTTTAAATTTTTTTCACCACAGGTTGAATTCAAGTTGCCATTATTCGCATTTCTGTCAACCCTTTAACTGGATCTATTAGTTTTTATTTCATGAGCCAAAATGCTACTTTATGATTCTGGGCACTACTTACTATTACTACCATTTGCACTAAAGGCAACTGCAGTTTCAGGAAAAAGTTAACATATAAGTTAGCTTATAATCAAAGTATAAACTTCTTTGAGCTTTTGAAGCAGTTGACCTTCTGGAAACCAGGCCCAGAGGGCAAGAATAAAATGAGAAACTTGACCTCACTGGAAAGAAGAAACTGTATCTTCATTGACTACTACCGCATTATCTATGACATCTATAGGCATGCTATACTGTCAATTCTGATTTATTCCCTAAGGAAAGAATGCCAGCCTTACTTGTCTGTAAGTGGAAGTATCAGTGTGTCTCCTTGACTTAAGGAGAGATCATGGAAATAGTTTTGCCTATAAGTGTAAAAAGTATTCTTAGCACAAGAGCATTAAGTGTACCCATCCCTCATCAGAAATAAAATCTGGAGAAGATATTAACTTTACTAAATTAACTTTTATGTTATTAAGGAAATTTATGATATTTATTTCTGGTATTATAATTGCCTTATAGCATGAAAGAGATGATTTTGCTTATAGGTGGAAATTTTAAAAGATGATTCTGTCTGCACTTACAATAAATTTTCCTGTCCCAAGCTAAGAAAAGTGCCAATTTAGGAAATTCACTGTAACTATACTGCTAATTATGTAGGAGCAACAGTGGATCCCTGTGTTGGCTTCTGATTCCTAGGTTCAGGTGAGAATAAAGATGCTCAGACTCAGAGTTACAATGTAGAAAATTTTATTGGGAAATAGAGGAGAAAAGAGAATAACTCCTCACTGAGGAGGAACTTAGCTAGAACTATCTACATTATATCTAAAAATATCTAAAATATGGCTGGTTTTGTGAGTTTTTTTTAGGTAGATAAACTCTGAAGCCTTTCAAAAATTCTTTGTGTTTCTTATTGATTCATAAGAATTTTACAAAGGATCTAAGGATCCTACAGAATAGTCTGACTGGTCTATTTTTTGGTATTGACCATTTGTCTTAGGCATTACTTATTATCTTAGACTCCAATAGAGCCTAAACTCTAAGCCAAATTTGTAAAGTTTGAGAAATGGGCCTTCTCACAGCAGTTACCACAGGGAAACTGAGGTTTCCTCTTTCAAAATAATGCCTCATTTTAAGCAAGAAACAAAGTAATGATGAGTTTTCAGTAATGACCTATTTAAAGAATCATATTTATGGAACCCTGGGCTTTGTTTAAGTTTTCCAGTGAATGCCTAGCCTAGACTCATTGGTATTGTCAATTGCTATAATTAAAACTTCCTTGTTCTCCTGCAATAGAATGTCTTAGTGTGTTTAATTAAGCAAATACCCATTACAATAATTATAGAAGGTATTATATGTGACCCTGATCCATTTTTAAAGACCTAGCTTAAAACCAAAGAGATCACATTTTTGAGTAAATCAGTAAATGTTTCTCTCCAAGTCTTTATCAAACATTCTCATTCTGGGTTACTGTACACATGTCTTTACTGTTTTAAGATCTAGTATCAGATTACCAGAACTTGTTGAGCTCACTGAAATTAAATTAAGTAAATGTAAACCTTCTTTCCTCTTTCCAAAAAAGCAGAGTAAAGAAGCTGTCCCCATGCCACCCCATGCTTATATGTGGTGATATCTTCTCTCCTGGGAATTGTAATAAAATTGCAAAAGTTTAGTTTCTTTTTTTTCTGCATTTGTTTATCTACCTGACTCAAGGATATATAATAAAAACAATCTCCTCATCTTCTCAAAGGAAAAAGGAGCATATAACAACCAGAGTGAGTTGCCTGTATTTAGTTCTTGGCAAAAGTGGGTACAGAATTCAGATTTTTGATCGAAATATTCTTACATGGAATTTCACTTTTTAAATAAAACAATAAAGCAAATATTGTTAGGAAATACTAATATAAAAAGATATCACAATATAGTAAATAAATTAGGCAACTATTTGGTACTATTTATAAATAATAATTTTTCTAGATGTGTGTATCATAAAAGTTAATTTGCACTAGAGAAAACTTTCAAATAGGAAAATTACCTCAGAGCTCAAAGTTAAATTTTACTTAATCATATTAATAGTCATTCACATCATATGGGGCCTGAGAAATTGCATCCAGCTGACCCAGGACGGACCTAGGTTTGATCTCCGGTGTCCTATATGGCCCCCCGAACCAGGAACAATTTTTTGAGTTGTTTTGTGGCCATAGTTGTGTCTTGTGTCTATGCAGCCATACTTCCTAGGATTTCTAGGATCTGAGGACATGGCAGTGGCTTTGTAATGTGGGTGTGGCTTACAGAGTTTTTAGAGTATGGAGGAGTAGATGAAGATTTCCTGCCCTCACTCCCAGAAGATCCTGCGTTTTCAGACACAAAACTGTCTTACCTGGAGTTTTTGCCAGTTTGTTGTCTGCTGAGGTTTAGTTAAAAAGTGATTAAGTTGGGTCATTGGCCTAAAGATAATTGTGGGGTGTGGTTGTGGCTACTCAGACTTCAGTGGGATGAGAACTTGGCCCCACTTTCAAGAGTTCCCCAGCTTTATCATTTTTATGGTCTTTACTTAAAAATCATAATTACAAACATGATTGTAATTTGGGTTCAGTCATGCAAAGAACACCCCCCCTTCACCAGTGCAACATTCCCACCATCAATGACCCATATCTTCATCCTCTCCCAACCCCTGCCTGATTTCGAGACAGGCATTCAACTTCTCCTACTCAATGACATTGTCATGGTAGTTGTTAGTGTAGTTATTTTACTAACTGCACTCACCACTCTTTGTGGTAAGCTTCATATGGTGAGTTGGTCCTTCTGGCCCTCATCTCTGGGGATTATAACAATAATGTCTTTTATTTTTCTTAAAACCCATAGATCTGTGAGATATTTTGTGTGTCTCTTCCTCTGCCTTACTTCACTCAGCATAACATGTCCATTCATGTATAGGAAAATTTATGACTTCATCTCCTGAGGGCTGCAAAATATTTTATTGTATATATGTACCACAGTTTCTTTAGCCATTCATCTATTGAAGAGCATCTCAGTTGTTTCCAGAGTCTGGTTATTGTAAATAGTGCTGCAATAAATATAGGTGTGAGGAAGGGATTTTTGTATTAAATTTTTATGTTCCTAAGGTATATACCTCGGAGTGGTATAGCTAGATCATACAGAGCTCAATTTTCTGGGGTTTTTTGTTTGTTTGTTTTTGAGGAATCAACATATTGTTTCCCATAAAGGCTGGACTAGACAACATTACAACCAACAGTGAGTGAGAGTTGTTTTCTCCCTACATCCCTGCGAGCACTGATTGTTCTTATTCTATGTGATATGTCCCAGTCTCTGTGGTGTAAAATGGTACCTCATTGTTGTTTTGATTTGCTTCTTCCTGACTATAAATGTTGTGGAGCATTTTTATGTGCCTTTTGGCCATTTGTATTTCTTCTTTCACAAAGTACCTGTTCATTTCTTCTCTCCATTTTTTGATGGAGTGAGATCATTTTTTTTATTAAGTTCTGTCAGTACCTTGTATATTTTAGATATTAGACCCTTGTCTGAATTGTATTGGATGAATAGTTTCTCCCATTCTGTGGGTGGCTGTTGTATCCTAGGAACTACTTCAGGCTTAATATAGTCACATCTGTTTTTTTCTGCTCCCACCTGTTTAGACAGTGCAATTTCCTCCTTAAAGATGCTTTTAGTCTCAATGTCATGGAGTGTTTTAACTATGTGTTGTTCTATATACCTTATGGTTTTGGATCTTATAACAAGGTCTTTATTACATTTGCATTTGACCTTTATACATGGTGTTCGAATAAAGTCAGAGTTTGCCTTTCTGAAAGGATCTGACCAGTTTTGCCAACAGAACTTGTTGAAGAGGCTTTCCTTGCTTCATTTTGCATTTATTGCCCCGTTATCAAAGATTAATTGATTTTATACCTGGGAACATTTTCTGAATATGCCAGACTATTCCACTGATGATGGTGTTTTTATTCCAATTATGACTATAATTTTAATACATTTTAAATTTGAGGAAAGCAATACCCATTATTTCTTTTTCCAAGGATTGCTCTAGCTATTTGTGGGTGTTTATTGTTCCAAATGAATTTCAGCGGTGTTTGATCCACTTCTTTGAAGAATGTCATTGGTATCCTTAGAAGAATTTCAATAAATATGTACAATGCTTTGGGGAGTATTGACATTTCAATAATGCTATTCCTCCCAATCCATGAACAGATATATGTCTCCATTTCCTTTTGTCCTCTGTTATCTTATTTTTTGCAAAAATGACTTTTCTTTTTCTTTTTTTTATATTATATTTAAACACCTTGATGACATATATGATTGTGTTTGGGTTTCAGTAATGTAAAGAACACCACCAATCACCAGTGCAACGTTCCCATCACCAATATCCAAAATCTTTCTCCCCACCCATCCTTCACATTTTTAGTCAAGTTGATTCCGAGATATTTGAGTTTGTGTGGCACTATTGTAAATGGGGTTGTTTTCTTAATGTCCATTTCTTCCTTATTACTATTGGTGTATAGAAAGGCCATTGATTTTTGTGTGTTAATTTTGTAGCCTGCCACCTTGCTATATGAGTCTATTGTTTTAGAAGCTTTTTGGTAGAGTCTTTAGGGTTTTCTAAGTAGAGTATCATATCATCTGCAAATGTTTCCAAGACATACAATCACCTAATGTTTGATAAAGGAGCAAGAAATCCTAAATGGAGCAAAGAAAGTGGTGTTGGCACAACTGGCTAGCCACTTGCAAAAATATTGAACTTAGACCCCCAGCTAACATCATGTACGAAGGTAAAATCCAAATGGATTAAAGACCTCGATATCAGACCCAAAACCATAAGATATATAGAACAACATATAGGCAAATCATTCTAGGACATTGAAACTACAGGCATATTCAAGGAGGAAACTGCACTCTCCAAGCAAGTGAAAGCAGAGATTAACAGATGGGAATATATTAACCTGAGAAGCTTCTTCACCTCAAAGGAAATAGTGCCCAGGATACAAGAGCCAACCACTGAGTGGGAGAAACTATTCACCCAATACCCATCAGATAAGAGGCTAATCTCCAAAATATACAAGGCACTGACAGAACTTTACAAGAAAAAAACATCTAATCCCATCAAAAAATAGGGAGAAGAAATGAACAGACACTTTGACAAAGAAGAAATACAAATAGCCAAAAGACACATGAAAAAGTGCCCCATCATCAGGGAGATGCAAATCAAAACAACGGTAAGATACCACCTCACACCCCAGAGAATGGCACACATCACAAAGAATGAGAATAAACAGTGTTGGCGGGGATGTGGAAAGAAAGGAACTCTTATCCACTGCTGGTGGGAATGCCGTCTAGTTCAACCTTTATGAAAAGCGATATGGAGATTCCTCCAAAAACTTGAAATCGAGCTCCCGTATGATCCAGCTATACCACTCCTAGGAATATACCCTAGGAATACAAAAATACAGTACAAAAACCCTTCCTTACACCTATATTTATTGCAGCACTATTTACCATAGCAAGACTCTGGAAACAACCAAGATGCCCTTCAACAGATGAATGGCTAAAGAAACTGTGGTACATATACACAATGGAATATTATGCAGCTGTCAGGAGAGATGAAGTCATGAAATTTTCCTATACATGGATATACATGGAATTTATTATGCTGAGTGAAATAAGTCAGAGAGAGAGAGAAAGACACAGAATGGTCTCACTCATATATGGGTTTTAAGAAAAATGAAAGACATTCTTGCAATAATAATTTTCAGACACAAAAGAGAAAAGAGCTGGAAGTTCCACCTCACCACAGGAAGCTCACCACAAAGAGTGATGAGTTTAGTTAGAGAAATAACTACATTTTAAACTTTCCTTATAATGAGAATGTATGAGGGAAATGGAGAGCCTGTTTAGAGTACAGGCGGGGGTGGGTGGAGAGGAGGGAGACTTGGGACATTGGTGATGGGAATGTTGCACTGGTGATGGGTGGTGTTCTTTACATGAGTGAAACCCAAACACAATCATGTATGTAATCAATGTGTTTAAATAAAATAAAAAAAGAGTCAAGAATTTATCCATTTCTTCCAGGTTCTCATTTTTAGTGGTGTAGAGTTTCTCAAAGTAGTTTCTGATTACCCTTTGAATATCTGTCATATCAGTAGTGATCTCTCCTTTTTCATTCCTAATACGAGTTATCAATATTCTCTCTTTCTCTTTCTGTGTTAGTTTTGCCAGTGGTCTATCAATCTTGTTTATTTTTCCAAAGAACCAACTTCTGCTTTCGTTGATCTTGCAGATTGTTTTTTGGGTTTCCACTTCGTTGATTTCTGCTCTCAGCTTTGTTATTTCCTTCTATCTCCCTATTTTTGAGTCCTTCTGTTGAGCATTTTCTAGTTCTATTAACTGTGTCACTAAGCTACTCAGGTAGCTTCCTTCCTGATGTGTGCTTCTTCCTTCCTTCCTGATGTATGCATGCAAAGCTATAAATTTTCCTCTCAGTACTGCTTTTGCTGTGTCCATAAGTTCTGAGAGTTTGTGTCTTTATTGTCATTTATTTCCAGGAACCTTTTGATTTCCTCCTTGATTTCATCTCGGACCCACTGGTTATTCAGTATGAGGCTGTTTAACTTCCATGTGTTAAATTTTTCTTCTTTGTCCTATTGGAATTCACAAGTAATTTCAGAGCCTTGTGGTCAGCGAAGGTAGCCTGCCAAATTTCTATCCTCTTGATATTATGGAGGTATGTTTTATGTGCCAGCATGTAGTCTATCCTGGAGAATGTCCCATGTACATTGGAAAGAATGTGTATCCAGGTTTCTGGGGATGGAATATCCTATATATATCCACTGGGCCTCTTTCTTCCATTTCTCTTCTCAGGTTAGAATATTCTTGTTGGATTTCAGTCTGGTTGACCTATCCAGTGTTGACAAAGCCGTGTTAAGGTCCCACACAATTATCCATATTTGTCCCTTACAAACTTCCTGAGTATAAAGTTTGCATTATCTGATATTAGTATGGACACTCCAGCTTTTTTATGGGTGTTGTTTGCTTGGATAATTTTTCTACAGCCTTTTATTTTGAGTCTATTTATGTTCTGACTATTCAGATGTGTTTCTTGTAGGCAGCAGAAGATTGGATTGAGTTTTTTGATCCATTTAGCCACTCTGTGTCTCTTAACTGGTGCATTTAGTCCATTGACTTTGAGAAAAAGAATTGTCCTGGGATTTAATGCCATCTTTATATCAAAATTTGGTGTGTCTTTTGGTTAGTCTTGTCTTAAATTAGGTCTTTCAGTTTTTCTCTTAAGACTGGTTTTGAGTCTGTAAAGTTTCTGACCTGTTGTCTGTAAAACCATGTATTCTTCCGTCAAACTGGAAAGTGAGTTTTGCTGGGCACACAATTCTAGGTGTAGCATTCATTTCAATCAGTTTTCTCACAATATCCCACCTCTGCTGTCTGGCCTTGAGTGTTTCTGGTGACAGGTCTGCTGTAAATCTCAAGGATGCTCCCTTGAATGTAATTTCCTTGTTTGATCTTGCTGTTTTCAGAATTCTGTCTCTATATGTGGGGTTCGTCATTGTGACTAGGATGTGTCTTGGGGTATTTTTTCTGGGGTTTCTTTTGGTTAGTACTCTTCTAGCATGCAGGATTTGATCACATATATTCTATAGCTCTGGAAGTTTTTCTTTAATGATGTTCTTGACCATTGATTCTTCCTGGAAATTTTCTTCCTGGGTCTCTGGGACTCCAATGATTCTTAAGTTGTTTCCATTGATCTTATCATAGACTTCTATTTTCACCTGTTCCCATTCTTTGACTAATTTTTCCATTGTCTGTTCATTTACTTTAAATTTTTTTTCAAATCTCTCTTTCTTTATGGAATTATTATTTATCTCATCTTCCACAGCACCAATTCTATTCTCAGCTTCTGATACTCTGTTCCAGAGCTTATACATTTTTTCATTCACTTCGTTTACTGACTTTTTCAGGCCTGTTAGTTGACATGTTATTTCAGTTTGGAGTTTTGTGATTTCTGTCTTCATATTTTCTTGGTTCTTATTAGTGTTTTGTTCAACTCGATCCATGGTTTCTTTGTGTTCTTTGAGAATCTTCCATATTGCTTGTCTAAAGTTCTTATCTGAGAGGTTGATTAGTTTGTTGGTCATTATCTGGTCATCAGAATTGTCATCTTTATTCTCTATGTCTGTTGTTGGCCTGCATTGTTTTCCCATTGTCACACTTGTATTGTGGGTTTTCCTACGTGTTGTGGTGGTATTCATTGGCTAAATGATGTAGACAGCCACACTCCTCTGGCTCAGCCTTTCTGGATGTGTGTCTTGCCTCCAAGGGAGGGGAGTCCTCTGTGAATGAAGCCTCACACAGGATCAAATCTTAGGCCTGAAAAGACAGTTTGGAGAGAAATGCTGTGCTTCAGTGATCCAGCACAGTTCTTAGTGTGATTTTTTCTTCTTGTTGCGATGGTGTTCTTTCCTTAGAAAGAGCGCACAGCCGGGTAGTGAAGCAGAGTGGTCTTGCTCTGCTGTAGCCTCTTTTCGGCCCACTCCCAAGAGGTTCACGTGACAGGAGAGTAGACAGACACACACAGGCAGCACTCACAATTTTTCACAGTCGGGCCCCCTGGGCAGGCGTAGTTTCCCTCTATTATTTCTTGAAGCCGATTTTTGTAGGTTCTTTTGTATAGGTCCTTCACATCTTTAGTTAAGTTGAATCCAATATAGTTGAGTTTTTGTGGTACTATTTAAATGAGATAATTTGTTTTAATGTCTATTTCTTTTATGTCATTATTAGTGTATAATAAGGCCACTAATTTTTGCATGTTAATTTTGTAGCCTGTCACTTGGCTATGTAAACCTACTGTTTCTAGAAGCTTTTTGGTGGAGTCTTTAGGGTCTTGTAATTATAGTATCATGTCATTGCAAACAGTGAGAACTTGATTTCTTCCATTTCTATCTGGTTGCCCTTAATATCTAGCATCATGTTGAGTAGGAGTGGTGAGAGAGGGCAGCCTTGTCTTGTACCAGATTTGAGAGGAAATGCTTTTAGTTTATCTCCATTGAGAATATTATTTGCCATTTGTTTGTGGTGGATTGCCTTGACTATATTGAGAAAAGTTCCTTGCATTCCCATTTTGATAACAGCTTTTATCAAGAATAGGGGTTAGAACTTATAGAATGTTTTCTCTGCATCTATTGATCTGATCATATGGTTTTTTTTCTTTTTGTTGATATGGTGTATTATGTTGATTGATTTACATATGTTAGACCATCCTTGCATTCCTAAAAAGAAACCTACTTGGTCATGGTGTATGACCTTCTTGATGAGGCATTGCATACTATTTGCTAGAATTTTGTTGAGGATCTTTGCCTCTGTCTTCATGAGGGATATTGGTCTGTAGTTTTCTTTTTTCTTGCACCTTTGTCTGGTTTTGGTAATAGGGTGATGTTAGCTTCATGAAAACTATTTGGGAGTGTTTCTGATACTTCAATTTTTATAAAAGAGCCTGAAAATAATTGGTAATATAGTGTCTCTTGAATAGTTTGAAATAATTCAATAGTGAATCTATCTGGGCCTGGGCTTTTGTTTTTGGGAAGACTGTTGGTTACTATTTTAATTTCTCAGTAGCAATGGGTCTGTTTAGATATGCTAAATCATTCTGGTTTAACTGTGGAAGATTATATAAGTAAGAATTTATTCATTTCTTCAGATATTCATGTTTTTGTGGCATAGAGTTTCTCAAGGTAATCTATAATTACTCTTTGAATCTCTGCATTATCTGCAATGATCTTCCCCTTTTCATTTCTAATTTATTTTACTAAATTTCTCTCTTCATTTCTTTGTGAGTTTGGCTAGTGGTTTAGCAATTGTATTAATTTTTGTTTTATTTGAGGGTTTTGTTGTTGTTTTTTATTTACACTTTATTGATTTCTACTCTAAGGATTAATATTTCCTTCTGCCTACCTATTTTTGATCCAGTTGTTGATCTTTTTCTTTTTTTTTTTTTTTTTTTTGGTTTTTGGGCCACACCCATTTGACGCTCAGGGATTACTCGTGGCTATGTGCTCAGAAATCGCCCCTGGCTTGGGGGGACCATATGGGACGCCGGGGGATCGAACCGCGGTCCTTCCTTGGCTAGCGCTTGCAAGGCAGACACCTTACCTCCAGCGCCAC
The DNA here is from genome assembly GCF_024139225.1 of Suncus etruscus. Lineage (NCBI taxonomy): Eukaryota > Metazoa > Chordata > Mammalia > Eulipotyphla > Soricidae > Suncus > Suncus etruscus. The sequence continues at coordinate 63,049,655 of NC_064854.1, read as the reverse complement.
CTACCCGGCCCCTGTTGATCTTTTTCTAACTTTAAAAGTAGTGTCATTAAGCTTTTTATGTAGGACCTTCTTCCTACATAATGATATGTGCTTGCAGAGCTATATATTTTACTCTTAATACTACTTTTGCTGTATCCCTTAAATTCTGGTAATTAGTGTCTTTATTGTCATTTGTTTCTGGGAATGTTTTGATTTCCTCTTTGATTTCACCTTTGACACACTAACTATTCAGTCGTGAGCTATTTAATTTCTAGGCGTTAGTTTTTCGTCAGTGTCTTTTTGTAGTTCACTTCTAATTTCAGTGCCTTGAGATCTGAGTAGGTTGTCTCTACAATTTATATCTTCTTTACTTTATGAAAATATGTTTTATTGGCCAGCATGCATTCTATCCTGAATATTGACCATGTGCATTGGAGAAGAATGTGTATCCAGTTTTCTTGGATGGAGTGTCCTATATATATCTACTAGTCCACTTTCTTCCATTTCTCTTTTCAGAGCTAGTATATTCTTGTTGGGTTTTAGCCTGGTTGACCTATCAAGGGGTGACATGGCAGTGTTGAGATCTTTCACTATATTGTGTTGCTATTGATGTATTATTTCAGATTTGTCAACAATTATATTAAATATTTTGCTGTCCCTTATTGGGTGCATATATATCCAGGAGTTTGATTTATTCCTGTTGTACATATCCTTTGATTAGTACTAAGTGTCCATCAAGTAACTTTTATGAGTCTAAGGTTTGTGTCATCTAATATTAATATGATCACTCCAGATTTTTTAAGGCAGTTGTTTGCTTGGATGATTTTCCTCCAACCTTTGATTTGAGTCTATGTTTGTTCTGACTATTCAGGTGTGTTTCTTGTGCGCAGCTGAATGTTGGGTTCAGCTTTTTGATAATTTTTGCCACTATATATCTTATAACTGATACATTTAGTCTATTGATGATTAGAGAGATAATTCTCATGGGATTTTGTGTCATCTTTGTGTAAAAGTTTGGTGTGTCTGTTGGTTTGTCTTGTCTTAAAGTAAACCTTTCCGTTTTCTTTTAAGGCTGGTTTTGTTTCTGTAAAGTTTCTGAGCTGTTGTTTATCCTTGAAGCCATGTATACTTCCCTAAACATGAAAGTGAGTCTGGATGGGTGTAGTATTCTAGGTGAAACATTCATTTCATTCAGCTATGTCCTATATCCCATTACTTCCTTCTGTCCTTGAGGGTTTCTTGTGACAGGTCTGCTGTAAATCTTAAGGATGCTCCTTTCAATGTAATTCCCTTTTGATCTTGCTGCTTTTAGTATTCTATCCCTATAGATGGGATTCATTATTGTGACTAGAATGTGTCTTAGGGTGTTTTTCTTTGGGTTGCTTCTGGCTAGTACTCATCAGGCATGCAGAATTTGTTTTCATGCAGAATTTAGTTCTGGAAATTTCTTTGCAAAGATGTCCTTGACTGTTGATTCTTCCTGTGGATTTTTTTCCTATCTCTGGGACTCCAACGATTCTCAATTGTTTCTATTGAGTTTATTAAAAATATCTATTTTCATCTCTTCACATTTCTTGGGTATTTTTTTCCATTGTCTGATCATTTGCTTTAAGGTTCTTTTTCAATCTCTTCTGTTGTTTGAAGTTGTTATGCATCTCATCTTCCAGCTCACTGATTCTGTCCTCAGCTGCTGTTAGTCTGTTGGAGAGTCTTTGCACTGATGTTTTAATTTCATCTACTGAGTTTTTCAGACCTGTTATTTCAGTTTGGAGATTTCTGATTTCTATCTTCATATCCTCTTGATTCTTATTTGTGTCCCATTCAACTCGATCTATGCTTTCTTTGAGTGCTATGAACATCCTCCACATTTCTTCTCTAAACTCCTTCTGAGAGGCAACGAGGCTCTTTTTGGTTCATCAGAACTGTCCTCTTCATTCTCTATGCATGGAGTTGGCCTCTGTTGTTTCCTCATTGTATCACTTGTAGTGTGTTTTTTTTTTTCTATGTGCAATTGTGAAGTTCATTGTCTAGAAGATGCAGACCGCTGCGAAGCAAAGTGTCTACACTTCCAGGAACAATATCTGAGCACACAGCCAGGAGTAACCCCTGAGCATCACTGGGAGTGGCCCAATTTAAAAAAAAAGTCATTTACATCTTAAATTGGATACTATACTTTCAAAAATAGTGTACCAGTCATTGTCTTCCACAAATGCTATGAAGCTAATTAAAAATCAAAGATTCCTCGTCCAATAGTGATCAAAGAGGAAAATAAAGACGAGGTTAAAAAACAGTAGTAGTTGTTTATTTCTATCCATTTAAACTTCATTTTAAAAAGTCTACACTATATGTTCATATTTGTTGAAAGCTTATGATGTGCTTATGCTGTTCCCAGTATTTTGTATGTAATATAACAACCTTATAGATATTGCAATTAAACTATTTAAAGGCACTTAGCTATTATGCCAAATGGTGTGATTCCTGAGTCAGCCTCTTAAGTACTGTATTAAATTTATTTTCTCATATAACACAAGAACATAAATCTGTGTTAGCTCTGAAATTTTCTTAGTGAAGAGCTCTCTGTCATATTCAAAATAGCCAATGAAATATGCACAATTTTAGCATATCTTGGGATTTTTCTAATATCTTTTTGTTTGTTTTGGTTCTGTTTTGAACAACACCCTGAAGTGCTCAGGGCCTACTCCTGGCTCTGAGTAAATAAATCACTCCTCGTGGGCTCTGGATGCTGGGGATCAAACCCAGGGTGGAAAATGCTCTGTACTATCACTCTGGCCCTCAAAATACCTTTGATAATTAGGATGGGCACTTCCTGTGAACTCTCACTATTTTCTGGACTATGTCTCAAGATAAAACCAAAAATTTTCTGAGGAGTCAGATTTAAAATATCTAAAGAAAGGAAGAATTAGCTTTAGGCAAATATATTTTCTCTTTATGAATTTAAAAGTTTGTTGCATATTTAAAATTAAGAGAATAAAATTAACTTTATTTGGTTGAGTTACTGCGATTTGCAAACATTTGCTTCTTTATAGAAATTGAATGAAGACTTCCAGAGGAGGGTATGTTGTAATATAGAAATAGAAAGTATTGGCTATTCATGGGGCCGGAGAGATAGCATGGAGGTAAGGCGTTTGCCTCTCATGCAGGAGGTCATCGGTTCGAATCCCGGCGTCCCATATATGGTCCTCCCGTGCCTGCCAGGAGCAATTTCTGAGCCTGGAGCCAGGAATAACCCCTGAGCACTGCCGGGTGTGACCCAAAAACCACAAAAAAAAAAAAAAAGAAAGTATTGGCTATTCCTTCTTAGTTTTATTTCACATATGTAGGCTGCCATCTTTTTCTCTGTGTATTTAAATTTTTAAGACACAATAAGTTATAGAGGATTCCCCTTCATTAATGATAATGCAAACAACAGTGAAACAGGGAAAAATAGAAAGAGAGAGAGAGAAAGAGAGAGAGAGAGAGAAACAAAATGTCTGACCCAGAGACAGGCAGGAGTGAGGTGGGCTTAGTAAGGGAACCAGGGACATTGGTGCACTAGTGAAAGGTGGTAAATATTCTATGACTGAAACTCAAGTATAAACAATTTTCTAGTAACAGTCTTTAAATAAATAAATTATATGTGTAAATTAATTTAACTCATTGAAAAATATAATAGAGGATTCTGGAAGACTGAAAGCCAGAAAATTCACTTAGGGACCTAATAGCTTTGGTAAGCATCTCTTTTACCTAAAAGAAAACTGGAATTGTGCCAAAGAGGAAAGACGTGTGGTGCATATTAAAAAGAGGCAAGATTTTCTAACGCATCATCAAAGAAGCTTTCCAGTCCTGTTGCTTTGGCTCAGCTCTATGCAATGCTAATTAGTTAAGTGTGAAACTTCTCATATTGTGAATTCTCATGAAAAAATTTTTGCTTCCCTTTTCTAAAAATTTTAGCCCTTGAGTTAAGCAGATGGATGGGTGTCACTTAATATTGATATCATTGTATCAATGAAGAATCTTTTTCTACAAAAATAGAATGCCACTTTACTTAAAGTTGTATTTTCTCTTTACTTACTTGTAGATTTATATCCAGGCTGGAGTAAAAGAACCAGATCCCACAACTAACCAAACCAACACATTACCTGATTTGATAAATTATTTTATTTTGTATCACAGCTACATATATTTACCAGTCATTTCTCTCAATGGCAGCATTGGGAAGTTAAGACAGAAATATATGGGTTACTATGTCCAAATATTCTATAACCCTTTTCAGAATGACTTTGCTAATAATACCTGCCTGAGATTGTAAATGTGATTGACTCAGAGGTCTTCTGCAATACTTGTGTTCCTAAACTGGAGAGTATCACATATGTCTGCAGTAACGTCTCAAGCTTTATTCCCTTCAAAATCCAAGAATGTCCTCAGGATCTCACATACTTTAAGGGAATTTGTGTTTTTTCCACACCAGACCTCTAATAACTATATCATCTGAATATCCTTCTCTAATCTGTACGCTCCAAAACATTAATTTCTAAGAACACCTCACAACGAACTAAGGGACAAGTTTTTAGAGAATCAAATAACTCAAAAATGCTCCAAGTAAACTCTGTATATTTCAAAAAATTATATAATTATATGAGTATCTTAGATACTTTGAGCTATTGTGATAAAATTAGCAATTAAATCATTTGAGCTATTGTGATAAAATTCTCAGTTAATCTAATTTGAGTTATTTCACTATCTTGTGACAAGATTTTATAAAGTAGTTAAATTAACAGAAATATAATGTATAACCAGAAAATAATGTATAATGTATCAAACACACGATTATATATATTAAACTTGTGGATCAAATTTAGATGCTAAGAATTTATAGAAAGGGCCTGATTGAGAGCCTGGGTAAAGGCCTTTGCATTTTACATGGACATCAGGGTTTGGTCCCCAGAACCATTAAAAGTGATCCCTGAGTACAGAATCAGAGTAGACCTTAATAACCAAGTATGGTACCAACTCTGCTCACTTCCCAAGCCCTGCTCAAAATTAAAAAAAATGTAAAAAAACAATTCAAGAAAACCCTTTATATCATCTATTACTCCCAGCTAATACTCAGTTTCCTGTTTTTAAAATAAATTATCTTCCTGCTGGTTATATCCTGTTTCTGATTCTTTTATTCCAGACACAGGTTGTAGACACTAAACTTCTCTTGTTTTTCCTTTATTAAATATTTATTATTCTTCTGCACTTAACAGAAGACTTTTAGTTTCTTTTATTCTATGCTCATTTGAATTTTACTAGTATTTTTTTTTTTTTTTTGGTTTTTTTGGGCCACACCCGTTTGACGCTCAGGGGTTACTCCTGGCTAAGCGCTCAGAAATTGCCCCTGGCTTGGGGGGACCATATGGGACGCTGGGGAATCGAACCGCGGTCCTTCCTTGGCTAGCGCTTGCAAGGCAGACACCTTACCTCCAGCGCCACCTACCCGGCCCCTTTACTAGTATTTTCTTAGAAATAAACTAACCTAGCATATGATGTTTCCTTCTTATTTAACAGTTCTCACTCTTCATAAAAAAAAATTCACGAGATGACCCTAAAAACTTTGGGGAAAAGAAACAAAATATCATTATTTGATACCATCACTCTTATCTATCCTTATCTCTTTGTTAACCTTTTTTATTCTCTGTGAATTGGAAAGAGTTTAATTCCTAGATAATCTTTTGGTAATGTTTAAGTTCTGCATTAAGAGATGGGCATTAGATGAATTTCAGTGATTAAATCAAGCACCTTTTAATACAATGGGGTAGAATAGAAATGAAGAGAATTTTTAAAGTACTTATGTATATAAGAACAATGAAAAGTAAAATAATTTTTTCTGAGACTTAATATAAACCATATTTGCAAGCTATTTTTGCTACCTTTTTTCTCCCACCCATTATCAAATGTCTTCCTTAGCACATAACTATATATTTTGATTAATACTAGATGACTTGTATTTTCTTTTAATAATTCTTTTTTTTTTGTGGTTTTTGGGTCACACCCGGCAGTGCTCAGGGTTTATTCCTGGCTCCATGCTCAGAAATTGCTCCTGGCAGGCACGGGGGACCATATGGGATGCCGGGATTCGAACCGATGACCTTCTGCATGAAAGGCAAACGCCTTACCTCCATGCTATCTCTCCGGCCCCATATTTTCTTTTAATAATTCTTTATACGAAACATAAGTATAAGAATTAAAGTGGATACCCTGGATGAGGCCAATCCCAGTTCTATTCCTAGTACCATACTGCCCCTTGATTATTATTAGGTAGAACAATGGAGCTTCCCTCATCTGGATGAACTCTAGAACAATTCAGAAGTGTGCCAGGTAATCACAAGTTGCATGAAGTACACAATCTTGACTCGGTCCTTGAATTGCTCTCCCAAGAATCAGAGTAGGAACCCCTAGATCTGAATATCAATGAAAATCTCAAAATAGAAATTAGATAATGTTTGAAAGTATTGAATAGCATACTATTATTATACCATTATACTATATTAGTATTTAAGATTGTTTTGCTTATTATTTTCTTAATTGTTCCTTTAGGTCATTTTAGCCATTTAATTGTTCTGTTTTGTATACAGGAGACAATTTTTACCTTGTGAAATAACATGTGATTGCAGTAATATAAAGTTAATTACTATTTAATGTTTTTATCTAATCTGTGACTTGATCATTTAAAGTTTTCCTTAGTGTGATATTAAAAACAAAAAATTCCAAAATTTAATGCTTCCTTAAGTTGTTATTCTCACTGTTACTGTTTAACGAAACTTGGTAAGTTATTCTTTTATGATGAACTAACATATTTCAAAAAAGATTCAAACAAATAATATTTAATAATAAAGAAAAAGCATCATTGCAACTGAAGTGAAAATGTGCACTCACTCTCAGACAACTTAGGCAATGCCAGTTACAGTCTCAATCTAGAACTTTATTACATTTTGATGTAATAAATTTCATATTCATAGGTGATATATTTACAAGGTAATTCCATATTCTTAAGGTAGTTTATAACTAAAACTCTGGTTTTTAATAATATATTTGATTATGTACTCCTCCAACTTCAATGATCAACCTTATATATATTTTTAATTTAATTTTTATTTTGATCATAGTGGTTTACATATTGTTGACAATAATATTTTAGGTACATATTTACATAAAATCAGGGGGGATTTCCATCACCAATTTGTCCTTCCCACACCTCCGTTTTTGTCCTGCCTCCCATATGCTTTTCCCTCACCACTAGGGCTGCTAGAATATGTTGTTTCCTCTGTATCTAGCCTAATACTTGGTAGTCTTGCACCTGTTTGGTCCTGGTGCCTCCCTTATTTTCCCTTCTAACTGGGGGGCAGGACTAGCTAGTTCAATTTATGTGGTTTTTTTGAAGAAGGGAATAGTAGTAAACTGGGGTAAAGGTCTAGTACGCAGAAAATAAGTGGAATTCTTCTAAAGGGTCTCCTCCTCAGAGAGACAAAGAAGAAAAAGGTGAAACACTCCACCAGTACAAAAAGAAGTGTCAAGTATCCAGTGAGGACTCCAACAATAACACTAAGCACACACACACACACAAAAGCCACGGTCTTGAGATAAGAAACATGGCAGCGAATATAATGAAAGAAAAGAAAAGAAAAGAAAAGAAAGAAAAGAAAAGAAAAGAAAAGAAAAAAAGTGTAAATGGGGGCAACTGCTTCAATAACCACACCAAAACAAAGAAATCAACCAAAAATAGATAGGTAAATATAATAATAATAATGATAATAAATGAAGATAAAAATAATATATATAAAAAGATAAATAATATTTTGTATTTTGTTTCTTTCCTTCCTGCCTTGGCACAGTAAATATTGGGGTCATTCCAAAAGGAATTCACTTGGCCTAAGAGATATGGGGTTTCTCCGCCCTTGGAGTATATTGTCACGGGATCAACTATAGCCTCTGTTCAGGATCCTTTACTCTCCCAGTGGTGTTTTTGTGTTGTTTGGAAGACTTCTGTTCCATCCTAGGTGATACAATCAGACCTCTGTATCTATCGATCTCAGTATCTGCATAGTTCCAGGGATGGGACTTATGATGAAGTCAGTCTTTGTGGTTCTAGAAGTTTCATTCCCTCAGTGTCATTTTAATCCATCTTCTGTGGTTGGTGGTCTTGGTCTTGGCACCTAGGATAATGCCTTTCCTTGTGTTTCCAGAAGCCCCATTCCGTTAAAGTTGTCTCTGCCAAACCTTTGGAACTGGGGATCATGGTTGTTGTGCAGGTCGTAGTTCAAACCCTAGACTAGGGATTTTTTATTGGTCCCAAGATATATACAGTCTGGTCATGGTTCTAGTAGGCAGTCATCTGTAAATCGCAATCTTGGTTTTTGGATAACCTGTTCTTAGGTCATGTTGTTCCCATTTTCCTCATTGTTAGGATATCGTATTAGAACTGGCACTCATTGGTGTTCCAGTAGCATTAAGGTTGTCCCGGATGGGGTTTGTTTCCTGCAGTTGTTGTGAAGAACTGTGCCATTTCTGTGACTGGGAATTAGGATTCAAGTCTGGACGGATGGGATATAATCTCCTGATGTCTAAGTTGATTCCACATGACATATTTTCAAGGTAGGAGTTATCCCTGTATTGTAAACAACTATGAGTTCCTATCTCTAATAGATAAGAGCTCTTTTTTATGTGTAAAATTTCCCCTTTTTTTTAGTGTGCCTTTGCAGAGAGAAATGGTGCTACGTTATATTGTTGGTGCATTTGGGGGAGGACAGAAAGGAAAACAGAAACAGGTCACATACCCAAAAAAGATTAAAAAAATAGGATTAAAGATGTATGTGTTCACATATGTATATGTAGAACAGACAATTGAAAAATAAATTAACGGGGCACGAAGAGATAGCACAGCGGTGTTTGCCTTGCAAGCAGCCAATTCAGGAGCAAAGGTGGTTGGTTCGAATCCCGGTGTTCCATATGGTCCCCCGTGCCTGCCAGGAGCTATTTCTGAGCAGACAGCCAGGAGTAACCCCTGAGCACAGCCGGGTGTGGCCCAAAAACCAAAAAAAAAAAAAAAGAAAAAAGAAAAAAATAAATTAACGAAGGACCAAAGTGATACAGAAGACTACCTTACATTTGGGGAAAGGCAGGTAAAGAGGAGGTGTAATACAGGTCTTATGTTTATGTTGGGAGTACATGTTTTCCCATTGTCTTTTGGGTATTTCTTGTAGTGTGTGGGTTCCCAGGCACCTTTCTATCACACCCCCCTACTTTCTTCAGATTGGCAAAAGATTTGCCGCAGGGAGGTCTTGGAAGATTTCTTGTATTGGGACTACTTTTGGAACTAAGTCCGATTTCAAGTAACAGTCCACATTAGGGGGAGATGGCAGGGAGGGCCACGCAGCATGGGTCTGCAGGGGAGTTAGCTGCCTTTTCTTGCAGGAGACGAAGTGTGGGCTTGACTGGGTGTCTCTTTGTTTGGGTACTGGGTACTGGTTCATTGAGGGTAGGAGGTCAATCTTGCTGCCTAATAGATTAAGGACTGAGGGTGAAGAGTTTAATACAGTGGGAAGTCTGGATGGGAATGAGGGGTGAGGGGGTAGTTGGATTTCCAGAGGGGGGAAAGGGGAAGGTATATGGTAGGGATAGGAAGGGATAAAAGAGAAAATACATTAGAAAGAAAGGGAAAAGAGAAAAGAAAAAAAAGTAGAGAGAAGAGTAGAAAAGAAATGATAAAAAAGAAAATAGTGAGAAGAGAGGAGAGAATAGTAAAGGAATGTTAGTTTGCTTGAATGTGTTCGATGAGTAGAGTCTGTATTTTAGGTCTGTATGTCATAGTTACTGCTTCCGTGGTCTGACTGGCCATGTGCTTTGGTTCCTAAAAGAAGGTATAACCTTGAAATAAAGAGTATGTTAGAGACTTTTCTCGGGACCATCTCATAGTGCCAGCTAGGTATGGTATCTCATGTGGTATCCCGAGCTGCCATCTTGGTTTGTCCACCCTTTGTATCCAAGAGTGCCTGTGGACAGAAAAGCTGAGAGGTTATTTTAAATATAGTAAGATAAGGCATTAAAACATGATGTTATGGAATGTTTCCATTAGAGTCAGTGATTTTCCGTGGTATTCTTTACCTGTGATCCTGTATACGATTTCTAAGGGATTAATGTGGGCTTTTGTCGTAGAAGGCTGATTATATACCTGTTCTCTCTATGCTACTGTTTCTGGTGTTGCTATTTTCTTTGTGGTATAATGCGGTCAAGAGTTTGCGTTGTTCCTTTTTCATGTATGTTGGGCACTGCTCTCGAGTATATGTTGACTATTACAGTGTTTAGAGTTTCTACCCTGTTAAGCCCTATTATTTGATTGTTGAGTGTTAGTTGTGTATAAGATATATGTTCTAGGTGCTTCAGAATAGTGCTATCATTTTGTGTTTATCTTTTGTCTTCTGGCTTACTTCGTTTAATATAACCTGTTCTGGGTCCATCCACGTTGCTGCAAAGTCTGTGATTGTATCATTTCTGACTGCCATGTAATATTCCATTGTGTATAGATACCACATCTTAATGATCCATTCATCTGTTGTTGGACATCGAGGTTGGTTCCAAGACTTGGCTATTATACTGAGTGCTGCAATAAATAGTGATGTGCACACGTATTTTGGAATGAATGTCCTTCCAACTTGGAGGTAGATACCTAGGAGAGCAATTGCTGGGTCAAATGGCAGCTCAATTTTGAGTTCTTTGAGTACTCTCCAGACTTTTCTTCATAGGTGTTGGACTAGGGGGCATTCCCACCAGCAGTGGATGAGAGTTCCTTTCATACCGCATCCCCACTAACAGAGATTGTTCCCATTATTTTTGATGTGAGCCATCCTTACTGGTGTAAGGTGGTATCTCATTGTTGTCTTGATTTGGATCTCTCTGATGATGAGTGAAGGTGAGCATGTTTTCATGTGTTTGTTGGCCATCTTACTGTCTTCCTCAGAGAAGTGTCTATTCATTTTATCTCCCCATTTTTATGGCTTTATTTGGTTTGGGGGGGGGGCTCAGCTTTCTGAGTGCTTTGTATGTTCTAGATATCAGCTCTTTATCTGATATGTCGAGTGAAAAGATTTTTTTCCCATTCTGTTAACTGTCTTCTTGCTTTAAGTAAGGTTTCTTTCGCCATGCAGAAGCTTTTTAGTTTGATGTAGTCCCATTTGTTTATGTTTGATGCTAAAGTTCTTGTCATTGGTGCTCCATTCTCAAAGACCTTTTTGATATATATGTCTTCTAGTGTTCTGCCTATTTTGTTCTCAATAAACTTTATAGATTCGGGTGTGATTTCAAGGTCTTTGATCCATTTTGAGTTGACTTTTGTATAAGGAGTGAGGTATGGGTCAATTTTCACTTTCGTACATGTGGTTTTCCAGTTGTACCAACACCATTTGTTGAACAGGCTATCTTTGTTCCATTTCAAGTTCCTACCTCTTTTATCAAATATTAGTTGGCTGTATATCTGGGGGTTTATGTCTGGGAATTCTATTCTGACCCACTGGTCTGAGATCCTTTCTCTGTTCTAGTACCATGCTGTTTTGATTACTATGGCTTTATAGTATAGTTTCAGATTAGGTAAGGAGATGCCACCAAGCTTCTTGTTTTTCAATATGTGTTTGGCTATCCTGGATTTTTTGTTATTCCAGTTAATTTTATGATTGATTGTTCTATTTCTTTAAAGAATGGAGTTTGAATTTGGATAGGGATTGCATTAAATCTATATAGTAGTTTGGGTAGGATAGCCATTTTGACTATGTTAATTCTACCTATCCATGAGCATGGGATATTCTTCCATTTCTTTAGATCCTCTTCAATTTCTTTCTGAAGTGTTTTGAAGTTTCCCTGGTATAGGTTTTCACTTCCCTTGTAAGGTTGATTCCTAGGTACCTGATATTTTTTGATACTATTTTAAATGAAATTGTATTTTTAATCTCTCTCTCCTCAGCTTCGTTGTTTGTATATAGAAACGCTACTATCTTTTTTATATTGACTTTGTTTCCAGCCACTTTGCTGTATTGCTTAATTATTTCTAGGAGTTTTACTGTGGACTCTTTAGGGTTTTCAATATATATCATCATATCATCTGCAAATAGAGATAGTTTGTGTTCCTCTTTCCCAATTTGGATTCCTTTGATTCCCTTCTCTTGTCGGATTGCTATTGCTAGGACTTCTAAGGTTATATTGAATAAGAGTGGAGAGAGTGGTCAGCCTTGCCTAGTTCCTGATCATAGTGGGAATGCTTCTAGTTTCTCTTTGTTAAGTATAATGTTGGCTCTCGGTTTTTCATAGATAGCTGTAACTATTTTGATGAAGGTTCCTTCTAACCCTATTTTGCTGAGTGTCTTTAACTTGAAAGGGTATTGGATATTGTCAAACGCCTTCTCTGCATCGATTGATATGATCATGTGGTTTTTGTCTTTCTTGTTGTTGATGTGATGTATAATGTTGATTGATTTGTGTATGTTGAACCAACCTTGCATTCCTGGTATAAATCCCACTTGGTCATGATGTATGATCTTTTTGATGAAGTGCTGGATTCGGTTTGCTAAGATTTTGTTGAGTATCTTTACATCTATGCTCATTAGTGAGATTGGTCTGTAGTTCTCTTTTTTGGTGGTGTCTTTGCCATCTTTGGGAATGAGTGTGATATTGGCCTCATAAAAGGAATTGGGGAGAATTCCTGTTTTCTCTATGGTTTGGAAGAGCCTATGGAAAAGTGGTAGTAGGTCTTCTCGAAATGTTTGGTAGAATTCACCTGTAAATCCATCTGGGCCTGGACTTTTGCTCTTAGGGAGTTTCTTAATTACACCTTCAATTTCCTCTGAGGTGATTGGTCTATTTAGGCTTTCTAATTCTTCCTTTTCTATTCTTAACAGATGGTATTTTTCTAGGAATCTGTCGATTTCTGCTGGGTTCTCTAGCCTAATTGAGTATAGTTGTTCATAATATGATCTCATGATATGTTGTGTTTCTTGGGGTTCTGTTGTAATCTCTCCCCTTTCATTTGTGATCCTACTGATTTGGGTATTTTTCCTCTTTTTTTTTTGGTGAGTTTTGCCAGTGGTTTGTCTATCTTTTTTATTTTTTTGAAAAACCAACTCCTGGTCTCATTGATTTTTTGTATTGTTTTCTTAGTTTCTATGTTGTTTATTTCTGCTCTGGTTTTTATTATTTCTTGCCTTCTGGTCGTGGTTGGATTTCTCTGCTGCTGCTGTTCCAATTCTTTGAGGTGATCATTTAAACTGTTGATTTTTGTTGATTTCCTGTTTCTTGACATAGGCCTGTATTGCTGAGTTTCCCCCTAATTACTGCTTTTGCAGTGTCCCACAAATTTTGACAAGTTGTCTCCTCATTATCATTTGTCTCAAGGAATCTTTTTATTTCTTCCTTGAGTTGTTCTTTGATCCAGCTGTTGTTGAGTAGCATGTTGTTTAATCTCCAGGTATTAGTTTTTCTCCATTGTTTCTTCTTGAAGTCAATTTTGACCTCTATTTGATAGTGATCTGATAGAGTACTTCTAATGATCCTTACATTTGTAGTCTTATATAGGTTGGTTTTGTATCCTATGGCATGGTCTGCTCTGGAAAAGGATCCATGTGGGCTTGAGAAGAATGTATATTCTGCTTTCTGGGGGTGGATGGCTCTATATAAGTCTATTAGTCCTAGATCTTCTAATTTTTCATTTATGGCTCTTATTGCTTTGCTGTTTTTCTGTTTGGTGGATCAATCCAGTGGTGATAGTGGAGTATTGAGGTCCCCTACTATTATCACATTTCCTTTCATGTGTTTCTCCAGGTTTGCAAGCAATTGCCTCACATATTTTGCTGGCTCTATATTAGGTGCATAGATATTGACCAGAGTTAGTACTTCTTGATCTAATGTTCCCCTGATCAGTAGGTAGTGACCCTCTTTGTCTCTGATCACTTTCTTCAGATTGAATGCAATTTGGTCTGATACTAGAATGGCTGTCCCTGCTCTTTTTTGTTTTCCATTGGCCTGTATAATTACTTTCCATCCTTTTATTCTAAGCCGGTGATTATCCTGTGTTGTAGGTGTGTTTCTTGCAGACAGCAGAAGTCCGGTTTATTTTTCCTAACCCAATTCTCTACTATGTGTCTTTTAATTGGAGAGTTTAGTTTATTAACATTTAGGGAAATTATTGAGAGAGGGGACTGTTGTGCAGTTGTGTTGTGTGGAGTGGTTGTTGTTACAATCGGGGGTTTGGATTGTGTAATTCGTCTCTGAGTAAGTCGTTTAGGGTCAGCTTAGTTTGCACGAATACTTCAAGTTCGTTCATGTTTGAGAATGTTTTTAGTCTGCCCTCCCATATGAATGATAGTTTTGCTGGGTATGGGACCCTGGGTTGGAAATTTCTTTCATTCAGTCATTTAAATATGTCATTCCACTGTCTTCTTGCTTGAATTATTTCAAATTGGAGATCTGGTTTGATTCTTATGTTCTTTCCTTTGTACTTGAGGTTTTATTTCTCCCTTTTTGCTTTAAGGAGTTCCTCTTTCTCTTTGTTTTTTGCCATTTGGATTATTATATGTCTTGGTGTTGGTTTATTAGGGTCTATTTTATTAGGGACTCTCTTGACTTCCTGGATTTGCCTTGAAGTTTCTTTCCAGAGGGTGGGGAAGTTCTCTGTTATTATCTCCCTGACTACCTGTTCTTCCCCTTTCCCTATTTCCTCCCCTTCTGTTATACCCACAATTCTTAGATTGTTTCTTTTGTCCTTGTTCATTAGATATTGGATTTTTCCTTCCATTTCTTTGCCTTTTATTTCTTTGTTGGTTTCTTGATCATTTTTTGTTTGCAGTTTTCCTTCAAGTTCTTCAATGTGCTTCTCCAACTCTGTGTTTCTGCTCATAAGGCTTGTTACTTTGTCTTTTAATTCCTTCACTTCTTTTTGTATGGAATCTCTCATGTTCTTTGACATTTCTTCTTTAATTTGGCTGATTCATTCTTTCCTGGATTTCTTATACTCAGTAGCTAGGGTTTCTTTCATTTCTTTTATTAATTCTTGGATTTCCTTCTTCGTGGCTGCTTTTAGGTCTTCTTCCCATGGATCTGTGCGTTTTGGTGGACTTGGAAACTTGCTAGGGTTTGTCACTGTGTCTCCAGATATTAGGGATCTCCTTGATTTACAAATATTTCTTTCTATTTAATGGTGTGCTTTGGAGTGCTGTGGCTTCTAATTTTGGCCTGCTTTGGTCCCCTGTGGCGTTGAGATGGGTCCCCCTCCTGAAGGTGTTCTAGAGGGGGCTGTTGGGTGAGCTTGTTGAACCTAGCTCTTTCTCCTCCCCTTTGCTACCTAGAGATCAGCCTTCCCAGTGGGTCTTGTCCCTTTTATGCTCCTTATTTCTGTCAGCGGTGCAGTTCCGCTCCTGGCCACAATGGTTGCTGGCGCTGTTGAGCCTAGCTCTCTATCCTCCCTCCTCTCTCTGAGAGTCAATGAAGCTACGCCCCTTCCAAGCCTCGGTTGAAAGAGTTCCCTCAGCCAAACCCTGCCGGCTCTGCCCTCAGCCCTTGGGGAGTCCTAGGTCTGCTCCAGGGACCAGGGGGTGGACTACTCTAGGTCACCCAAGGGTCCAGGTGGCTGGCTCTATCTCCCCCATCTATTGGCCCTAGCCTGCCCCAGCAGTGCAGGGTTCTCCTCGCCCCTCCCACCCTTCACTCGGGCTTGGGGCCCTGGAGTGGAGCGGGTTGCTCACCTTGCCGGTCCAGGCACCCACCCTGGGAAAGGGACTCATCCGGTCCGCTCTCCCAACCTTATATATTTTAATATAGCTATAGAACAATAAATTTTCTATGAACTAAGAAGTTCCTTTTATTTTTTCTTATATTTTGCTTTGAGGTGAGAGGCTCCCAGATATACCTCCCAGTCAATCATAGCCAACCTTATCAGTGGCTTAAGCTAAAGACCCAAGGACATAGTGTTGTGTGAGCTCTATAGTACTGGAGGTAGCAGTACTGAAATTCAACCTTGTTAGGAGGTAAATTAAACTACATAATACTTGGATACCTATCAATTTAAAACATTTTTCAGGGTCTATACAATGCTACATACATGGTTTGGCTTAGTGTGGATCACACATGGCTTCTGATGTGGCTCCCACTAGGGTCAATTTGCCTTAGCCACATGGTTGGACACTAACTTCAACAGAAATTGTATGCCATCAGCAGTTCTATTGACAACATTTTCCTAATCATCTTTTGCGCTGTCTGATCCCACTTATCAGCTTCTACATATTCATCACTGACTAACTCACTCCTCAATGAGATCTCTGACAATCCTTACTGAAGGGGTACTTTATCCTATTATAAGAATATGTCTCCTTTTATTATTTTAATGAAATAATTATAATGTAGATTATATATTAAGAGTATCTTATATTTATAGCTTTCGTGAATGCAGCTATGTCAATTGTCTTGTGTCACTTCCAGTCCACATCATCTATATTCATTTTTTTTGTTTTTTGAGAAACACCAGTTTTGGGTTGGTTAATTTTTTGGGGGGTTGGTTTGTTGTGGGTATCTCCTCCCCCCCAACTTCTTATTTATCCCACCTGAACAATTAGAATTGCCCACACCTGAAATGTGCGTAGAGGAGTCTGGATGAGGAGAGAGAGGATTAAGAAGGAGAATTAGAGAGAAAAGTGTGGCAGAAGCAAGAATCAACATCAAGATTCAACAGAGAGATTCAGCATCAGATTCAGTATCAGTAATTCAGTATCAGATTTAGCATCAGCAGTTGAGCAGCAGCAAAGGAGCAGCAGCAGTAGTATCAGCAAAGGGAGTCAGCAAGGAAGCCTGCAAGCAGCTAAAAGGGAAACAGAGGCTAAGAGAGCCAGAAGGAGTAGAGAAATAGCTGCTAGGAAAAGGCTTAGTTTGCATAGAAGCCACGTGAAGAAATGTACATGGCAGATAGAACTGTGAAATAAAGCTGACTGACTCCTGGAACTTCATCTGACTGCTTTGTGAATCTCTCCACCCTCATCCTGCAACCTTCAGACCTTTTAGGCCATAGGGGTTGCAGGAGTCAGGCCCAACCAGCCAAGTAAGGCCACACCATTCCCACACCAACTCTAGGACTCTCTAATTTAAATTAAAACAACAGTTGGTTTCAGACTTACACCTGATCTGCAGTCACAGATCATACTTGGGAGGCCACATGTGGTGCCAGGTACTTAAGAATGTGTTCAAACAAATACTCAACCAACTGTATTCTCACTCTATCACCTCATCTAATAATTTTTTGTCTCAAAAAATGTAAGTTCCAGAGGGCAATACACTTTTTGTTTCTTTATATCCTTTAAAATCTTATTTTTATTTCAAAATACCGTGTATTTCTATTTTTTATAACAGAAGGAATTGTTAGTTCCTCTAAGTTAGTTTATTTGTCAAACTTTTGAAACATTAAAAGTGTTGTATCTCTGACTATCAGTCTGAATTGAATGTTCTGCCAAATTTACTATTACTATAAGGAAAGCATTCTTTTTATTGTTTCACTTGAAATAATTCACTTAAAGTTGGAGAAAGTGATTCCTTCAAACTTCTTTATCCTAGAAATTGTTTTAACTATCCATGTACATTTATTGTTCCATACATTTTCAGGAGTGTTTGATCCAGTTCTTTGAAATATGTCATGAATATTTTTGTAGGAAATGCATTAAATCTGTGCAATGCATTGGAAAGTATTGCATTTTTTATTATGTTAATCATTCCAATCCATGAGAATGGTATATGTTCTTTTATCTTGTGTATTTTATTTCTTGAAGGAGTGTTTTGTAGTTTTATTTGTATAGGTCTTCAATCTCTCTATTTAATTTGACTCAAAGGTATACTGATTTTCTGAGAACAATTGTGAATGGTATTTTTAAATATATATTTTTCCTCCTTCATTACTAGTATATAGAAAAAGTACAAATTTTGTATCAATTTGGTAGCATGCCACATTACTTCAAACTGTAGCAGTAATCATTAAAACATGGTACTGGAATAAAGAGAGACCCTCAGATCAATGGACAAACTTTAATATTCTGAGACTGACTCAAAGGTTTTCAATCAATTAATTTTTAATAATTTCTTACATAAGCACTGATGTTACAAATATGTCCATAGTTGGGTTTCAGTTATAAAATGTAAACCTCCCTTCACCTGTGCAAATTTCTCACCACCAATGTCCCCATTTTTTTCCTTCTGCACCCTCTGCCTGTCTTCAGTACAGTCATTCTATTTCTCTCTCTCACTATAATTGTCACAGTAGTTGTTACTGTAATTTTTCTCTAACTGCATTCACCACTTTTAAGTTAAGCATCATATCCAGGGCTAGTTCTTCCAATTCTCATCTCTATTGTCTCTGATAATGACACCCAGACATACAATCAATCTTTCATAAGGAGCAAAAAAAAAAAAAAAAAAAGTGGAGCAAGGAAAACCTGTTCACCAAGTGGTGTTGGGACAACTGATCAGCCACATGCAAAAAAGCAAACTCAGTCTTCTATCTAACAGTGGTCCTCAAACTATGGCCTGCGGGCCACATATTGTATTTGTATCTGTTTTGTTTCTTCATTGCAAAATAAGATATATGCAGTGTACAAGAGAATTTGTTCATAAGTTTTGTTTTTACTATAGTCAGACCCTCCAATGGCCTGAGGGACAGTGAACTGGCCCCCTGTTTAAAAAGTTTGAGGACCTCTGATTCTAGCACCATGCACAAAAGTCAAATCAAAATAGATTAAAAAAAAGACCTTGATATCAGACCTCAAACTTATAAGGCATATAGAATAATACATAAGCAAAACACTCAATGTCATTGATACAAAGGCATCTCAAAGAGGAAACAACACTCTCCCAACAAGTGGAAGCAGAGATAAACAAATAGACTACATTTAATTGAGAAACTTTTACATTTGAAAGGAAACAATGACCAGGATATTATGAAGGCCACCCACAGAATGAGAGAAACCACCTACCCAATAAGCATCATATAAGGGCTCATATCTAAGATATATAAGGTACTGACAGAACTTAAGAACAAAAAATATAATTCCATCATAAAATGAGGAGAAGAAATGAACAAACATTTCTTCAAAGAAGAAATACAAATATCCAAGAGTGTCAGAGACAGCCAGAGATCAAAACCTAATATGGAATTCATCAGGACAAGCCAGTCTATGTGGCAAGAATACATAACCTAAGGCATTGACTAGCCCAGAGCCCTAAGAAATATCACAGTTTCCTATCAGGCATATATTCCAGGAAGCTTGAGATATCTTTGAAGCTTTACTATCTTAAGGTGAAAATTGGTTCCTGTGTAAAGATAACATTTAAAGTTTAATTACAGGGATGCACCTTGTAAAGACTGTCTGTAATGCTGGCTGTTCCATTTTGGTTCCTCTTCACCCCCTGTTTTAATCGTGCTTAAAAGAGCCTGTACCCATCAATAAAGCGAGACCTTGATAAGACACTTTACTTGGTCTCCATCTCTTCTCCCCCACCATTCTTTTTACAGGCTGGAACCCTTCTATACACCCACGGAATAATGGAGTCCTGCAGGACGAGCCACAAGAGACACATGAAAAATGCTACACATCGCTAATATAAGATCAAAATAAAAACAACAATCATTGGTGTTTAAATATATGTTTTTTAAAAAGTAAATGGTTACTAGGATATAAAGACTACCCTCTGAGTAGAAGAAATTGTTCCCCTAATATCCATCTGATAAGAGGTTTATATCTAAAATTTCCAAGTCACTGATAAGACTCAGCCAGAAAATAACAACTAATCCCAACCAAAAATAAAGAGAAGTAATGAATAATCATTTCTTCAAAGAAGAAATACAGATGGCTAAAAACTATATGAAAGAATACTCTACATCATTTATCATCAGAGATATGCAATTCAAAGTCACAATAATCATGTCACCTTACACCACAGAGACTGGAACACATCACAAAGAACAAGAACAAATGTGCTGGTGCAGATGCAGGGAGACTGGGACTCTCAATCACTGTTGGTGGGAATGACAACGTATGCAGTCTTTTTGAAAATATGGATATTCCTCGAAAAACTAAAACTTGAGCCTTTATATGATCCAGCAATATCACTCTTCCCTATGAATATACCCTACAAATACAAATAGAATACAAAATGCCATCTGCACTTCTGTGTTATTCGCAGTACTATATAAAATAGCTAGAATCTGGAAAAGCCCCATGTACTGGACAGCAGATGTTTCTAAAGAAACAGTGCTATATCTAAACAGTGGAATACTCTACAGCTGTTAGGTAAAATGAAATCAGGAAATTAGTTTATACATGCATGGTTATGGAGTAATAAAGACTCTTATGCTGAGGGAAATGAGTCAGAGGGTGAGGAATTCATATAAAATAACTGCACTTACTTATTGTATATATAAAAATAATAACACTTACCTGGCAGGTAAGATACCATGATTATAAAGGTGGTTTTCCCAGAATGAGGCTTATCCATTGCACTCTGAGTGTACTGGCCCTGTGATTTTCACAAAAGTGGGGTACTCAACTCCTTGATTTGTGGCAGTAGAGTACAGTGTTTGTGCTCTCTCCTGAAGAAAAAAAAGAAGAAGAAAAATTGTATGGTAATAGTATTCATAGACAATAGAGATGAGGTCCAGAAAACTTCCATGCTAGGAAGCTTGACACAAATAGTGAAGCAATGCAGTTTGGATAGAGAAAGGACTAATATATCAATAATATTTAGAACGGAATCACTCTGTATAACTGGACCCCCAAAACAGGGTCCAAAACAAAGATCTGGTGAGACACAGGTCTGGAAGCAAACATTAAGGAAATAATCCACACAGTGAAAAGGTACAAGAATGGGTCCTGGAAATCCAACACTCAAGCCAGGAGTCCTACCACACAAGCCTTCTACTTCTAAGAAGGAAAACTACTTAGTGGAGGAAGACAGAAGAATTGAGCACCTGCCTTCCTCAATCCCTTGTTTTTGTTCAAAAGGACCAGGCCACACTCTAGGGTGGAGGAGGAATACAAAGTAAGGAATAGTCCAATAATCCCATCACCAGATCACACCCTAGAATGGAGTATGAATATTTTTAATATAATTTTTATTTTGAACATAGTGGCTTATATATTGTTGACAAAAATATTTTAGGTACATATTTACATAAAATCAGGGGGATTCCCATCAACGATTTGTCTTCCCTACACCTCCGTTTCAGTCCTACCTCCCATATCTTCCTTCTTCACCCCCAGGGCTGCTAGAAAATGTGATCTCCTCTGTACCTAGTTTACTACTTAGTAGTCTTGCACCTGTTTGGTCTTGGTGCCTCCCTTATTTCCCCCTCTAATTGGGAGGCAGGACTAGATAGTTCAAGTTATGTGGTTTTGTTTGAAGAAGAGAAAAGTAATAAACTGGGGTAAAAGTCTAATATGCCGAAAATGGGCGGAATCCTTCTAGAGGATCTCGTCATCGATTTGAGAGACAAAGGAAAAAAATAAGGTGAAACACCCCAACAGTACAAAATGAAGTGTCAAATATCCAGTGAGCACTCCAACATAACAATGATAAGCACCACAAAAAAAAAAAAAGCCATGGCCTTGAGATAAAAAACATAGCAAGGCACATAAAGAAAAGAAAAGAAGGAAAAAACATAAATATAAATGGGGACAACAACTTCAATAACCACACCAAAACAAGGAAATCAACAGGAAGTCGATAGGTAAATAAAAATAATAAATAATAATAAAATGAGTATATAAAAAATAAAAAATGTTTTGTGCTTTTTGACTTTTTTCCCTCCTGCCCTGGCACAGTAAATATTGGGGTCATTTGAAAAGGAATTCACTTGGCCTAAGAGATATGGGGTTTCTCCACCCTTGGAGTATATTGTCATGGGATTAACTATAGACTCCGTTCAGGTTCATTTACTCTCCCCTTGGTGCTTTCGTGGTGTTTGGAAGACTTCTGCTTTTTCTTGGGTGATAAAATCAGACATCTGTTTCTAGAGATCTCAGTATATGCACAGGTCCAGGAGTGGGATTTATGATGAAGTCTTTCTTTGTGGTTCTAGAAGTTCTGTTCCTTCAGTGTCATTTTAATTCATCTTCTGTGGTTGGTGGTCTTGGTCTTTGCACTGATCCTAGGATGGCACCTAGGATAGCGTCTTTCATTATGTTTCCAGAAGCCCCATTCCGTTGCAATTGTCTCAGCCAGCCTCTGTAACTGGGGATCATGGTTGTTGTGCAGGTCGTAATTCAAACCCTAGACTAGGGCTTTTTCATTGGTCCTAGTAGCCAGTCAGCTGCAAATCGCGATCTTGGCTTTTGGACCAACCAAAGGGTGACAAGTCTTCTGATTTTGTCTTATCGTTAGCTGGTGAGGTAGGATAACCTGTTCTTAGGTCAATTTGTTCCCATTTTCCTCATTGTTAGGGTATCATCTTAGAGCTGGCACTTGTTGGTGGCCCAGAATTATTAAGGATGTCCCAGAAGGGATTTGTTTCCCATAGCTGTTGTGAAGAACTTTGTAGTTTCTATGTCTGGGATCCAGGGTTCAAGGCTGGATGGATAGTGTCTAATCACCTGGTATCTAAGTTGGGTCCGCATGACATATTTTCAAGGTGGGAGATATTTCTGTATTGTAAACAAGTATGAGTTCTTATCCCTAGTAGATAAGAGCTCGTTTTTATATGTAGAATTTTCCCTTTTATTAGTGTGCCTTTGCAGGGAGAAATGGTGCTATATTATATTGTCGGTGCATATGGGGGTGGACATAGAAGAAAACGAAACAGGTCACACACCAAAAAAAGATAAAATAGGAATAGAAATATATGTGCTCACCTATGTATATGTAGAACAAACATTTAAAAAATGAATTAACAAAGTAATTAAAGCAATGGTCCTCAAACTACGGCCTGCGGGCCACATATTATATTTATTCCCATTTTGTTTCTTCACTTCCAAATAAGATATATACAGTGTGCATAGAAATTTGTTCATAATTTTTATTTTTACTATAATCTGGTCCTCCAACAGTCTGACGGAAAGTGAACTGGCCCCCTGTTTAAAAAGTTTGAGGACCCCTGAATTAAAGGAACAAAGTGATGCAAGAGACTACTTTTGGGGAAAAGCAGGTAAGGAGGTGGTGTAATACAGGTCTTACATTTATGTTGGAAGTTTAGGTTTCTCCATTGTCTTTTGAGATTTTCTTGTGGTGTGTGGGTTCCCAGGCATATTTCCATCACAGCCCCTGACATTCTTGAGATTGGTAAAAGATTTGTGGCAGGGAGGTCTTAGAAGAGCTCTTGCATTGGGGATACTTTTAGAGCTAAGTCCGGTTTCAAGTAACAGTCCACATTAGGGAGAGTTGGTAGGGAGGGCAGCACAGCATGAGTCCACAGGGGAATTAGTTGCCTTTTCTTGCAGGGACGAGGTGTGGGTTTGACTGGGTGTCCCTTCGCTTGGTTGCTGGGTACTGGTTTGTTGGGGTAGGAGGTCAGTCTTGATGCCTAATGGATTAAGAACTGAGGGTGAAGAGTTTTAATATGGTGGGAGGTCTGGATGGTATTGAGGGGTGAAGGGATAGTTGTATTTCCAAAGGGGGTAAAGGGGAAAACATATGGAAGGGGTAGAAAAGAGAAAATACATTAGAAATAAAGGGAGAAGAGGAAAGAAAAAAGGAAAAGAGAAGAAAAGTAAAGAAAAGAAAAAACAAAAAAAGAAAGTAATGAGAAGAGAGGAGAAAATAACAAGGGAATGCTAGTTTGGATGAATGGGTTCGATGAGTAGGACCTGTAGTATTAGTCTGTACTTCACAGATGCAGCATCGGTGGTCTGACTGGTCACGTGCTTCAAATCCTAAAAGAAGGTATAACCTAGAGATAAAATGTATGTTAAAGAGTTTTCTTGGGAAATTCTCATAGTGCAAACTGGGTATGGCATCCCGAGATGCCATCTTAGTTTGTCCACATTTTGTATCCAAGAACGCTGTGGATAGAAAAGCTGAGAGGTTATTTTAAATATAGTAAGATTAAGGCATTAAAACATAGTGTTATGAGATGTTTCCATTGGAGTCAGTGAATTCCCGTGGTATTCTTTCCCTGTAATCTTGTATAATCCCTAAGGGATTATTATGGGCCTTTGTAGTAGAAGGCTGATTAACTACATGTTCTCTCAGTGCTGCTGTTTCTGCTGTTTCTGCTTTCTTTGTGGTATAATGTGTATCCAAGAATTTGTGTTGCTCCTTTTTCATGTATTTTGGACACTGCTCCCGAGTATATATTGAGTATTACAGTGTTTGGAGTTTCTACCCTGTTAAACCCTGTTATTTCATTGTTGAGTATTAGTTGTCTATAAGGTGTATGTTCTCAATGCTTAAGAATAGTACTATCATTCTGTTTTTATCGTTCGTCTTCTGACTTACTTTGTTTAACATAATAGGTTCTAGGTCCATCCACGTTGCTGCAAAGTTTGTGATTGTATCATTTCTGGCTGCCATGTAATATTCCATTGTGTATAGATACAGCATCTTAATGATCCATACATCCATTGTTGGACATCGAGGTTGGTTCCAGGACTTGTCTATTATACTGAGTGCTGCGATAAATAGTGGGATGCACACATACTTTGGAATGAATGTCCTTCCAACTTGGGGGTAGATACTTAGGAGAGCAATTGCTGGGTCAAATGGCAGCTCAATTTTGAGTTCTTTGAGCACTCTCCAGACTGTTTTTCATAGGTGCTGGACTAGGGGGCATTCCCACCAGCAGTGGATGAGAGTGCCTTTTATACCGCATCCCTGCCAACACAGATTGTTCCCATTATTTTTGATGTGAGCCATTCTCACTGGTGTAAAGTGGTACCTCATTGTTGTCTTGATTTGGATCTCCCTGATGATGAGTGAAGGTGAGCATGTTTTCATGCGTTTGTTGGCCATCCTTCGGTTTTCATCAGAGGAGTGTCTATTCATTTTATCTCCCCATTTTTTATGGCTTCATTTGGTTTTGTGGAGCTCAGCTTTCTGAGTGCTTTGTATGTTCTAGATATCAGCTCTTTATCTGATATGTCGAGTGAAAAGATTTTTTCCCATTCTGTTAACTCTCTTTTTGTGTTAAGTAAGCATGCAGAAGCTTTTTAGTTTAATGTAGTCCCATTTGTTTATGTTTGATGCTAAAGTTCTTGCCATTGGTGGTTCATCCTCGAAGACATTTTTGATATATAGGTCTTCGAGTGTCCTGCCTATTTTATTCTCAATAAACTTTATAGATTCGGGTCTGATTTCAAGGTCCTTAATCCATTTTGAGTTGACTTTGTATAACGAGTGAAATATGGATCAATTTTCACTTTCATACATGTGGTTTTCCAGTTGTATCAACACCATTTGTTGAATAGACTTTCTTTGTTCCGTTACAAGTTCTTGCCTCTTTTATCAAATATTAGTTGGCTTTATATCTGGGGGTTTATGTCTGGGAATTCTGTTCTGAACCATTGGTCTGAGATCCTGTCTCTGTTCCAGTACCATGCTGTTTTAATCACTATGCCTTTATAGTATAGTTTCAAGATAGGTAAGGAGATGCCACCCAACTTCTTGTTTTTCAGTATGTATTTGGCTATCCTGGGTCTTTTGTGGTTCCATGTGAATTTTGTGATTGATTGTTTTAATTCTTTAAAGAATGATATCTGAATTTGGATAAGGATTACATTAAATCTATACAGTAGTTTGGGTAGGATAGTCTTTTTGACTATGTTAATTCTACCTATCTATGAGCATGGGATGTTCTTCCATTTCTTTAGATACTCTTCAATTTCTTTCTGGAGTGTTGTGAAGTTTCCCTGGTATAGGTCTTTCACTTTCCTTGTGAGGTTGATTCCTAGGTACCTGATATTTTTTGTTACTATTTTAAATGGAATTGTATTTTTAATCTCTCTCTCCTCAGCTTCGTTGTTTGTATATAGAAACGCTACTGTCTTTTGTGTATTGACTTTGTAGCCTGCCACTTTGCTGTATTGGTTAATTGTTTCTAGGAGTTTTACTGTGGACTGTTTAGGGTTTTCAATGTATATCATCATATCGTCTGCAAATAGAGATGGTTTGAGTTCCTCTTTCCCAATTTGGATTCCTTTGATTCCCTTCTCCTGTCGGATTGCTATTGCTAGGATTTCTAAGGTTATATTGAATAAGAGTGGAGAGAATTGACAGCCTTACCTAGTTCCTGACCTTAGTCAAAATGCTTCTAGTTTCTTGCCATTAAGTACAATGTTGGCTGTAGGCTTTTCATAGATAGCTGTAACTATCTTGATGAAGGTTCCTTCTAACCCTATTTTGCTGAGTGTTTTCAACATGAAAGGGTGTTGGATTTTGTCAAACGCCTTCTCTGCATCAATAGATATGACCATGTGGTTTTTGTCTTTCTTGTTGTTGATGTGATGTACAATGTTGATTGATTTACCTATGTTGAGCCAACCTTGCATTTCTGGTAATAAAACCCACTTGGTCATGACGTATGATCTTTTTAATGTAGAGCTGGATTTGGTTTGCTAATATTTTGTTGAGTATCTTTGCATCTATGTTCATTAGTGAGATTGGTCTGTAGTTCTCTTTCTTGGTGGTGTCTTTGCCATCTTTGGGAATGAGTGTGATTTTAGCCTCATAAAAGGAGTTTGGGAGGATTCCTGTTTTTTCTATGGTTTGGAAGAGCTTATGGGAAAGTGGTAGTAAGTCTTCCTGGAATGTTTGATAGAATTCACCTGTAAATCCATCTGGGCCTGAACTTTTGTTCTTAGGGAGTTTCTTAATTACATCTTCAAATTCCTCTGTGGTGATTGGTTTGTTTAGGCTTTCTAATTCTTCCTTTTCTAATCTCGGAAGATGATATTTTTCCAAGAATCTTTCGATTTCTACTGGGTTTACTAGCCTAACTGAGTATAGTTGTTCATAATATGATCTCATGATATGTTGTATTACTTGGCGTTCTGTTGTAATCTCTCCCTTTTCATTTGTGATCCTACTGATTTGAGTGTTTTTTCTCTTTTTTTGCTGAGATTTGCCAGTGGTTTGTCTATCTTTTTTATTTTTTCGAAAAACCAACTCCTGGTCTCATTGATTTTTTGTACTGTTTTCTTAGTTTCTATGTTGTTTATTTCTTCTCTGGTTTTTATTATTTCTTGCCTACCAGTTATGGTTGGATTTCTCTAATGCTGTTGTTCCAATTACTTGAGGTGATCCTTTAAACTGTTGATTTTGTCATTTTCCTGTATCTTTATATAGGCCTGTATTGCTATGAGTTTCCCCCTAATTACTCCTTTTGCTGTGTCCCACAAATTCTGACAAGTTGTCTCTTCATTATTATTTATCACAAGGAATCTTTTTATTTCTTCCTTGAGTTGTTCTTTGATCCAGCTGTTGTTGAGCAGCATGTTGTTTAATCTCCAGGTATTAGTTTTTCTCCATTGCTTCTTCTTGAAGTCAATTTTGACCTCTGTTGCATAGGGATCTGATAGGGTGCTTCTAATTATCCTTACATTATATAGGTTGACTTTGTATCCTAAGACATGGTCTATTCTGGAGAAGGTTCCATGTGGGCTTGTGAAGAATGCATATTCTGCTTTCTGGGGATGGAGGACACTATATAAGTCTATTAGTCCTAGATCTTCTAATTTTTCATTTTGAACTCTTATTTTTTTTTTTTTTGCTATTTTTCTGTTTGGTGGATCTGTCCAGTGGTGATAGTAGAGTATTGAGGTCCCCTACTATTATCACCTTTCCCTTCATGTTTTTCTCCAGGTTTGCGAGCAGTTGCCTCACATATTTTGCTGGCTATACATTAGGTGCATAGATATTGACCAGGGTTAGTACTTCTTGATCTAATGTTCCCCTGAGCAGTAAGTAGTGACCCTCTTTGTCTCTGATCACTTTCTTGAGGTTGAATGCAATTTGGTCTGATATAAGAATGGCTGTCTGTGCTCTTTTTCGTTTTCCATTGGCCTGAATAATTACTTTCCATCCTTTTATTCTAAGCCTGTCTTTATCCAATGTTGTAGGTGTGTTTTTTGCAGACAGCAGAAGTCCGGTTTATTTTTTCTAATAGAGTTCTCTATTATGTGTCTTTTATTTGGAGAGTTTAGTCCATTAACATTTAGGGAGATTATTGACAGAGATGACTGTTGTGCAGTTCTGTTGTGTAGGGTGATTTTTGTTACAATCGGGGTTTGGGATTATGTAATTCATCTTTGAGTAGATCGTTTAGGATCGGCTTTGCACAAATAGTTCAAGTTCGTTCTTGTTAGAGAATGTTTTTAGTCTGCCCTCCCATATGAATGATAGTTTTGCTGGGTATTGGACCGTAGGTTGGAAATTTCTTTCATTCAGTCATTTAAATGTCATTCCACTGTCTTCTTGCTTGAATTATTTCAAATGGGAGATCTTGTTTGTTTCTTATGTCCTTCCTTTGTACATGAGGGTTTTTTCTCCATTATTGCTTTAAGGAGCTCATCTTTCTCTTTGTTTTTTGCCATTTGGATTACTTTATGTCTTGTTGTTCGTTTATTAGGGTCTATTTTATTAGAGATCTCTTCACTTCCTGGATTTGCACTAAAGTTTCTTTCCAGAGGGTGAGAAAGTTCTCTGATATTATTTCCCTGACCACTTGTTCTTCCCCTTTCCCTATTTCCTCCCCTTCTGGTATACCCACAATTCTTAGATTATTTCTTTTGTTCTTGTTCATTAGATACTGAACTTTTCCTTCCAGTGCTTTGCCTTTTATTTCTTTGTTTCTTGATCATTTTTTGCAGTTTTCCTTCAGTTCTTCAATGTGCTTCTCCAACTCTGTGTTTCTGCTCGTAAGGCTTGTTCCTTTGTCTTTTAAGTCCTTCAATTCTTTTTGTATGGAATCTCTCATGTTCTTTAATCTTTCTTCTTTAATTTGGCTGATTTGTTCATTCATAGATTTTTTATACTCAGTAGCTAGCATTTCTTTCATTGCTTTTATCAATTCTTGCATTTTCTTTTTCATGGCTGCTTTTAGGTCTCTTTCCCATGGATCTATGCGTTTTGGTGGAGTTGGAAACTTGCTAGGGTTTGTCTTTGTATCTCCAGATATTAGGGTCTCTTTGATTTACCCATATTTTTTTACATTTATTAGTGTGATTTGAAGTGCTGTGCCTTCTAAATTCAGCAAACTTTGGTCTCCTGTAAAGTGGGGATTGGTCCCCTCCCTGAGCGTGGTTCTTGATGGGTTATTAGGTGAACTCACTCAGATTTGGCTCCTCCTGTGCTCTTTATGTGGCCTGATCCATTGCTTTTTCTTTTTGTTGTCAGCTAGTGCAGGTCCTTTCCTGGTCACAATGGTGGAGGGCGTTGTTGAGCCTAGCTCCTTCGCCCCCCCCCCCCATCTGAAAGTCAGCCCTCCTTCAGTGGGTCTGGTCAATTTCCTTCTCCTTATTTCTGCCAGCTTGTGCAGTTCTGCTCCTGGCAACAATGGTTGAGAGCACTATTGAGCCTAGCTTTCTAACCTTCTCCTCTCTGGAAGTCAATGGAGCTCCGTCCCCTTCGATCCTCAGCATAAGAAATTCTCGTAGTCAAATCCACCCAGTAACTGCCCTCAGTCCTTGGGGAGTCTCAGGTCCACTCCAGGGCTCAGGAGTGTTGGTTGCTCTAGGTTAGCCAAAGGTCCAGGTGGCAGACCCAAGCTCACCCTGTCTATTGGTCTGAGCCCATCCCAGCGGCGCAGAGTGGATTAGGTGCAGGGTTCTCTTCACCCAGTCTGCACTCAGATCAGGCTTGGGTCCCTGGGAGGGACGTGCAGTGCGGAGGTGAGAAGCCTGTCTCAGGCTCCCACATTGAGAGTGTGGAGGTGCCGGGGAAAAGCACTCACCTGTGTGCTCT
Organism: Suncus etruscus; assembly: GCF_024139225.1. Lineage (NCBI taxonomy): Eukaryota > Metazoa > Chordata > Mammalia > Eulipotyphla > Soricidae > Suncus > Suncus etruscus. The sequence goes on along the minus strand of NC_064854.1, from coordinate 63,019,736 downwards.
CCACTCAGGCTTGAGGTCCCTTGGAGGGGTGTGGGGTGCGGTGGCAAAAAGCCCATCTCAGGCTCCCACATGGAGAGTGTGGAGGTGCTGGGGAAAAGCACTCACCCATGTGCTCTCCACTCGGCCTTGGGGTCCCTAGCGGAGTATGAATATTTATTAGGGTGGAACCAGTAATCCAATATCTCTGGACAAAAGCAGGGTTTTGAAAATGAAGACAAAGTGATATGCTCATTACCCCTTTATTAACAATAGTGCAACTCCTGGTGTAAAGGGGAAAAATAATGATAGAGAGAGAATGAGAGAGAGAGGAATTAAGTGCCTTCCCATATGCAGGCAAAGAGGGAGTGAGAGAAATTGGGAACATTGGTAACAGGAAACATTCATGGGTAAAGGATGCTGTACATTTTAAGACTGAAGCTCAATCATAAACAACTTTATAATCATGGTGTTTAAATAAAAAGGAAAAATAAGTTAAATTGTTTCACTATTCTGTAGTATGCAATGATACAATGTCAAATGAAGAGATATCTCCTGATTCATTCATTTTCTAAAATTCACATCTCAATTTTATCCTTTTATTAGTTATTTGAATGTAGTCCTCTCATTAATCCATTTTCCAACATTCAATAGACAGCTGTCACTCAATGTTCTAAAAGCAAGAACTATAGCAGTTATTGAAGGACATATTTCATTCACTTTATTTTTCCATGAGGTATCTTGAACTCCTTTTATAATTGCATATAATAAATGATAAAAAGTAAAATGACAAAATATCACACCCCAAAAAATAGAACAATACTAATTCTATGGAACTATATGAGACACTTTGAAATGAGGATAGAGGATTGGACTCTCAAGAATATATAGGATATTATATCCAATATTTTCCACCAATTCCTCTTTACTCTTAATTATATTTTTTCAACTTGAACAGAAAAATTATATTCTTATTTCACTTATTACTGTGTGACAAGGTATCTAATCTTTATGTACATAAGTTTCTTGGTTGAGAGTACGTAACAACATTACTTCTCTTACAAAATAAGTTCCTAAAACAATAAATGACAAAAAATATATAATCACGACATAATATCTAGTATCAGGAACCAAAAATATTTTAAGACTCTCCCACTGTCCTTGGCCATTTTGAGATAGTTGGATGTATGTCTTGTTTCCATCTATTAAAATAAAAAGCTCCTTAAAGTAAATGATTAATATACCTTATTTTGACATACTACATGTGAAATATGACTGACACATACTTGGAAGTTAAAAATATAAATAAAGGGAGACTGTTCCCCAGACATACTGAAACCCAAATTTCTTTCCTAGGCTAGGTCTGAGCAAGGAGTAACTGAAAGTCTTGTGGATAAACCAGAAATGTAGTTATGCTCAGGCCAACAGAATACTAACATATTAATAAAGTAATTTTTATTGTGATGTAATAAGTCAAACTTCTTTTGCTATTTTAATAAACTTTTCATGACTTACACCATATCTACAAATATTTATAACTGTGATCTTCAAAGTTTAAGCTGCTTATCTTTAAAAGGCAACACTCTATGTTTATAGTAGCAAAGAAACATTTGTGCAGTTTAGAGTTTTTTAGAAACTATATGATATATATGAAAATGTGATGTTTTCACGGCAAATAAGGTATGAAGACCCAGATAACTTCTCTCCAACAAAACAGTGTAAGAAGCCTTTATACGATTTGTAAAGGAAAACTCAACTTCTGGGGAGGTTAAGAGCAAGATATTCACTAATTCATCAGCTTGAAAAACATCCTCTGGTAATTATTGTCAATAAATTAGATTATCAAGAAAAGCAATAGAGAGAAATACTACATCACAAATTTATCTGGGGAAAATGTACTTTAGTCACAACTAGAGGGGAAAATGCACTTAGAAGAAATAAAAATTGTAGAAATTAACAGGTTCCTCTTCAAAATGTTTGGCTTATATTCAATTTTTCTTTCCTTTTTTTGTTTGTTTTTTACATTTACATTTCAGGCATTTAGTGACAAGGAATTATGGCTATCCCCACCATTAATGTTGACCTCCCTCCACCATAGTTCCCAGCATGCATCCCATACCTCCACCCCTAGATCCCAGGATTACAATGTAATAGGTCCAATTTGTGTTTAACTTGATGTAGTTTGAGTCTCCTTATTCAACTGTTGTTGACTTTGGCTTGGGTATTTAGAATTGACCTCTTTTTTTTCCATCAATGCTCCTGAGACCCCTTGCCCCAAGTCACATCCACTTTTCCCCCTCTTTTCTCAGTTTGTAGGAAGACATAGAAATATGATACAGATAAAAATGATTAAAGCTTAGGGGACGGAGTGATAGTGCAGTGGTAGGGAGTTTACCTTGCATGCAACTGACTTAGGACAGACCTCAGTTAGATCCCCGGTGTCCCATATGGTTCCCCAAGCCAGGAGCGATTTCTGAGCTCATAGCCAGGAATAAGCCCTGAGCATCACTGAGTGTGCCTCCTCCCACCCCCAAAAAAGAAATGACTCAAGTTCTATGGTTCTAAGAAAAAGGCAGGAGCCACTATCTAGAATGTAAGTAAATTTTAAAAAGAAAAGAAAAGAATAGAAAAAAGAAGAAAGGAAGGAGGGGAGATTATTTTATTTTGGTATAAGCACAACAAACTTTGGGGGAAAACAAAAAGGAAATTCCACTGGCCTAAGAGATACAAGTTTTTTCCGCTCATGAAGTATACTATCAAAAGACCTACTACAGGCTTTGGGCTTATTGATTGTTCAACCCCAATGTTCCAAGAAAGTTCTGTTCAGTTGTAGTTGTCAAAGTCAGTCTTCTTCAGTTAGATCTTAGTTTTTGCACAGGTCCTAGGATGAATGAAGCCTAGAATAAAGTCTTTCTTTGTGGCCTTAGGACAAATTCTGTTTAGTTGCAGTTGTTATAGTCAATCTTGTGTACTTAGTGATCTTAGTTATTGCACAGATCCTAGGACAGAGCTTCTGATTTTATCTCATCATTGGGTGGTGAGATAGGGCGACCTGCCCGTAGATCAAGTTTTGCTATTATCTCACCATCTGGGTGTTTTTTTTTTACCTGCCCTGGAGCAGGCTGGTGTCAGGGTGGCACTCGGCCTCCCACAGAGGGTTATGGTCAACTTTTCTTTTTTGGGGGGAGGGTACACACTCAGAGGTTACTCCTGGCTATGCAATCAGAATCACTCCTGGCTTGAGGGATCATATGAGATGCCGGAGATACAACTTAGGGCCATCTTGGATCAGCCACATTCGAGGCAAACACCCTAAAGCTGTGCTATAACTCCGGCTCCAATTTTTCTATCATTTTAACTTTACATTTTTAAGGCATCACATTGAATGAGAATTTACTGAGTTCAAAAATCAAAAAATGAAAGTTTAAATCTTAGCTCTGAATTATTAAAAAACGATTTCTTAATCATCTAGCTATTTGGACATAATAGTTACAACAACCTAATGATCATTTATGCCCTGCTAAAAGTCTAGTCTTCATTTAATTAAAAAAAATAAAATAAGAAAGCAGTATTATTGTCTTTAGTTTCAATTTACAAATTAGGAGACTTAGAATCAGAAAGTCACCAGGGTTGGGCCTAGTACTTGGATGGGAGACCACCTGGAAATACCGGGTGATGTAGGATTAAAAAACAAGCAAACAAACAAAAAAAAGAATTGGAAAGTTACATAGAAGATACATTTTTAGACAGACACTTGAATCTAATTGGTATTGGATTAAATAAAACACATTCTTTAAAAACTTATATTTATGTCATAATCAAAATAGTAGTAAATAATATATTACTATATTTTATTGATAAATACATTGATATATTTATTAAATAAAAATTGAGTTTTTATACAATAGGTTTTCAGATTTTATTTATTTGTTATTTTGGGGGGGCACATTGTTTTTAGGACTTACTCTTAACTCTATATTCAGGGATCACTCCTGTTGAGACTCAGAAACTATATAAGATACCAGGAATATATACCAGACAGTCTTGTGAAAAATAATACCCTTCTGACTAAACAATCATTCCAGCACTTAGCTATTATTTTTATTGTAGTTTCAGACAATGTGGTTATTTTTGTTTATTGCATCTACAAGCACCCTTTCCACTATCAAAGTCTCCAACACCCTTCAAAACTTGACCTTCTTAAACATCTCATAATAAAAAAATAACTAAATTTTCTAGAAAGTAGTTTTTAAAGACTTGACATTTTGTGTGACATCATTCACTTTGTTATATATCAATAGATTTTTGTTAAGAACAAAACATGTCAAGCATATAAAATAGATTCAAAAATTCTCAGGAAAAAGTAAGGAAATTTTATAATGTGTGTGATGGAGACTAAATTTCTCTCATTTGTTTCAAAATGAAGACCTTCCTAAATCACACTGATTTCAATATAAAATCATTAGTGCATTATATTGCACACAGGTTGATCTGAGAATTTGGCTACATTTTTATAAAAAAAAAAACCTTTTTAAATATCACATAATTGGTCTCCTGTCCTGTTTCCTGAACCTCTTGAAAGTGGGCCAAAAAGGGCCCAGAAAATTCGCTCTCCAGAGGCTCCAGAAAGAATGCCAGTGCAACAAGAAGAAAAAATCACACTAAGAACTGTGCTAGATCACTGAAACTCAACATTTCTCTTTGAATTGTTTCTCTGCTGCATGCTTGGGCCTAAGATTTGATCCTGGTGAGGCTTCATCCATGGAGGGCTCCCCTTCCTTGGAGGCAAGTCAAACCACCCAGAAAGGGTGGAGCCAGAGGAATATGACAGCGCACATTTATTTAGCCAACGAATACCACAACAACACGTAGAAAAAAAACCTACAAGTGTGACAATGGGGAAACAACGCAGGCCAGCATCAGACATAGAGAATAAAGATGACATTTCTGATGACCAGAAAAGACCAATCAACTAATCAATCTCTCAGATAAAAAGTAGTTTAGACAGGAAATATGGAAGATGTTCAAAGAACTCAAAGAAACCATAAATCGAGTTGAAGAAAAAACTAAAAAGAACCAAGAAAATATGAAGACAGAAATTAAAAAACTCCAAACTGAAATAACAGGTTAAATAACAGGCCTGAAAACCTCAGTAAACGAATTGAATGACAAAATGGATAAGCTCTCCAACAGGGTAACAGAAGCTGAGAATAGAATTGGTGCTGTGGAAGATAAGATAAATAACAATTCCATACAGCAGGAAAGATTGGGAAACAACCTTGAAGCAAATGAACAGACAATGGAAAAATTATTCAAAGAATGTGAACAAATAAAAATAGAAGTCTATGATATCTCAACAGAAACAACTTAAGAATTATTGGAGTCCCAGAAGCCCAGGAAGAAAATTTCCAGGAAGAATTAATGGTCACGAACATCATTAAAACCATAGCTAATGAATACATGCGATCAAATCCTGCATACCCGAAGAGTACCAACTAAAAGTGACCCCAGAAAAAATACCCCAAGACACATCCTAGTCACAGTGACAAATCCCACAGATAGAGACAGAATTCTGACAGCAGCAAGATCAAAAAGGGAAATTACATTCAAGGCAACATCCTTGAGATTTACAGCATACTTGTCACCAGAAACACTAGAGGCCAAAAAGCAGTGATGGAACATAGTGAAAAAATTCAATGAAATGAATCTTTCACCTATAATACTGTACCCAGCAAAACTCATTTTCAGGTTTGAAGGAAGAATACATCGTTTCACAGACAAAAACCACCTCAGAAACTTTACAGACTCAAAACCAGTCTTAAGAGAAAAGTTGAAAGACCTAATTTAAGACAAGACTGATTAAAAGACACACCAAATTTCAGTATAAAGATGGCATTAAACCCTAGGGCAATTCTTTCTCTCAAAGTCAATGGACTTTTGAGACAGAGTGGCTAAATAGTCAAAAAAACTCAATCCAACCTTCTGCTGCCTACAAGAAACACACCTGAATAGTCAGAACAAACAAACTCAAAATAAAAGGCTGGAGGAAAAGTATCCAAGGAAACAACACCCATAAAAAAGCTGGAGTGGCCATTCTAATATGAGATGATGCAAACTTTATACTCAGGAAAGTTGTAAAAGACAAAGAAGGACATTTTATATTAATAAAGTGGTATGTACAGCAGAAAGAAATCACTCTCATAAACATATATGCACTGAATGAGGGTCCAGCAAAATATTTAATACAATTGTTGAAAAATCTGAAAAATAATATCAATAACAACACAATAATTGTGGAGTCAATGTGGCTTTGTCAACACTGGATAGGTCAACCAGACTGAAACCCACAAGAATATACTACACCTGAGAAGAGAAATGGAAGAAAGTGCCCAGTAGATATGTATATAGGACACTCTATCCCCAGAAACCTGGATACACATTTTTCTCCAATGTACATGGGACATTCTCCAGGATAGACTACATGCTGACACATAAATAATCCCACACAAACTAAAATATCTTGGAATCAACTTGACTAAATTGTGAAGGAACTATACAAAGAAAATTATGAAACTCTGCCCCAAGAAATAAGAGAGGACACTTGGAAATGGAACACATACCCTGCTCATGGATTGGCAGGATTAATATCATCAAAATGGCAATACTTTCCAAGGCATTATACAGATTTAATGTGATCGCTCTAAAGATACCCATGACATTCTTCAAAGAAGTGGATCAGGCACTTTTGAAATTCATTTGGAACAATAAACACCCTACAATAACTAAAGCAATCATTGCGAAAAAGAATATTGGAGGAATTACTTTCCCCAACTTTAAACTGTACTACAAAGCAATAGTTATCAAAGCAGCATGGTACTGGAATAAAGACAGGCCCTGAGATCAGTGGAATAGGCTTGAATACTCAGAGAATGTTCCCCAGACATACATTCACCTACTTTTTGATAAAGAAGCAAGAAATCCTAAATGGAGTAAAAAAAAGCCTCTTCAACAATTGGTGTTGGCACAACTGGCTAGCCACTTGCAAAGAATTGAACTTAGACCCCCCCAATTAACATCATGTATGCAGGTAAAATCCAAATGACTATGTGCTTAGAAATCGCTCCTGGCTTGGGGGACCATATGGGAACGTCTGTCTTAGGTTAGCATTGCAAGGCAAATACCCTACCGCTTGTGCCACGTCTTCGGCCCCAATAATATTCTTTGAAGAAGCATCTATTTGAGTTTCCTGCCTATTTTTCAATTAAATTAGATTGGGTTATTTTTTTTTCAGTTTTTTGCTACTGAGCTGCATATGCCTTTTGAATATTTTTACTATTACCAAGTTATTGCATAAAATATTTGTAAATATTAGACCTGGAACAATGGCATTTGCCTTGCATGTGACTGACCAGAGACAGACCGAGGCTCAAATCCTGACATTCCATATGGTCCCCCGAGACTAACAGAAAAGATTTCTGAGTGCAGAACCGGGAGTAACACCTAGGCACCACAGGGTGTGCCCCCCTATGCAAATATTTCTTCCATATTTAGGTAGCCTTTTACTTTACTGATAAAGTTTATTTTTATTTTTAAAACTATTTTGTATAGCCTAACAATATATTTCTGCTTCTGTGGTTGTGCTTTTGTTAAATAATATTGCTGAAGAAATGTTAATGATTTAACCCTCTGGGAGTTTTACAGTTTTTTGGTTCATTACCATGTATTGTTATTGGTTCAGGGGCCACATCCAGTGGTGCTCAGAGAAAATCAACTCCAGGTTCATTAAAAAGTTTTTGGTATCATATGTAGACCTAGGGGTCAAAACCAAGTCAGTGCCATGCAAAATAAGTACCTGTTTCTCCAGTCTCTATTTCCAATGCATGCATTTAACTGTAGTTGTGTTTATGTGAAGGTTGTCCAGATTCATCCTTTGTAATGTCGCTATCCAGTTTTTCCAATATCCAGCATTATAATTTAGAGAAAAGATTTTTATTGCCCATGGCATAGATTTAATTTGCTTGTCAAAAGTTAATTACACTTTATGCATATATAGACATGTTTTTATAAGTCCATTGATCTGTGTCTGTTTTATGGGTCATGTTAGTTTTAGCATCATGTATTTAGATCAGAAAGTGGGACATCGGGCCAGAAAGATAGGCTAATGCACTGAATGCATGCCGTGAGTGAAGGCAGGCTGTGTATGATATGTGTTAATATATTCCCCCCTGAGCACCATATGAGCAACCCCTGTGTTTAAGTGTAAAGTAACACTCCAGTATTAAGAAAGGAAAATAGTGCACAGCTTATAGCTCTGTTCTTTCACATACATACTTTGGGTCTGTTGTTAATGTTTAAATACAAATTTGGGGACAGTTTCTTTCATTTTTGTAAAAATAACAAATAACAAATAAATAACGAGTAACAAATAGATACCATTTGTTAAATAGTAAAATGAATAAAATAGCAAATGGTAATATGACAAATGCCATGGACACTTTAAAGAGTACACTAAATTTATAATTTACTTAACTGAATTTAATACTATTATATACATGTTTTAAAATTCCTTTCTGTTATGGAGCAATAGTAGAGTACTTTCCTTGCATGCAGCCAACCCAGGTTCTATCTTCTACCATTCTGAGCCCACCAGGAGTAAGCCCTGAACAAAAGTGAGTGTGGCCCAAAAAACAATAGAAATATATTTCTGATAATATAGGATGCAAAAATATGACTAATGTTTGTATACTGGTATTGTATCCAACAATGTACTGGGTATATTATTTCTAAGAGCTATTATATATATAGCTTTAGACATTTCTGTATATAATATTAAGAGAAGCAATTTACTTCTTCCTTTCTAGTTTAAATTCTTTTTGTCTAATTAATATAGTCTGGACTTTCAGATATATTAAAATAATAAGAATAGATAAAATACATTTGGTGAGTGTGAAAATTCTTCTTGCTTTTTATCATTGAGCAAAAGCTTCCAGGTTTGCACTATTATGTAATATTAGCTTTAAGCTTTTAATGTCTTCAGTGTGCTAAACCATGCTCTGGTTTCATTATTCTGCTTATAAATGGAGTTGACATATTTTATTTTACCATCTAAATTTTCCTTTAATAGTGCCTGAGATAGGGGCTGGAGTGGTGGAGCAAGTGGTAAGGCATCGACCTTGCCCGCCCTAGCCTAGGACGGACCATGGTTCAATTCCCCACATCCCATATGGTTTTCCAAGCCAGGAGTGATTTCTGAGCGCATAGCCTGAAAGTCAACGGGTGTGGCCCAAAAACTAAAAACAAAACAAAATAGTGCTTGAGATAAGGTCCTGACTTCTTTGCAACTGGTTTCATTTCCAAATACAGTACTACATCTACTACCTTGCTCCCTACTAGTATAATTAGATATGTCCCCAAAACTGATACAAAAATAACTTTACTATAGATAAATAGATGATAGATAGATGATAGAGATATATAGATAGGGGAAAGACAGGTAGACAGAAGGAAGGTAGATAGATAGATAGATAGATAGATAGATAGATAGATAGATAGATAGATAGATAGATAGATAGATAGATATGGATATATAGACAGTTAATTAAATTTATATCCAATATAACTACAATGCATAGTTGAATAGTGGTCTAGTCTATGTATTATCTCCACAATTCTTTGAATTTAGAAACAGTAGAAAACATTTAAACAAGCTTTATGGATATTTAAAAATGAAATGAAACAATGAAATGGACAAAAATAAAATGAACAAAAATATAGAAGTGTCATCTATAGAAAAAAAACTTATAGAAAGGATGCTTCTACAGAAAGGACAATTTTTTATAATATAAGAACTGAAATAAAAGATAGAGTGCAACAAATTCAGCTAAAACAGTGTGCATAGGAAGCTTCAATGATTTTTTAATTCAGTATATATCTACAAGTTACCACAAAAATATGCTATGCATTGATTTGGGGGATATAAATAGATAAAAAATCTATTACATTAAATAGATTAATTCACAATACAATCTATAAATAATAATAATTGATTGCTTTCTTTTTACCCAATTGATTTTTGAAAATTCTTATTAATAACCATAATATCCTGAGTCTTTTTGAAGCTTATTAGCATGTAAAGTGGGGAAAATGCTGATTCTGTATCAACATTGACATTTTCTTATTATGAATATTAAGGAATCAACTAATTTTTAGGCATTTACAATTATTTTATTTCATTTAATTTTCCATTTTCCATCTTCACAATTTAAAAATTATATTTTCTCTTTGTCCTATTTATACATTGTGACTCAAGCATCATTTTCATATATTTGTTGTAAGCAAGAGAAACAAATTTTAGCTATATAAAGTCAAAATAGGTTTGTTGGAAAATACTGAGTTCTTACAGAATCTTTGAAGGGGTTTAGAATGTTGAATGAGATATAAGCCAGTGAAAAAAATGTGAGCTATTTTGAATTCTTATTCACTTCGGACTGTTTTATATGTATATAAATATATATATAAATATAAATTATTTATAAATATATATATTTATATATATATAGGAATGCCTTAGTATTACACATACATACATTTATAATCTGTTTTGGGATTAATATAATCAATTAAATCAAATTAATATCTATTTACATAAAATTATCAATTATGTACAGACAAACAGAGTGACTGAATAATTCAAATAGATGTATCTATATATTTGACACAAAGGCAGCACAACTCTTAGGACAGAGGTTTCGTTTTTATTTATAATTAATGTTTACCAAGACAATGCTCATTTATTAGACTGCATGCTTTATGGATATATTTTATTTTTTATTAATCATTTTATTTTGACCAAAGTGGTATGGGTACATTTTATACATCTTCAAAATATGTTACTATACACACCCATCTTCAAAGTGCTGATTTAAGTTCACCACATATCACTCAAAATTTTTAGAACTTCTTTCTCTGTCCGCTGTCAATTGGACTCAAATTGTGGTTAGAGTTTTAGGGTTTGTTTCCTTGGTTGTTGTCATTTGCTTTACCATGTCTCTTTTTATTTCACATTTAAGGATTGTTAGGAATATATATTTATCCTTAATTATTTCACTTAGTTTTACATTATTCACACCCCTATTGTGAAAGCAAAATATAAGGCTTCTTCTTTATATTATCTGAGTTTTACTAGTTCTATTTTAAGCATAATTCAACTATTTTAATTATCTCAGAAAAATATTTTCTCTATGACTTATTTCCTAAAATAAAAGTTCTAGTAATAATAAAAAATTTTAATTCTTCTGTATTTGAATGCAGTCCTCTGAAGGAAATAGATTGTATTGTTGTAGGAAATGTTAAGTCCTGTATGTGACTTAAGTGGACTCCCAAATTTAGTATTCATCTTCAGCAGAGTCCAGAGACCATTAAAAATAGAAAAAGGCTATGTGTTCTGACATCACTGTCAGTATATATGATGTAATATAAAATACTTATGATTAATTTAACTGCAAGACTTACCAAAAAATGACTGAGTTGATTTGAGAATGCACTGCCACAATTGCCTTCTTATTAACAGAAATGTGCTCATTAGTTTTGGTAGGTGTTGCAAGTGGACATATTTCTGAAGATTCTTTTCTCCAGAACATATACAATTTACATTTTCATCATGTTATGTGTTCCTTTTCTTATTAACTTTGACTATTATCATCATTGCCAGGATAGAGCACGCACACAAGCAGTTAAAGACTTCATTTTTCCCTCTTGTTTATAAACAAACAGAAATAAATCCATTGTGCTAATTCTCTAAATTGAGGATTTCAAAATGTATACCATTTGGGGAAAGAAATGAAAGGATTTGCAACATTTTAATTTTCCTATAATTTATAAATATTCACCTAATTATCTTATTTCTTTGAATTTTGCTCTGCAACATTTCATGAAGATTTTCATGTGAGTTTCCATTATGAACTGTGATATATAGGTAATTTACTTAACATGTTTTTTTAAGACTCATTTTTGGTGCTGGAGTGATAGTACAAAGGGTAGGGTGATTTCCTTTGATGCAACCTACTCAGGTTCGATCTCTGGCATCCCATATGGTCCCCAAACCAGCCAGGAGTAATTTCTGAGTGTAGAGCCAGGAATAACCACTGAGTATCACCGAGTATGGCCCAAAAACAAATAAACAAAAGCCAAAAAATGTTAAAAATAAATAAAAAGACTTATTTTGTAAGTTTATCTTATCTCCATTGGACATGGCTTTTTCATATTCTAGTTATTATGTATATAAATTTAAAATTATTTTAGAATTTAGGCTAATTCTGTATGCAGGTGGAAATCAAGTAGATCTAAATTAAATTGTGCTTCCTGTTGGACCCAAAATGTTATTCTGACTATATAAAATATTTTACATATCTATAAGCCAGAGTTAATTATCTAAGACATAACTTGTATCTAAATAAATAAAGGTAGCAAAACAAAGTTAATGGGATTACATTCTTTGTGATTTAACTTAAGTCAGAAGTCTGTTTAGTACTCAAATCTGGATTAGATAGTGTGTGTGTGTGTGTGTGTGTGTGTGTGTGTGTGTGTGTGTGTGTGTGTGAGAGAGAGAGAGAGAGAGAGAGAGAGAAACAGAGACAGAGACAGAGACAGAGACAGAGACAGACAGAGAGAGAGTGTGTTTTGCAGGCAATATACCCAGAGACACATATATTCGACACATATGCTCTACCATTGAGTGTACTCCCAGACCAGTTGCTATTATTTTTATTTCTTAGAGTCATTAAACACACAGTCATTTCCCAACACATATACATACAATAAATAATCCTGATTCATACATTTTGTCTTATTCTTGTCCCTTAAAATGGCTATAGCTAACAAATATACGTGTTTATTATCCCCACACTTCATAAATTCACATTGTCTAAAAGTACACTATTACATCTTTCCAATATTAAAATTAATGGAATTCCACCTGGTTCATTGTGTTACCATTGTAACTACTCACTCAATTGTTCTCTGAACATTTTATTTTATTTTATTTTTTATTTTTTGGTTTCTGGGTCACATCCAGCAGTGCTAAGAGGTTACTCCTGGCTCTACACTCAGAAATCACTCCTGGCAGGCATGGGGAACGTATGGGATGCCGGGATCCGAACCACAGTCAGTCCTGGAAAGGCTGCATGCAAGGCAAACGCCCTACCACTGTGCTATTTCTCCGGCCCCTCCTCTGAACATTTTAAAATAATCTTATTCTCACCTATCTGAATATCCCTTCTCTTTCCTAAAATGAATTCCCTTGCAACAACCTTCCTGATTTGAATATAAAAATGCTACAATTAAATCATCTATTCCTCCTACTTCTGCCAAGTTTTAATTCTTCCCAAACTCAGGTACTATTTTATTATTTCAATCGTGCTTTTATTCTTTATAGTTAACTTTTCTCTTCTAACTAGAACTTATAGTTCAGCTGAGCTCAATAAAAAATATATCTATCTAAACTCAGTTATGTTTAGAAATGTCTTCAATTCTATCAAATTTTTGATATTTCTGATCTAATTATATAATATTTTGTTTGATAAAAGAGACAGGTTGTCAGGACTAAGGTAGTATTTTAGTAGCAAATAGTTCAATTGGCTTGCATACATCCTACTAGGATTTGAATCCCCAGAATTCTATATAGACCCCCCAAAACTCTTACAGGAGTAAGAACAATTTTAAAAATTAAGAGCACTGCCAGGTGTGGCCCAAAAAACTAAAAAAAATTAAGAGATAGGATTTTTATTATATTATTATTTATAGATTATATGTTGCAAATCATTGCATATAATAAGTTTAATTAATTTAATATAATAATGTTAAAGCATCTAATGATGGGCTCATAAATACTCTACTTATAAAAGGGCATTCGGATGATACTTTTAAGTGGCGCAAGAAGTGACTGTTTATAACTACGCACTTATTTATGAATCATATAATTATTTACCTTAGACATATTGTAATTTATTTCTGCATCAGGCTCATTCACAGTTCAAAAAAACAAATATTCATTTGTTTACTAAAGGGTGTCTAAAATTGATTAAGTATTTATTTTTATACTCACATAAAAGCTCATATTTTTCTTCAAATTCCTCATTTTTAACATTTAGTCTTTCAATAAATTATTTCAAGTACTAGTGAGAGATTAATTAAAAAAACTTTCTCATTGTTTTCTCATCTCTAGTATCTGTAGTATTTGTTAGGCGAGAAAAATTACACTAGAAAGTGGTTCTCAATTATTTTCTGTCATGCCCCCCTAGGAAGAAGAAACCATTTTTTGCACCCCCCGCCTGACTGTAAATAGTATCTTTATTAAAAAAAAAACTTTAACCTGCAAAAGTAAAATATATAAAATAATTTGAGCTGATTTTTTAATCAGAGGTGATGTCTGGATTAATGGCTATAATGAGCATATTTTGCAATGCATAGCTTTTCCAAGCGGGGTTTGAAGCAGGACGCAGCAACTCTCAGCTCCAGAGAAATACAGACATAAACACGGGGCTTAGCTTGTTATGACGGTGTTTGCAGAGGTCAAACACTCACCCTTTATGAACCCTCGCATCCCCCCTGAGGGGCACGCCTCGCTATTTGAGAACCACTGCACTAGATTAAGGCAGATTGTTTTCAAGAAGTTATAGAAAGGAATTGGACATACTACTGTACATATTTTTATTTATAAATTTTACTTCAAAAACATTATTAATTTTATAAATTAATTAAATTAAATTTTTTGAATGTTAATGTAAATGCTAGGTACTTGATTTTTTAAATAATATCTTTACTTAAGCTCCATAATTACAAATATGTTCATAGTTGGGTTTTGATCAGAAAATGTACCCCCGTTTCACCTGTACAACCTTCCCACCACCAATGTGCCCCATCTCCCTCCTCCTCCCTCGCCTTCTGCCTGTTATTGAGGCAAGCATTCTATTTCTCTCACTTACTACCATTGTCATGATTGTTGATGTAGTTATTTCTCTAACATCACTCAACCACTATTTGTGGTAATTTTCATATTATGGGCTGTCCTTCCAGCTCTCATCTCTATTGTCTCTAGAGATTATTACCATACTGTCTTTTACTTTTCTTAAATACGAAGAATGAATGAGACTTTTCTGTGTCTATATCTCTTCCTCTGTCTACTGACTAAGAGAAGAGCACGGTCACAGAGTGAGTTCAATTCACGTATGTTGTGTTGCCTCCATTAGGCTTCTCTGGGTAGGGTGGGTCCTGGCAACAGTGGTGGCTCTAAGATACTTTATTTAAATATATTCTAATATATATTTATATTTTACTTCTAATTATTCTTGAAATAATTGTAAATACTCAAAATATTTTTAATATTCTGAAGTAGAATTAAGAGAAATAGCTAAAGATAAACTGAATCATAAAAGATAATAACATAAAAGATAAAATCATAAAAGAATAAAAGCTCAGCCTTAGGAGAATGAAGAGTGAGGACAAAGCTATTTTCTTTTTCTTTTATTTTTTTATTTGAACACCTTGATTACATACATAATTGTGTTTGGGTTTCAGTCATGTAAAGAACACCACCCATCACCAGTGCAACATTCCCATCACTAATGTCCCAAATATCCCTCCTCCCTACCTGACCCCCGCCTGTGCTCTAAACAGGCTCTCCATTTGCCTCATACATTCTCAATATTAGGACAGTTCAAAATGTAATTATTTCTCGAACTAAACTCATCACTCTTTGTGGTGAGCTTCCTGAGGTGAGCTGGAACATCCAGCTCTTTTCTCTTCTGTGTCTGAAAATTATTATTGCAAGAATGTCTTTCATATTTCTTAAAACCCATAGATGAGTAAGACCATTCTGTGTTTTTCTCTCTCACTCTGACTTAGTTCACTCAGCATAATAAATTCCGTGTACATCCATGTATAGGAAAATTTCATGACTTCATCTCTCCTGACAGCTGCATAATATTTCATTGTGTCTATGTACCACAGTTTCTTTAGTCATTCGTCTGTTGAAGGGCATCTTGGTTGTTTCCAGAGTCTTGCTATGGTAAATAGTGCTGCAATGAATATAGGTGTAAGGAAGGGGTTTTTGTATTGTATTTTTGTGTTCCTAGGGTATATTCTTAGGAGTGGTATAGCTGGGTTCTATGGGAGCTCGGTTTCCAGTTTTTGGAGGAATCTCCATATCGCTTTCCATAAAGGTTGAACTAGATGGCATTCCCACCAGCAGTGGATAAGAGTTCCTTTCTCTCCACATCCCTGCCAACACTGTTTATTCTCATTTTTGTGATGTGTGCCATTCTCTGTGGTGTGAGGTGGTATCTCATCGTTGTTTTGATTTGCATCTCCCTGATGATTAGTGATGTGGAGCACTTTTTCATGTGTCTCTTGGCCATTTGCATTTCTTCTTTGTCAAAGTGTCTTTTCATTTCTTCTCCTTATTTATTGATGGGATTAGATGTTTTTTTCTTGTAAAGTTCTGTCAGTGCCTTGTATATTTTGGAGATTAGCCAAATACCTCTTATCTGATGGGTATTGGGTGAATAGTTTCTCCCACTCAGTGGGTGGCTCTTGTATCCTGGGCACTATTTCCTTTGAGGTGCAGAAGCTTCTCAGCTTAATATATTCCCATCTGTTAATCTCTGCTTTCACTTGCTGGGAGAGTGCAGTTTCCTCCTTGAAGATGCCTTTAGTCTCAATGTCCTGGAGTGTTTTTCCTATGTGCTGTTCTATATATCCTATGGTTTTGGGGCTGATATCGAGGTCTTAAATCCATTTGGATTTTACCTTCATGTATGATGATACTGGGGGTCTAAGTTCAATGTTTTGCAAATGGCTATCCAATTGTGCCAACACCACTTGTTGAAGAGGCTTTCCATGCTCCATTTAGGATTTCATGCTCCTTTATCAAAAGTTAGGTGATTGTATGTCTGGGGAACATTTTCTGAGTATTCAAGCCTATTCCACTGATCTGAGGGCCTGTCCTTATTCCAATATCATGCTGTTTTGATAACTATTGCTTTGTAGTACAGTTTAAAGATGGGGAAAGTAATTTCTCCCATATTCTTTTCCCCAATGATTGCCTTAGCTATTCAAGGGTGTTTATTGTTCCAAATGAATTTCAAAAGTGCCTGATCCACCTTTTTGAATAATATTATGGGTATATTTAGAGGGATATCAATAAATCTGTATAATGCCTTGGGGAGTATTGCCATTTTGATTATGTCAATCCTGCCAACCCATGAGCCGAGTATGTGTTTCCATTTCCGCATGTCCTCTTATTTCTTGGAGCAGAGTTTTATAGTTTTCTTTGTATAGGTCTTTCACATTTTTAGTCAAGTTGATTCCAAGATATTTTAGTTCGTTTGGCACTATTGTGAATGGGGTTGTTTTCTTAATGTACATTTTTCCTTATTACTATTGGTATATAGAAAGGCCATTGATTTTTGTGTGTTGATTTTGTAGACTGCCACGTTTCTATATAGTATATTGTTTCTAGAAGCTTTTTGGTAGAGTCTTTAGGGTTTTCTAATTAGAGTATCATGTCATCTGCAAACAGTCAGAGCTTGACTTCTTCCTTTCCTATCTGGATTCCCTTGATATCTTTTCCTTGCCTAATTGCTATCGCAAGTACTTCCAGTGCTATGTTGAATAGGAGTGGTGAGAGAGGACAGCCTTGTCTTGTGCCAGATTTGAGAGGGAAGGCTTTTAGTTTTTCTCCATTGAGGATAATACTTGCCACTGGCTTGTGGTAGATGGCCTTAACTATATTGAGAAAGGTTCCTTCCATTCCCATCTTGCTGAGAGTTTTGATCAAGAATGGGTGTTGGACCTTATCAAATGCTTTCTCTGCATCTATTGACATGATCATGTGGTTTTTATTTTTCTTGTTGTTGATGTTGTGTATTATGTTGATAGATTTATGGATGTTAAACCATCATTGCATTCCTGGGATGAAACCTACTTGATCATAGTGGATGATCTTCTTAATGAGGCATTGAATCCTATTTGCCAGGATTTTGTGGAGGATCAATTCATCTGCATGCATCAGCGCTATTGGTCTGCAATTTTCTTTTTTGGTAGCATCTCTGTCTGGTTTAGGTATCAAGGTGATTTTGGCTTCATAAAAGCTATTTGGAAGTGTTTCCGTTTGTTCAATTTCATGAAACAGTCTTGCCAGGATTGGTAGTAGTTCTCTTGGAAAGTTTGAAAGAATTCATTAGTGAATCCATCTGGGCCTGGGCTTTTATTTTTGGGCAGACATTTGACTACCATTTTAATTTCATCAATGGTGATGGGGGTGTTTAGATATGCTACATCCTCTTCCTTTAATCGTGGAAGATTATAAGAGTCCAAGAATTTATCCATTTCTTCCAGGTTCTCATTTTTAGTGGCGTAGAGTTTCTCAAAGTAGTTTCTGATTACCCTTTAAATCTCTACCATATCAGTAGTGATCTCTCCTTTTTCATTCCTAATATAAGTTATCAAGTTTCTCTTTCTCTCTTTCTTTGTTACCTTTGCCAGTGGTCTATCAATCTTGTTTATTTTTCAAAAAACCAACTTCTGCTTTTGTTGATCTTTCGGATTGTTTTTTGGGTTTCCACTTCATTGATTTCTACTCTCAGCTTTGTTATTTTCTTCTGTCTTCCTATTTTTGGCTCCTTTTGTTGAGCACTTTCTAGTTCTATTAGCTGTTTCATTAAGCTACTCAGGTAAGCTCCTTCTTCCTTCCTGATGTGTGCTTGCAAAGCTATCAATTTTCCTCTCAGAACTACTTTTGCTGTGTCCCATAAGTTCTGCTAGTTTGTGTCTTTATTGTCCTTTGTTTCCAGGAAACTTTTGATTCCCTCCTTGATTTCATCTCAGACTCACTGTTTATTGAGTTTAACTTCCAGGTGTTAAAGTTTTTCTTCTGAGTCCCTTTGGAATTCACAAATAATTTCAGAGCCTTGTGGTCAGCGAAGGTAGTCTGCAAATTTTCTACCCTCTTGATATTATAGAGGTATGTTTTATGTGCTAGTATGTAGTCTATCCTGGACAATATCCCATGTACATTGGAGAAGAATGTGTATCCAGGTTTCTGGGGATGGAGCGTCCTATATATATCCAATAGGCCTCTTTCTTCCATTTCTCTCCTCAGGTCTTGTATATTCTTGTTGGGTTTCAGTCTAGTTGACCTATCCAGTGTTGACAAAGCCGTGTTAAGGTCCCCCACAATTATTGTGTTGTTATTGATACTATTTTTCAGATTTGTCAACAGTTGTATTAAATATTTTGCTGGCCCCTCATTCTGTGCATATATTTTTATGAGAGTTATTCTTCCAGCTCTACATACCCCTTGATTAATATAAAATGTCCATCTTTGTCCCTTACCACCTTCCTGAGTATAAAGTTTGCATTATCTGATATTAGTATGGCCACTCCAGCTTTTTTATGGGTGTTGTTTGCTTGGATAGTTTTTCTCCAGCCTATTATTTTGAGTCTATGTTTGTTCTGACTATTCAGATGTGTTTCTTGTAGGCAGCAGAAGGTTGGATTGAGTTTTTTGATCCATTTAGCCACTCTCTTAACTGGTGCATTTAGTCCATTGACGTTGAGAGAAATAATTGTCCTGGGATTTAATGCCATTTCTATATAAAAATTTGGTGTGTCTTTTGGTTAGTCTTGTCTTAAATTAGGTCTTTCAGTTTTTCTCTTAAGACTGGTTTTGAGTCTGTAAAGTTTCTGAGCTGTTTTTTTGTCTGTGAAACCATGTATTCTTCCATCAAATTGGAAAGTGAGTTTTGCTAGGAACAGTATTCTAGGTGAAGCATTCATTTCATTCAGTCTTGTCACAATATACCACAATATGACAGGTCTGCTGTAAATCTCAAGGATGCTTGCTTGAATGTAATTTCCCCGTTTGATCTTGCTGTTTTCAGAATTCTGTCTCTATCTGTGGGATTTATCATTGTGACTAGGATGTGTCTTGGGGTGGTTTTTCTGGGGTCTCTTTTGGCTGGTACTCTTCCAGCATGCAGGATTTGATCACATATATTCTTTAGCTCTGTAAGTTTCTCTGTAATGATGTTGTTGACCGTTGATTCTTCCTGGAAATTTTCTTCCTGGCAGTCCAATGATTCTTAAGTTGTTTTTGTTGATCTTATCATAGACTTATATTTTCATCTGTTCCCATTCTTTGTCTAATTTTTCCATTGTCTGCTCATTTGCTTTATGGTTTTTTCCCAATCTCTCTTGCTGTATGGAATTGTTAGGTATCTCATCTTCCATAGCACCAAGTCTATTCTCAGCTTCTGATGTCCCAGAGCATATCCATTTTGTCATTCACTTCGTTTACTGACTTGTTCAGGCCTTTTAGTCACATGTTATTTCAGTTTAGAGTTTTGTGATTTCTGTCTTCATATTTTCTTGGTTCTTATTAGTGTTCTATTCAACTCGATCCATGGTTTCTTTGAGTTCGTTGAGTATCTTCCACATTGCTAGTCTAAATTTTTTATCTGAGAGGTTGATTAGTTGGTTGATTATTATCTGGTCATCATAATTGTCATCTTCATTCTCTATGTCTGATGCTGGCCTGTGTTGTTTCCCCATTGTCACACTTTTATTGTGGGTTTTTCTATGTGTTGTGGTGGTATTCATTGGCTATATAATGCAGGCAGCACACTCTTCTGGCTCTGCCCTTTCTTGATGGACCTACTTACCTCTAAGTGAGGGGAGTCCTCGGTGGATGAAGCCTCACACAGGATCAAATCTTTGGCCCAAGCAGGCAGCAGAGAAGACAGTCCAGAGAGAAATGCTTGCTTTTTTGATCCAGCACAGTCCCAAGCAGGCAGCAGAGAAGACAGTCCAGAGAGAAATGCTTGCTTCTTTGATCCAGCACAGTTCTTAGTGTGATTTTTTTCTTCTTGTTGTGATGGTGTTCTTTTCTTAGAAAGAGCACACAGCCGTATAGCGAAGCAGAGCCAAAGTGCTCTGCTGGAGCCTCTTTTTGTCCCACTCCCAAGAGGTTCACGCAACAGGATAATAGACAGACACACACAGGCAGCACTCACAGTTTTTCACAGTCTGGACCCACTGGGCAGGTGTAGTTTTCACTTGCTCGCTGGGCAGCTTCAGAATGCAGTGTTTTGGGGGTTCACTTCCCAGGACTCTAAGGAGAGCTTCAAGAATTCAGGAGAGACAGATAATCACAGGACAAGGCTCCTTTCAGGTCCTCAGTTTCCTCAAAAGAAGCACAGCAGGGCGAAGACTCTGCAGGTAGAGCAATCAGCCCTCTCCCTGGCAACCCCCACAGCCACGATTTCTTACTCACTCACTCGCTCACTGGGTAGCTTCAGAATGTATTTTTTTGGGTTCGCTTCCCAGGGCTCTGAGGAGAGATTCAAGAAATCAGGAAAGTCTTTAGGGTTTTCTAAGTAGAGTATCATGTCATCTGCAAACAGTGAGAACTTGACTTATTCCTTTCCTATCTGGATTCCCTTTATATCCTTTTCTTGCCTAATTGCTATAGCGAGTACTTCTAGTGCTATGTTGAATAGGAGTGGTGAGAGAGGACAGCCTTGTCTTGTGCCAGAATTTAGAGGTAATGCTTTTAATTTTTCTCCATTGAGGATAATATTTGCCACTGGCTTGTGGTCTACTTAGAAAACCCTAAAAACTCTACCAAAAAGCTTCTAGAAACAATAGACTCATATAGCAAGGTGGCAGGCTACAAAATTAACACACAAAAATCAATGGCCTTTCTATACACCAATAGTAATAAAGATAAAATGGACATTAAGAAAATAACCCCATTCACAATAGTGCCACACAAACTCAAATACTTTGGAATCAACTTGACTAAAAATGTGAAGAACCTATACAAAGAAAACTATAAAACTCTGCTCCAAGAAATAAGAGAGGACACACGGAAATGGAAACGCATACCCTGTTCATGGATTGACAGGATTAACATCATCAAAATGTCAATACTCCCCAAGGCATTATACAGATTTAATGCTATCTCTCTAAAGATACCCATGACATTCTTCAAAGAAGTGGATCAGGCACTTTTGAAATTTATTTGGAACAATAAACACCCTTGAATAGCTAAAGCAATCATTGGGGAAAAGAATATGGGAGAAATTACTTTCCCCATCTTTAAACTGTACTACAAAGCAATAGTTATCAAAACAGCATGGTATTGGAATAAGAACAGGCCCTCAGATCAGTGGAATAGGCTTGAATACTCAGAAAATGTTCCCCAGACAATCACCTAATTTTTGACAAAGGAGCATGAAATCCTAAATGGAGCATGGAAAGCCTCTTCAGCAAGTGGTGTTGGCACAATTGGATAGCCATTTGCAAAAAATTGAACTTAGACCCCCAGCTAACATCATATATGAAGATAAAATCCAAATGGATTGAATACCTCGATATCAGCCCCAAAACCATAGGATATATAGAACAGCACATAGGAAAAACACTTCAGGACATTACAGGCATCTTTAAGGAGGAAACTGCACTCTCCAAGAAAGTGAAATCAGAGATTAACAGATGGGAATATATTAAGCTGAGAAGCTTCTGCACCTCAAAGGAAATAGTGCCCAGGATACAAGAGCCACCCACTGAGTGGGAGAAACTATTCACCCAATACCCATCAGATAAGAGGTATTTGGCTAATCTCCAAAATATACAAGGCACTGACAGAACTTTACAAGAAAAAAACATCTAATCCCATCAATAAATAAGGAGAAGAAATGAAAAGACACTTTGACAAAGAAGAAATGCAAATGGCCAAGAGACACATGAAAAAGTGCTCCACATCACTAATCATCAGGGAGATGCAAATCAAAACAACGATGAGATACCACCTCACACCACAGAGAATGGCACACATCACAAAAATGAGAATAAACAGTGTTGGCAGGGATGTGGAGAGAAAGGAACTCTTATCCACTGCTGGTGGGAATGCCATCTAGTTCAACCTTTATGGAAAGCGATATGGAGATTCCTCCAAAAACTGGAAACCGAGCTCCCATAGAACCCAGCTATACCACTCCTAAGAATATACCCTAGGAACACAAAAATACAATACAAAAACCCCTTCCTTACACCTATATTCATTGCAGCACTATTTACCATAGCAAGACTCTGGAAACAACCAAGATGCCCTTCAACAGACGAATGACTAAAGAAACTGTGGTACATAGACACAATGAAATATTATGCAGCTGTCAGGAGAGATGAAGTCATGAAATTTTCCTATACATGGATGTACACGGAATCTATTATGCTGAGTGAACTAAGTCAGAGAGAGAGAGAAAAACGCAGAATGGTCTCACTCACCTATGGGTTTTAAGAAAAATGAAAGACATTCTTGCAATAATAATTTTCAGACACAGAAGAGAAAAGAGCTGGATGTTCCAGCTCACCTCAGGAAGCTCACCACAAAGAGTGATGAGTTTAGTTCGAGAAATAACTACATTTTGAACTGTCCTAATAATGAGAATGTATGAGGGAAATGGAGAGCCTGTTTAGAGTACAGGCGGGGGTCAGTTAGGGAGGAGGGAGACTTGGGACATTGGTGATGGGAATGTTGCACTGGTGATGGGTGTTGTTCTTTACATGACTGAAACCCAAACCCAATCATGTATGTAATCAAGGTGCTTAAATAAAAAAATAATAATACCAATAAAATTTAAAAGTGAATATTAAAAAAAAAGAATTCAGGAAAGACAGAGAAGCACAGAACAGGGCTCTCTTCACGTCCTCAGTTTCCTCAGAAGAAGCACAGAAGGGCGGAGTCTCTGCAGGTACAGCGATCAGCACTCTCCCTGGCAACCCCCACAGCCAGCCATTTCTAACTCTCACTCGCTCGCTGGGTAGTTTCAGAATGTAGTTTTTTGGGGGTTCCCTTCCCAGGGCTCTGAGGAGAGCTTTAAGAATTTAGGAAAGACAGAGAAGCACAGGACAGGGCTCCCTTCAGGTCCTCAGTTTCCTCAGAAGATGCTATTTTCTATTATTAAAACAAAGTTATTATTGAGTTATTTGCTGTGCATGTGGACAACATACGTTTAATCCCCAGTACTATATAGGGCCCACCAATCCCCTTCAGGATTCTAATTGCAGAACCAGAAGAGAACTCTGAAAAAAGTTGGGTGTAGTGCCCTTCCAACAAGATATTCCTTTTCTAGAGTTTTTTCTTATAGTAATACTTTATGACATTGAAATTAGAGTTATCTTTAATAATTGATTGTCATTGACCAAGCAAATGAAAGTAAAGGTAAACAAATGGAACTAGACCAAACTAGGAAACTTCTGTTCCACAGAGAAAATTATTATCAAAATAAAACCACACACCTCACAAACCAATGAAGATAGAACACATAAAAAAACTAACATACCCAGTATTTTGTTGGAACATGGAGAAAAGGGGACTCTAATTCACTGCCAGTAGCAACATTAATTGGTGCAGTCTTTCTGGAGAAAATATGGACACTTCTCAGAAAAACTAGGATTTGAGCATCCATATAACTTAGGAATTCCACTTCTTGGTATTTATGTCAAAAACCTAAAACTACTATTCAGAAAATTCATTCAGAAAATGTTTATTGCAGCACTATTCACCATTGATAAAATTTGGAAACAACCTAAGTGCCCTCAAACTGATGGCATCTTAAACTACGACACATAGATACAATAAATTACTACACAACTTTAAGAAAAATTAAATGTTTTAATTTTCTGCTCTGTGGATCTTGGAGCATCACAGTGAGTGGTCAAGAGAGAATTTAATACAGAATGAGCTCCTTTATGTGTGGTATATAAAAATATATTAGAGTAATAAATGTTCAAAGGAAAAAGAAACAAGGAATAGGAGACTTAACGTATGGAAGGTATGGTTGGAGAAGGTATGGCAAACACTGGAACAATGGTGGAAGAAATAAACATATTAGTGCGGAGTGTATTGCTGAAATGTTTTATTTATAAACTTTAATAATAACTTGCATAAAATATGGTGCCTAAAATAAAAATAAAAAACTTAAGAAAATTAATCAGCTATCATTTATATAATCAATTAAACAGATCATTTTCTTAAATAATGGAGAACCTGAAACTCCATCATTCCAATCAACTAAATGCAAAGAACAATGAGAAAAATATAGAGGACAATGGCAATTGGGGATAGTGAAGAAAACTAGGCAAATTTCCATGTCTATCAAAATGCCCGAGCCTTGTAGTTGGAGACCTAAAATCAACACTTAATGTTTTAGTAACAGAAAACATGGACGTGCTTTCCTGTAAAATTAAGCAATCTATAAATGAACAATTCAACAAACAAAAGAACTCTTTTATAAGATAAAATAATTTATACAAATGAAATTTAAAGAACTAAAGAACATGGTAACAAGCCTAGTAGCAGAATTATGCAGGTAAAGAAAGTATTGTATAGACCAACTTGAAGACAAATTACAAGCCAGAATAAACAAAGTCAAAATAGAAAGGAGAAACAAAATAATGAAAAAATATAAGGTACATAATGAATAAAGACAAGAGAAATAAATTCCAAAATATAGAAATACCAGAAGAGAAGAAAAAGGGGAAGAACAAGTAGTGAGAAGGATAATAGCAGAGAACTTCCCCCCACTTGATGGTGAAAGGCTGCTGTAAAAATACAACAGGCAAAACGAGTACCAAAGAAAATAAACCTTAATAGAAGAATAGCAAGACATATAGCAATCCAAATTAGGGGGGATAATAAAAAGAGATATGGACACTTTAAAGCAGTAAAGAAGAAAAAAATCCTTAAAGAAAAAAGAAACATAAGAATCACAATAAATCTCCATTTTAAACATGTAATGCAAAAACAGAAGAAATGACATTCAAATTATTGAATGAAAGAAACTTTCAACCTAGAGTCCACTACACAGTAAATTTATCCTTTGTATGGGAGGGAAGGATAAAAACATTCTCAGACCAAAATAAAAAGAATATTGCAACGTTCTTTTTTTTTAATTCTTTGTCTTTTATTTTTCTGAAAAACAGAATGTATAAAAATAATTCATAGCTTAAAGTACTATCTAGATAATCAAATGAATATCTATAAATTTATTTTTTTATTTTTTATTTAAACAACTTTATTACATACATGATTGTGTTTGGGTTTTAGTCATGTAAAGAACACCACCCATCACCACTGCAACATTCCCATCACCAATGTCCCAAATCTCCCATTCTTACTAACCAAATCAACTCTAAATAAACTAATCAAAAATCAGTTATGTATAAACCAAAGAGCCAATTGTAACAGCAACAATCCTACTCCAAATAATGGTAAAAACAACCTGTTCTGTCAATATTTTAGTCAATAGACTAAACTCATCATAAGCCATAGAGTGTCATGTTGGATCAGCAAATAAAACCCAGCAATTTGTTTCTTGCAGGAAATACACTTAAAAGCTTATAATAAACACAGGTCCAGAGTAAAAGGATGGAAAATAACTTTTCAAGTTACTGGAAACAAATATAAATGTTAAAAATAAGCCATATTTATATAAGACCAAAATGCATTCAATCTCAAGAAAGTATTTAGAGACAAGGATGGACACTAACATTAATTAGAGGAAAATAAACCAAGAAGTATAAACTCTGATCAATATATAAACACCATGTAGAGTCAGTAAAAAAAAAAGTAAGGCTTTTTTGCTCACAAGCCTAGAGGAAACATGAATGAAAACGTGATAGCAGTAATATATTTTTTATTTTCTAATATAATTTTTATTTTAATCATAGTGGCCTACATATCATTGACAATAATATTTAGGTACATATTAACATAAAATCAGGGGAATTCCCATCACCGAATTGTCCTCCCTCCACCTCTGTTCCCGTCTTACCTCCCCACTGTTGTGGTGTTCCACTTCTTTTTTCCCCTTCATCTCTCAAAACTAGGATAAGAGCTTCCAGAAGGACTCCACCCATTTTCGGCGTATTTGATTTTTCCCCAGTTTATTACTTTTCTCTTCTTCAAACAAAACCACATAACTTGAATTATCTAGTCCCGCCTCCCAACTAGAGCGGGAAATAAGGGAGGTACCAAGACCAAACAGGTGTAGGGCCACTAAGTAGTTAGCTAGGCACAGAAGGGACCACTTATTCGGCAGCCCCAGGGATGAGGAAGAAGGATATGGGAGGTAGGATGGGAACGAAGGTGGAGGGAGGACAATTCGGTGATGGGAATTCCCCTGATTTTATGTTAATATGTACCTAAAGTATTATTGTCAGTGATATGTAGGCCACTATAATTAAAATAAAATTATATTAAAAAAGAATTAGACATCAAAGAAGTCTTTGATGACAGGATGCCAATGGAAAGGACTATAGAATCAAATCTGAATAAATAATGCTACATCAAACTAGAAAGTTTTTGTGCTAATATAAACATGGACTAAAATATAAAAAGACAAGTAAATGAGTGGGAGAAAATTTTTGCAATTAACACATTAGATAAAAGTTTGGTATTTAAGACATTTAGAATATACAAAGTACTCACAAAGTTTAGCTTTACAAAACCTAAGTCTCATCAGAAACTGGTAGAGGAAATGAGCAGACACTTCTCTTAGGAAGTCCAATAAATATCTAATAGACAAATGTGAATAAGAATTATTATCCTCTGGATCAAAGCCATGATTCCTTCATGGATCAAGGCGCCTAAACCCCTGGTGGATTAAATCTATCTGGGTTCATGGATATTTAATGAAAGTTTTTTTTACCCTATTTCAAGTCTTTTCAAAGATTTACTTTTATTCATGTTATTAGGGGTGATGTCATACTGGAATATATATCTCCAAATAATAAAAAGAAACAATAATGTAGTTTCTAAATTAATTAAAAATATAATTCCCTCAAAAGCGTTTACACATGCCTGATATAAAATGAAATCCATGTTCTGGCACTCTTTTATGTAGGCCATAATATCTTCTTTCTACCTAATTGTTTGCAAAATTGTTTGGCAATCTTTATTGGAATTTCCAAAGGCCAACTGCCTTATCAAATGTTGCTGGGTCTCTTTTACTCTCTTGCCTTTTCACTGCATCTGTTAATTTTCCAATGAATTGAGCATAAGGCTCTGTGACTCCTGGAATATATTTGTATGGTTGCCCTTGAATTATGCATCTTTAGCAATCCTCTTCCACATGCCCAATGACATCTTTCAGATATGTGTTAGAATGGTATGAGGAGAGGTAATTTGTTTTTTGGTTTTTCTATATTCTCTCTCCCCTAACAGCATGTCATGATTCAAACACTTAACAGTGTCTTGCCATATTGACCTAGGTTTTGAGATTTGGCCTTGGCCTCCTTACTATAACACATTCTCCACTAAAAGTCCTGGGAAGAGTGCAGGCATACTCCAGCCATTGTTAGAAAATCTTGGAGGATCCAAAGTGTACTTTTAATTCAGTCAGTTAAATATTCCTTACAATGTGAATGAGTAGTTCTGTAAGTAGCACAAGCCTTTTTGAAAATTCAAGATGAGTTTATTTTTATTTGGTAAGATGGAAGCTCATGAGGCCTAGATTTTCTGAGTTCTGACTTTATTCTATGTGGCAGGATAGAATTTTCAGACTCTGAGCTTGAAGATATATTATCTTGCTCATCATCTGAAGTGCTGCAGTTTGAGTCATGTCTGGGAGATGCAGGTCTCTCTGGGCTGTTACTAGTAGCTTTTGAAATATTATCCAAAGTCCTAGGTTGGATTTGAGATCAAGTCCAATATTCTACTGGAAAGACATCTCTCCTTTCTGTTGACAATTTTTTTTACTGGAATTCTCCTGTATTGGGGAATTTGGAGTAACATTTTCCAATAGATTCGATCCTGGTCCAGCAGGAGGAGCTCTCTTTTTTGAGGCATATGAACAGGAGGGGCTGAGAGGGTAACATACAATTAAATTAGTCTGCCCTCACCTAATTGTAGTGGTGGGCCTTACCTACTACCGGTGGTAGTCAGACTACTACACAGTGGAGGCAGGCTAGAGGACCAGGCCTTATGTGCAGAGAATATAGAGCTCATCCAACAGTGTATTTTTTGAGGCCACCATCTGACATTGTCTGAAATGTGGCAGAGGAAACTACTGGAAAAGAGATTGTAATTCTGTTGGGCTTTGAAGAAATGGGAGAAGAGAATAACCTCAGATCTCACAAACCAGGAGTAGATACTATAATTATGGAAATTTTGGCCACTATTATAGGGATTTCAGGACCCTACTGGTCCTGCCCTTTGGAGATTTCTACCAGGACCTTGCCCACAATGCAATAAAGATCATTTGGCAAGAGATTGCACCTACAACTAATCAGAAAATTGGGCAAAGGGACAAATATGAGTATTTAGGTTATGTTCTTGAGTATACTACAGTGTTTCACAAGAAAATTTCTTTATACTAATAAGACCTCATAATACTCATAATTTTCAGAAACTGCTCAGAGATATTGATTGGGTCTGCCCCTTTCTTGGTATTCCTAATTTATACTTATCAACTTGTTGCTCACTATAGAAGGAGATCTACCATGACTATTCAAAGAAAATTAATTCCAGTGAATTGTATTTTGTATAAATCTCCTCCAGAAGTCATATCTTTGGTTTACTCCTAAGGGAAAAGTATGGTTATTACTTTTTGTAACACCTCAGACACCAACTGCTGAGATTATCCTATTATGAGGTCTGTTAGAATGGGTTTATTTATATAATAAACAACCATGCTTTATTGTAACAATATATTTGGAATTAATAACTGCCTAATAATTATAGGAAGACTTTGAGTGCATGATTGCTAGGATATGACCATCATTTTGCTACCCATTCCTAAAAAGAAAATCGCCTCAATATTACCTCTTGGTGATGTTCTTCAAAGGAGCTTGGCGGATTTCTCAGGAGAACTTTCCTTTCACTAGTGGGCCAGATAATATTGAGACTTTTTCAGAAGGACTCCTTTTATTTATTTACTCTCCCATGTGTCAGGCCCATGCAATATACTAAGAGAGTCAGCCTATGTAATTGGCCTTTTCCCTGGAATTGTCACTGCTTCACTAAACACTCACAACCGTATAATTTAAGATTTGCTTCAACAATTGCTTTTTTACATAAGCACTTGGAGTCTATTTTCATTACTCATTAGAAGATCTCATTCTGGTCTCCCTGGTCCAATGGCTTTAGGAAACAAATCAGCTGATCACTTAGCTATGCCAATATTTAAGTCATCTGTAGAGAACATAATGCTCTACACACAAATATCTGTCACTTTTATGCACTATCACATCCTACTAAGACAAAACAAATATTTTGTACTTGTTCTACTTGTGCTCCTTTGAATTGCATACATCATGTGGCCAGAGTTAAATCACAAGATTCTCAAACAAATTATTATGGTGAATGGATATCACTAATGTTAACCTCTTCCAAAATAATTTGTTTCTACATGTAGTTATTGATACTTATTCTCATTTAATATGGGTGTACATTGATTTCATAAAGATGTAAAGCTGTTTGTACCTTTATTTATTATGATTTTCTGATATGCGTGTCGCTACACCATCAAAATCCAGCCTAAACTAGTAAAAAAAAACTTTTCATTTTGCAAACAATGGAACCATGTGAAGAATCCTCTTGGTTTCAGGCAGTTTAGCTGCATTTACAATTTTGTACAGGAGTCAAAATGTATTCTTTTATCTTTTGACCCAAAAAGAATACAATTTTGTCATTTACACTAACCTCTATTAGGTAGATATCAAAAGGTGAAACTCTGGCAGCCCCACAATGCCCAATGTTATCAGGAAGTAGTCAAATGAACTCATCACTCCAGTTTCTAAATGATCAATTTTCACTTCTTGAAGGTAGATAACTATAAGTTCAGTTTATTTTTATATAGGTTTTAACAACCTCCAGCACTTGGGTCACCTTAAAAAGAACAGTTTCTTTTCTAAATAGTTTCTAAGATGTTTCAAAATTTAAATAGCCAGTTTTGTTGTTATTGTTGTTGTTGTTGTTTTATGCCTCTTACAATATATTGCTATTTTTACTATTTCTAAACAAAATTTCTTTTGCTTTTCTGGTTCCTTGGCAATAGAATGTGGGAGACTGCTCTAGCCTACACAAAATGGATGCTATCAACCTTAGCCTCTATCTCTGTGGAAAGTTCCACTGAGCTGCATACATGACTGTCGGCAGGTTCCTAGCCCATGAGCAAATAGGAAATCTTGCAACAACATAGCCCCTTGTACTAACCACAGGGCCATGAGGCCAGGGACAAGATAATATTTCCTTATATGTCTCTGATTCCGGTCGAGCTAAAGATTGCTAGGATCAGTCATTGAGTCATGCCTCCCCCTTTTTCCTTTCCCACCTCCTTGGGCTGTGCTTAACAAGACACACTCTATCCTTTTTCCCTTTTTGGCCAAATACCTGTAGTAAGCATATAATTGGTGAAAAGCTTGTTTGAATTGACCAATGCTTGTATGCCCCATAAGTTTAATGTTTAGTACCTTTATTCATTTTTGGTTATGTGCCTATGCTTGGAATATAACTGGATAAGAGATGGTTTGAAATGACCAATAGTTTTTGAGACATACTTCCCCTTGTGTAAAAAATATATATAAGCGCTTGCCTGCTTAATAAATTGCCTTTGATCAGATAAAAGACTTAGGCCTTCTTTCTAACCTCTACAGATTTTTCCCACAGATATTTCGGATCTGGTCGACTTCAGTGAACCCACGAATAAGTTGCGGCATTCATCCCCTTCACCCTGCTGGCCGGGGTCCCCAGAAAGCCGCAAGAGAACACCACATCCTCCTGTTGAGAATAAAATAACTGTTGCTTACAACCAGTACACCACCTACTTGAATTGGCTCTTCAACTGGCATCCTGGCTCAAGGAACTGGCTCTATTCACCTGCAGAGGACCACTGACTTCCTGACTGCCCTGCACTGATTACAACATCAGCTGAAACTCTTTGGATCTGACCTACCTGAAACTTTATTGGTAGATTAGAACAATATTTTAATACTGTAATTTATTACTACTCCCCCCAATTTTTTCTTTGGAAAACAGAGGAGATATAAGGAAACAGAAAGTCTTGTGGCCCCTGGAAAGTCATAAGCAGGCACTGTCCCTTTAAGGGTGAAAATGTCAATTACCAGATGCCTGCCCCTTATAACTGCTGTTGAAGGACCCAGGGGATATCAAGTCAGGCCCAAGTGCTAGTGTCTGCCATCCCTCCCATAGCTCCTGCTGGATAGCCATTGCCAAATTGCTGAAGAAATGTTTACCAGACTGCCAGCTCTTGCCACTCTTAGCTGCCTCTGCTACCACTTAGGGGTTAACAAATACTGGTGGCCCTGATTCATTATATGTCTGAAACCCAACTGTGAAGAATTTTGTGAATCACAATGATTTCAATAAAATAAAAAAAATTTAAAAACAAGATTAATCAAACCAGTGAATTCAATTTTGATGTACCATGTAATACAATAGACTCTAAAGTGAATAACAGCTCACTTAAAAGTCAACAAAATTGCTAATATATTTCTATGCTAAAAGTTTATCATCTGTATACTTTTATTTTATTATTTAATAATCAAAATTTTTATGCAAAATAACTAATCTTATGTGAAAATAAAACAAAATAAATGTTGCCTCTCTGTAATTGTCATAAAACAAAACAGTAAAACACTTTTCCTTCACCATGATGTTATCAATATATACTCAGAGTTAATCTATAGTAATGCAAGTAGAAGACTTAAAATATATATCTAAAATTAGACTTTCACAAAATAGTGAAAGCAAAGTGTGTATATTTAACCTCACCAACAAACTTACTTCCACAACATTTAAGCTAATCTTTAATATTTAATTTAGTATTACTATTACACAATTTTAAGTCTCTAGCATTGACTAAAAACTGTGAATACTGAAAATATTTATTAGATAACATCTTTTCAAAATTGAAAAGTAGAGATCCTATAATAAAAGATGTACTACTTACTGCACAAGAACAAATATGGTTTTGCATTGAAATTATAATAAAATAGTAATAATAGTAGGCTTATTCCAGAGAATTATGCTACATATGTTATGTATATAACAAATACATGATGTATATATGTCATGTATTATATATAAATTATATACATGTTTTAGGTGAGTCTATAGTAAAACCCTTTCCAGACTAAAAGTCACTCACCTTTATTATCCACAGAAAATAATATAAAACTCTACTCACTGTTAATTTTTCTCTGTTCTAACTTCATAATTTACAAATAAAAAGTTGAGGGCACAGAGAAAGCTCAAAGGGCTAGTCACATACTTTATTTTTGTAGATGACTTGGTTTTAGCACCCAAAAACACATATGCACCCAAATACCATCAGGACTGACCCCCAAGCCCTGAGAATTGGCAAATATAATTCAAAAACAAAACTAAGGAAAAAATATAAATAATAATAAACAAATATAAAACAACATATATTGGCTACATTTATTTATTTATTTATTTTTGTAATGGTTTTTATTTTTTTTTCAAACAGAAAAAGCCATTTTAATCACACATATACATTCATAGGACTTTAAACAAAATGTAATATAAAATATAAAAAAAATCAAAACCCCACAACAAAAAAAAATTACATTTACTTGTAAACTGCTTAACAGCTGGTGGGTTGGCTGACAGGGCTGCCCAAGAAAAGCAAAAGCAGATATAATGAGGTACATTTTCAATGAATAACCACCACAGATCATGTGAACTGCTCTAGCAGCCCAGTCACCTGTTCCCCAATCTCGCCTCCTTTGAGACAAACCAGGGCAGTCCTCCCATGAATTGAGGGCTCCAGCTATATCGATAAGCACCTCAAAGAACAGACAAAACAAACAAACCAACAAAAAAAAAACAACAAAAAAAACAAAAAAACAAAAACTAAAACAAACAAACAAAAATCACGCCATGGTCTTGAATTAAGAAACATGGTATAGCACATAACGAAAGAGAAGAATGGAAGAAAGAAAAAAATAATAAATATAATTGGGGACAACACTTTCAATAATCGCACCCAAACAGAAAAATCGACCAAAATAGATAAATAAATCAAAAATAATAATAACAATAATAAATAAAGGTAATATATATATATATTTATATAAAAAATAACCAAGATTTTGTGCTTTTTGTATTTGTTTTTTCCCTCCTGCCCTGGCACAGTAAATGTTGGGGTCATTCGAAAAGGAATTCACTTGGCCTAAGAGATATGGGGTTTCTCTGTCCTTGGAGCATACTGTCATGGGATCAACTCTAGACTTTGCTCATGATCAGGATCCTTTACTTTCCCGATGGTGGTTTTTTTTTTGTTTTTGTTTTTTTTTTTTTTTTGGTGTGTGGAAGACTTCTGCTCTATGTTTAGAGGTCTCAGTATCTGCACAGATCCTGAGGTGGGAGTTATGATGAAGTCAGTCTTTGTGGTTCTAGAGGTTCTGTTACCTCAGTGTCATTTTAATCCATCTTCTGTGGTTGGTGATCTTGGTCTTTGCACTGAACCTAGGGTGGCACCTAGGATAGCGTCTTTCTTTGTGCTTCCAAAAGCCCCATTCCGTTACAATTGTCTCTGCCAGACCTTTGGGACTGGGAATCATGATTATTGTGCAGGTCATAGTTCAAGCCCTAAACTAGGGCTTTTTTATTGGTCCCAAGATGTATACAGTCTGGTCGTAGTTCTTGCAGCCAGTCATCTGCAAATCCCGATCTTGGTTTTTGGACTAACCAAAGGGTGCCAAGACTTCTGGTTTTGTCTTGTCGTTAGTTGGTAAGGTAGGCTAATCTGCTCTAAGGTCAAGATGTTCGCATTTTCCTCGTTGTCAGGATAACATGTTAGAGCTGGGCCTTGTTGTTAGTCCCGCCGTATCAAGGCTGTCCCGGATAAAGTTTGTTTCCTGCAGCTGTTGTGAAGAGCTGTGCCGTTTCTATGTTGGGGCTCAAGGGTTCAAGGCTGAATGAATGGTATCTAATCACCTGAGGTCTAAGTTGATTCCACATGACATATTTTCAAGGCAGGAGATATCCCCATATTATAAACAACTATGAGTTCCTATCTCTAGTAGATAGGAGCTCTTTTTTTTTATGTAAGATTTCCCCTTTACTTAGTGTGCCTTTGCAGGGGGAAGTGGTGCTACATTATAGTGTCTGTATATTTGTGGGTGGATTGATGGGATAACCGAAACAGGTCACATACCCAAAAACGAGGGGGAAAAAAAAGGGAATTAAAAAAGTATGTGCTCACCAATATATATGTAGGACAATCATTTAAAAAAGATACATTTTAAAGAAAAAATTTACATTTAAATTTACATTTAAAGAAAAAATTAAATTTAGAAAAAGGATTTGAGTGATTTATATATTTATGTTTTTTATAAAATTTCAACTTTATATTTAGAATAATAGAGAGGGTAACACATGGATGGTGGAAGGAAGCCATTTGACAGTCCTCTCAGGATATAACAACAGAAACAAGACCACCAGGATTAAATCCTGAGCACTAAACTGCATTCAGTCCCGGGCCATCACTAGGTATGGCCTCAATACAATGAAACCAAAATACCTATTATTGAATTATTAAGGTTATAACAATAACCTTAATAACAAAAATAAATGAATACTTATTTTAGACCTGTCAAGGAACAGAGATCATAGACCAAGCAATATAAAATTTGAATGTTTGGGTAAATATAGACAGATACGGCAATCAGATCTGAAGCATAAGCTGCAAGAGTCATTGGAAAAATTGTACAGTAATTTTAATAAATTTCTGGATACTGGGCATTAGTAAGTTAAGGAAATAGAAACTCTTGGGGATATGGACTTAGCTGGTACTGAGAGACTTTGTCTTGGTCCTAGAATAGGATAGAGAGAAATAACCATTCTGAAACACAACAAGAAATATCTCCATAAGAAATGCTTGCTTTCCAAAGTAAATGACTTTTACAAGAGCTTGTATTCTAAGATTTTTTTATACTCTACTGGAAAAGATTTCTCTCCACAACTTCCCCTTATATTGCCTACCTTACCTAAGAAGAGAAAAAAATAATAGTCTACAATTATCAGGGCTTTAGAAGAGATTAAGAACATTTCACCCATAAAAGGGAAGAGTACCTGTCACAGAGGCAGGCTGTGAGGTGGCAGGGAAACTAGGGAAATTGAGAGTAGTGGTACTGGTTTTGGGACATTGTACACCTGAAACTAAATAATTGACATATTTTATAACTTTTCAATGGTGATCTAATTAAAATTTTAAAAGTAAACACTTAGAAAATAAAGATAATAGGAAATATAGAAACAAGAATCTACATTACTATACTTAGGGACACAACGCCAAGGCAGGTCCACTAAAAGACTGACATTTAAGCAGAAGATTTTAGGACACTACTTCTACTTCTCTTATATACCTTACAACACCATATCAACTGAGATCCTGTATAATAAACATATTATAGCTTAACAGCTATTAGGCATTGACTCTTATGAGTAATGATGAAGCCCAGAATCAAAAATAAAAAAGGAATTGAAGTCTGCTATCTATAGATAAACTAAATAGTAAACTACTAGCCATAATAATGTAAACCTTCACACTCAATAGCTATTTCCCTAGTTTTTGTTACATGAAAAATGTCTTTAAGTCAAAAATATATGACCTATATGAAAAAGAGAATCAAAAGTTTATTAAAATTAGAAAAAATCCAAGAGTAAACCCTGAACATACCTGGATATGACCTCAAAATAAAACAAAGAACAATTGGCCATGTAGTTAAGAAAGATTGTATTTTTTAGCTTAGTTCTAAAAATTTGTCTAAATTCATCTCTTAAATACATGCTGCATATATAAATTATTTTCTAAGAGCTGGAAAGATTTATTTATATTACACAAATGACTGATGTTTCTCTTAGTAGCCTGGAGCACTGACCTAAGTGTAGCCCCTAAACATCACCAGGTGTGGCCCTAAAACAAAGCAGCAAAAGTATTTTTCAAAGAACTGAGTCAAATATGTTAAATATTAATAATTTGATTATAACTTAAAATGTAAATGTCTCACATTTTATCTATTCCTAAAGCTGAAATGCTATTTTTAAAATTCTCTATACATCAGCATAAAATATGTATTCCAAAGAAAACCAACCAAACAAAAAAGATGTATACCATTAGATCAAAATGGTAAAAATAAATATTGTTACCTATGTCATAACTTACATTTAAGCTATTTTACAAATTTAGAACAGACATGAAAATTAAAATTAATTTTCTCTTAAATAGACACCATCTTAAGAATTGGAAGTATTTTTAACTAAATAGCATGCTGTCAAAATTCTTTATAACATAGGTTCTAATAAACCTTTCTAATTTTTACTGAAGCCATGGTTTGAAGCTATCAAATTTGATTATCAAATTAAATAAAAATTGCTTTAGAGAATTCAGAGAGAGAGTGAAGAGATTAAACTGCATGCCTGGTATGCATCCAACTGAGTTCGATTCCTGTACATATAGTCTACCAGCATACAGATTATAGTCCTCGGGCCTCCAGATATCATCAGGTTGACTTGGTAGTACAGGGCCCAGCAGTATTTCAACCTTTGGTCCTTGCATTTAATCCATGTTTTCTGACAGGAAATCAATGGTGGGATCACTGCATTATGTAAGTGCCATATAGGAGCTACTATCAAGCCACACAATATTATGCCACGTAGGTTTTTTTATATGATACCATATTTTATCTGAGCAGTGTTGCTAAGTTGAAAGTTATTATGAGACTCAAGGTGATAGCATTCTGCTAGGCATAAAATTTACTTTCATTATTAACCTGGTAAAATAATTGAGTGAATAAAGATTTATTTTTTCATTTCAAGGTGCATTTTCCCAAATTCTGAAGGCTATAAAGTCTTATTCTGTCCCACATTCTATGTACTTTTTTCCTGTTGAAAAAACAGACTTACATTTCTAAAAGAAAATTGGAGGCTCATTTCAAGCTGTGTGACATGCTTGAATGGCAAAATAATGAAATGATTCCTAGGACTCTGCATCCATGGCAGAGAGCTTCATTGTTCAGCATCACAGATGGATGGCAATACTTTTGCCAAATAGAAAGGAGTAGAACCATTAAAGTAAAAGTAAATTTTGATAAGATTTTTTTAATACTTTAGAAAAATTAATTAATTGTCCCATGTATTTGTTTGATAAGTAATACAACATTATGACCAAGCATTGAAGAGGCAAATGCAGCTAGATAATCACACACTAAAGAAACATTGAAGTATAAACCTTTGAAAAAAAGTACTCATACAACTTTGGAAGATATTTTATCAGATAATCATTTGCCTTTATGGTTGATATGTAAGTGCATTTATATTATTATTTATTATTATAGTTATTATTCTATTAGTTAATCTAAAATGGCAGCACTACAAAGCATTGTACACATTTAAAAAATCTTATATAAGAGTATTTATGTAATTTTTCAGAGAAATGGATCAAACACTCTTGAAATTTATAAAAAACAGTAAATAACCACAAA
This sequence comes from Suncus etruscus, assembly GCF_024139225.1. Classification (NCBI taxonomy): domain Eukaryota; kingdom Metazoa; phylum Chordata; class Mammalia; order Eulipotyphla; family Soricidae; genus Suncus; species Suncus etruscus. The sequence goes on along the minus strand of NC_064854.1, from coordinate 62,981,168 downwards.
TAGCTAAAGAAATCCTTGAAAAAAAAAGATGGGAGGCATCACTTTCCCCAAAATTAAACTGCACTACAAAGCAGTAGTCATTAATATAGCATGATAATAGAATAAAAAAGCCCTCAGATTAATAGAATATAATTGAATATTCTGATACAAACACACAGGTACACAATCAATGACTCTCTTTGAAGTAGCAAGAAATTCAAAGTGGAACAAGGAAAACCTCTTCAATATGTGGTGTGGAAAACTAGTCAGTTATATGCAAAAAAGCAGTCAGACCTCTATTTAATGCTATGCACAAAGGTAAAATTAAAATTAATTTAAGGTCATAATATTATACTTAAAACCATAAGGTACATAGAAGAAAATGTAGGCAGAACAATCCATGACATTAAAACTAAAAGTATCTTCAAAAAAGTACCACTTGGCTTGAAGGTGAAAGCAAAAATAAACAACTGGGACTACATTAAACTGAGAAGCTTCTACATTGCAAAATAAACAGGGGTCACAAAACAGTTTATTTAGGGAGGGGATAAGGAATTTCTCACTTCAGATGGTTTTTTAAAAGATTTTCTGATGTCTAGAGTACCTTCCTACCACTCTCTTGTGTAAGTTCTAGATAGGCTATTTGGTATGTTCAGAGGTCTCAGGGAGGTGTCAAATGGAAACTTAGGCTTGAGCAAAGAATCCTAAGGGGTATACAATATGGAACCTTTTATAAAATGGTGTTCCTCCTGTTCCAAATTAGGAACCCAGAGATGAAATCAGGACTCTGAAACAGAAGAAAAACTTGAAAAACTCCTGAACAGGTACAAAAATAAAAAAATAACAGCAATCCTCAGAACTCCAGAGCTTAAGAGTAAAGAACAAGATGAAGATATCTTATTTTTAACTCTATAAGAAACAGAAAACAAGAAGTGCTTAAATCTTTATTTGAAAATTTTATTCCTATGGGAAAACAAAGTATATATCTGGCTGGACATGAAGCTGATGAAATCCCAGGTTTCTTTACTCCCAATCATTTTCAAGCACTGATGGAGTGGCAAATAAATTCTGATCAAGAAGTCTTAAGAAAGTGTTTTGAGACAACAGCAGTTAACATTCTGTTCTAATCAAAAACACAACAAAATTAGATGCTCAAACTTTTTTTTTTTTGGGGGGGGAGGCACACTAGGTGACACTCAGGGTTACTCCTGGCTCTGAGCTCAGAAATGACCCCTGGCTTGGGGGACTATCTGGGGTGCCTGGGGTTCAAACCATGGTCTGTCCTAGGTTAGAATGTGCAAAGCAAACACCCAACCGCCTGCACCACTCTGGCCCCTTTGATGATCAAACTTTTTGAGGGCTACATTAGCGAAAAAACCCTCAGGAGAGTAAGACACTCTCATTTATTTTCTATCATTACTGATGCTGTTGTAGAGATAGCAGGGGAAAAGCAGCTGCCCTTGCTGAGACCTGTCGATGACTCATAATTTGAGTGAGGAATTTGTGGGCTTTCTTCTTTATTAAGCTGATGTAGAAATTTTGGCTGTGGAATTTTATACTATGATAACTAAGAAATGGAAACTTACATTGTTGTTATGGGCAGACTTACATTGTGATCTGTGGATTTTCTTCCAAAATAAAAGTTGTTGCTCCTAGATTTCTAGAGAAATATCCCCAAGCTGTCTACACACTCTGCTCTTCCTGTGCTTTAAATATGTGGTTGACAAAATCAGTGCCTGTTATGGAAGTATCTATTGCATTAGGAACAATTGAGGAAGTTTGTTCTTTTTCTATCAGTCACCACAAAGGCAGTTAGAGCTTGATAGTGTAATTTCTGTCATCTTTCAAAACAATGGGGGGAAAAGGTAAAAAGCTGAAGGAAATCCACCATTCTCAGTGAACAAGCAAGCATGATGCTTTAACATTGTAGTAGACCTTTTGCGAGCACATGTTTTATATTTAGATGGAATAACTAGTAATGAAAACATTAGATGGAACAAGAAACTGTGTAGCCAGCTGAGAATTTGTGTTCTGTAGTATGGTAACAGGTTTTGTTTTAATCATTACTATTGTTCTTTGAAAAAATGTTTTAGCTTTTACTTTTAGCCTTTGGAGAAAATTGTTTTAGTTTTTGGGAAAAATCTTCAGGGACAAGCCTCAAATGTCTTCTGTGTAGTCAGTAGCTTGACTTCTGTTCTGCACTCACCAACTAAAGTGATGGAAAATATTAAAGTTTATTATGAATTTTGGTTTGAGGAAGCCACAAACTTGGCAACCACATATGTCGTTTAGATAAATCTCCCTGAGAAATGCTTCAGAGCTCAGCAAAGTAACCTGAAATTTCAGCTGACTAAGAAGATACTAAAGGAACTCTTAAGTGTTCCAACAGGGAAAACATTATTCCAGAAATAAAGATATTTTCTCAGAACAGCACCCAAAAACTCTTAAATGCTTGTTTATGGTACCCTCTGGTATGGGTCAGCTCAAATTCAACATATCAGAGAAACACCATGTTGATATGGATAGTAGTAACTTGAGGGATCCTTATACTCTCTCAGCTGAACTGCATTGTTGGAGAATCAAGTGGAAACACATAGGGAAAGACATAGGACTTCTACCATCTATGAAACTTTTCATTTGCCAGACATTAATTTTTTATATAAAACATGATTTGGAAAATGCCCTTTCTTCAGAGGCCTGTGCCAGGTCGTTATGTCAATGTTCAGGTTCATTCACACCTCAAATAGTGGAGCCATCCATGAAACATCCAGGTTTGTATATAACATCACTTGGAAGCAATCCTCTACCACGGAAGACCCTACCACTGCTCAGACATCGACCTGCTCAAAAGAGACTTCCCTTAACACTGAGAAGACTTAACAACAACAACGACCTGCTTACAGGACAGGGCTCCCTGCATTACCCTTTAATGGTGAGGTGAAACGAGAGGACGCTCCACATCCTGACTTCAATGTAGGATATGCAGATTCCAGGATCTTTAATACAAAAACATGATACCAACAACAGAGACTGTGTGAAAAATAAAAGTGTGTTGGCACTACAGACAATGCCTTGGATTGGACGATGTAGCTTGCCTGGAGCCTAGAGTTTGTCTTAAGCCAGGAAACTTCAGGGGTAGGGTCTCTTTGTATTTAGACCAAGGTTATTCCTTTCCATGCCCCTCATATTTTGGTGGGCCTAAGCAAACAACAATTGCCACTCTAACACCGTTTTTACTGTGCTCTTTTGACTCTAATCCTTAAAAAAAAAAAACCACTTAAAATTTGAGGTTAACTTAAGCTAATATGCATGTACATGGAAATGTAAAACTACTATGCCTCTAATGTTTAAGGAGTTATGTAAGTTTTATGGCTTTAGATTGCCTTGTGTACTGTTAAGAGATATTATAATGTGTTACAATCTGGGGACTTGAGGTACAATGTAATTGTACATGGATTCTATTTTATTTATCTTAATGTTCTTTTATTAAGATATCAGCAAGGGGACTTCTTCTGAGAATTATATTATGGGTGATTGTCCTTCCACTGTAACTTTACCTTGTCCTCTTTCTTTGCATCTTTGTTCTTATAATTAAAAATTAAAAAAAAACATGATTTGGATTTAATGGTGGACACATATCGCAATCTATACAAACTAAGTGTGAGCTTCCAACAAATAATTCAGAAACCAATGTAGGTAAATAAGAAACTTCAAAAATAGGTTTCTCTTCCATTTGAAAACTATAGTAAATAAGAAAATATTTCAGAAAAATATATGGAGGCCACTTAATTACTGACAATCTTAATAGATTCTTAATAATTTGACAATTTAAGTGGCAACAGTTTGAACTCATGCTCTGATAAGTATTATTTCAAAAAAATACCATTCAAAGTGCCATCTCACACTTCTGTGTGAAATCTGCGAGTGGCACTTTGAAGTTGTTTTTTAGTTAAATAATATTAGACATAACATTATTATTGGATGCAATTTTTCAGGTGTTTGAGCTATCAGGTTTTTTAGGAAATAAATTTTGCAATGTGTGGGAGGAAGAGTGCATTTTATAAAATGTTACAATGAAGCTCACAACTCACCTTTGCTTGGTAGAAGTATCACTGTTAAAATCTGGAATGGACACATAAGAAAATTAACAGACAGAAATGAGAACTTGCCACAGAAAGGTTTCAGTGTGTGTCTTTATCAAATAAATTTAAAGAAACAAATTACAGTTTAAATAAACATGTCTGCCATTGTTTTTTCATAGCTGGTGCTCTTTGCATTTCTTTGCTGATCCTTCATAAGCTTTTAGCAGGTATATATTTAACACCTCTGTTTAATGGTTAAAATAGGATCAGATGCCATGGAAACTGACAATTGATTTGTTTTCTGTCTTTTATTCGCTATATGTACTGTTTCATCTTAATTTATAAGTAAAAACTTGGGAGCCTAGAAGAATGACTTATTTGTGGGTTTTCCAGGAATAATATTAAAATATTGGTCTTACTTTTGAAGAAAATCCATTTTGCATAGCTTTTTAACCTAAATAAAATGTAAATTTAAGGTTGTCTACAATACTCAGCCTGTCAACCTATATTTCTTAGTCCTTCTTTTCCACTTATACAAAGTTTCAAGGTTAAAAAAAATATGGGGGCTAATGTGGTCTAATTGTTTTTTTTAATCGCATATAAAAATCCAAAAATGATATAATTTAAAGGTTCCTGGGAAACAATAAGGTCATGCGCATGGAATTTTCATAAATAAGACCAGCACTCTTATAAGGGGACCAAAGTATTTTTGCTTTACATAACAAGAAGACACAACAAGAAGATTCTATAGAAAATAGGCTCTTATTAGACACTCATTCTATTGATGCCCTGAATTTGTACAACCAGTTTTACAAACTATGAGAATCTTTATTCATAACTATGCAGTTGCTGGTATGTTATAGCAACTTTAGTAATAGTACATGTTATTACAGACTAAAGCAAGGGTGTAAATCCTTCTCAAGTTGTTTTTTACACATATCATGGTGAACATGCATGTGACCTTTTTGATCCCTAGGAAAATATTAGAACTTCCCAAAATTCCCATGTATATCTCATTCACTAATTTTTTTTTACATTCTTTCGTTAGTCTTTTGTTTGCTTTCAGCAATTAACTACAATCTCAGCAGCCAATAGATTTGTATTTTTTTTTCAAATTTTCTGGATTTTATTTATTTATTTACTGACAGAAATCTATAGGGAATAGACTTTTCTCACTATACAAACTCCACGTTAAACTAAAAGAAAACACCTTGCCAGCAAGAACCATTAGACAGGTATAATAATGACAATTGACTGAGAATGGTCCTTTGAAGGAACTGAATTGTGCACTTCCAAACATGTATAGGCAGCTGTTTCTTTGCTGTGGTTATAGGGATGTTAACAAATCATAAAACTGTCACAAAATTTACTCTTTTGACTTGGTTTCTGCTATTTTTATATTTTATATTCTTATATTTATATCTGACAAAAAGTTTGTTGATTTCCAGAGTTCTGTTAAAGATGTGAATATTTTGTCATTGTTTTCATTTTCTGGGTAGAAGAATATTTAGAGCTACTAACTAGTTATTTTTGCTATGATCATATTTTACTTAAGCTTATATTTATTTCACATTTTAATGTATAACATTAAATTCAGAAATACTAACAAATTTATATTTGGATCTACTCAATAAATACATAAATAGTGATTTATTATTTATTATTGATAATAATTATAAGGACAGTTACAGCAGATAATACTTTAGGGCTGAAAATATAGTATAGCAACATTTATCTTGCATGTGACCAACTTAGGTGTTTTTCACCACAGAGAATGAATCACTAGGAGTAATCTCTGAGCATTGTAGCCAGGGATAACCCCTGAGTACCATTTGAAGAGGGGCTGGAGATACAGCACTGTGGGTATTATACTTACTTTGCACATGGCCAACCTGGGTACAACCCCCAATACTCCATATGGTCCCTTGAACACCACAGGAGCAATCCCAAAACACAGCGCCAGGAATAAATCCTGAGCACGGCCAGATGTAAGCCCAAAACAAACAAAACTTTCGAAGAAATATTAATTTTTACTGAATAATATATATTGGAATTCTATTCCAATGATTTATATAAAATTAATCTTGAGACTATTATTTTTGTCTTTATATGGTCTAATGCTATGTTCTATATTATAAAAGCATATATGAGGGAAAGTAAAAAGTTAGATGCAGATGCAAGCAGCTATGACACCATATACAAGTTAAAAAAAGGAAAGAGTATCAGTTGCAAATCTGTTTGAAGGGTCCTACAGTCATATATACAGTAAATCCCAGTAAGACTTTAAAGTAAATAAGTGAATATATAAAGATAATGTCTAAAATAAATATTTTTCTTAATTTAAGGTAATAAGTCGTTAACAAGTGAAACTTAAAATGGGCCTATAAGGGTCAGAAAGATAACACAGCTGTAGAGTATTTGCCTTGCACTTGCACTCAGCCAACCTGGGACAGACTCGGTTAAAACCCCAGCATTCCATATGGTCCCTGGAGCCTGCTAGGAGCAATTTCTGAGCGCAGAGCCAGGAGTAAACCCTGAGGGCTGCTGGGTGTAGCCCCAAAAGTAAAGGGTCTATTATACTAGCAGGCTGGGAGTTTAGGGGGGGTGGTATGGGATGATCTTGGGGAACATTGGTGGAGGAAGGTTGACAGTAGTGGTGGGATAAATCCTGATTCATTCATTGCATGTCTGAAGCTCAACTATGCAGGACTTCATGAATCACAATGGTTTCAGTTTTTAAAAGACACTAATCAAGTTATCCAAATACAAAAGTTTTCACCTGAAAAGTACAATTGCATTGTTTTGAAATAAAGGATCACTCCATATATAGTTAATGTGTCTTTTAAGGTGCTTGTTATTGCTATTTAGGACCGTTAAAAGTAAAAATTTATACATAAAGTTTCATGGAAGAGCTAATTCTCCTCACATAGGTAACATTCTATTTCACAAAGTAAAACTTTAATATTTTCACTAAGTAAACAATTTAGTTATCAAATGTTTTTTTATTTTTAATTTTTTTTGAAACCATTGAGATTTACAAAATTCTTCATGGTTGGGTTTTAGACATATAATGCTTCTGGGCTAATCCCACCACCAATGTCTAACTCCTTTCACCAATGTTTCCAGAATGTATCCCATACCGCCACCGCTGCACACCGTGTTTGCCAACATAACAGGCCCATTTTAAGTTTTGATTGTTTGGGTCTTATAATTTTATTGTTTTTGACCTGGCTTGGATATTTAGTTCTGTCCTTTCTTAACACCAACAGTGCACCTGATGTTCTTATTACATGTTTTAAGCATGATAATCCGCACATTAAAACATTATTCTTTTCCATTTAAATATGTATTAAAAATAGGCCAGTAGAGTACTTCTATGTAAACTTTAAAAAAAAGCAATAAATCCACTTAATATCATAAAGAAATAACTTGTTTAACCCCCTTTGGAAGAATGAAAGATTAAAATAATACGAATATTCAAAATCATATGCAAATAAATGCTTTGAGCATTTAGCACATAGGTATTATTTTTCTTCTCTTCATGGTTATTGACTCTACAATGTATTTATATTTTAACCTGTAATTATACTTTTATAAAACATATCTATATATATAAATTGCTATGCCAGTTGTGTTTTAATAATTTATGTTTTAGTGAATAAACTTATATTCTTAGTCTTGTCTGTAGGGCCCTAGACCTGACCGAGGCCAAGCAGGCAAGACTGACAAGATGCTTTTTTAAAGCCTGTTTTAATAAACAGGGAGAGTAAAGAGGCAAGGGGCTTTATGACACATTCTTGGGCCAGGAGCTGGAGAGAGATAAGGGAAGAGAGCTGGGTTTGGTACCAGGGTTTTTAAGGTCGGATTGAGCGTCAGGTACAAGGAACAGGTGAAGAAGGCAAAGTATAAACCGTCCAGAAAAAAATGCAGCTGAGTCCCATGGAAACTAGAGAGCAAACTAAATAAAGTCAGGGGTAAAAACTGTTCACCAGTCCGCAGCTCCTCCAACAGTCACAACTCCCACTTCACAATTCCCACCAAGCATCTCTCTGGTGGGGTTTTATACAAGCCACTGACAGTTTCTTAAACAGAAAGAATCCCCTCTTAAAGGGGCAGCTCTCCCTTTTATAGCATTTGCAAAGGTGTTGCAGGGATAATACATTAATATATGACAAGACTTTGCACTTTTATTCTTACAATGGTCTTCTTTTATGTAGAAAGTCATGACTAATATTTTTTTAATTTCTTGCTCACTCACTCCAGAAAAGCAATAATCAAGAAATACTATATCAAACTCTGCTTGAACTCAGATGCCAGCACCCCTATTTACCTGTCTTCTGTGCTGTGATCCATTTTCAGCCGGATTTCATCCTGTGTGTGGCTCATCTGCATAAGGCTCGCCTTCCCTGGAGCCTTCCCTGGAGGTGTGTTTGCACGCCCAGAAAGGGTGAAGCCAGAGGAGCACGGCTGCTCCACTTCACTTCCTGCCCATACACATCATTTAGTCAATGAATACAACCACAACATGTAGAAAAATCCACAATACAAGTGTGTCAATGGGGAAATAGCGCAGTCCAGTGCCAGACATAGAGAATGATGATGGCAACTCTGATGACTTGAACATGACCAACCAACTACATAGTTGTTCAGACAAGGAGTATAGAGTCGCAAAACAGAAGATGTTCAAAGAACTCAAGGAAAGTATAGAAGATAACACTAATAAGAATCAAGAGAATATGAAGATAGAAATCAGAAAACTCCAAACTGAAATTTCAGGTCAAATAATAGGTCTGAAAAACTCAGCAGATAAATTGAAGAAAAATATGTTTGAGCTTTCCCACGGGTTAACAGCACCTGAGGATAGAAATACTACACTGGAAGATGAGATGAATAACAATTCCATACATCAGAAGAAATTAGAAAAAGCCTTAAAGCAAATGATCAAACAATGGAAAAATTACTCAAAGAATGGGAACAGATGAAAATAGAAGTCTATGAAAAGCTCAACAGAAACAACTTAAGAATCATTGGAGTCCCAGAGACCCAGGAAGAAAATCTCCAGAAAGAATCAATGGTCAAGAACATCATTAAAGAGAAACTACCAGAGATAATGAGTACATGCAATCAAATCCTGCATGCCCGAAGAGTACCAACTAAAAGAGACCCCCAGAAAAAGCACCCCAAGACACATCCTAGTCACAATGACAAATCCCACAGATAGAGACAAAATTATGAAAGCAGCAAGATCAAAAAGAGAAATTACATTCAAGGGAACATCCTTGAGATATACTGCAGACCTATCACTGGAAACACTCAAGGCCAGAAGGCAGTGGTGGGATATAGTGACAAAACTCAATGAAATAAATGCTTCGCCTAAACTACTGCACACAGCAAAACTCACATTCAGGTTTGAAGAAACAATACATGGTTTCAAAGACAAAAAACATCTCAGAAACTTTACAGACTCAAAACCATTCTTAAAAGAAAAACTGAACAGCCTACTTTAAGACAAGACTGACCAACAGACACACCAAACTTCAATATAAAGATGGCACTAATTCCCAGGACAATTCTTTCTCTCAATGTCAATAGACTAAATGCACTAGGTAAGAGACAATAGAGTGGCTAAATGGATCAAAAAAACTCAATCCAACCTTCTGTTGCCAAGAAGAAACGCACCTGAATAGTCAGAACAAACATAGACTCAAAATAAAAGGCTGGATGAAAATAAACCAAGCAAACAACATCAATAAAAAAGCTGGAGTGGCCATACTAATATCAGATGATGCAAACTTTATTCTTAGGAAAGTTATTACGAACAAAGATGGACATTTTGTATTAATCAAGGGATACATACAGCAGGAAGAAATCACTCTCCTAAACATATATGCACTGAATTAGGTGCCAGAAAAATATTTTATAAAATTGTTGACAAATCTGAAAAATAATATCAATAACAAAAGAATAATTCTGGGAGACCGCAACACATCATTGTCAACACTTGACAGGTAAACCAGACTGAAACCCAACAAGAACATACTATACTTGAAAATAGAAATGGAAGAAAGAAAACTAGTAGATATATACAGGACACTCCACCACCAGAAGCCGGGATACACATTCTTCTCTACTGTACATGGGTTACTCTCGAGGATAGACTACATGCTAGCACATAAAACATACCTCCATAATATCAAAAGGCTAGAAATTTTGCAGGCTACATTCGCTGACCACAAGGCCCTGAAATTATATGTGAACTACAAAGGGACACAGAAGAAAAACTTTAATACCTGTAAGTTAAACAGCCTCACACTGAATAACCAGTGGGTCCAAGATAAAATCAAAGAGGAAATAAAAACCTCCTAGAAACAAATGATAATGATTGTCAGAACCTATGGGACACAGCAAAAGTGGTACTGAGAGGAAAATTTATAGCTTTCCATGCACACATCAGGAAAGAAGGGCATATCTGAATAGCTTAATGACGCAGCTCATAGAATTAGAAAGTACTCAACAAAAGGACCCAAAAATTGGGAGACAGAAGGAAATAACAAAGCTCAGGGCAGAAATCAATAAAATGGAAACCCGAAAATCAATCCAAAAGATCAACAAAAGCAGAAGTTGGTTCTTTGAAAAAATAAACAACATTGATAGATCTCTGGCATAAATAACAAAGAAAGAGAGAGAGAAACTTGATAACTCGTATTAGGAATGAAAAAGGAGAGATCACTACTATTATGGTAGAGATCCAAACGGTACTCAAAAACTACTTTGAGAAACTCTATGCCACTAAAAATGAAAACCTGGAAGAAATGGATAAATATTTGGACTCATAATCTTCCACGGTTGAATGAAGAGGATGTAGTATATCTATACACACCCATCACTACTGAGGAAATTAAGACAGTAATCAAATGTCTGCCCCCCAAAAAAGTCCAGGCCCAGATGGATTTACTAATGAATTTTTCAAACCTTTCAAGAGGAACTTCTACCAATCCTGGTAAGACTCTTTCATGAAATTGATAAAACAAGAGCACTTCCAAATGGCTTTATTAAGCCAACATCGCCTTGATACCTAAACCAGACAGAGATGCTACCAAAAAAGAAAATTACAGACCAATATCGCTGATGAATACAGATGCAAAGATCCTCAAAAAAATCCTGGCAAATAGGATTCAATGCCTCATTAAGAAGATCATCCACTACGATCAAGTAGGTTTCATCCCAGGAATGCAAGGATGGTTTAACATCCGTAAATCTATCAACATAATACACAACATCAACAACAAGAAAAATAGAAATCAAATGGTCATATCAATAGATGAAGAGAAAGCATTTGATAAGATCCAACACCCATTCTTTATCAAAACTCTCAGCAAGATGGGAATGGAAGGAACATTTCTCAATATAGTTAAGGCCATCTACCACAAGCCAGAGGCAATTATTTTCCTCAATGAATAAACACTGAAAGCCTTTCCTCTAAATTCTGGCACAAGAAAAGGCTGTCTCTCTCACCACTCTTATTCAACATAGCACTGGAAGTACTTGCTATAGCGATTAGACAAGAAAAATATATCAAGGCAATCCAGATAGGAAAGGAAGAAGTCAAGCTCTCGCTGTTTGCAGATAAAATGATACTCTACCTAGAAAACCCTAAACTCTCTATGAAAAAGCTTCTAGAAACAATAGACTCATAGAGCAAGGTGGCAGGCTACAAAATTAACACATAATATCAATGGCCTTTCTATTCAACAATAGTAGTAAGGAAGAAATGGACATTAAGTAAACAACCCATTCACAATAGTGCCACACAAACTCAAATATCTTGGAATCAACTTGACTAAAATGTGAAGGACCTATACAATGAAAATTATAAAACTCTGTTCCAAGAAATAAGAGGACACACAGAAATGGAAGCACATAACCTGCTCATGGATTGGCAGGATTAACATCATTAAAATGGCAATACTCCCCAAAGCATTGTACAGATTTAATGCGATCCCTCTAAATATACCCATGACATTCTTCAAAGAAGTGGATCAGGCACTTTTGAAATTCATTTGGAACTATAAATACCCTAGAATAACTATAGCAATCTTTGGCAAAAAGAATATGGGAGGAATTACTTTCCCCAACTTTAAACTGTACTACAAAGCAATAGTTATCAAAACAGCATGGTATTGGAATAAAGACAGGCACTCAGATCAGTGGAATAGGCTTGAATACTCAGAAAATGTTCCCCAGACATACAGTCATCTAATTTTTGATAAAGGAGCAAGAAATGCTAAATGGAGCAAAAAAAAGCCTCTTGAACAAGTGGTGTTGTCACAACTGGCTAGCCACTTGCAAAAGAATTAAACTTAGACCCCCAGCTAACATCATGTACGAAGGTTAAATCTAAATGGATGAAAGACCTTGATATCAGACCCGAAACCATAAGATATATAGAACAACACATAGGCAAAACACTCCAGGACATTGAGACTAAAGCCATCTTCAAAGAGGAAACTGCACTCTCCATGCAAGTGAAAGCAGAGAGTAACAGATGGGACTATATTAAACTGAGAAGCTTCTGCACCTCAAAAGAAATAGTGGCTGGAATACAAGAGCCCCCCATTGAGTGGGAGAAACTATTCACCAAATACTCATCAGATAAGGGGCTAAAATCCAAAATATACAAAGCACTGACAGAAATTTACAAGAAAAAAATCTAATCCCATCAAAAAAGGGGGAAGAAATTGGGGGAAGAAGAAATGGATAGACACTTTGACAAAGAAGAAATACAAATGACCAAAAGACACATGAAAAAATGCTCCAAATCACTAATCATCAGGGAGATGCAAATCAAAACAATGATGAGATACCACCTCACACCCCAGAGATTGGCACACATCACAAAGAATGAGAACAAGCAGTGTTGGCGGGGATGTGGAGAGAAAGGAACTCTTATCCACTGCTGGTGGGAATGCCATCAAATTCAACCTTTACAGAAAGCAATATGGAGATTCCTCCAAAAACTAGAAATCAAGCTCCCATATGACCCAGCTATACCACTCCTAGGAATATACCCTAGGAATACAAAAATACAATACAAAAATCCCTTCCTTACACTTATATTCATTGCAGCATTATTTACCATAGCAAGACTCTGGAAACAGCCAAGATACCCTTCAACAGATGAATGGCTAAAGAAACTGTGGTACATATACATAATGGAATATTATGCAGGTGTCAGGAGAGATGAAGTCATGAAATTTTCCTATACATGGATGTACATGGAATCTATTATGTTGAGTGAAATAAGTCAGAGAGAAAGATGCAGAATGGTCTCACTCATCTATGGGTTTTAAGAAAAATGAAAGACATTCTTGCAATAATAATTTTCCGACACAAAAGAGAAAAGAGCTGGAAGTTAGAGCTCACCTCATGAAGCTCACCACAAACAGGGATGAGTTTAGTTAGAGGAATAACTATGTTTTGAACTATCCTAATAATGAGAATGTACGAGAGATATAGAAAGCCTGTCTAGAGTACAGGCAGGGGTTGGGTTGGATGGAGGGAGGTTTGGGACATTGGTGATGAGAATGTTGCCCTAGTGATGGGTGGTGTTCTTTACATGACTGAAACCCAAAGACAATCATGTATGTAATAAAGTTGTTTAAATAAAAAAATTTAAAAATTGCTATATCATATTTTAAAAATAAAAATTATTTTAAATAAGTATATAGTTCAAATATAATTTTTTAATTATTCATCAAACTCAAAAAGATCTTTGAGTATTTTTATTTTAATTCTTTTCCTTTTTTTAATCTCTCACTCCTCGGCCAACCTCCCTCACCCCTTGCCTGCCATGTGGCGAACACATCTGGTGAGTTCAGCTTTTATCTCTCTCTTTTTTCAGTGTTGTTGAGTCTGTGCTTTGAATGTACAGTTATACATACCATTCTCCCAATCGTTAAATCCCAGACTCCAGTCTCCCCATTACTGTCCTTTCTCATCTTCTTCCTTCCCACCTTGATTTCTTTTCTTCTCATTCCCTTTCCTTCCTAGGTTCTAGGGTCAGTGGTGATCTAAGCATTTCATCTTTATTATCTTACATTTCCTAATGCAATTAGTTTATATATCACATTACTAATATAATTATTTATATACCATAGATAAGTGAGATCATTTTGTGTTTATCTTTCTTTTTCTAGCTCACATCACTCAATATGCTATCTTTCAGTTCCAACCAGGTTGCAGCAAATTGTAGGATTTCATTTTTTTTCTTGTATCTGCATAGTATTAGATTATCACATCTTCATAATCCATTTGTCATTGGACCCTAGGTTGTTTTCATATCTTAGCCATTTTACTCAATGCAGAATGAATACTGGTATGCATATGTCCTTTGGATAAATGTTTTAAGGCCTCAAGGATATATAGACAAAATTATGATAGTTGAGTCATGTAGCAGTTCAAATATAAATTTACTGAGGATTCTGAAGCCCGTTTTCCATAAGTATTGAAGCAAACAACATTTCCACTAGCAGTGGATGAGAGCTCCAGCAGAGTTTATTCCTAATATTTTTGATTATGTACCATCTTACTGGTGTAAGATGATATGTCATTGTTGCTTTGATTTAAATTTCCCTAATGATAAGTGATGCTGAGTGATTTTCCATGTACCTATTGATAATATTTCTCTTCCTCTGAGAAGTTATTGCTCATTTCCTCTTCTGTTTTTTTGATAAGATTTTGAATTTGTTTTTGTTGATCTTTAAAATTTTATCCTGGATAGTAATCCCTTACCTGAAGTATTGTATGCAAATATTTTTTCCACTCAAGTAACTGTCTTTTAGGTTAGCTTGTGTTTCTTTTGCCACGCAGAAACTCTTTAATTTAATAAAGTCCCATTTTTTAATTTTTTAAAATTTTGTTGCCTTTGCAAATGGTATTAACTAATTAAAGATACAAGTCTTTGATGACCAAATCTTGTAATGTTCTGCCTATGTTTTTCTTAATGTACTTTATAGTTTCTGGTTGTATCTCTAAGTCTTTGATTCACTTTTAATTGATGTCAAGGTGTCAGACATGGATTGAATTTTAATGTCGTACATATAATTACCAAAATTTCTAGCAACATTCATTGAAGAAGTTACTTATACTTCATTTTATTTTCAAAGGTCCTTGACAAAAAAATAACTCTTCAAATAAAAAAGATTTGTCATTGGGTATTTAATTCTGACCCATTTATTAGAGAGCCTATCTTTATCCCAGTACCAGGTAGTTTAAATCACTATTTCTTTCTACTATAGTTCCAAATTAAGGAATGATGTACCTTCCCATTTCTTATTTTTCTGTATGGCTTTGCCTATTTGTTTGTTTGATTTTGTTTTTTTCTACACCCAGCAGCGGTTACTCCTGGCTCTATGCTCAGAACTTGCTCCTGGCAGGCTCAGGGGACCATATGGGATGCCGGGATTCAAACCACCAACCTTCTGCATGCAAGGTAAACACCTTACAACCATGCTATCTCTCCTGCCCCAGCTTTGCTTATTTGTAATCTCTTCTTATTTCATTACAAATTTTATTATTGACTTTCTATGTCTTTAAAGAATGTTGTCTGAATTTAAATGGAGATTACAATAAATCTACATAATAACTTAGGGAGGATATTAATTTTTAACAATACTGATTATGGGATATTTTTCATTCTAAGATTCTAGCTCTTTCTTATGTGATTTGAAATTATTATGGTATAGATTTCTCACATCTTTCCTAAACACTTGATGTTTTGGAATATTAATTTAAAGGAAACAGAGGCTTTGATCTCTTCCTCAAATACATTTTTCGTATATAAAAATGCAACCAATTTTTGCGTATTGACTTTGAAGAAAGCTACGTTAGTGTATTGATTTGTTGTGGCTAGAGGCTCTTTTGTGGACTCTTTAGGGTCTTATATATATATATATATATATATATATATTATAATGTCACTAGCTATAGTGGTAATTTTACTCCTAAAAGATTTTGTAAATAAGAATTAGCTATGTATCAATCCTAGGGAAAATATAAGCATTTTTATTCTGTGATATTTTAAATAAAACCAAATTACTTCTCTATTTTGCTGTTATGAAGATATAAATTTTTCCTAACAATTATATGATAATATTATGATATTGATACAATAAGGTTAATAGACTAGCTCAATACAAAATGTAAACAACTGTCCACCACTATCCATCACATTTAATCTCATCATCACTTCCTCATTCAATATTTGGTAAAGTTTTTATAATTCAAATCAAAGTTTTTGGTCTTTATTAGGTATGATATTCTCTTATTTTGTCTCCTTACTTTTCCCCAAATAAGTGAGGATATTAGGAATTTGTCCTGAAAGGTCCGGGCGTCCTAATCTAGCTGCCCAACGCAGAGAAATGAAGAGGCGAGGTCCCAGAAAATGCTCTAAAAAGTGCTTTAATACTGACCATTCGGAATGGCCAGGGTCAATGTGTCCCCAGAACAGGACAGGGACAAAAGACCTCGTGGTCCCATAGTTCCCCCCTTATATAGGATGGGAAGTGGGAGGGGAAGGAGTCCTTGAGGGCTAGACTTTCGCTACGGTAACACGAATCATTGGTGAGGTAGGGGTAAAGGTGGGGCCAAGGTAGTTATGACTTCCTTAAGGGCGGGGTATCCGCCAAGGATGGTGGAGGTGGCATTGACTTCCCTTTTCAGTCCTTCTCTCTCAAACTTATTTCACTTCATCCTAGAAGCAGGAAACTGCGTGACTTCTTCTTTTCTTACAACTGCATAATATTCCTTTGTGTGTATTTACAAATGTTTAAATCTATTTTTGGACATTTGAATTGTTTTCATATCCTGGTCATTGTACTGACTGCTGTTATGAATGTAAGTATTAATATATCATTTACAACTTACATTTTTGGAAGGTTGATGCCAAGAATCACAGTTATATGCGATTTATTTTTTTACTTTTTGAGGAATATGCATACTGCTTATGATAAACTAAACACAATGTCATTTCCCCAAGAACTAAATATGAATTACTTTGTCTCTACTTCCCAATCAACAATTTTTAACTTTTTAATATTTAATGTTTTCACTGATATGAGATGGTAGTTTATTGTTGTTTTAATATGTATTTTCCTAATAATAAGTTAAAAGAGCACTTTTTCATATTACTGCTAACTATCTCAGTTTGTTTGTTACATACCTTGCCAATTTTTGGATTGGGTTATTAGAATGTTAGTTGGTGGTGAACTTTGAGAGTGCTTTAGAAATTTTAATTAGCCATTTATTGTTTTTCATTTTATAATTTTTTTTTATTTTTGGTTTTTGTAACATGCCCAGCAGTGCTCAGGGTTAGTCCTGACTTTGAGCTCAAATATTACTCTGGCAGGCTCAGGGCACTATATGGATTGACAGGGACCCAAAAAAGGTTAACTACATGCAAGACGACAAACACCCCATCCACTGTGCTATTGATTTGGCCCAGTAATATCTCTTTATCTGATGTGGTGGAAGTTTCTGAACCTGTTTTATCTCCCTAACCCTTGTGTGGATAATGGGTGTGTGGGCATTGCTTCCAAACCAGTGTTCCTCAATCCCCACGCCCAGAACTGTGGCATGAAATTTTCACTTGCTACAGACGTGTTGCTGCATCCCTAAGCAAAACCTTTGTAGGGAACGAGAACCTTTACAGGGAGAAAGCTGACACACAAGGCGGACGGATATGAAATATGAAATAATGATACTACATGCAGTATTTGTGGGGTCAACACCTTTCTGGCAAGAGTGCGACAAATTTAATCTTCAGGCAAGGGAGTATATAAAGGAAAAAAGAGGCAGTCATAACATGAAAGGAATAAGCAATGTACATTGTTTGATTCTAGAACAAATACACATAACTTTAGGTGGTTTGTAACCTTAGAATAGAATAGGTTTCAGTTAGCAGTTGGAAGATAAAAGGAAGGCTAAATTCTTACATATCAAAGAAGTTCCTGGCCCTAGGTGTCATTACTGATGTAAATTAATGGATAGCAGAAATCCTGGTTTACTCCTGATAACAAATATTCTTAACCTGAGGGAAATAGTATTCTAGCTAGGGGGTAAGACCCACTTCCTATGATCTGGTAATAGAAAGAGAATAACACTAAAGAAAGGAGTACAGAATATACCTAGTAAAATAGCCTAATTCTACACTGACCAAACCTGTTTGTCAGCAGGTATTCAAAGTGACTGGGAGAGTCCCCAAGGCTGAAAGAGAGTTGCAAATATACTAAGCCAGCAGGGAACTTCTAGCAGCTTTCTTTTGGTACTGAAATTCCTATAATGACTGCAGGATAGCTAAGGCCGAATTTGTGTAGTATAGCAGAAATGAATTGAAAGGAAAATGTTAAGTCACTACCATGTAAAAAGTATAACAGAAATATCGCCAGTGATACACACAAGGATCAATGATTGAGTTCTCCAAACGGGCCTTCTGGCAGATATTTCTTGGGAGGAAAATTAGGCAATGCACCAGGAAAGCCAAAAGCCACATCTGGTGTGTGCTTCCTTTTGCGGGTACTGACAACACCTGGCACCATGAGCCGGGGCACAGTCTACAGCTAGTGATATGTTTCCTAGGGGTAATTTTTATGGTAAGACAAGTAGACAATTTCACTTTGGATAAAAATTCTAGTTCATGTTTGATTCAAGGCTATGACAATTGCTTGGATTTGCGTCGAGGGACCCTGGCCTTTCTTTGCATATATTACTACCTTTATTATTCCAACAATCAATATAAAATATATCAAATAGTAATTTGCATACTAGTCTTTCTGATATTGCCTCTAATAGGCCTTATGATTTATATTTTCCATGCAATGTGCTATGCATAGGCCAATCTTTCCTAAATGCATCCAACTTTGAAAAAATAAAGCCCATTCCAATGGGCTCAATCTATTTGCTCAGCCAGAAGTCCCAAAGCCAGTAATTTGTCACCTCTACTGGCACTAGGCCAGAGGAATGAACATTTACTGAGATTAATATAACAGATGAAACAAATGCCAAAAATGAATCACAACAGTCCAATCAGACTCTGAGCTCAAAAGTAGATCTGTGAGTTTACATTTCAACCATCCTCATCATCTGATTCTGAAAACAGATCTGTGAGATTACCCTCCACTCTTCCTCACTGTATCTCCATTGAGAAGTTATATGGAGGCTATATATGGAGGTCCAGAAAGGCCCCCCCCATCAGGAACATAACCAAATTCTAACACATGTGAGCTTTAACATGGACTCTGTCTGTATATTTAAAAAGGAATATACACAATGGAATATTATGCAGCTGTCAGGAGAGATGAAGTCATGAAATTTTCCTATACATGGATGTACATGGAATCTATTATGCTGAGTGAAATAATTCAAGAGAAAGAGAGAGAGGAATGCAGAATGGTCTCGCTTATCTACGGGTTTTAAGAAAAATGAAAGACATTCTTGCAATAATAATTTTTGGACACAAAAGAGAAAAGAGCTGGAAGTTACAGCTCACCTAATGAAGCTCACCACAAACAGGGATGAGTTTAGTTAGAGAAATAACTACATTTTGAACTATCCTAATAATGAGAATGTATGAGGGAAATAGAAAGCCTGTCTAGAGTACAGGTGGGGGTTTGGTGGGGAGGAGGGAGCTTTGGGACATTGGTGATGGGAATGTTGCACTGGTGATGGGTGGTGTTCTTTACATGACTGAAACCCAAACACAATCATGTATGTAATCAAGGTGTTTAATAAAATATATATAAAAAATATAAATTTCTGGTTCAGTGGTAAAAGCATGCACTTTGGCATTTATAATATGGCTGTCATATCTGTTTTCTTCACATATTCTTATAAGCAGAGTGGCTAATTATTTAATATAAATATTTGTTTCAACTATGAAAATATTTTAAAAATAAAAATATTTTAAAAAATGAAAAAAATGGAATGTTCACAGTATAAACCACTTTCTCCATTTTGTGTAAAATTTCTTACTACCCGGAATGAGTGTGAGTTTTGGACTCCTTGGGACTTTAATACTATTGCTAACATCTGCCTAAGTTCTTCCCAATTAATGCAGTGGAACATGTGGTTTTCTGACAGAACTAAACCTAAGCTTAATATCATAAGTCATTATGGAAGGATGGTTAGACAACCATCGGTTGTCTTCTAAACTTTTGACAAGGGGAGTGACTTTCTTAGCCGTCCACAAGGACGTGAATTTACCCTATAATCTTTGGAAACTGTTCCAGAAGATTGTACTATGTGCTCAGGAGAAAGTTGATATGGATACAGAATTGAAGAGCATTTTACAAAAAGATGTCTTCTGAGCTGAATGCAGACTTTCTGGGGAAACTAAAATATATTATCTAAGTCAGATTAAGAGCAAGGAAATATAACAGCTTCTGACAAACATAATGTTAGCTTTTAAAATTGCCAATAAAGATTGTCAGGCTATTGTATGTTGTATTAAAGAGAAAGAAGATGCAATGGTATTTCTACAGGCTTGTAGGAATGTTGGTTAAATTGAACAAAAACACCGTGTTAATGTGTAGGGAATTCTTTAGTCACCTGTTCCATAAAGGAAAACTCTTGCTCTTAATGATGGTTCTGAAAAAATGGGAAAGTAAGTAAATTAAAGTAACAAGTCCACTAGTTGATCAAACTAGATATAATTCATAACAGTGTTCATTTATGAGTGTCATTTCGCAAATTATTTTAAATTTAAGCTAATTCACTATCATGTCATAATTTTTTGTTCTCAGATTGCCTATAAGTAGCCTAGATCTTTAGACCTATATAATACTACATGAAGTTGATTCCTTTAATAGTGCTTATTGCCACATAGTACTTAGTATTCAAGACTTACAAAAATGATTGTCTTGTTAATGTTTGTATGTACAGTCTATCTCCTAGCCAAATTTACTATCACCAATTGTGATTCCTAGGTATTATAAAACTTTTCCATGTGACCTGCCAGCTTTTTACTTTTTTGAAGCTCTTTGACCCATTCCAGCTGGTCTGTTTTACAACTGCAACCTATTGATCAATCTTCATTGTCTGTCTGTCTGTATGTATGTATGTGTGTGTATGTGAGTATGTGTGCTAACCAACTTTATGTCAGTTTAATGTCCATCTGTACTGTACATAATTTCTCTATTAGTATATAGCACTTCCTTATTCCTCCTCCCTGATTACCACTTCACAAATTCTCTTTTATCGTTTTCCTTTTTTCTTTCACTTCAGATTTGTTATTAATCCCTATTTTATCCTTTTACTCCCAGGTCTTCACTCCTCAGGAACTGAAACATTCTCCTCACCCCCATCCCTTTCACTTCTCTTTACTTTGGACTATTGCTCACAAAAAATAACAGATTCAGCTTTTGAGAGACTCTCGGTTCTAAGATATTTGCTGATCCATAACCTTTGAGAGCTGTTGTTCAAATTGTCACACGAGAAAATCCCTGGCTAAAGCTGTGCCCCAGATTCTATCCTTCCAGACTATTTCAAAAAAACTTAAGAGGGTTATATAAATTTTGTGTGTATAATTTAGGTGTATTTATTTAATGTGTATAATCCTTTATTGTGTACTTTCTTATGTAGATGTAATTCCTCCCTCCTTGGACTTGTTTAGTTGAAAAAAATCTAGTATATATAATCTCTTGATTTCTGTGTTTCTACTAGAACCAGGTAATCCCCATTACAACAATCCCCATTGTTTAGCTCGTGACTATTACTCTCTTATGCACCAATAGTATCCTGTTGCATTTTTCCTTTTTTGCATAGGCACAAAAATTGGGAAAATCTTATATATAGAGAGAAGTTTCTTAATATTAGGGATAGGAACTACAATTTTTATATTCCATCTGAATATTTGTCATACTAACTTAAATTAGGCTTTAGTTGCTCAGATACAAGCAGTTCATCCCTGAACCTTGGATCCTATCTTCAGAACCAATATGGTTTCTATACCATCACCAGGAATCTACCTGAAGGCCTTAGTGTTGTTTGTCACTAACTTGCACCAAGGTGGGTTCCTATGCCACTCTGACAACTTGGAAATAGCAGCAATGGCTTGCTTCCAGGATAGGTGGACTTGCCATGCTGCCTTACAGTAAAATAAAATCAGGAGATTCCTCATGACATACTAACATTGACATAGGATCAGTGTAAAACCCAATACCTCTCATTACTGAAGCCTGACAGTGAGAACCGTGATAAGGAGAAATTTCTTGGGATGGTAAAGAAAGACCATGGGATTAGAAAAATTAGTGTGCTTGGAGCCTGTGGTTGGTCTTATGGCAGGATGCTTCATGGATAAGGATGCCCTATTTTTAGGTCTAAGATTTTTTCTTTCTATTTCCCCAACTTTTGTTGTGCCTATGCCAAAAAAAATGCCACAATTTTTATTTTCAGATAAGGCTCCCATCTTTTGCTTAGACTTTAGGGACAAGATTTACTTTGTTTTATCTCATAGTCTGCATTTTCTATGAAATTAAAAGAGAGAGTTGTTGGAGTAACCATTTCATGATAATTCTTCTTTACTTGTTTTGTCCCACCTGAATTGGCCTTCTATGCCTATCTGTTTCCACCCATGGAGGTGGTCTTTACCTTCCCAATAAAAACCTGGGGTTAGAGACAATTCTTGCAGTTTTAGTTCCACCACTAGCCTATCTACCTACCTACCTGTATCTTTGCATGTTTACAGAGAGCTTGTGGTAGAAGTTTTAAACCTGTTTTATCTCCCTAACCTTGCTTGGATTATTTTCTGTGTCAGTGTTCCTTCCAGATACATTCCCAAATGCCTGAGGCCTGGGGAATTAGGCTTTCATTAATATACCATTTTTTAAGAATCAGATTGGGTATTCAGAGTGTTTATGATTCCATTAGGATATTAGGAATTTGTTGTGTATGAATGATATTTCTGGAATTTGATGTTGTTTGTTTTGTTTTGTTTTGAGACATACTTGGCCGTGCTCAGATGTTATTCCTGGCTCTGTGCTCAGAAATTGCTCCTTTCAGGCTCAGGGGATCATTTGGGATGCTATGGATTGAACCTGGGTTTGTCCTGGGTCAGCAGCATGCAAGTCAAATGCTCTTTCTTCCACTGTGCTATCATTCCAGCTCCTAATTTGATGTGGTTTATATTAAATTGGTATAATATTTTGATTAAGACAGACATTTTTTAGAAACTCTTACAGTCTATGAACATTGATTTGTTTTCTTTTCTTGGTGTTTTTTCTTTGACTAGCGAGTTACAGTTTTCACTGTGTAAATTCTTCATGATCTTCATTAAATGGATTCAATGCTTTGAACATTATTTTTAATAAGGTTATCTTTTAATATTCAAGTATAGGTATGTTACATATTTTATTTATGTGTTAATTTTATAGCTTGCTATATTGCTAAAACAGTTTCATTGTTTTAAGTTTTTGGTGGAATTTAACATTTTATTTTTTCTATTTTTTAATATAATTTTTATTTTAATCATAGTGGCTTAAATATTGTTGACAATAATATTTTAGATACATATTTACATAAAATCAGGGGGAATTCCCATCACCAATTTGTCCTCCCTACACCTCCGTTTTTGTCCTACCTCCCATATCCTCCTCCCTCACCCCCAGGGCTGCTAGAATATGTGGTCCCCTCTGTACCTAGCCTATTACTTAGTAGTCTTGCACCTGTTTGGTCTTGGTGCCTCCCTTATTTCTCCCTCTAACTGGGAGGCAGGACTAGCTAGTTCAAGTTACGTGGTTCTGTTTGAAGAAAAGTAATAAACAGGGGTGAAAGTCTAATACGCCGAAAATGGGTGAAATCCTTCTAGAGGCTCTCATCATTGGTCTGAGAGACGAAGGAGAAAAAGAAAGTGAAACACTCCACCAGTACAAAAAGAAGTGTCAAATATCCAGTGAGGGCTCAAACAATAACAATAAGCACCACAAAAAAAAACACACAAAAAAAAAAACAGCCATGGTCTTGAGATAAGAAACATGGCAGAGCACATAAAGAAAGAAAAGAAAAGAAGAGAAAAAAAATAAGTATAAATGGGGACAACAACTTCAGTAACCACACCAAAACAAAGAAATCGACCAAAAATAGATAGGTAAATAATAATAATAATAATAATAATAATAAATTAATATTAAAAATAATATATAAAATTAAACAATGTTTTGTGCTTTTTGCTTTTTTTTTTCCCTCCTGCCCTGGCACAGTAAATATTGGGGTCATTCGAAAAGAAATTCACTTGGCCTAAGAGATATGGGGTTTCTCCACCCTTGGAGTATATTGTCATGGGATTAACTATAGACTCTGTCCAGGATCATTTACTCTCCCGGTGGTGCTTCCGTGGTGTTTGGAAGACTTCTGCTCCATCCTGGGTGATAAAATTAGACCTCTATATCTAGAGATCTCAGTATCTGCACAGGTCCAGGAGTGGGACTTATGATGAAGTCAGTCTTTATGGTTCTATAAGTTCTGTTTCCTTATTGTCATTTTAATCTATCTTCTGTGGTTGGTGGTCTTAGTCTTTGCACTGAACCTAGGATGGCACTTAGGATAGCATCTTTCTTTGTGTTTCCAGAAGCCCTATTCTGTTGCAATTGTCTCTGCCAGACCTTTGGAACTGGGGATCATGGTTATTGTGCAGGTCATAGTTCAAACCCTAGACTAAGGTTTTTTTATTGGTCCCAAGATATACAGTCTGGTCATGTTTCTAGCAGCCAGTCATCTGTAAATCAAGATCTTGGCATTTGGACCTACCAAAGGGTGACAATTCTTCTGATTTTGTCTTAT
This sequence comes from Suncus etruscus, assembly GCF_024139225.1. NCBI lineage: Eukaryota > Metazoa > Chordata > Mammalia > Eulipotyphla > Soricidae > Suncus > Suncus etruscus. Next base: position 62,956,278 of record NC_064854.1, on the reverse strand, counting down.
CATTAGCTGGTAAGGTAGGATAACCTGCTCTTAGGTCAAGTTATTTCCATTTTCCTCATTGTCAGGATATCATATTAGAACTGGCACTTGTTGGTGACCCAGTAGTATTAAGGCTGTCCCGAATGGGATTTGTTCCTGCAGCTGTTGTGAAGAACTGTGCCGTTTCTATGTGTGGGATCCAGGGTTCAAGGCTAGATGGATGGTGTCTAATCACCTGAGGTCTAAGTTGAGTCCACATGACATATTTTCTTTTTTCCTTTTTTTTTTTTTTTGGTTTTTGGGCCACACTCAGCAGTGCTCAGGGGTTACTCCTGGCTGTCTGTTCAGAAATAGCTCCTGGCAGGCACGGGGGACCATATGGGACACTGGGATTCAAACCAACCACCTTTGGTCCTGGATCGGCTGCTTGCAAGGCAAACACCACTGTGCTATCTCTCCAGGCCCAACATATTTTCAAGGTAGGAGATATCCCTGTATTGTAAACAACTATGAGTTCCTATCCCTAGTAGATAAGAACTCCTTTTAATATGTAAGATTTCCCCTTTTTTAGTGTGCCTTTGCAGGGAAAAATGGTGCTACAATATATTGTCGGTGCAGAGAAGAAAACAGAAACAGGTCACACACCCAAAAAAGATAAAAATAGGAATAAAGGGGCCGGGAAGGTGGCGGTAGAGGTAAGGTGTCTGCCTTGCGAGCGCTAGCGTAGGACGAACCATGGTTCGATCCCCCAGTGTCCGATATGGTCCCCCCAAGCCAGGAGCGATTTCTGAGCGCATAGCCAGGAGTAACCCCTGAGCGTCACCGGGTGTGGCCCAAAAACCAAAAAAAAAAAAAATAGGAATAAAAATGTATGTGCTCACATATGTATATGTAGTACAGACATTTTTTAAAAAAATGAATTAACAAAGTATTTAAAGGACCAAAGTGATGCAAAAGACTACCTTACATTTGGGGAAAAGCAGGTGAAGAGGTGGTGTAATACAATTCTTATACTTATGTTGGAAGTACAGGTTTTCCCATTGTCTTTTGGTTTTTTCTTGTGGTGTGTGGGTTTCCAGGCATCTTTCCATCACACCCCCAGACCTTCTTCAGATTGACAAAAGATTTGCGGCAGGGAGATCTTGGAAGAGTTCTTGCATTGGGAATACTTTTGGAACTAAGTCGGTTTCAAGTAACAGTCCACATTAGGGGAAGTTGGTAGGGAGGGCCGCGCAGCATGAGTCCACAGGGGAGTTGGCTACCTTTTCTTGCAGGGCACAAGGTGTGGGTTTAACTGGGTGTCCTTTCGCTTGGGTGCTGGGTACTGGTTCGTTGGGGTAGGAGATCAATCTTGATGCCTAATAGATTAAGGACTGAGGATGAAGAGTTTTATTATGGTGCGAAGTCTGATGGGATTAAGAGGTAAAGGGATAGTTGGATTTCCAAAGGGGGGAAAGGGGAAGGTATATGGAAGGGGTAGGAAAAAAGAAAAGAGAAAATACATTAGAAAAAAAGGGAGAAGTGAAAGAAAAAAGAGAAGAAAAGAAAAGATAAAAATAAAAAAGAAAGTAGTGAGAAGAGAGTTGAAAATAGCAAGGGAATGCTAGTTGCTTGAATGTGTTCAATGATTAGAGCCTGTAGTTTAAGTCTATATGTCGCAATTGTCGCTTCGGTGGTCTGACTCGTCACGTGCTTCAATTCCTAAAAGAAGGTATAATCTAGAGATAAAGTGTATGTTAAATAATTTTCTCAGGACCATCTCGTAGTAAAGCTAGGTATGGTATCACGTGTGACTGAGCCCCGAGCTGCCATCTTAGTTTGTTCACCCTTTGTATCCTAGAACGCATGTAGACAGAAAAGCTGAGAGGTTATTTTAAATATAGTAAGATAAAGGCATTACAACATAGTGTTATGGGATGTTTTTTTTGGAGTCAGTGATTTCCCATGGTATTATTTACCTGTGATCCTGTATACAATCTCTAAGGATTTATTGTGGGCCTTTGTTGTAGGAGGCTGATTATATACCTGTTCTCTCTATGCTGCTGTTTCTGGTGTTGCTGGTTTCTTTGTGGTATAATGTGTAGTCCCTGCATCCCAGGTTGAGTGGCATCATGGCACTGTACTCACTCTGGGGACAGGCACGCAGGCTGGCGGTTACAGAGTTGTCCGCCCATGTGGAGTGGCCTCAGGGGTATGCCGTTTTTTTTTTTTTTTTCTATTTTTATTAGGGATAGGATTTGGTTTAGGATTATGGTTAGGTTAGGATTTTGACTTAGGGTTATTTTAAGTGTAAGATTAAGGATTAGGGTAAGTGTTAGGGTTAAAGTTAAGGTGAAGTCTAGGGTTTAAAGCTATAGTTAAAGTTTTTATAAATATATTTATTTAAGCACCTTGATTACAAATATGATTGTAGTTGGGTTTCAGTCATGTAAAGAACACCCCCCCTTCACCAGTGCAATATTCCTATCACCAGTGTCCCAATTCTCCCTCCTCCCCCCCCCACCTGCACTCAAGACAGGCTTTCTACTTCACTCATTCATTCACATTGTTATGATAGTTCTCAATGTAGTTATTTCTCTACCTGCACTCACCACTCTTTTTGGTGAGCTTCATGTTGTGAGCTGGACCTTCCAGCCGTCCTCTCTTTTGTCTCTGGAAATTATTGTAAAAATTCTTTTTATTTTTTTAAAACCCATAGATGAGGAAGACTATTCTGCATCTATCTCTCTCCCTCTGACATATTTCACTCAGCAAAATAGATTCCATGTACATCCATGTATAGGAAAATTTCATGACATCATCTCTCCTGAAGGCTGTATAATATTCTATTGTGTATATGTACAGCAGTTTCTTTAGCCATTTATTTGTTGAAGGACATCTTGGTTGTTTCCAGAGTCTGGCTATTGTAAATAGTGCTGCAATGAATATAGGTGTAAGGAAGGGGATTTTGTGTTGTATTTTTGTATTCCTAGGATATATCCCTTGAAGTGGTATAGCTGGATCGTATGGGAGTTCAATTTCCGGTTTTTGGAGGAATCTACATATTGTTTTCCATAAAGGTTGGACTACATAGCATTCCCACCAGCAGTGAATGAGAGTTGTTTTCTCCCTACATCTCCAACAGCACAGATTGTTCTTTGTGATGTGTGCCAGTCTCTGTGGCATGAGATGGTACCTTATTGTGGGTTTTATTTGCATGTCCCTGATGATTAGTGATGTGAAAAATTTTTCATGAGAAAGGTGCAGAAGCCATCTTGGGCCATGTGGTTTCCAGTTGCCTGAGACTGGATTTCATCAGCGTTCCTGCCAGTGATCCTGCTTGCTTCAGAGGTGGGTCGAGAGGTACATACACTGATTCCTGTAGGTTTATTCCAGGAGTCAGAAGGGCACAGAAGCCATCTTGGGCCATGCGGTTTCCAGCTGCCTGAGACTGGATTTTATCAGTGTTCCTGCCGTTGATCCTGCCTGCTTCAGAGGTGTGTCGGGATGTACACACACTGATTCCTGCTGGTTTCTGCTGGGTGTCAGAAGGGTGAGAAGCCATGGAGGGCCATGGTGTTTCCAGCCCCCTGGGACTGGATTTCATCAGGGTTCCTGCCTTCGATAATCCTTGCTACAGAGAGTTCTTGGCTGGCTCCGCCCTTCTGCTGTGCCTTGGATGAACCTGAGGACTTGAGGGAACTCTTTGCTTTGATTGTCTGTTTTTCCTGAATACTTGAAGATCTCCTCAGAGGCCTAGGAAGTGCACCCCCCAAAAAAACTGTCATCTAAAGGCGGCAGAAGAGCACAGCCACTCAGCTTCAACTCACGGCCTAGCACTCTTTCTAACCAATGAACCCCACCACAACACGCAGAAAAAAATCACACTACAAACATGACAATGGGGAAACCTCAAAGGCAAACACCATCCACAGAGAATGAAGATGATAGCTCAGACGACCCACAAAATTCCAACCACCTGATTAACCTCTCAGATGAGAGTAGAATAGAAATATGGAAGATGTTCATAGAACTCAAAAAAAAAAACATAGATTGATCTGAACAGAACACAAAGACAGAAATCAGAAAACTCCAAACTGAAATAACAGATCTGAAAAGCACGGTAGCTGAACTGAAAAACTCAGTGGATGGCCTCACCAGCAGAAAAACAGCATCTGAGAACACAATCAATGTGCTGGAAGATGAGATGCAAAAAAACTCAACACAGCAGAAGAAATTGGAAAAGAACCTTAAGAGTAACGATCAGGCAATGGAAAAAGTACTCAAGGAATACGAACAGATGAAAATAGAAATCTTCGATAAACTCAACAGAAACAACATAAGAATCATTGGAGTTCCAGAGGCCCAGGTAGGATATTCCCAGGAGGAATCAACTGTCAAATACATCATAAAAGAGATACTCCCAGAGTTAAAGACTACATGCAATCAAATCCTGCATGCCCGAACGTTACCAGCTAAAGGAGACCTGAAAAAAAAACACCCCAAGACACACCCTCGTTACAATGTCAAATCCCACAGATAGACATAAAATACTGAAAGCAGCAAGATCAAAAAGGGAAATTACATTCAAAGGAGCATCCCTAAAACGTACAGTAGACATGTCACAAGAAACTCTGAAGGCCAGAAGACAGATATTATAACAAGACTGAATGAACTGAATGCCTCACCGAGAATACTGCTCCCAGCCCGACTCACGTTCAGGTCTGAAGGAAAGATACATAGCTTCATGGATAAACAAAGGCTCAGAAACTTCACAGAGGAAAAACTGAAAGGTCTACTTTAAGACAAGAGAGACCAACAAACACAGCAAACTTATCTACAGGAATGACATTAAATCCTATGACAATCATCTCCCTCAATGTCAATGGACTAAATTCACCAATTAAAAGACAGAGAGTGACAAAATGGGTCAAAAAGATGAATCCAACCTTTTGCTGCTTACAAGAAACACACCTGAATAATCAGAACAAATATAGACTCAAAATCAAAGGCTGGAGAAAAATCATCCAAGCAAACAACACCATTAAAAAGCTGGGGTAGTCATATTAATATCTGATGACACCAACTTTATACTCAGAAAAGTGTTAAGGGACAAAGATGGACACTTTGTACTAATCAAGGGATATGTGCAACAGGAAGAAATCAGACTATTAAACATATATGTACTCAATGAGAGACCAGCAAATTATCTAATACAATTATTGACAAAATTCAAAGAAGACATCAATAATAACACAATAATTGTGAGAGACCTCAACATAGCCATGTGAACATTTGATAGATCAATGAGACTAAAACCCAACGAAAACATACTAGCCCTGAAAAGAGAAATGGAAGAAAAAATGTACTAGTAGACATATATAAAACATTCCACCAAAAAAACCCTGGATACACATTCTTCTCCAATGTACTTGGGTAATTCTCCAAGATAGACCACATACTGAAACATAAAACATAACTTCATAAAATCAAGAGGATAGAAATCTTGCAGGTTACCTTTGCTGAACACAAAGCTCTGAAATTATATGTGAACTACAAAGAGACACAGAAGAAAAACTTTAACAATTGGAAATTAAACAGCCTACTACTGAACAACCAGTGGGTCCGAGATAAAATCAAAGAGGAAATCAAAACATTTCTGGAAACAAATGATAATGAAGACACAAACTGCCAGAATCTATGGGACACAGCAAAAGCGGTTGAGAGGAAAATTTATAGCTTTACAAGCACACATCAGGAAAGAAGAAGGGGCATACCTAAATAACTTAATGACGTAGCTCAAAAAATTAGAAAATGATCAACAAAGGAACCAAAAATAGGGAGACAGAAGGAAATAACAAAGCTGAAAGCAGAAATCAATGAAGTGGAAACTCAAAATAACAATCCGAAAGATCAATGAAAGCAGAATTTGGTTTTTTGAAAAAATAAACAAGATTGATAGACCATTAGCAAAATTCACAAAGAAAGAGAGAGAACCCTGATAACTCATATTAGAAATGAAAAGGGGGAGATCACGACAGATATTGCAGAGATACAAAGGGTAATCAGAGACTACTTTGAAAAACTTTATGCTACTAAATATGAGAACCTAGAAGAAATGGATAAATTCCTGGACACTTATAATCTTCCACGGTTAAGGAGGATGTAGCATATCTAAACCACCCCATCACTATGGAGGAAATTGAAACTGTAATCAAGCAGCTGCCTAAAAAGAAAAGCCCAGGCCCAGATGGATTTACTAATGAATTCTTTCAAACCTTTCAGGATAAGTTACTACCAATCCTAGCCAGGCTCTTCCATGAAATTGAAAAAAGGAGAACACTCCCAAACAGCTTTTATGATGCCAACATCACCTTGATACCAAAACCAGACACATATATAGCCAAAAAAGAAAATTACAGACCAATATCCCTAATTAATTCAGATGCAATGATTTTCAACAAAATCCTGGCAAATAGGATCCATTGCATCATCAAGAAGAACATACATTACGATCAAGTAGGTTTCATCCCAGGAATACAAGGATGGTTTAACATCTGTAAATCTATCAACATCATTCACAACATAAACAAGAAGAAAAATAAAAATCCCATGATCATATCAATAGATGCAGAGAAAGCATTTGATAAGTTCAACACCCATTCTTGATCAAAACTCTCAGCAAGATGGGAATGGAAGGAACCTTCCTCAATCTAATTGAAGCCATCTACCACAAACTAATGGTAAATATTATCCTCAATGGAGAAAAACTAAAAGTCTTTCCTCTAAATTCTGGTACTGTTGCATTAAGTAATGGCGCCTGATGTTGTGTTAAATAATTAACGATGGTGATGGATGGTGAAGGATGGATTGAAGGATTTTTCTCTGCCATCCCAGACCACGTGGCTCCGCAATCCCCATTCAACTGGTGGGTTCCAGGTTTAGGTGAATGGCGGAATCAGACTCATCCAGAAACAGGCATCAGGAAGCATCAGCTTTATTCATGCCCTATCCACCACATGTGTGGCCTATATCATAAACTTTTAAGCATTTGCTATTCTTAGCTAGCCCTGCATCTTAACTCCTATCAGCCATCTTCCCTTTGACCTCCATGCTGGCCAAAGACCAAAAGGCCCTAATCCCCTGGGTCAAAGGCCTTATCTACCTTTTTCAAGACCCCTCCCAGGAATGGGTGGGGTCTTGCAGGTAAGATCAAGTTACCTAGGAAGAAAGGAGGGATGAGGCTTCATCTCCCCCTTCTCTGAAATATAAAAGAACCTTTTGTAATCCTGACTCCACCTTTAGCCAAAGGTGGGTTAATAGTTTCATGCAACAACGTAATAAATTGAAAATAAACATATCAGCTTTTTCAAAAACATAACGTTTCTGCAAAATATATTATACACCTGTAACTTAATATTTTCTTAATGTTTTTCTACCAAGCACTATTCCAGAACTTTCATGTTCCTATACTTTTAAACTATATTGGGGGAACTTTCTGTTCCTATTAACTTCCCTACACACAAGTACTACAGCATAAATACATAACATACATTTTAAAAAAAGGCTAAGTACATTAAAATACACACAGTATAAAACATTTTGCAATTGAAAATATTAACTATAGAAAACAAAACACCTTTAAATTATAAAGAAAATGACTTAATAAGACAAAGATGCAGGTGGTTAGAAATCAGATCTATAAATGGGCTAGGTTATTACTCCCCTTTTTAAAATTTTTTACACTACTACCTAATTTTTTCCCATTACCAACACCAATTGTGAAATTCCTTCACCTAAAACCAAATGTCCAGATGATTAATTTGTCCCACACTGTTCTCACCATGTGGTTTACTTCCATAGTCCCAGGCCCCTCAGATGATTTGCTCATGCTGTTGACCATGTGGTTCCAGGTCCCGCAGCTGGTCAGCTGGTGCTGTTTCACCTTTCTGATTTGGAGGGAGGATCCCAGGCTCGCCGCTTTGGGCCAGATTAGGTGCTTTTCGCCGCTTTTCTGCCACAGGGTTAGAATTCTTGGCTGATTGCAGCTGCCTTTTTTCCAGAAAGCACTTTGGAAGCTGGCTCCGCTGCCACAGCTGCTGCAATGCGACTTGTCCGCAGCTTTTTCCATAGGGCGCGTCTGGATGTTAAGAGTTCAAAGTGGTTTAAACTAAAAGTCCAGTTAGAAATTTCCAAAGTCAAAATCCAAATTCAAGCCAAAGGTCATTCTCAGAAAATCAGTCTGCTTGTAGAAGCTTTTTTTTTCTGAACCTTTTCCAATTAAGGCCCTCCATCAGTATTTGAGGAGGCCGAGGTTTTTGGAAAAAGGATTTTCAGCAACAAAGTTTCAGTCCTGAGTCTTGGATGGGAGTGATACAAGTTTTCAACTCCCCTATTTTACTGATATTTTTGCCCCTAGAAGGGGTCGTGGCCATCTTTGAGCATGGCTTCACGTGGCCAAACACTTTGGGCTGACTCCATCTAAAATGAGATAAAATCAAACACAAGAGCAGAAATCTCACCATATTCGCTGTTTTCTTGGGTCCAGGTTTCAGGTCAGAGTTCAGAGCGCCAGATGTAATGTTAAATAATTAATTAACGATGGTTGGATGGAAATGGATGGAGGGATTTTTCTCTGCCATCCCAGGCCACATGGCTCCTCAATCCCCATTCAGTTGGTGGGTCCCAGGTTTAGGTGAATGGCGGAATCAGACTCATCCAGAGACAGGCATCAGAAAGCATCAACTTTATTCATGCCCTATTCACCACATGTGTCGCCTATATCATAACCTTTTAAGCATTTGCTATTCTTAGCTAGCCCTGCATCTTAACTCCTTTCAGCCATCTTCCATTTGACCTCCATACTGGCCAAAGACCAAAAGGAGCCCAATCCCCTCTGGTCCATACATTATCTACCTTTTCCAAGACCCCTCCCAGGAAATGGGCAGGGTCTTGCAGGTAAGGTCAAGTTACCTAGGAAGAAAGGGTGGGGGTGAGGCTTCATGGTACAAGACAAGGCTGTCTGCTCTCACCACCCCTCTTCAACATAGTACTGGAAGTGCTTGCTATAGCAATCAGACAAGAAAAAGATATCAAGGGCATCCAGATAGGAAACGAAGAAGTCAATCTCTCACTGTTTGCAGATAACATGATACTCTACTTAGAAAATCCTAAAGACTCTACCAAAAAGCTTCTAGAAACAATAGATGCATATAGCAAGGTGGCAGGCTACAAAATTAGCACACATCAATCAATGGCCTTTTATACACCAATAATGATAGTGAAGATGCACGTTAAGAAGGCAATCCCATTCACATTAGTGCCACACAAACTCAAATAATCTTGGAGTCAACTTGACTAAAGACATGAAGGACCTATACAAAGAAATCTATAAAGCTCTGCTTCAAGAAATAGCAGAGGACACATGGAAATGGAAACACATACCTTGCTCATGGATTGGCAGGATTAACATCATTAAAATGGCAATACTTCCAAAAGCATTGTACAGATTTAACGCGATTTTCTGAAGATACCCATGACAATCTTCAAAGAAGTGGACCAAACACTTACGAAGTTCATCTGGAACAATAAACACCCTCGAATAGCTAAAGCACTCCTAGGGAAAAGAAGTATGGGAGGCATTACTTCCCCCAACTTTAAACTGTACTACAAAGCAATAGTTATCAAAACAGCATGGTATTGGAATAAAGACAAACCCTCAGATCAGTGGAATAGGCTTGAGTTCTCAGACACTGTCCCTCAGACATACAGTCACCTAATTTTTGAGAAAGGAGGAAGAAATCCTAAGTGGAGCAGGGAAAACCTCTTCAACAAGTGGTGCTGGCAGAACTGGTTAGCCATTTGCAAAACAGCGAACATAGACCCCCCAGTTTATACCATGTACAAAGGTAAAATCCAAATAAATTAAAGACCTTGATATCAGACCTGATACCATAAGGTACATAGAACAACATGTCGGTAAAATACTCCATGACATTGAGACTAAAGGCATCTTCAAGGAGGAAACTGCACTTTCCAAATAAGTGAAAGCAGAGATAAACAGATGGGAATACATTAAGCTGAGAAGCTTCTGCACCTCAAAAGAAATAGTGCCCAGGATACAAGAGCCACCCACCTAGTGGGAGAAACTATTCACCCAATACCAATCAGATAAGGGGATAATCTCCAAAATATACAGGGCACTGACAGAACTTTACTGAAAAAAATAACTAATCCCATTAAAAAGTGGGGAGAAGAAATGAACGCACACTTTGATAAAAAAGAAATACAAATGGCCAAAGGCACATGAAAAAATGCTCCTCATCACTAATCATCAGGGAGATGCAAATAAAAACTATGATGGGATACCATCTCACACCACAGAGATTAGCACACATCACAAAGAATGAGAACAATCAGTGCTGGCGGTGATGTGGAGAGTAAGGAACTCTTACCCAGTGCTGGTGGGAATGCCGTTAGTCCAACCTCTATGGAAAGCAATATGGAGATTCCTCCAAAAACTGGAAATAGAGCTTCCATTCGACCCAGCTATTCCACTCCTAGTGATGTACCCTAGGAACACAAGAATAAGATCAAAAACCCCTTCCTTACACCTATATTTATTGCAGTAGTATTCACAATAGCCAGGCTCTGGAAACAACCAAGATGCCCTTCAACAGACGAATGGCTAAAGAAACTGTGGTACATATACACAATGGAATATTATGCAGCCGTCAGGAGAGATGATGTCATGAAATTTTCCTATACATGGATGTACACGGAATCTATCATGTTGAGTGAAATAAGTCAGAGGGAGAGAGAGACACGCAGAATAGTCTCACTCATCTATGGGTTTTAAGAAAAATAAAAGTCATTTTTGCAACAATTTTTAGAGACAATGAGAGGAGGGTTGGAACTTCCAGCTCACATTATTAAGCTCACCATAAAGAGTGGTATGGACAGTTAGAGAAATAACTACACTGAGAACTACCATAACCATGTGAATGAATGAGGGAACTGGAAAGCCTGTCTAGAGTACAGGTGGGGGTGGGGTGGGGTGGAGGGAGTTTTGGGACATTAGTGGTGGGAATGTTACACTAGTGAAGGGGGTGTTTTTTACATGAATGAAACCTAATCACATTTATATTTGTAATCAAAATGCTTAAAGAAAGATATTATAAATAAAGAAAATAAAATAAAAAACATTTTTCATGTGTCTTTGAACATTTTGTATTTTTCTTTGAGAAAATGTTCTTCTTCCCATTTTTTGATGGGGTTAGGTTTTTTTTTGTTAAATTCTGTCAGTACCTTGTATATCTTAGATATTAGCTCCTTGTCTGAAGGGTATTGGGTGAAGAGTTTATCCCATTCTCTGGTTGGATTTTGTATCCTAGGCACTGTTTCTTTGAGGTGCAGAAGCTTCTCAGCTTAAAATAGTCCCATCGGTTTATCTTTTGCTTCCACTTGTTTGGAAAGTGTTCTTTCCGCCTTGAAGATGACTTTAGTCTGGATGTCATGGAGTATTTTACCTACAAGTTGTTCAATATACCTTATGGTTTCAGGTCTAATATCAAGGTTTTTTTCTTATTTTTTATTTATAGGTCACACCCAGCAGTGCTCAGGGCTTACTCCTGGCTCCAGGCTAAAATCGCTCCTGGCTGGCTCGGGGACAATATGGGATGCTGGGATCCGAACCAATGACCTTCTGCATGAAAAGCAAACTCCTTACCTTTATGCTTTCTCTCCAGCTCCAAGATATTAATGTCTTTAACCATTTTGTTTGACCTTTGTGTTAGATGGAGGTCTGAGTTCATATTTTTGCAAGTTGCTGACCAGTTATCCCAATGCCATTTGTTGAAGAGGCTTTCCTTGCTCATTTTGCATTTCTTGCCCCTTTATCAGAGATTAATTGACGGTATGTCTGGGGAATATTATCTGACTACTCAAGTCTATTCCACTGATCTGAGTATCTGTCTTTATTCCAATACCATTCTGTTTTAATTACTATAGCTTTATAATACAAATCAAAGTTGCGGAAAGTGATGCCCCCCATATTCCTTTTCCCAAGGACTGCTCTAGCTATTCCTGGCTGTTTATTGTCCAAAATAAATTTCAGAAGTGTTGGATCCACTTTTTTGTAAAGTGTCATGGGTATCTTTAGAGGGATTGCATTATATCTGAACAATGCTTTTGGTAGTATTATCATTTTAATGATGTTAATTCTCCAAATCAGTGATCAGGTATAGGTCTCCATTTCCTTGTGTCCTTTTTTATTTCCATTCTCTTCACTTTTCCCCGAGCACTGGTTATTCTTATGCTTTGTGATGTGTGCCAATTCCTGTGACATGATATGATACTTCACTGTTGGTTAAGTTTGCATATCCCTGTTTTTAGTGATATGGATCATTTTTTTTGATATGGAGCATTTTTACATGTGCCTTTTGGCCATCTGCATTCCTTCTTTGAAGAAATATCTTTCATTTCTTCTCTCCATTTTTTGATAGAATTACATTTTTTCTTGTTAAATTCCATTAGTAACTTGTATATCTTAGATATCATCTTCTTATTAGATGAGTTTTGTGTAAAAAAGCTTCTCACAATAGATATTGGCCTTAGTATCCTAGTAATTTTTTCCTTTTATGTGCAGAACATTATCAGTTCAATATAATCCCCTTTATCTCTGCTTTCACTTGTTGGGATAGTGCAGTTTCCTTCATGAATATATCTGTAGTCTCAATGTCATGGAGTGTTTTGCCTACATTTTAAACCATATATCTTACAATTTCAGGTCTGATATAAAGGTATTTATTTCATTTTGATTTAATCTTTATGCAAATAGATGTCTCTGTTTGTTTTATTTTTTTCATGTCCTTGACAAGTTGTCCCAGTACCACTTGTTGAAGAGGCTTTCCCTTCGTCCATTTTGCATTTCTTGCCCCTTTATCAAAGATTAATTGACTGTATTCTGGGTTCATTATTTGAATACTCAAGTCGAATATATTGATCCAAGGATCTGTCATTATTCCAATGCCATGTTGTTTTTATGACTATTGATTTTTTATACAATTTAAAGTTGGAAAAAATGATGCTTCCCATCATGTTTTTCCTAACTGGGGGTTACTTTAGCAATTCATAGGCATTTGTTATTTCAAATCAATTTCAGGAGTATTTAATCCACTTTTTTGAGTAATGTCATAGGTATTCTTAAAGGGATTGCCTTAAACCTGTAAAATGATTTGGAGAGTTTGCAGTTTTAATAATACTGATTCTTCCAATTCATGAACAGGGTATATACCTGCATTTCCTTGTTTCCTCTTTTATTTCTTTAACCATTGTTTTGTAGTTTTCTTTGTATAGGTTCATCACCTCTTTTACTAAGATGACTCCAAGGCAGTTTCTCTAGTACTATTGTGAATGGAATTTTTTAATGTCTATTTCTTCTCTATTGTTATTTGTATATAAGAAGACTGTTGATTTGTATGTTAATTTTTTTAGCCTGCCACTTTGCTACAATAATATATTATTTCTAAAAGCTTTTTGTTAGAGTCTTTAGGGTTTTTCTAAATATAGTATATTTTATCTGCAAACAGTGAGAGCTTGACTTCCTCTCCATTCTGGATGCCCTTCATATCTTTTACATGCCCAGTTGCTAGGGCAAGTACTTACTGTGCTATGTTGAATAGTAGAGGTGAAAAGGAGAAGCCTTGTCTTGTGTCAGATTTTAGAGGAAAGGTTTTCAGTTTTTCCCCATTAAGTATAATATTTGCCATGGGCTTGAAGTAAATGGCTTTGACTTTATTTAGAAAATTTTCTTACATTCCCATATTGTTGTTGGTTTTTATCATGAATGGTGCTGGGGCTTATCAAATGCTTTCTTTGCACCTGTTGATATGATCATATGGTTTTTATTTGATTCTCCTTTTGTAGATATGGTGTACTACATTGACTGTATATGTTAAACCATCCTAGGATCTCTGAGATGAACCTACTTGATTATGGTGTATGACCTTGATAAATATTGGTTTCTGTTTGCAAGAAATTTTTTGAGGATATTTTAATTTGTGTTCATCATGGATATTGGTCTGTAGTTCTCTTTTTGTGGCATCTTTTTCTGCTTTTATATTAGAGTGATGTTAGCTTCTTAAAAACAATTTGAGAGTATTTCTATTTCTTTAATTTTTATGAAGAATCTGAAAAGAATTGGCAGTAGGTCTTCTTGAAAAGTTTGAAAAAATTCACTAGTGAATCCATCTGTGCTTGGGCTTTTGTTTCTGGGAAGATTTTGATTACCATATTGATTTCCTCAATAGTTATGAGTCTGTTCAGACATGCCATATCATCTTGGTTTAAACTTGGGAAGTTATAGAATCCAGAAATTTATCCATTTCTTCCAAGTTCTTGTGTTTTGTGGCATCAAGTTTCTCAAAGTAATCTCTGATTAGCTTTTAGTATCTGTAATATCTGTAGTAGTCTCCCCATTTTCATTTGTAATTTGGGTTATTAAGTTCCTCTATCTCTCTTTCTTTGTGAGTTTAGATTTCGCTATCGTGTTTTTTTTCAATGAAACAAATCTTTTTATTAATATTTTAGATGTTTGTTTTTAATTTTTCATTCATTAATTTTGGTTGTAAATTTTATTATTTCTTTCTTTTTGCCTATTTTTGGCTGATTTTTTTGTTCTTTCTTCAAATTTTTAAGCTTATTAAATTATTTAAATTTAAATAATTCAATTAAATTATTAGCATTAAATTATTTCTGTATGCCCCTTCTTCATTTCTGATAAATGCTTGTAAAGTTACAAATTTTTCTCTTACTACTGCTTTTTCTGTGTCCCAAATTCTGATAATTTGTGTCTTTATTTGCATTTGTTTCCAGGAATCTATGATTTCCTCTTGATTTCATCTCAAACCTATCAGTTGTTCAATAGTGAGCTGTTTAATTTTCAGGTGTTAAAGTTTTTCTCTGTGTCTGTACTTTTAATTTCAGTGCATGATGATCTGAGAAGGTAGTTTTTACAATTTTTATCTTATTGATTTTATGGAGACATGTTTTATGGTCTAGCATATGATCTATCTTGGAGAACAATCCATGTACATTAGGTACGAATGTATATTAGGTTTTCTGGGGTTGGGTAGCTATATATATATATATATATATATATATATATATATATATATATATATATATATATATTAAACCATTCTCTTCCATTTCTTTCATCAGAGCCAGTATATTCTTGTTGGGTTTTAACCTGTTCAACCTATCAACATGTGACAAGGAAGTATTGAAGTCTCTTGCTATTATTGTCTTGCTATCGATGTCTTTCTTCAAATTTGTCAGCAATTGTTTTAAATATTTTTCTGGTTTATCATTGGGCACTTATATGAGTGCAATTTCTTCTTTTTGCACATATCTCTTGATTAACAAGAAGTGTCTATCTCTAGCTCTTATAGCCATTTTTTGTCTTTTTGGGGAGCATGGGGGGTTCACACCCAGTGACGATCAGGATTTATTACTGGCTCTGTGTTCAGAAATTGCTCCTGGCTTGGGGGACCATTTGGGATGCCAGGAACTATACCAGGTCCATCCTGGGTCAGCAGTGTGCAAGGCAGATGCCCTACCACTGTGCTATTGCTTTGGCCCCTCTTATCGCCTTTTTATGTCTAAAGTCTGTGTCATCTAATATGAATATGGCCACTCCAGCCTTTGTAAGGAATTTTGGGCCTTATGAATTGCTGTGACAAATCTTCTGTAAATTTTTAAGGATGCTCCTTTGCACATAATTTCCCTTTTCGGCAGTGCTGCCTTCAGTATTCCATTTCTATCTGTGGCATTCGTCATTGTGACTAGGATGTTTGCATCGGGGTATTTTTTTTGGGGGGGTCACACCCAGCAGCGTTCAGGGGTTCTTCCTGTCTCTATGCTCAGAAATCGCCCCTGGCAGGCACAGAGGACCATATGGTATGCGGGGATTCGAACCACCATCCTTCTGCATGAAAGGTAAATGCCTTAACTCCATGCTATCTCTCTGCCCCATTCTTTTTTTTTTTTTTTTTTTAATATTTTCATGTTTACCTATTGAGTTAATGTTTGCCTTGGACTTGTGGAAAATGACTTTGATATGCTGAGGAAAGTTCCTTCAATTTCCATATTGTTGATAGTTATTATTATGAATGAGTGATGGACTTTATAAATGTTTTCTCTGCAACTACTGCTATGATTTATATTGCTTTTTATTAATTAATATATTATATTGATTATGTATGTTAAAACATTTGAGATGTTTTCTTTGAATCTCTTTTAGACACTACTATTTGGGCATGTAGTGTTTGGTTGCATGCACTCTTTAGCTCTGGGAGTTTTTCTGCAATGATATCCTTGACTATTGATTTTTTTATGGAGATTTTCTTCCTGTGTCTGGGATTTCAATGATTCTTATGTTATTTCTATTGTGTTTATCATAGACTTCTATTTTTATCTGTTCACATTTTTTGAGGATTTTTTCATCAGATAATCATTTGTTTTAAGGATCTTTTCAAGCCTCTTCTGTTGTATAAAGTTGTTAGGCATTTCTCTTCTAACTCATTAATTCTGTCTTTAGCAGCTTTTACTGCTGGTGAGGTGTTCCAATGAGGTTTGCATTTTGGCTACCAAGATTTTTAGCCCAGATATTTCAGTTTAGAGTTTTCTTATTTCTACTTTCATGTCCTCTTGAATTTTATTTGTTCAATTCATTCAGTTCAATTCATGTAATCTTTGAGTTGAGCTTCCTTTAAATTTCCTTCCTTAAGTTTTTCTCAGAGAGGTTATGTAAGTGGCTGGTACTTGTTGGATCTTCAGATCTTCATTCTCTAAGCTCAGCTATGTTCAGTGATGCTTTTCAAAAGTGTCCTTTGGAGTGTGACTTTTATCTACAGGTAATGCTGATGTGGTGTACATTGTTTAAGAGATAAGCACAGCTGCTGCCCTAAGCAAGTGGTTGCACTCCTCTCTTATCTTTTGTTTTGTGTGTGTGTCTTTGTTTTTCCTCAGCCAGGGAGTGGCTTGTGTGCACCTCTTAGGTTCACTTAGTAATTCTAGGGACAGAGCACTCACCCCTCTGATTCTCAGGGCTTCTGCTAATCTAGGCCTGAGCTAGGGTTCTTGTGTCTCTGGGCTGGAGACCAGAATCTAACATTTTCTAAATATATTGGAAAATATACAGCTGCAGCTGCCATTGTGTGGCCCAAGCCACATTATAGCTTAACTTCCTTTTCATTTAAGAATCCATTCATTTCTTTTTATTTCTTAGTGACTGTGACAAGGACTTCTAAAGCTCTATTGAATTTAATTAAGAAAAGTGGATATAATTTTCCTGTATTGCAAATGCTTAAACTTTACTTCAGTTTCATAATTTCTGTAAAATATTTCTACCTTAAAATTTTGTTATTTATTTATATACCATAAAATTTATTTACATAACTCATAATAATATTTTAGCCCATAGATTCTTTTTGTTTTCTTTTTGCTCAGGTCTTACTCCTGGATCCTGTCAGGCTGAGTGAGGAGCATAGGCAGCCAAAGGTTCAGTCCTCGAAACACTGGCAAGAGTGGCTGAACAGTGAGGGGATGTTGTCCATGGTCCAGGCCCATGCTTCTTCTCGCTTGAAGCCTTCTGGTATCTGGAACTCTGGACCCCTTGTCTGTTATCCTATAGATTCTTTAAGTAAATATTATTATATCAATGTAAAATGCATTGAAATTTAAGACCTGAGGCATTTGGAGTCTTTCACACATCTACAATTTATATATTTCCTAGCAAAGACTACAAATTTATTTGTGCATTTTAATCTCTTAAAAAGAATTATAGCTTCTTTATGAATTTTATGAATAATTTTATAGGTTTAATTTTGTTCTTATTTCTCTGTCTTACATAAAATACAGACATTACCTAATATTTTCTTACTGGTTAAGGAATATGTTAACTTCCTTGGAAGTTTCATATACTTTCATTAAAGTATTTTCCTAATACGAGAGGAAAGATTCCACTAGCAAAATACCACCCAACAGGCCATAATTTAGACAAATAAGGTTGATGAACACTGAAACAATGGAAAAAGTTGACAGCATTTATTGATTGTCATTGGTAAAGGAGCCCAAGATGAACACTCATGTGCTTTCAAAGAAGGAAATAATTGAAAGGGAGAAAGGTTGTAACTGCTAAAATGGTCTAATAAACATCTACCACTCTTTATAAAAACCAAAAGCACTATCAGCTATATTAATATATTCACATTTTTATTTTATATGTATATTTAAATTTTGTTGAGTTAGCATTGTTTGAAAGATTATGTATTAATACATTTTAGCCATACTGTGTTAAACCACAACTACCACCAGCACCAGTCTCCTCTTCCAGAATCCACAGACACATCATTTTCACTTTCCACAATTGTAATGTCAGTTCTAATTCATGTGTAGCTATTTTTATGAGCTATTATTAAGAAGAAGAAAATCAAAAGAATGAATTATATATAATAAAAATATTAATTAAATTTGGGAACCAACCCATACTTGTTATTTGTTTGTAATTTGTTGTGAACCCTCTTGCATATATGGAAATATAAAATAGAAAGAAGTTGATATGTGAGTCACATGAAAGAAGTCTCCAAATAGTCAAATTTATGCCAGATTTTTATTTAATTGTTTGGTTTTGAGGGGGCAAGCATAGTAATATTCATTCAAGTTATTTTCCGGGCTCTGTGTTCAGGAGTTACTCCTTGCAGTTCTCAGGGACCATATGGGGTTTCAGGAATTGAACTCAGGTGGATCACTTGCAAGACATAATACCCACTGTATTATCACAAAGGCCCCCAAATATGCCAATTTTGAGACCTCATATTAAGTTGAGATTTATTACTTGTCACTACGTAAAGTAATTAGAGATAGAAAGATAGTAAAGTTGGTACCGGACTTATCTTGTTCATGGGCAATGATGAATCCATTCCATATGGTCCTTCAAGCATCATCAGGTGTAATTTTTGAGGGCAGATCTAGGAGTTACTCCTGAGCATGACCAGGTGAGGCCCAAAAACTAAGCAAACATTCAAAGTTAAAGGTTTAAGATACTAACTACATCCGAACATTTCCCCCAACATACAAGATAAATATGAAGTACTTTTCCAGGAACATTTAAATTTTAGGTAGTCATAACATAAAATGTGACTCCAACTTGTAAAAGGATTTAACAATAAAACATTTTATCAAACACTCAGATTTTCTTGCCCATTCCACATACAAAATTTTAACATCCAACCATTAATTACTTAATAGCAAACCAAACATTTCACTTTCCTAAAAGAATTTAATAGAACAAAGGGAAAAAATCTCTTTATCTCTAATCATCTTAATATAATTGGTTATAATTGGAGTTATGTCACAAAACTTACTCAGGTATCTCATTGTCTAGCTCAGTTTCCTTATCCATTCAATTTTCCTTAGACAGATACAAAATGGAATACTGTGCAGCCACAAAATAAATAAATGCATGCAGTGAGCAGCAACTTGGATGGAACTTAATGGTATTTTGTGGAATAAAATATGCCAGAGAGAGGACCAGTACCAGAACCTCTTATTCAACATTCATATGGAGAGAGAAAAAACAAGTGTATAGGCAATGCCAACTATTAACAAACTCTTAGCACTGGATTATATAACTAAGAGTGCCAGATTAGAATGGAGTGTGTGGTGAATGAGGTGAACTGAAAATTATACAGAACAGTAGTCGAAGGTTGCATTAGTGAAAGTATACTGTGGTGGTGGTAAGTTACGGTAATTATATACAACAAAGCCATAAATATCAACACTGTTATAAACATATATCTTAAACTATAATAAATATATTTGAAGATAGTGGTGAATTTTGTGTGGTCAACCACACTAGTGACCATTATTGATGGTGATGCAATAACCTTGTACATCATAACTAGTGATGTTAATATTACTTTAGCCTTGTTACCTAAAATGAAAAGAAGAAAAGAAATAGCCAAGTCAAAACTTTGCTTTTAAATAAGGAATAAAGGGGGAAAAACTCTTTCTTATTACTAATTTTCTGTTATTTGTTTTAAGAATATCCTTAAGTTTTTAAGAGGTCTAACTGAGACAACTGCAACTGAGCAGAACTTCTGGAAACATAATAGACGACTCTATCCTAGGCTTTGTTCTAGGATCAGTGCAGAAACCAAGACCACCAACTACAAAAGACTGATTAAAACAACAGTGATGAAATTTCTAGAACCACAAAGACAGACTCCATCCTAGGCTCCACACTATGACCTGTGCAAATACCAAGATCTCTAGTTACAGAGGCCCGATTTTATCATCCATGACTGAGCAGAAAGTTTACAGACACCACAAAAAGATGTAGGGGAGAGAAAAAGAGCATGTACAGAGCCTGTAGTTATTCCCATGACAGGATGCTTCAAGAGCAGAGAAACCCTGTATCTCTTAGGCCAAGGGAATTCCCTTTCTAATCTCCCACAAAATTTACTGTGCATATGCAAAAAAAGCACACATATTTTTAGTTTTGTTTGTTTCAGGATTGTGGTTATTGTTTGGTTGTTGTCTTTATTGCTGTGGTGCTTTGGGGGGGTTTGTTTATTTTTTTATGATTTTTGTTCTTGTTGCTGTTTTTTTTTTGTTTTGTTGTTGTTGTTTTTGTTTTCTTATTTGTCTGGGTTATTTTTGTGGGTTTCTTTGTATTTTTGTTATATTTTTCTTCCCTTTTTCCCTCTATTCTCTTAAATATATATTTATATTATATATTATATTATATTATGTTCTGTTCTGTTATTAATTATATATTATATTATATTATATTATATTATATTATAGTATAGTATAGTATAGTATAGTATAGTATAGTATAGTATAGTATATTATTATGTTATATTATATTATGTTCTGTTATGTTATGTTATATTATATTATATTATATTATATTATTATATTATATTATATTATATTATTATATTATATTATATTATATTATGTTATGTTATGTTATATTATATTATGTTATATTATATTAATTATATTATATTTATTATATTACATTATATTATATTAATCTTGTTCTGCTTCATAAATTGAGGGGAAATAATGGATGGTAACAAGACCAAACAGGCATATGAACATTGAGTAAAAATTAAAAAAAATGATCAGACTTAAACACTAAATTCAAAGTCAACAACAACAAAATTATCAATACCCAATCTACAACAAGCTAGACACAGAGGGGACCACTTATTCTAGCAGCCCGGGGGGGCAAAGAAGGGAAATATGGGATGCATGCTGGGAACAGGGATGGAGAGAGGACAACACTGGTGGTGGGAATGCCCCTGATTCAATATCACTATGTACCTAAAATATTACAAATAAAATATTTGTAATTAACGTTGATCAAAATAAAAATTATTTAAAAAAGAATATCCTTAAGTTTTTAATTATGAAGAATATCTTGCAGTTTTTTTATTGAGTCATAATTGAACTTTAGATTTCTTTAGAAAAATACCAAAACACAGGGCCAGAGAGATAGCATGGAGGTAGGGCGTTTGATTTTAATCCAGAAGGACCGTGGTTCTAATCCCAGTGTCCCATGTGGTCTCCCGAGCCTGCCAGGAGCAATTTCTGAGCATAGAGCCAGGAGTAACCTCTGAGCACTGCTGGGTGTGACCCAAAAATCAAATAAATAAATAAATAAATAAATAAATAAATAAATAAATAAATAAATAAAAATGAGAAAGGAAAAAAAAGAAAAATACCAAAACAAAGCTGCAAAGTTGTAACACAGAAAAGGCTAGCTATTTTATAATGCAGCACTTTAATTTACCCTTGCCATCAACCTATAAAGGTAATTATTTGAGAGTTCTTCATTTCTAGTTTCTCTTGTCCTAATAACTATATCCATGTATTTTTATTAGAAAACCTTCATTTTTAGCATTTTGTTAATATAAAAGTATTCTACCTTACATGATGTTAGTAATCCTTTCAATACCACTCTAATAAATAGTACACATTCATATGGTTAGTATAATTGTTAGTATAATCCATTTCTCATCATAGTATTTATTTTACTGTAGTAAATTTATTTTTGACCAAAGTAGATTACAAATCGTTCACAGTAATTTTTTAGGTACATAGCGACATTGAATCAAGGGTATTCCCACCAATGTTGTCCTCCCTCCACCTCTGTTCCCAGTATGCATCCCATGTCCCCCTCCTTTATCCCCCTGGGTTGCTAGTATAAGTGGCCCTCCCTGTATGTAGCTGTTGTAGATTGGATATCGATTCTGTTATCATTGGCTTTGGATTTGGTGTGTAAATCTGATCATTTTTTTTTCTACTTAATGTTCATATGACTGTCTGGTCTTGGTACCCTCCATTATTTCCCCCTCAATTTGTGAGGCTAAACAAAATGATTCAAATTATGTGGTTCTGTTTGAAGGAAAGAAAAAAATAAAATGGGGCAAAAATCAAACAAGCAAAAAGTGGGAGGAATTCTTCTAGAGTCTCTAAATATCAATTTAAGTGAAGAAAGGGAAAAAGGAAGAAAAACATAGCAATATTAAAAAAAATTTAAAAATTCAAACAAAAAACTCGAAAAACTCCACAGCAATAAGGACACCAATCACACAATAACCAGGGTCCTGAAACAAAAACAAAACAAAGCACAAAAAAAAAACACGGAAAAAAATCAACAACAATAACAAAACCAAAAAAAAATTAATTTGTGCTTCTCTTCTTTTTTTTTTCTTGCATAGGCAAAGTAAATATTGAGAAAATTAGAAAGGAAATTTCCTTGGCCTAAGAGATATAGGGTTTCTTGAAGTGTACTTGAAGTATACTGTCATGGAAATAACTACAAGCTCCATACTTTTTTTTTTTACTATCCTCTTGGTCCTTTTTTGATGTCTGGAAACTTTCCACTCCATCGTGGATGATAAAATCGTGCCTCTGTAACTAGAGATCTTGGTATTTGCATAGGTCAAATAGACTCCATCCTAGGCTCCATCCTTTGACCTGTGAAAATAACAAGATATTTTTTTAATTTCCAGATTCCAAGACATTTGATAGAGTATTTGTTTATTTGCCATCTTTAAAGTTTTAAATGTGGTTCTCTCTATATACAACAATGTTTCTTATCTTGAAAGGTTATTTTCTTATTTTTATACAAACATAAGAAGAAAATAACTATATGTAACTAATTATTCATTTATAATTTTACATCTACATTGCCAAAATAATAAATTTATGTTTATTCTATTGAATTAGGTGCCAGAGAGATAGCATGGAAGTAAGGTGTTTTTCAGAAGGACGGTGGTTCCAATCCCAGAATCCCATATGGCCCCCTGAACCTGCCAGGAGTGATTTCTGAGCATAGAGCCAAGAGTAACCTCTGAGCGCTGCCAGGTGTGACCCAAAAACAAACAAACACAAAAAAGAATTATTTCTTACCAGGCAATTTAGTACGCATGTACATGGATTTAAAGGAAAATAACAAACAAAAATTAATTGATGTATTATTTCTTCATTTCTTCCAGATTCCATTTCAGGAGACTCTGTATCCTTATTCAGTCCTAGAGTTACTGGTTTTGACCATAAAGAACTAACAGATTTTTAAATAATATATATTCAATTTTTTTCTTCTCAAAATCCCTGGTAGGTGTTAAAGAGAAAAGAGATAAGAAATACATTCCAGCAGTAAAAGAAATTATGAGCAAGAAAAGTAGTTCATTCCTTCTTGTGCTAAACCAGAAAGGCTTGTGGTAAGCATAAAATCATCCTAGTATCACACAGCTTGCCAAACAGCAAACACCAAGCAATTTCAAGGTGGATCTCTGAAGTACAACTTCATGTAAATGCATTGAATATTAAGGAGATAAAATATTGAAATGAAATCTCTACAGAAAGATGATGCATAAACTCAGGCTCTGTAATCAAGTTCTTGATAATATATATACATACACATATATAAATGGTTCAATGCCTGTTGTTCTACTTTAATTAATTGTATCTAGTTAAAGTCTTGCCAAAGTGTCACATCTACTTCCAAAAATGCAGTTAAATATGAAATAAGACAATCCAATCATATTCTGTCAAAACAGTTATTTGGAAAATATCTGGATAACAACAAATAGCTATCTAGAAAATTTTATTCATCTGCTGAACTTTTTATTAAGTAATAAGTATCATATATATATTATATCTTTCCTTGAAAGGTATTTGGTGACTAAAAGAGTATCATAAATTAAGTAAGCAATACATATGATATGACATGATAAAAGAGTAGTTCTCAGTGGTAAGACAACTAAGTAGAGCTTCTGTTTTAGAATGAAACATGAATATAATCTTAATTAATGGTCTTAAACTAAATGTTCTTTGTTTTGTTTTTGATTTTTAATGTATTATTTTATTTTCCTGTGTAGTTCATATCAAATTTTTGTTAGTGTTCATCCTCCATGAAGCATGACAATATTTGAGACAATCATTAGAAGCCAGTTTTCACAGGTAGGATAAGGCAGTTGAGCAGTAAAAAATAATGTGTAACAGAGTTAAATACCAGATATTTGCAGGCAATTTCAGGCTCAAGAATATCTACATTTAAAAAATAAAACATTTCATGGATTTGCATGTCATCCTTGCACTAGGGCCAGGCTAACATTCTCTGTATCTTTCCAATTTTAGTATATGCGCTGCTAAAGCACATTGTTTTTGTGATGTTATCCCCAAAGAGATAAGGCCAAGTACTCTGCTACTGAGTTACACCCTAAATTTCTAAGAATTTTGAAGGTAAAGTAAATGATAATGTGATTCCTAACTGGGTGAAAAAGAGCAGAGTGAGATCATTGTACTGTTATGTTTAATAATCATAATACACTGTCATTTGATATAGCTCCAAATCAAATGATGACAGATTGAGGCTTCTTTGATCTTCTTGGCCTACTAGTTAGTGCTGGTTCTTGTTTTCTTGGGATCTACATATCTGTTCTCCATCCAAGCATCATGTCTCCACTTTATCTGGAAAGAAGGGGAGAAAGTAGAAAGTAAAGCGCATCTTCCATGTTGTTTTCATTTGAAGGAAAAAATAGTTCTAAATGTTCTAACTAGTGAACTTCATTTGAAATATTGCTTCTTGATAACAAAATGAGGCTATGAATCATGAGAAATAAAAGAGGTATTGTGTACTAAATTGCTTAGTAAGACATAAATTTTTTAGAATATAGCTACACTACTTCAACCAAACACCACAGTAAAAATAACTGGTCATATACATATAGCAAATGTCCCAATGGAACTTAAATTACTTCTGTTGTAAAGAAGTAAATTAGTACTACAACACTTCTCTTGCATAGAAAAAAGAAAAAAAAATCAAGTACCTAGAATATGATAGTCTTTCAAAGGATCCTTCAATTTCTCACCCCTCTCTTTATTAACTTTTCCTCCACTATCATCTGTGAAGACCTCATAGGAGCCCAGACCCTAACAAAACACCCTCCAAATATATTTCTCCAAATATAAATGAATTTAAACTAAATTTCTTACTTTCTATAATCTTCAAAAAAGAATAATCTTCATACTTGGATATTAGAGTTAAAAATTATTAGTTACCCATTGAATCCAAAAATACATAAAACTATAATAATAAAAATTTTAGTAGGCACTTATTAATCTTATACTTAGCTGACAAATGGATAAATAGATGAATGTTACCAATAACAATCAACTATTACTTTGTTCTTGTATTTATTTTGTTTTCTGTTTATGTGTTTTCTGGGGAAGCAACAATTCTAAGAGACATTATAGTCTCTGTATTAAAGCATTTTAAACTTAGACATCATTCAAAATAAGTATTAAATTGAGAACTAATTAGTTGAATAAGATTCTTACATGAAGAATTTATAAAAGAACCAAATATGATCTCTCTAAAAAATTAAAGTGTAGCATAAATTAAATTACTTAAAATTAAACTTCTTTCTCTCAGGATATATAGTCAAAATAAATGTAAAATATAAAACAGGAAAATGATTTAATAAAATGACCAAGCAGGAATTTATAGAAACTTAGATACTCCTAATTATTGAGTCTCTTTCTTTCTATCTCTCAATCTCTTACACAGTTGATATTGATATTATTTAAATAAAAGATAACACTTCATAACAGTAATAAAATGTAGAGTCAACCCAAATACCTATTAATAGAAGGTTGTATAAAAAAGCTTTGGTATTCATGTACTGAAAGGAAGTCTACTCTGCTGCTAAAATAAAGATGAAATCTTTGAGGATAAATGGATAAAACATGAGGTCAAGTGAAATAAGTAAGAAAGTGAAAGACAATTATTATGTGTATTGTCTCATATTAAACTGGAATATTAATAACTAAAGTAAATAACTTTCAAAACCAATAAAACTAACTTTGAAACTCAGTAATATCATTAGCAAAGAGCCAAAGTGTTAATATAAAGGTTAAGGCACTTGTATAACACATGGCTGCAGCCAAACCTGGTTTGAATGTAGGCATTACATATGGTTCCTCAGCACTGCAAGGTGGGACCCCTAAGTATACCACCAGGTATGACCCATGAACATAAGTCAAGTGTGGCCCTAAAAGTAATAATAATGATGATGATGATGATGATGATGATGATGATGATGATGATGATGAAAAAACCTTGGTGGATATTAGAGAATTTCACATGTTAAATGGGCCAAGAAAGCCTAGGGCCCAAATGATGGCCCGAGGTCTGAGACAGCCCATGGGCTCAAGGTTAAAAGGGGCTCAAAGGACCATATGGGACTCTGGGAGATGGAACTGTGGTTCTTCCTAGGCTAGAGCCAGTCTTACCACTTGTGCTACTGCCCCCACCCAAAAAAGCACGATCAAGTTTTAAGTGGCTGTGATCTAAGTGATAAAAGGTTGCAAATTATATTAATTGAATAATGGTTAAATAGAATAAGAAAAAAATCCTTGCTACTTGTAATCTTGCTAATTGTCATTAAATATTTGAAAGGTAAATATGTAAATGAGGGATAAGACTGGAGTAAACACATCATGACACAGTAGAGAAATCAATAAGTTCAATTTCAAAAGTTTCTATCATGTATATTCTCTCCATTGCTAAATATGCTTGCAGATTTAGAATTTGGCCCTGGTTGATTATCAGTGATATTATTGAAGATATTTCTATATGACTCCATCAGATGACTTTGGAATATCCTTTCATTTCTCATTCAATGAAATGAAATCAAAAGTTATAGGTAGACCTTTCATTTTTATTTTGTGTCATACCTGTCTATGATCAAGATTTATTCCTGCCTCTGATTTCTGTGGTTATTCCTGGTGGAATTCAGAGGACCATATGGAATGGAATCAAATCACCATTGGCCACATACAATGCAAACAAGTTACATGCCATAATTTCTCAGACACAGATTATACAAAATTTGCAATTTTTTGGTTGCTGTTTATTAATACTACGTGCAAATGTTAGATTTTATTTAGACTAAATCAAAACTAACTTCTGGAGCTTGTCATGTAAAAAGCATTAAGCCCTTGCATGGTGGATGGATGGAGGGGCCTTTCTCTGCCATCCCAGGCCACGTGGCTCTATCCCTCATTAACCAGCGGGTCTGGGTCCAGGAAAGCAACGGGTATTGAACTCACTCACAGGCAGGCTTCCAGAGAGATAACATCTTTATGCAGCCCTAGCCAACAGATGTGGCTGCTAACCATTTACGCATGACATTCTTAGCTTGCCCTGCGTCTTAACTCCTTTCAGCCATCTTCCCCCTGACCTCCATGCTGGCAAAGACCCAAAAACCTTTATCCTCTCAGGTCAAAGCCTTACCTACCCTTTCAAAGACCCCTCCCAAAATGGGCGAGGTCTTGCAGGTGAGATCAGGTTACACAGAAAGAATGGGAGGATGGGGCCACAGGTAGACTTTTCATTTTTATTTTGTGTCATACTTGTCTATGATCAAGATTTATTCCTGCCTCTGATTTCTGTGGTTATTCCTAGTGGGATTCAGAGGACCATATGGAATGGAATCAAATCACCATTGGCCACATACAATGCAAGCAAGTTACATGCCATAATTTCTCAAACACAGATTATATATAATCTGCAATTTTTTTCTGTTATTGTTCATTAATACTATTTGCAAATGTTAGATTTTATTTAGACTAAATCAAAACTAACTTCTGGAGCTTGTCATGTAAAAAGCATTATTGGGTCATGCATGATTTATATCAATGGCCAGAGTTTTATTAAAAAAGTTATAAACAACCAACCAGTTTTATGTTTAAAAGATGTTTGCTTTCCAAAATGTATTAACAGCTAATGCTCTAGTACATAAATCCTGTCATCTCTATTTGTAAATGTATATCTCTCTCTGAAAATACATTTCAGGAAAACAGCTTTTTTAAAGTATCCAGCAGTCTCTACAAAGACAGAATAATTTTTAGAATATAAATGACAATTTTATGAAAGCCAACATTATAAGGTGTCTCCTAGTTGTTAGAAAAACATACTATTAATTATAAAATAAAATGAACTGAATTTCTCTTGCTCTACTGCCAAAGTCTTTGCCTTCATTTTAAATCTTCATTTTAAAACCTTATTTAAAAATATAATTATGCTTATAATTTTAACAGCAATATTGCCTACATTATTAATAACTACAAAAGCATTAATAAAATATGTGACTATTAAACATCAAGGACCAAATATCTGGCACCATACATGGCAACTATAAATGATAGACAAAAATTGATAAAAGTAATCTGTTTGACAATCTTGCATAGACTTCCAATTTTTACTTCTCTAAATCTTATTTCTATTTATGGCTTCTAGAAAAACTATGTAATAAGACCAGAGTCTCTAGGTAATTAATAATATTTATGCCTTCCTAATATAAGAAGCATTAAATTACATCCTAAAAGTTGCACACTAAGAGTAGCAATCATTTGATTACACATGTTTTTAGAAAATATCTCAAAATTTTCAATTTTGTATTTTTGAGCAGATCACACCCAGTGGTTCTCAGTTCTTATTTCTGGCTCTGCACCAGAAATTACTTCTGGTGGGGTTTGGGGAAAATGTATGTGATGTCCAGAATTGAACTCTGGCAACATGCAAGTGGTCTACCCTCCATTCCTTCCTGACTTCCTTACTTTCTTTCTTGATCTTTCTTTTCTTCCTGACTTTCCCACTTTCTTCCTTACTTTATTTTTTCCTTCCACCCTCCTTCCTTTCTCCCTTCTTCCCTGAAATCCTCCCTTCTTTCCTTTCTCTCTTTTTGGTGACACTGCTCAGTCCTAGGGTTTTAACTTCTAGCTTGGTACACAGGAATCACTCCTGGCAGTGCTGGTGGCATCACAATAGACTGTTCAGTCTCATTAAACTTCTAAAGTTTGAGGTCCAAAAGATAGGACAGTGAGTTAGGCACTTACATTATACCTGATGACCCAGGTTCAATCTCTTGAATGTCAGATAGCCACCCCACCCCAAGTGATCCTAAAGACAGATGTCAGGAGTAAACCTTTGCATAGGTGGGATTTTTTTTCATACCCCCACCAAAAATAAATTAAAATGTTTTAAGTTTTTGAAACTGATAATCTAGTGTACCAACTGTATTCCTTATTAATCTAAGACACATCACTTACTAAAATTATATGTAAAATTGGATTAATTATTAAGATTTATATTCATTCCTGTTACATTTATACATTTGCCATAATTCTGTTATAATGCAAAATTTTTACTGGATTTTGATATCTGATAGAACAAGAGTTCTATAACTGAGTTTTGGAGAACTTCCTGAGCTATTTTATTTTGTTTATATTTTCTGGTTAAATTTACCCTGAACAACTTAGAATACTATTTCTTTTTTAATTGTGATTCTGTTACATTACAAACTAGCTTAGAGAAAACAGAATAGTCTTGTTTACATCTTAATAATATTGTAAAAATGTGTATAAATTTTTACTTAAGTGCTCCAATTCAAGGATTTGCATATAGATGCCATATAAATGGCAAATATATAACATAATATAATTATAATATATTATATATAATGCTATACAAATTCCCAAGAAACTGAGGCAGAGACAGAAACCAACAGTGAGATCTTCTTTGTGACTCAAAAGAGCCATTTTAATTCAGGTCACTATGACCTGAAAGAAAGAAATCCACAAGGTTAAGGAAAGAGGTCGTCCTGTTATGCTACACCAGTGGGAATCCAGCCAGCCACATAGTCCAGTAAATTGAGTCAGTGAGGTTGTGATACACAAGAGCCATTTTCATCCAAGCCAAAGTACCTTAGAAGAGCATCGCCATTCTGCCATACACTGCAACAATGCATTGCTTCCAGTCAATGAGACATATCACAGAAGAAATACCACAATGGGAAAGCAACAGAGAACCCAACCATTGTTATAGAATTGCAATGGTAATTCTAAACACCCAGCTAGTATCTACCACTTATATAGTCTCTACGATAAGGGCCTTAAAGAGGAAAAGTTGAGGATAATTAAGGAACTCAAAGAAACCAGACAGCCAGTAAGACTCAAAAAGTAATGAGTAGAAATGAGAAAATTCAAACACAAATGTGAGATGACACAAATGACAAAAATGACAAAATAGAGAAAAATAATAGGTGAAATGAAAAGCGCACTGTAAGGCCTCACCTCCTAAGGACAAAAAAGATCAGTGAAAAAAAATCATTGAAGTTCAGATGAAGTTCAGCTTCAAGGATGAAACACCACTGGTCAAGAAAGTGGAAGCAAAGATAAAAAAATGATACTACATTAAACTAAGAAGCTTTTGAATCTCAAGGAAATGATGATCAGGATAGAGAGACTGCCCATACAATGAAAAAATTAATCTCCCAACATTGATCTTATAAAGAGTTAATATCTAAGATATGTCTTAATACATAATATATAAGATATGTAAGGGAAAATATAACAATATAAGGGGATATACTATATATAAATTTTATATAATATATAAATATATAAGGGATATATAACAAGAAAAAGCATCTAACCCCATACAAAAATTGGAAGAAGTAATGAACTGAAACTTCCTCAAAGAAGAAATATAGATATTCAAAAGGCCAATGCAATATCAATTTGCACCACAGATACTGGCACACACCAAAAAGAAGAAGAACCAATGGTGGACCAGATGTGGGAAAAAGAAAAAGAAATGATCATTTACTTCTGTTAGAAATGTCCACTGGTCTAGCTGTTTTGGAAAATAATATAAACATACTCTCAAAAATACTAAAAATTGAGTTCCTATATGACCAAAAATACCTCTCCTAAGAATGTACTGTATGAGTCCCAGAGCATAATGCCCAAAACACAAAACACTTCTATCATTGCAGTACTATTCACAATTGCCAAAACCTGTAAAAAGTCAAATTCCTGAGAACAGATGAATGGAAAAGGAAATTGGTATATATACAAAATGGAATACTTAGTATGCATTTGTTACAAAAACTGGAGTCATAAAATTTGCTTGTACATGGATGAAAAGAGCATTATGCTCAATGAAATTAGTCAGAGGAAGAGAGATAGGCATAGAATGATTGCACACATTTATGAGGTGAAAAGTAAAGGATAGTATGATAATCATATCCAAAGACAATGGATACAAGGATCCAGAGGAGAAGTCCATAGTAGGAAGCTCTCCACAAATAGCAGAGGATTACAATTAGGGGAGATAAGAGACCACAAAGACATTGATTCCTGTCTTGGACAAGAACTGGGTGCTAAAACGAGATAAAGTGATATGCATGATACCACTTCAATAGCAATATTGCTATTTCTAAAAGAAAAAAAAAGTGAAGAGACAGAGAGAAGAAAATGTCTGCCACGGTGCAGGCAGGGTGTGGGGGGCAGGCAGAAGGGCAGGGGGTAAATTGGGGACGTTGTTGGCAGGAAATATGCACCGGTGAACGGTGTTGAACATTGTATATAATCATCAAAAACTTTGAAACTCCCACAGTGATTATATCAAAGAACTTATTTTAAAAAAGAATCTGAATATAGAGTGGGTAGGGCATTTGCCTTATACACAACCCAGGTTCATTACCTGGCATACTATATTCTCCCCTGAGCCTCCAGGAATAATTTTCTGAGTGCATAACTTGGACATCGCTGAATATATATCTTACCAAGAAAGAATTATAAGGTATTATGACTCTAAATTCAAATAGATAATTTTTATAATAAATTAATTTTATGCACTAATTTTTATGCACTAAACTGCAATTTGCATCATAATCCTTTTATAAAAATAAACACCTTGGTTACAAGGTTGTTCATACTCGAGTTTTTTTTCCCCACAGATAAAGTTGTTCGTGATTGGTTACAGTATATAATGTGCAACAACCTTCACCAGTGCGCATTTCTCGCCACCAATGTCAGCAGTTTCCCTCTCACCCTCCCCGATGCCCTCTTTATTGTCTCAGGATAACATCCGCATAGTTTTATTTTTTTGTTATATTCCACAACTGAGTGAAATTTTTAGGGATGAAATTTTTGATTATGCAATTCTGGGTTGTGTGTGTGTTGTATTTTTTCTTTTTTTCTTTTCTTTCCTTTTCTTTTATTTATTTATTTATTATTTATTTTGGACATTTGGGTGGTCAGAGGATACTCTTGGTGTTGGGAGATCATCTGGGATACCAAAGATTGAATCTGGACCTCCTGCTGTCTGGTCATTTAAACATCAGTAGTTATTGTTTATTTGTGGATTTAGGTGTGTATTTTTGTGTTTTTTTTTTTTGTGTTCTGCTTTCCCTCTTTAATTTTTAAACAATATCAGTATTTAAGCATTATAATTACAAACATGTTTGTAGTTGGGTTTCAGTCATAAAAAAGAACATCCCCCTGCACCAGTGCAACATTCCCACCACCAGTGCCCCACCCACTGCCTATATTTGAGACATGCATCCTAGTTCTCTCTCTCACTACCACTGCCATGATAGTTGATAGTGTATTTATTTCTCTAACTGCACTCACCGCTCTGTGGTAAGCTTCAATTCTGGGCCTGTCCTTCCAGCTCTCATCTCTATTGTCTCTGGGTATTATCAACATGTCTTTATTTTTCTTAAATTCTACAGACGAGTGAGACTATTTTTTGTCTATCTCTCTCCCTCTACTTATTTTACTAAGTGTAAGTTTCCATGTCCATACATGTATAGAAAAATTTCATGCCTTCATTTTTCCTGATGGCTGTACAGTTTTTATTGTGTATATGTACCACAGTTTCTTTACCCACTAATCTGCTGTTGGTCATCTGGAAACCCATTCATTATAAAGGATTTAAACTTTCCCCCACATAAAATAATTAACTGAAAAATAATGCCATAAGTACAAAACATAGCATTATTCATTATTTGGCCATTTGGGGCACAAATGATTAAACTGAGATTTTGTCAGTTCCTAATACAAATTCTAATAATAAGAATGCAAAAGAGTTCCAAGTATTAAAATTTCAAAATAATTGGAAAAGAAAAGAAACAAAAATAAGTAAAAAAAATTCTTAAACAAATTAAAAACCTGTTTAAATAAAATTATAAAAAATAAAATTATGTTAAATGAAATAATAATAAAAAATAAATAGTAGGAACAGGAGCAGTGGAGCAGCAATAGACTGTTATTCTTGCAAGTGGCCGACCTAGGATGGACTGCAGTTTGATTCTTCGGCGTCCCACATGGTCCCCCAAGCCAGGAGCGATTTCTGAGTGAATAGCCTAGAGTAACCTTTGAGTGTCATCGGTGTGACTCAAAAATCAGAAAGTGTAAAAGAAAAAGAAAACAATAGTAAACTAAAACAAATTATAATTCTATGAGAATAGCCTAAAGCTAAAGCTTATTGATTAGGTTAATGGAAAATATTTATTTCCACACATTGCTGATATAAATATATATAGGCATAATTTCTTAGTTAAATATTGACATATATACCAAAATACCAAAAAAAATCAATTTAATTATTTCACTTATTTTTATTATTATTTTACTTTTATCATGCAGAATCATATAATGCATCACTGTTATATACATATATGATATTAGTATTAGTGTTTAAGTACAGTAGCAATAAGTAGAATAATCTAAGTATCTATCTATAGATGTTTACTAATTAAATATATAGGGTACTCTACCTACAAAGGCCATTATATGTATGCATGAAATAATAAATTTAGAAATTTTTGCCTTCGTTATTTGAATATCTTGATTACATTATGATTGTGATTAGGTTTCATTCTTGTAAAAGAGCACCCCCCTTCACACAGTGCAAACATTCCTGCTACCAATGGTCCACAAATCTCCCTCCATCCCACCCCCACCTGTTCTCCTAGACTGGCTTTCAGTTCGACATTATTTATTTGATTATGGTAGTTCTCTGTGTAGTTATTTCTATAGCTGTACTCACCAATCTTTGTGGTGAGCTTCATGGAGTGAGCTGGTGTTCCAGCCCTCCTCTCATTGTCTCTGAGGATTGTTACAAAAATGACTTTTATTTATCTTAAAACCCATAGATGAGTGAGACTATTCCCCGTCTCTCTCTCCTTCTGACTTATTTCACTCAACATGATAGATTCTGTGTACATCCATGTATAAGAAAATTTCATGACATCATCTCTCCTGACGGCTCCATAATATTCCATTGTGTATATGTACCACAGTTTCTTTAGCCATTCATCTGTTGAAGGGCACCTTGGTTGTTTCCAGAGCCTGGCAATTGTGAATAGTGCTTCAATAAATATAAGTGTGAGGAAGGGGTTTTTGTATTGTATTCTTGTGTTCCTAGGGTATATCCCTAGGTGTGGAATAGCTGGGTCGAAAGGGAGCTCAATTTCCAGATTTTGAAGGAACCTCCATATCACTTTCCATAAAGGCTGTACTAGGCGGCATTCCCACCAGCAGTGGATAAGAGTGCCTTTTTCTCCACATCCCCGCCAGCACTGATTGTTCTCATTCTTTTTTTTTTTTTTTTTTTTTTTTTGGTTTTTGGGCCACACCCGGCAGTGCTCAGGGGTTACTCCTGGCTGTCTGCTCAGAAATAGCTCCTGACAGGCATGGGGGACCATATGGGACACCGGAATTCGAACCAACCACCTTAGGTCCTGGATCGGCTGCTTGCAAGGCAAACACCGCTGTGCCATCTCTCCGGGCCGATTGTTCTCATTCTTTGTGATGTGCGCCAATCTCTATGGTGTGAGGTGGTATCTCATCGTTGTTTTGATTTGCATCTCCCTGATGATTAGTGACGAGGAGCATTTCTTCATGTGCCTTTTGGCCATTTGTATTTCTTTTTTTATCAAAGTGTCTGTTCATTTCTTCTCCCCATTTTTTGATGCGATTAGATGTTTTTTCTTCTAAAGTTCTGTCAGTGCCCTGTATATTTTGGATATTAGCCCCTTACCTGAAGGGTGTTGGGTGAATAGTTTCTCCCACTCAGTGGGTGACTCTTGTATCCTGGGCACTATTACTTTTGAGGTGCAGAAGCTTCACAGTTTAATGTATTCCCATCTGTTGATCTCTGCTTCCACTTGTTTGGAAAGTGCATTTTCCTCCTTGAAGATGCCTTTACTCTCAATGTCATGAGTGTTTTACCGACGTGTTGTTCTATATACTTATGGTATCCGGTCTGATATCATTTAATCCATTTGGATTAAACCTTAGTACATGATGTTAGCTGGGGGTTTATGTTCGCTTTTTTGCAAGTGGCTAACGAGTTTTGCCAGCACCACTTGTTAAAGAGATTTTCCCTGCTCCACTTAGGATTTCTTGCTCCTTTGTCAAAAATTTGGTAATTATATGCCTGGGGAATGTTCTCTGAGAACTCAAGCCTATTCCACTGATCTGAGGATCTGTCTTTATTCCCATACCATGTTGTTTTGATAACTATTGCTTTGTAGTACAGTTTAAAGTTGGGGAAAGTAATGCCTCCCAATTTCCTTTTCCCTAGGAGTGCTTTAGCTATTTGAGGGTATTTATTGTTCCAGATGAACTTCATAAGCATTTGAACCACTTCTTTGAAGAATGTCATAGGTATCTTCAGAAAATCTTGTTAAATCTGTACAATGCTTTTGGTAGTATTGCCATTTTAATGATGTTAATCCTGCCAATTCATGAGCAGGGAATGTGGTTCCATTTCCGTGTGTCCTCTCTTGGAGCAGGGCTTTATAATTTTCTTTGTATAGATCCTTCACATCTTTGGTCAAGTTGACTCCAAGATATTTGAGTTTGTGTGGCACTATTGTGAATGGAATTGCCTTCCTGACTTCCATCTCTTCCCTATCATTATTAGTGTATAAAAAGGCCATTGATTTCTGTAGGTTGATTTTGTAGCCTGCCACCTTGCTATATGAATCTATTGTTTCTAGAAGCTTTTTGATAGAAACTTTAGGGTTTTCTAAGTAGAGTATCATGTCGTCTGCAAACAATGAGAGCTTGACTTCTTCCTTTCCTATCTGGATTCCCTTGATATCTTTTTTTTGCCTGATCGCTATAGCAAGAACTTCCAGTACTATGTTGAAGAAGAGTGGTGAGAGTGGATAGCCTTGTCTTGTACCAGAATTTAGATGAAAGGCTTTTAGTTTTTCTCCATTGAGGATAATATTTGCCATTGGCTTGTGGTAGATGGCTTCAACTAGATTGAGAAAGGTTCCTTTCATTCCCATCTTGCTGAGTTTTAATCAAGAATGGGTGTTGGACCTTATCAAATGCTTTTTCTGCATCTATTGATATGATCATGTGATTTTTATTTTTCTTGTTGTCGATGTTGTGTATGATGTTAATAGATATATGGATGTTAAAACATCCTTGCATTCCTGGGATGAAACCTACTTGGTCGTAGTGGATGATCTTCTTAATGATGTATTGGATCCTATTTGCCAGGATTTTGTTGAAGATCTTTGCATCAGCATTCTTCAGGGATATTGGTCTATAATTTTCTTTTTTGGCAGAGTCTCTGTCTGGTTTTGGTATCAAGGTGATGTTGGCTTCATAAAAAGCTGTTTTGGCGTGTTCCCATTTTTTCAATTTTATGGAAGAGCTTGGCTAGGATTGGTAGTAATTGTAATTGTATTAGATAATTTGCTGGTCTCTCATTGGGTGCATATATGTTTAATAGTCTGATTTCTTCCTGTTGCACATATCCCTTGATTAGTACATAGTGTCCATCTTTGGCCCTTACCACTTTTATGAGTATAAATTTGGTGTCATCAGATATTAATATGGCTACCCCAGCTTTTTTGAGGGTGTTGTTTGCTTGGATGATTTTCCTCCAGCCTTTGATTTTGAGTATATGTTTGTTCTGACTATTCAGATGTGTTTCTTGTAGGCAGCAGAAGGTTGGATTTATCTTTTTGACCCATTTTGAGACTCTGTGTCTTTCAATTGGTGAATTTAGTCCGTTGACATAGAGGGAGATGATTGTCATAAGATTTATTGTCATCTTTGTAGATAAGTTTGCTCTGTTTGTTGGTCTCTCTTGTCTTAGAGTAGACCTGTCAGTTTTTCCTTTAAGGCTGGTTTATCACCTGTGAAGTTTCTGAGCTATTGTTTATCCGTGAAGCTGTGTATTCTTCCTCCAAACCTGAACGTGAAGTATTCTCGGTGAGGCATTCATTTTATTCAGTCTTGTCACAATATCCCACCACTGTCTTCTGGCTTTGAGAGTTTCTTGTGACATGTCTGCTGTAAGTCTTAGGGATGCTCCTTTGAATGTAATTTCCCTTTTTGATCTTGCTGCTTTCAGTAGTCTATCTCTATCTATGGGATTTGTCATTGTAAGGAGGGTATGTCTTGGGGTGTTTTTCTTTGGGTCTCTTTTAGCTGGTATTCTTCGGGCATGCAAGATTTGATTGCATGTAGTCTTTAACTCTGGGAGTATCTCTTTGATGATGTCTTTGACAGTTGATTCTTCTTGGAGATCTCTTTCCTGGGTTTCTGGGACTCCAATGATTCTTATGTTGTTTCTGTTCAATTTATCAAAGACTTCTATTTTCATCTGTTCGCATGCCTTGAGTACTTTTTCCATTGCCTGATCATTTGTCTTAAGGTTCTTTTCCAATTTCTTCTGTTGTGTTGAGTTTTTCTGCGTCACATCTTCCAGTACTCCGATTCTCTCCTCAGCTGCTGATATCCTGTTGGCGAGGCTATCCATTGAGGCTTTCAGTTGAGCAACCGTGTTTTTTAGATCTGTTATTTCAGTTTGGAGTTTTCTGATTTCTGTCTTTGTGTTCTCCTCAGATTGATCTACGCTCTTTTTGAGTTCTATGAACATATTCCAAATTTCTATTTTAAACTCCTTATCTGAAAGGTTAATCAGGTGGTTGGAATTTATTAGGTCATCCGAGCTTTCGTCTTCATTCTCTGTGGATGGTGTTTGCCTGCGAGGTTTCCCCATTGTCACGCTTGTAGTGTGGTTTTTCCTGCGTGTTGGGTGGGTTCATTGGTTAGAAAGAGTGCGCGCCACAAAGCAAACCAACAGTCCTCAGAATGAACAAAGGCACAGCAGGGCAGAGCGATCCTGCAGCCCTAGAATGTACTCACTGAGCAGCTTCAAAATGCAGTATTTGGGGGTGCGCTCCCTAGGCCTCTGAGGAAACCTTTGGGGATTCAGAAGCATAGTTTCAGGCACACAGAGATAGGAGTTTTCCCTGAAGTCCTCAGAGTGAACAAAGGCACAGCAGGGAGAATGATCCTGCAGCCCCAGCGAATTTAGAAATTTTTAACCATATATTAATAAGAGAACAAAGTTTGCTACAATTATACCTAAGTTAAGAATCTAGGTATAATATAACAAAATATATCAAACATATATATGATACATATTTATAAATCTAAAAATATAAACTAAAATATAATAAATAACTAAATAAAGTAGCATTTAATGTTTTATGGATCAGTGTCAAAGTAAAGGCATGATTTTACCTCATTGATTTAAAATTGTAAAAGTATTGGCATCAAAAATATCAAGGAGTTATGTAGACACATGTATGCTAACACTAAAATATAGAACCTGGGACCATAGAGATAGCCTGGAGGTAAGGAGTTTGCATTTCATGCAGAAGGATGGTGGTTTGAATTCCAGCATCCCATATGGTCCCCTGTGCCTGCCAGGGGTGATATCTGAGCCTAGAGCCAGGAGTAACCCCTGAGCACTGCTGGGTGTGACCCAAAAACCAAAAACCAAAACAAAAGAACCTATAATGGTTAAAACTAGTAAATAATTAATATAATATTAGTTATGACTTATTATAAAGATAATATTGGAAAAAGTTTCAAGATATTTATCAAGGAATAAAATAGAACCCAGAAATTCCCATAAAAGTATAATCAACTGATACTTTAGAAAAGAACACAGTGAATAAATGGAAATATCTTTATTGAACTTGAGAAATTAAATATCAGAAGAGTGGATAAAGAAGATGTGGTACATATATACTATGGCATACTACATAGCTGTAAGGAATGATGCGATCATGTGATTCACTGCAACATGGATGGAAGAGGGAGATATACTAAATTAAGTAAACCAGAGAAGGATAAATACTGGATTATATGTGGAATTTAGAAAAACTATGTGAAGAAAAACCAACAAACACAAATAACTATGTGAAGAAATGAAACCCCATTTATGGGTTTGTGTGGTAGCACAATGGTAAGGTATTTGCCTTGTCTGTGGCTGACCCAGGAGGGACTCAGGTTCAATCCCCAGCATCCCATATAGTCCCCTGAGCCAGGAGTGATTTCTGAGTGCAGAGCCAGGAGTAACCTCTGAGAGCCCCCAGCTGTGGCACCCCTAAAAATCCCAATTATGAGATTGTTGAGAAACTGGAAACCCCAGAATATACTGAGGAAAAAGAAAGAAATTGAGTGGAAAAAAGAAAAATATATATGAAATGTAGAGAGCAGGGTATATACGTCTCCAGGTTTTGTTGAGAACTTGCCCAGGATTCGGTATCACTGTCTTCATCTTTATATAAATAATTATTTATATTCAACAATAAAAGTATTAAATTATTAAAAATCAAATGACATAAATAAATATTTCACAAAAAACCATAAATACAAAATACACATTTTATTATCGTATCTATTAGGGAATTTCAAACTAAGACCACAATGAGATATTCCAAATATGTTCTAACATGTTTAATATATTCTAAATATTTAAGATATTCTAAATATATTCTAAAATATTTAAAGCAGAGTAGAATTAATAAAAAATAATAAGTAAATAAATAAAAATATATTTGAAGTTATCTGTTGTCATATATAGTGATGGAGCTAAAAATAATACTAATTTCTCTGAAAAATAATTTTAGTGTTTTTCACAGAATTAGGTATACAAAAGCCATTCAGATCTACAAATTTACTCTTAGGTTGTTATCACAGAGAAATGAAAACTATATTAATGTAAAAATGTATAAATATTTTAATAGAAAACAATTTTTAATATTCCAAAATTGTGAACAACATAAAATTTCTTCAAAAGTGAGTGGCTAAATAAAACAATGTAATATTTTGTAGAAAAGAGCTATGAAAGGAAAATACAAATATTGATATTTGTAACAATTTGGATAGATCTCATGGAATTACGTTAAATGAAATAATCATTTCATAAGGTACATAACTTATTACTCATATAGAAAATAATATATTTGAAATAAAAGTTAGGATATAGAATAACTATTTCTAGATTTCATCAATTGTATATAAATATATATAAAACAACTATTCTCTTGGAATAGGAAAGAGAAAACAAAGAAAGAATCCTTTAAATAACCTTGACGAATTGGAATAGAATTTGCCTTGGTGTTTTGTTGTTGTTGTTGTTGTTTTGTTTTGTTTTAAGAAATAGACTTATGGGGTTGGAGTGGTGGTGCAAGCACTAGGGTGTTTGCCTGGTACGCACTATTCTACATAGATTAAACCAGTGTCAATTTCTAATTTTGATATTTTTATAGCTATGCAACACTTTAACTCTAGGAAAACAAAAAATATTAGAAGGAACATCCCTACACATTTGTGTTCCTATCTGTGTATTTATAATTATTTCAAAATAAAAGATTCATTAAAAGAAATTTATGGAAGTATGTGTATAAATGCCATTGTTTTCAGGAAATGAATAGCTCATATTTATTTGTGATTTTGTATATACCAAACAGTAAAAAGAATACAAATAACTGAATTATCTCAAGGGATAATAGAAAGGCATTACAGTATTATTTTAATTTTTTGTGGTTTTTTGGGTCACATCCGTTAGTGCTCAGGGTTTTTTTCTGGCTCCGTGCTCAGAAATAGCTCCTGGAAGGTACAGGGGACCATATGGGATGCCAGGATTCAAACCAATGACCTTCTGCATGAAAGGTAAATGCCTTACCTCCATGCTATCTCTCTGGCCCATATTTTGATATTTTAATCTATACTAATCTGTAAAATAAATTCCAAACATTGTGATATCCTTACACACTCATATTTCCACACCCACACAGTTGAATCTGGTGCAGGCAGGGTAGCCACAAAGAATTAATAAATCAAGCTAGTAAGGAGAGAATCATGGAGTCAGTTTATGTCTGCCACATGGTGTCTCTCTGTGCATTCAAGATAGACTTCTCTTTCTTTATTCTCCCAGAAATAATTCAACCATGTAGTCAGGGTAAAGTCATCCAGGTGGGCTTTTACATATGAAATGGCTAGGTGAAAAGGAAAGAGGAAGATGGGGAACTTTGTTTTGGGTTAATAGCTGGGTGTGATCTTACTAACCTATTTCTTAATGCATTAAAATAGGCATAAAATCATGTCAATAACTATGTACCTTCTCATTTAAACATTCATTAAAGAACATGTTAATACTAAAATTACTTAAAATTTTATAGATTTATTAGTTCTGTTTAATGTCATAGTGCTTAGTATTCTAATTTTATTAGTGATTTTGCATGAAAATTTTATTTTATCACTTTTATCTTCTAAAAACTTAGAAATATATGACTACTAGTCCATGTTGGTCTTGAAAATAACCCTGAGAAAGCACAGCATTTGCTGACACCAATTTTATTCATGTTCCAACGTGAATTACTTTTTGATTTGCAGACCTGCAATTTCAGCATATGCACAGCATTGTTCTCTTGAATAGGAAAGAGAAAATAATCAAATAATCCTTTAAATAACCTTCACAAATTGGAATAGAATATGCCTTGGTGTTGTTTTTTTTTAAGAAATAGACTTATGGGGGCTGAAGCGTGGTACAAATATTAGGGGGTTTGCATTATACATGCTAACCTAGGACAGACCGCAGTTGGATCCCCCAGCATCCCATATGGCACTCAAGCCAGGTGCAATTTCTGAGCCCAGAGTCAAGAGTAAACCCTGAGTGTCACTCGGTGTGGCCCCAAAACAAAACAGAACAAAAAAGAAATAGACTTATAAGGTGTTATTTTGTACATTGCCCAAAAAAATATAACAAAGAACAATGAACATGAAAATTCCTCCCAAAAGGGTTTTTAAAATAGACAAAAGCAGGTGAAGGATCTCAAAAATGCACAGGCAGCATTTAAAGTACAATTTATTAATGAAGCATATATAAGAGAAAAACTGGCCACTTCAGATATTAATGGAAATTAACAAATGTCAATTTAAATAGTGCTGCCATGATGGAAACATCTGTATTTTTATTTATTTATTTATTTTTATTAATTTATTTTTATTTATCTGCTAGACCACAAGTAAGTGAAAGTTGGATAATAATTAGGATAATAAAATAGTAAATATTCACTTTCAAAATGGCATTTTGCCTTTTTATATGCCTCTAAACAGTGTTTAAGGCTCACATTAACATTAGCTTCATTTAATTTCCTTAATGTTTTTTTCCATATGCTTATAGGCAATACTCAGTTGAACCAATATTTGTGGACCTAAGCATTAAGTAAAAATCAAAGCAAATTTAAGAGCTTGATATTAATGAATTTTAATTGCACATAGAAATTCACATATGTGTTAGCAATTTGACAAATCACTATTTATTGAGCAAAGTCAAATATCTTGAATTTTAGTAGAAGCAATCAGTGAGTTTAAGCAAAGAATGCACAGGAAGAGTTCTATTGTGAAGTGAAAACAAGACTAGGAATATGCCTCTCTGTATTTGCATTGCACCACTGAGACCACTATCATTAATAATATTCCTTACATGCATCCGTACTTAGAAGCAATTATTAAAAGGATGA
The DNA here is from genome assembly GCF_024139225.1 of Suncus etruscus. Lineage (NCBI taxonomy): Eukaryota > Metazoa > Chordata > Mammalia > Eulipotyphla > Soricidae > Suncus > Suncus etruscus. The sequence goes on along the minus strand of NC_064854.1, from coordinate 62,913,025 downwards.
CAATGGCTGATTGTTCTTCAACAAGCATTTTTCTTGACATTCTCATACCTGACTTAGATTTCTGCTCAAATATCCCATTTGAAGAATAGCCTTTATTGTTTCAGTCTCTTTACCAACAGAATTTGTTACTATGCACTGTTTATTTTTCTTGATAAACATAGACTATGCTAAAGTCATGTAGTCAACAACTAAATAAATGATGGTCCATATACTTAGGGCCAGAAAGATAGTAGAGCAGATAGTATCTTGTCTGTACACCATCAAACTGTTTGCTCACTGGCACCTCATATACCTCCCACAGCACCATCAGAAGTGAATTTTGAGTACAGAGCTAGGAGTAAAGCCTACTTCAAAAAATTAAATCACTTCAAGGTATAGAGACAGAATTTAAATAAATCACATTAGATATATTTACATATAAGATTAATAAAAGGTTAGATAAAGTCATATGCTTAGCATGCAGCCCGTTAGATTTTCAGCAACACCTGAATTCCTATGGAATCAGAGTTGGCATATAATTTTGCTGTCTTCTAAGCATTTCTTGGCACACTGGGATGATTCTAATGATTCCAGGCACTGCAGGGCCCAAGCGGCACTGCATCCTTTGGAAATGTAATTTTTCTTTCCTTTTACCTTACAATCACTTAATAAGCAGCTCTAATGCTGGGCTAGCACTGAACAAGCAGCCTATTGATGAACTAACACCACAAAATACTTTTGGATCCTCTGAGTATCACTTGAAAGACCCCTAAATATAAGAGTTGAAAAGAATCAATAACAATTCTCCCTAGGATGATCAAATAAAAGATACTTTATGCTGTATTGTGAGAGTTGAAAAATATCTCTAGCTCCAAGCAAGAAAAAAAAGGAGAAATATATTGAAGAAAATGGAAAATAATATTTTTACTCTAAGATCTAAGTAATTTAATATTTCTTGGAATCAGACACATACAACTATGATGGGTCTCTATGAGGATAGTACTTGAATGTTGTCCCAAAGGTTCAATAACATAATGCATATTAAACTATAAGACATTGTTCCTGAGTAAGCAGTTAATAAACACTGACACTTGTCTTGAAATAAAGGGCATGACATTTTTAATAGACTAGAAATCTGAAAAGTGTCTCTTAGTAAAATTTTAATTAATTCATAATTTACCATATGAAAATATTTATCATATTATTATTATAGAAATGACATGATATTTTATTTACAGAGCTGTTTTTAAATCCACAAATTTATATGATGTTTTGAATAAGAGCCAATATACAGTACAAAGAGTATAAATGATAAAGCTATCTTGTATTTAATTAGAAACAGCTATAATACAAGCTTCACTTGCTTAAATAGCAGGTTAATTATACAGTACAGTGAATGTGTTTTGATTCCTCTTTTATGATCTCAATCCTTACAAAATTAACAAGATAATTTTATTCTTAAACACATTTTTGGGGATATCAATGATAAATTGCCAGAAATACTGCTATTCCATTTCATGATTTTTTATTGGTTATTGTCTTTTATTCTTCTGTACTTAATTTTTCTACACTCAGCACCAAATAACTTGATATTGCAGTGATAAAGCTTGTCACAATAAAATAATCATCCATCACAAACTTCCTCCTTTTTGTTTGTCTTTAAAATCTTTAAAAATCAGGGCAGGAAAACTATGCCTGCCCAGTGGGGCCCGACTATGAAAAATTGTGAGTGCTGCCTGTGTGTGTCTGTCTACTGTCCTGTCGTATGAACCTCTTGGGAGTGGGCCAAAAAGAGGCTCCAGAAAACTCGCTCTCCCAGGGGACCATTCTAGGACGGGAACGCCAAGGAATGGCTCCATAATGTGAAATCCAGCTATAAGAAGTACTTCGCAGAAGCCAGGTCCCCTGTTCATGATATCAGACTGGGAAAATCAATGAAACTATGCCTGCCCAAGGGGCCCGACTGTGAAAAATTGTGAGTGCTGCCTGTGTGTGTCTGTCTCCTGTCCTGTCACGTGAAACTCTTGGGAGTGGGCCGAAAAGAGACTCCAGAAGAGCACTTAGCTCCGCTTCACTATGCAGCCGTGCACTCTTTCTAAGGAAAGAACACCATCACAAAAAGAAGAAAAAAAATCACACTAAGTACTGTGCTAGATCACTGAAGCCCAGCATTTCTTTCTGAACTGTCTTCTCAACTGCGTGCTCGTGCCTAAGATTTGATACTGTGTGAGGCTTCATCCATGGAGGAATCCCCGCCGTTGGAGGCAAGTCTACCCATCCAGAAAGGGCAGAGCCAGAGGAGTGTGCTGCCTACATAATTTAGCCAATGAATACCACCATAACACGTAGGAAAACCCACAATAGAAGTGTGACAATGGGGACACAACGCAGGCCAGCATCAGACATAGAGAATGAAGATGACAATTCTGATGACCAGATAATGACCAACCAACTAATCAACCTCTCAGATAAGAAGTTTAGACTAGCAATATGAAAGATGCTAAAAGAATTCAAAGAAACCATGGATTGAGTTGAACAGAACACTAATAAGAACCAAGAAAACATGAAGAGAGAAATCACAAAATTCCAAACTGAAATAAAATGTCAACTAACAGACCTGAAAAACTCAGTAAACGAAGTGAATGACAAAATGGATAAGCTCTGGGACAGGGTATCAGAAGCTGAGAATAGACTTGGTGCTGTGGAAGATGAGATACATAACAATCCCATACAGCGGGAGAGATTGGAAAAAAACTTAAAGCAAATGAACAATGGAAAAATCACTCAAAGAATGGGAACAGATAAAATAGAAGTCTATGAAAAGCTCAACAGAAACAACTTAAGAATCATTGGAGTCCCAGAGACCCAGGAAGAAAATTTCCAAGAAGAATCAATGGTCAAGAACATCATTAAAGAGAAACTTCCAGAGCTAAAGAATATATGTGATCAAATCCCACATGCTCGAAAAGTACCAACCAAAAGAGACCCCAGAAAAAATACCCAAGAAACATCCTAGTCACAATGATGAATCCCACAGATAGAAACAGAATTCTGAAAACAGCAAGATCAAAAAGGGAAATTACATTCCTTGAGATTTACAGCAGAACGTCACCAGCAACACTCAAGGCCAGAAAGCAGTGGTGGGAAATTGTGACAAGACTGAATAAAAGGAATGCATCACCTAGAATACTGTACCCAGCAAAACTCACTTTCTGGTTTGATGGAAGAATACATGGTTTCACAGACAAACACCAGCTCAGAAACTTTACAGACTCAAAACCAGTCTTAAGAGAAAAACTGAAAGACCTAATTTAAGACAAGACTAACCAAAAGACACACCAAATTTCGATATAAAGATGGCTATTAAATACCAGGACAATTCTTTCTCTCAATGTCAATGGACTAAATGCATCAGTCAAGAGATACAGAGTGGCTAAATGGATCAAAAATCTCAATCCAACCTTCTGCTGCCTAGAAGAAACACATCTGAATAGCCAGAACAAACATATACTCAAAATAAAAGGCTGGAGAAAAATTATCCAAGCAAGCAACACCCATAAAAAAAGCTGGAGTGGCCATACTAATATCAGATAATGCAAACTTTATACTCAGGAAGGTTGTAAGGGACAAATATGGACGTTTTATATTAATCAAGGGGTATGTACAGCAGGAAGAAATCACTCTCCTAAACATATATGCACAGAATGAGGGGCCAGCAAAATATTTAATACACTTGTTGACAAATCTGAAAAAAATATCAATAACAACACAATAATTGTGGGGGACCTCAACACGGTTTTGTCAACACTGGATAGGTCACCCAGATTGAAACACAACAAGAATATACTAGACCTGAGGAGGGAAATGGAAGAAAGAGGCCTAGTGAATATATATAGGACACTCCATCCCCAGAAACCTAGATACACATTCTTCTACAATGTACCTGGGACATTCTCCAGGATAGACTACATGCTGGCACATAAAACGTACCTCCATAATATCAAAAGGATAGAAATTTTGCAGACTACCATCGCTGACCACAAAGCACTGAAATTATTTGTGAATTCCAAAGAGACACAGAAGAAAAACTGTAACACCTGGTAGTTAAACAACCTCATACTGAATAACCAGTGGGTCCGAGATGAAATCAAGGAGGAAATCAAAAGGTTCCTGGAAATAAATGACAATAAAGACACAAACTATCAGAACTTATGGGACACAGCAAAAGCAGTAGTGAGAGGAAAATTTATAGCTTTACAACCACACATCAGGAAGGAAGAAGGAGCTTACCTGAGTAGCTTAATGACACAGTTAATAGAACTATAAAGTGCTCAACAAAAGGACCCAAAAATAGGGAGACAGAAGGAAATAACAAAGCTGAGAGCAGAAATCAATGAAGTGGAAACCCAAAAAACAATCCAAAAGATCAAGGAAAGCAGAAGTTGGTTCGTTGAAAAAATAAACAAGATTGATAAACCACTGGCAAAACTAACAAAGAGAGAGGAAAACTTGATAACTCATATTAGGAATGAAAAAGGAGAGATCACTACTGATATGGCAGAGATACAAAGGGTAATCAGAAACTACTTTGAGAAACTCTACACCACTAAAAATGAGAACCTGGAAGAAATGGATAAATTCTTGGACTCTTATAATCTTCCATGGTTGAAGGAAGAGAATGTAGCATATCTAAACACACCCATCACTATTGATGAAATTTAAATGGTAATCAAATGTCTACCCAAAAACAAAAGCCCAGGCCCAGATGGATTCACTACTACCAATCCTGGCAAGACTCTTCATGAAATTGAACAAATGGAAACATTTCCAAATAGCTTTTATGAAGCCAACATCACCTTGATACCTAAAACAGACAGAGATGCTACCAAAAAAGAAAATTACAGACCAATATCGCTGATGAATACAGATGCAAAGATCCTCAACCAAATCCTGGCAAATAGGATTCAATGCCTCATTTAGAAGATTATCCACTAAGATCAAGTAGGTTTCATTCCAGGAATGCAAGGATGGTTTAATATCCATAAATCTATCAACATAATACACAACATAAACAACAAGAAAAATAAAAATCACATGATCATATCAATAGATGCAGAGAAAGCATTTGATAAGTTCCAACACCCATTCTTGATCAAACTCTCAGCAAGATGGGAATGGAAGAAACCTTTCTCAATATAGTTAAGGCCATCTACCACAAGCCAGTGGCAAATATTATCCTCAATGGAGAAAAACTAAAAACCTTTCCTCTAATTTCTGGCACAAGACAAGGCTGTCCTCTCTCACCACTCCTATTTAACAGAGTACTGGAAGTACTCGCTATAGCAATTAGGCAAGATATCAGTGAATTCAGATAGGAAAGGAAGAAGTCAAGCCCTCACTATTTGCAGATGACATGATACTCTACTTAGAAAACCCTAAAGACTCTACCAAAAAGCTTCTGGAAACAACAGACTCATATAGCAAGGTGGCATGCTACAAAATTAACTCATAAAAATCAATGGCCAATAGTAATGAGGAAGAAATGGACAGTAAGAAAACAACCCCATTCACAATAGTGTCACACAAACTCAAATATCTTGAAATCAGCTTGACTAAATATGTGAATGACCTATACAAAGAAAACTATAAAACTCTGCTCCAAGTAATAAGAGAGGACACGCAGAAATGGAAACACATACCCTGCTCATGGATTAACATCATAAAAATGGCAATACTCCCCAAAGAATTGTACAGATTTAGTGTGATCCCTCTAAATATACCCATGACATTCTTCCAAGAAGTGGATCAGGCACTTTAAAATTCATTTGGAACAATAAAACTCTAGAATAGCTAAAGCAATCATTGGGAAAAAGAATATGGGAGGAATTACTTTCCCTGACAATCTCTTTAAGAATTTTAACTTTTAGATACCAACATTGAAGTGAGAAGAGAGAAGCATCACTTTGGTATAGTAAATATGTTACTGTACTTCACTAGACTGAAACTCAATTACAATCATATTGATAATTAAGGTGTTTAAGTAAAGTATTAATATAAAAAAAAGAAAACTGAGGAAGCATAGGCACTATTATACTTAGCTTCTAATGGTTACTAAGTCTACATTTCTCCAGGCAAGGGTGGCCAATCAGTGTATAATTCAAAGGCTGAACTCTCTGGCATGCACGTGGCAATTGCTTTCCTAAACTCAGAAGCACTCCCAAATACCACAATTGAATACAGAGTAGTTATTCATCCACTCTAATGCAGTCTACTGTCCAGAGGCAATGAAATCATTTCAAAGGTCACTTGGTCTGCATTTAATGAAGTCTCTTTTCATTTTGACTGCTTGTGTTACTCAGTGGTATTCATATAACACAGATATTTGCTATAGCAACTGCTTCTGGCTAACACTCCTGGGCTGATAGATTGGCTAGATTATTTTCATTCCACAGAGATCCCCTGCCTTTATGAAATGGTGCCTTTGAACCACTTTAGATTTAAAAAAGACCCCAAGGCTTTTTCTCAACGGTAGTCAGTTTGTGTGTGTGTGTGTGTGTGTGTGTGTGTGTGTGTGTGTGTGTGTGTGTGTGTTTTACTCTGCATTTTAGAATTTTTCTCCAGTATTCCTGTTCTCTAGTTTCTAGATGTTGGTAGAAAACTTCCTACCTTTACCAGGCAAATTTAATGTCAGGACACTGGCAAAAAATGTGTTCTATGAAGGGCAAAAATATTTGCATTAAGAAGTACTGGGCTGGGTTCAGAGAGATAGCACAGCGGCCTTTGCCTTGCAAGCTGCCGATCTTGGACCTAAGGAGGTTGGTTCGAATCCCGGTGTCCCATATGGTCCCCCATGCCTGCGAGGAGCTATTTCAGAGCAGACAGCCAGGAGTAACCCCTGAGCAACATCGGGTGTAGCCCAAAATCCAAAAAAAAAAAAAAAGAAGTACTGGGCTATAAAGTTAAATTGGAAATATTAGAAGATAATAACAATGAATCTGAGATAATAAATTATTATATTTTAATAATTTTGATATATTTATTTAGAAAAATTACCAAATATTTTTCCAGTACATATATATATATATATATATATATATATATATATAATTGCTTTAGCTCTAGAATAAGTTATATAGAAGGTAACACTTTAAACTCCATGGTGGTCTTTAAGAGGACCTTTGTACCCCCATGGAATGGTCCTTGTTTTGTATCTGTGTATACTAGTACATGATGAAAGTTTTTTGTTTTTTTAAATTTATTATACTTTTTGACTTAAAATTATTCATCAGTTTATGTGTAGTAGATAAGAGTTTTCATTAAATTTAATTTATAATTATCTTTGTTCAATCAAAAAAGGTAAAGCTTATTTATTGCAAGCTCTACAATGGTTACTGAAAATGAATTTGAATTTCCTTATTTGTGTCCCAATTAATTACCCCTGAGAAGTCTTTCTCTTTTTTCTTTCAATTCAGATGTAATTGACACAAAGATTATAACTTCATATCTAGAAGTTTATTCTAGGTCTGGAATATTCTAGATCAACAGTATCTTAAAAGAATATAAAGAAAATATTAATCTATAGACTCTTCCTTTCAGTGATGGATAACTATTGTGTGCCAATGTATCCTGGGTCTGGAATAACACCACACAATTGTGGTATAAACACTCTTAAACTATTCAGTAAATGAATGTGTGAATATAAGAATGTATTAAACAAATATAGATGCTTTACCTGGCACAGTAATTAATGCTCAATGAAATATTTCCAAGCACACATGTTCTAAAAATTCTATTAATTAAAAATCACACTAGTTAAAGATGAATTGTATTACCTTATGAAAGCAATTGCCTATTTGTCTTTAAAAGGTAATGCAAGTTCTATAATCAACAAAAAAGTGTAAGTGGTGCTACTTCACTAAGAATAATGCTCTACTACATAATAGGGAGCTCACGAATAGCAAAGGTTACAGTTAAAAAACATGGTACTTTCTGTCAAGACCAGAAAGACCATTAAGACCAGAAAGTCTCATTACTAAGCATTCTGCATAATTGGAGTATTGTCATTAAATATGTTAAGTATGTATTTTCATATATTGTTTTCTTAGTGAAATACTAACTAAAAATACTGAATGCACAAGTGAAGCAAGATTTTTCTAAAGGGATCAGGTTATGTGTGTGTAAGGAATTTAAAAAAAATTTAAAGAAGACATTTTGCAAAGCATAATTTGGAATAAAAATAAGTACTCACCACACCACACCCTGCCCAATGACTTTTCTGTGCGTCTCTCTGAGTCTCTGACACTCAGTGGAAAGTTGTTTTTTTTTTGTTTTTGTTTTTGTTTTTTACTTTTTGTTTTAGGGAGACACCTAGCTGTGGCCAGAACTTGTTCCTGGTTCTATGTTCAGGGATCACAGCTGGGGGTTAGAGTCTAAGACATTTGGTAGGCACAGGGGATCATTTGGGGTGCCAGAGATAGAATCAGGTTCGTGACTCTGGCCCCAGGGGAGTTTTGATTAAAATGACTTGGTAGGAATCCCAGATGCAGTCCTATATATGTATGTGCATATCTGTGTTCTCTCATGTATGTAGTAGTGTGTTTTTATGTACTGTTCATAGAGCCAGAAATAGGAACAATAAATATTTGTGGCATAGTATCTAATTTTTGCCCCCAAACTGATACTTTCTGATCCTTGTTCTGTATAATGAAACCTTCTAATGTGGTCATATCTGGGTGATAAACACCATTGCCCTAGGTGTCTTACTTTAAGTAATATTTCAACTAGAATATCTTCTCAATCCAAACTTTCAGATATAATTAAGTAATTTTAGGGGTGTGGGTTATATCCAGTAGTGCTCAGATATTACTTCTGGATGTGTTCAGAAATTACTCCTGGCAAGTTCTTGGTACCATATAGGATGCCAGGAATCAAACCTAGTTTTGCTGCATGTCAGACAAATGCCCTACCAACTGTGCTATTGTTCTGGCCCCAAGATTATGTAATTTTTATAGATAATGTAGATGTTAGTACAGAAAAATTAATTGATTTAGGTAGTTTGAATAATTAAGTTAGATGGCTGATTTGCACTGATTGAATTCTCTGGATAAGTGTACATTTTTCTTTTATTGCTTGTGTGAACCCACAGCATTAGCTTTTGAACAGAAATTAAATGGTGAGAAATTTTTGTTTATTGTGTAATTCAATTGCTCAGTATTGAAGCTACTTATTAAGGAAAGGAAAATTACATTTTTCTTGTACTGTGCATTAAAATTATTTTTGTATTGCTCTCAAGTATACAAAAGTATGAAGATTTTATACATATAGCAAACTGAATATTTTTAAAGATATATTTTTGATTGTGGGGCCACACCTGGTGACTCTCAGGGGTTAGTACACTCAGATATCGTTCCTGGTTTGGGGGATCATTTGGGACGTCAAGGATTTGAACCATGGTCTATCCTAGGTCAGAAGTATGCAAGGCAAACTCCCTACTGCAGCACCACCACTCCTGGCCTGTTTTTTCCCAAGTTTATTTATTTATTTATTTTTACATTTTATTTAAAAACCTTGATTACATACATGATTGTGTTAGGGTTTCAGTCATGTAAAGAACACCACCCATCACCAGTGCAACATTCCCATCACCAATGTCCCAAATCTCCTTCCTCCCCACCTGACCCCCGCCTGTACTCTAGACAGGCTTTCCATTTCCCTCATACATTCTCATTATTAGGAAAGTTCAAAATGTAGTTATTTCTCTAACTAAACTCATCACTCTTTGTGGTGAGCTTCCTGAGGTGAGCTGTAACTTCCAGCTCTTTTCTCTTTTATGTTTAAAAATTATTATTGCTAGAATGTCTTTCATTTTTCTTAAGCCCATAGATGAATGAGACCACTCTGCATCTTTCTCTCTCGCTCTCTGACTTATTTCACTCAGCATAATAGATTCCATGTACATCCATGTATAGGAAAATTTCATGACTTCATCTCTCCTGACAGCTGCAAAATATTCCATTATGTATATGCACCAGAGTCTCTTTAGCCATTCGTCTGTTGAAGGACATCTTGGTTGTTTCCAGAGTGTTGCTATGGTAAATAGTGCTGCAATGAATATAGGTGTAAGGAAGGGATTTTTGTATAGTATTTTTGTGTTCCTAGGGTATATTCCTAGGAGTGTTATATAGCTGGATCGTATGGAAGCTCGATTTCCAGTTTTTGAAGGAATCTCCATATTGCTTTCCATAAAGGTTGAACTAGATGGCATTCCCACCAGCAGTGGATAAGAGTTCCTTTCTTTCCACATCCCTGCCAACACTGCTTGTTCTCATTCTTTGTGACATGTGCCAATCTCTGGGGTGTGAGGTGGTACCTCATAGTTGTTTTGATTTGCATCTCCCTGATGATTAGTGATGTGGAGCATTTTTTATATGTCTTTTGGCCATTTGTATTTCTTCTTTGTCAAAGTGTCTGTCCATTTCTTCTCCCTATTTTTTGATGGGATTTTTTCTTGTAAAGTTCTGTCAGTGCCTTTTATATTTTGGAGATTAGCCCCTTATCTGATGGGTATTGGGTGAATAGTTTCTCCCACTCAATGGGTGGCTCTTATATCCTGGGCACTATTTCCTTTAAGGTGTGAAGCTTCTCAGCTTACTATATTCCCATCTATTAATTTCTACTTTCACTTGCTTGGAGAATGCAGTTTCCTCCTTGAATATGCCTTTAGTCTCAATGTCCTGGAGGGTTTTGCCTATGTGTTGTTCTATATATCTTATGGTTTTGGATCTGATATAAAGGTCTTTAATCCATTTGGATTTTACCTTCATACATGATGTTAGCTGGGGGTCTAAGTTCAACTTTTTGCAAGTGGCTATCCAGTTGTGCCAACACCACTTGTTGAAGAGGCTTTCTTTGCTCCATTTACGACTTCTTGCTCCTTTATCAAACATTAGGTGATTGTATGTCTGGGGAACATTCTCTGAGTATTCAAGCCTATTCCACTGATCTAAGGGCCTGTCTTTATTCCAATACCATGCTGTTTTGATAACTATTGCTTTGTAGTAATGTTTAAAGTTGGGGAAAGTAATTCCTCCCATATTCATTTTCCTAATGATTGCTTTAGCTATTTTAGGGTGCTTATTGTTCCAAATGAATTTCAAAAGTGCCTGATCCACTTCTTGGAAGAATGTCATAGGTATCTTTATAGGGATCACATTAAATCTGTACTCCTTGGGGAGTACTGCCATTTTTATGATGTTAATCCTGTCAATCCATGAGCAGGGTATGTGTTTCCATTTCCGCGTTTCCTCTCTTATTTCTTGGAGCAGAGTTTTATAGTTTTCTTTGTATAGATGATTCACATATTTAGTCAAGTTGATTTCAAGATATTTGAGTTTGTGTGGCACTATTGTGAATGGGGTTTTTTTCTTACTGTCCATATCTTCCTCATTACTATTGGTGTATAGAAAGGCCATTGATTTTTCTGTGTTAATTTTGTAGCATGCCACCTTGCTATATGAGTCTGTTGTTTCCAGAAGCTTTTTAGTAGAGTCTTTAGGGTTTTCTAAGTAGAGTATCATGTCATCTGCAAATAGTGAGGGCTTGACTTCTTCCTTTCCTATCTGGATTCACTGATATCTTTTTCTTGCCTAATTGCTATAGCGAGTACTTCCAGTGCTCTGTTAAATAGGAGTGGTGAGAGAGGACAGCCTTGTCTTGTGCCAGAAATTAGAGGAAAGGTTTTTAGTTTTTCTCCATTGAGGATAATATTTGCCACTGGTTTGTGGTAGATGGCCTTAACTATATTGAGAAAGGTTCCTTCCATTCCCATCTTGCTGAGAGTTTGATCAAGAATGGGTGTTGGACCTTATCAAATGCTTTCTCTGCATCTATTGTTATGATCATGTGATTTTTATTTTTCTTGTTGTTGATGTTGTGTATTATGTTGATAGATTTATGGATATTATACCATCCTTGCATTCCTGGGATAAAACCTATTTGATCGTAGTGGATAATCTTCTAAATGAGGCATTGAATCCTATTTGCCAGGATTTGGTTGAGGATCTTTGCATCTGTATTCATCAGCGATATTGGTCTGTAATTTTCTTTTTTGGTAGCATCTCTGTCTGGTTTAGGTATCAAGGTAATGTTGGCTTCATAAAAGCTATTTGGAAGTGTTCTTTTTTTAATTGCATTAAAGATTCTTGCCAGGATTGGTAGTAGTTCCTCTTGAAAGGTTAAAAAGAATTCATTAGTAAATCCATCTGAACCTGGACTTTTGTTTTGGGGCAGACATTTAATTACTGTCTTAATTTTCTCAATAGTAGGTGTGTTTAGATAAGCTACATCCTTTTCATTCAACCGTGGAAGATTATAAGAGTCCAAAAATTTAACCATTTCTTCCAGGTTTTCAATTTTAGTGGCGTAGAGTTTCTCAAAGTAGTTTCTGATTACCCTTTGAATCTCTACCATATCAGTAATGATCTCTCCTTTTTCAATCCTAATATGGGTTATCAAGTTTCTCTCTCTTTTTATTTGTTAGTTTTGCCAGTGGTCTATCAATCTTGTTTATTTTTTCAAAGAACCAACTTCTGCTTCCATTGATCTTTCAGATTGTTTTTTGGGTTTCCACTTCATTGATTTCTGCTCACATCTTTGTTATTTCCTTCTGTCTTCCTTTTTTTAGGTCCTTTTGTTGAGTACTTTCTAATTCTATGAGCTGCGTCATTAAACTATTCAGGTACTACAAAACAATAGTTATCATAACAGCATGGTATTGGAATAAAGACAGACCTTCAGATCAGTGGAATAGGCTTGAATACTCAGAGAATGTCTCCAGACATACAATCACCTAATTTTTTATAAAGGAGCAAGAAATCATAAATGGAGCAAAGAAAGCCTCTTCAACAAGTGGTGTTGGCACAACTGGCTAGCCACTTGCAAAAAATTGAACTTAAACCCCCAGCTAACATCATGTGCGAAGATTAAATTCAAATAGATGAAAGACCTCCATATCAGACCGAAACCATAAGATATATAGAACAACACATAGGTAAAACACTCCAGGACATTGAGACTAAAGGCATCTTCAAAGAGGAATCTGCACTCTCCAACAAGTGAAAGCAGAGAGTAACAGATGGGAATATATTAAACTGAGAAGCTTCTTACCTCAAAAGAAATAGCGTCCAGGATACAAGAGCCCCCCACTGAGTGGGAGAACCTATTCACCCAATTCCCATCAGACAAGGGGCTAATCTCCAAAATATAAAAGGCACTGACAAAACTTTACAAGAAAAAATCATCTAATCCCATCAAAAAATGAGGAGAAGAAATGGGCAGACACTTTGACAAAGAAGAAATACAAATGGCCAAAAGACATATGAAAAAATGCTCCACATCACTTCATCAGGGAGATGCAAGTCAAAACAACAATGAGATACCATCTCACACCCAAGAGATTGGCACACATCACAAAGAATGAGAACAAGCTGTATTGGCGGGGATGTGGAGAGAAAGAAACTCTTATCCACTGCTGGTGGGAATGCCATCTAGTTCAACCTTTATGGAAAGCAATATGGAAATTTCTCCAAAAACTGGAAATCGTGCTCCCATATGACCCAGCTATACCACTCCTAGGAATATACCCTAGGAACGCAATAATAGAATACAAAAATCCCTTCCTTACGCCTATATTTATTGCAGCACTATTTACCATAGCAAGAGGTTTTTGCACAGATCCTAGGATAAAATCTATGATAGTCTTTCTTTGTGCTCCCAGGAAAAGTTCTGTTTAGTCGCAAAAAAAATTAAATTGAATTAAATTAAAAAAAAATACTTGCCACATCAGTTTCCCTCCTTTTTTTTCTCTATTTCTATTTTTCTTCTTTTAATTTAATTTATAATTATAGCTTCTAGACAGGGGCTCCACCCTCTTTTTTTGTTGTTATTTTGTTGTTTGTAACAGAACCATAGAACATAAATTATTTTGTTCTGTCTCATATTTCTATTTCTTCCTAGAAATTAAAAAAAAAAAGGTGGATGGAACTCAGGAACCAAGAGGTCTCAGGAGCATTGAATAGAAATAAAACATGGCCATACCTAAATACCTAAACCAAATTCAACAACACTAGAATCAAGAGACCCAAATTACAACAAGCTATATACAAAAGGGACCTGTTACACTAGTAGTTAAGGGGGCAAAGGGTGGAGGTATGAGGTGCATGCTGGGAACACTGGCAGAGGGAGGTCAGTACTGGTTGTGGGAATTGCCCTAATACACTATCACTATGTACCTTAAATATAACTCTGAAAGACTTGTAATTCACATTGGTTTTAAAAAAAATTCTTACAGAGAGGATCAAAGAGCAGTACAGGTGTTAAATGCTGTATGGATTCAGCTGAACTCTATTTGATCCTGACATGGTCTTCAGCATATCAAAAATGAACCCCTAGACAGAGATTAAGGAGTAAGTCCTGATATAAACACTGGGTGTGGCCCCAAACCACAAACAAAAATAATCTTACAGAAATATATACTATAAAATTCAAGAATGTTATTTTCTAAGTAAGTCATAAGGGGAATATCTTATTTTTGTAATAATACCTTGAATTTTACTCTTCTCAATAGAAATGTCACAGATCTGTTTATGACAAGCTGCTCACTGTTGTAAATTTGAGAATTGCTCAAACTTAATCATTTCTTATTGCCTGAAACTAAAAAAAAAAAAAAAACATTATTTTAATTTTCGAGTCTCAAAAAATCAATGTCACTAACAAACTAATTTGTATTAAGGAGTAAATGGCTGGTGGCTAATGGATTGTGCTAAAAATGCAAGAAGTATATTTATTTAAAAATAATTAAAATAAATGAGTAATTAATAATAAACATCTGGCAGGGTGCTACAACTTTAGATATAGCATACAAGCAATTTTTAACATACCAATAAAAATGATTGTGAATTTTAAATATCTACAAATCTCATATTTTTACAGCATAGATTTTTTTGCCAACACTGAAATTGAGAGGCCTTAGCTCCCAAAGCTAGGTAAAGAAGTTTAAAAAGAAGAAAAAAAAGAAAAATGATGTCTATAATCACATTGATCCAAGAACTGACTTATGATCTCAGGATATAATGTAATCCTCTCACAAAATTATTCAAAGAAATTCATACTAACATCAGTTTTAGAAAAATTGAGATTTAAAGAGATTAAATGACTTTTCTTCAATTCTTTGCTACAAATAAGCAAAAATATTCAAGACTTAAAAGGAAATATGAAGGAACACAAAAGATGGGTAGAAGTGAATGGGTATTGGTTTTTGGTGACAGGCATGGAACAGTAGCATAGAACTTAAGAATTTATTATATTATAATTAGTGATATGTCCAGAAATAAAATATTATCTTTGTACGTACATATTTTGACTTGTTTGTTTGGGGCCACACCAAGTAGTTCTCCTGGGGCTTGGGGATTATCTGGGTTACCAGGGATAGAATTTGGGTTGGCCAAGAGAAAGGCAAACACCCTATACATTGTACTATGTTATATCTTTAATTTGATTAAATATTACTTATTTTAATACAAGAAAAAAACATTATGTTGGGAGGATTTTGTAATATAAAAGCACTTTTTTGGGAACATCATAAAACTAGCCTAAATTTACTTTCAATCTAGAAATATAATTTATCATATATATAGTCAATTGTCCCGAATACCAGTTTTTCACATGCTTTTCTCCCAAAGGGAAACATTTCCTGTTGATGAAGAGTATAAAAGGAGGGGCACTGTTTTGGTCTATAATTCCCAGTTTTCTAGAAAATATTGAGTTATAAAGATGCTCAGACTGTGAGTTAAAAAGTAGAGAAGTTTTTTGGAAAGTAGAGGAGAAAGAAAAAAATTCCCCTTGTGGGGAGGAACTTAGAATAGGACTAAGTCAAATGAAGCTCATTTTTATGGGGTGTTTTACAAGGAAAGTGAGTATGTAGGCCTTAAAAGACTATATTTTTTATTTAATTTTTATTTTGATCATAGTGGCTTACATATTGTTGACAATAATATTTTAGGTACATATTTACATAAAATCAGGGGGGATTCCCATCACTGATTTGTCATCCCTACACCTTTGTTTTCGTCCTACCTCCCATATCCTCCTCCCTCACCCCTGGGGCTGCTAGAATATGTGGTCCCCTCTGTACCTAGCTTACTACTTAGTAGTCTTGCACCTCTTTGGTCTTGGTGCCTCACTTATTTCCCCCTCTAACTGGGAGGCAGGACTAGATAGTTCAAGTTATGTGGTTTGGTTAGAAGAAGAGAAAAGCAATAAACGGGTAAAAGTCTAATGCGCCAAAAATGGGCAGAATCCTTCTAGAGACTCTCGTCATCGGTTTGAGAGACGAAGGAGAAAAAGAAGGTGAAACACCCCAGCAGTACAAAAAGAAGTGTCAAATATCCAGTGAGGACTCCAACAATAATGATAAGCACACAAAAAAAATAAATAATGTTCTTGAGATAAGAAACATGGCAGAGCACATAAAGAAAGAAAAGAAGAGAAAAGAAATAAGTATAAATAGGGAGAACAACTTCAATAACCACACCAAAAGAAAGAAATCGACAAAAAGTAGACAGGTAAAAAAATTAATAATAATAAATGAAGATAAAAAATAATAAATAAATAATAAAAAATATTTTGTGCTATTTGCTTTTTTTCCCCCACCTGCACTGGCACAGTAAATATTGGGGTCATTTGAAAAGGAGTTCACTTGGCCTAAAAGATATGGGGTTTCTCCACCCTTGGAGTATATTGTCATGGGATTAAATATACACTTCGTTCAGGTTCATTTACTCTACCGGTGGTGCTTTCATGATGTTTGGAAGGACTTCTGCTCGTCCTGGGTGATAAAATCAGACCTCTGTATCTAGAGATCTCAGTATCTGCACAGGTCCAGGAATGGGACTTATGATGAAGTCTTTCTTTGTGGTTCTAGAAGTTCTGTTGCCTCAGTGTCATTTTAATCCATCTTCTGTGGTTGGTGGTCTTGGTCTTTGCCTGATCCTAGGATGGCACCTAGGAAAGCGTCTTTCATTGTGTTTCCAGAAGCCCCCATTGTGTTGCAATTGTCTCTGCAGACCCTTTGGAACTGGGGATCATGGTTGTTGTGCAGGTCTTGGTTCAAACCCTAGACTAGGGTTTTCTATTGGTCCCAAGATATATACAGTCTGGTCATGGTTCTAGCAGCCAGCCATCTGTATATCACGATCTTGGCTTTTGGACCTACCAAAGAGTGACAAGTCTTCTTGATTTTTGTCTTATCATTAGCTGGTAAGGCAGGATAACCTACTCCTTAGGTCAAGTTATTCCCATTTCCCTTGTTGTCAGGATATCATATTAGAGCTGGCACTTGTTGACCCAGCAGTTTCTAAGGCTGTCCTGGATGGGATTTGTTTCCTGTAACTGTTGTGAAAAAACTGTGTATTTCTATGTATGGGATCTAGGGTTCAAGGTTGGGAGGATGGTGTCTAATCACCTGAGGTCTAAGTTGGGTCTGCGTGACCATATTTTCAAGGTAGGAGATATCCCTGTATTGTAATCAACTATGAGTTCCTATCCATAGTAGATAAGAGCTCTTTTTTTATATGTAAGATTTCCCCTTTTTTTAGTGTGCCTTTGCAGGGAGAATATGATGCTATATTATATTGTCAGTGCATTTAGGGGTGGACAGAGAAGAAAACAGAAACAGGTCACAAACCCAAAAAGTTAAAAATAGGAATAAAAATATTGTGCTTCACATATTTATTTATAGAACAAAACATTTTTTAAAATGAATTAAAAAACTATTTAAAGGAACAAAGTGATACAAATGACTACCTTACTTTTGGGGGAAAGCAGGTAAAGAAGTGATGTAATACAAGGTCTTTATACTTATTGTTGGAAGTACAGGTTTTCCCATTGTCTTTTGGGTTTTTCTTGTCGTGTGTGGGTTCCCAGGCACCTTTCCATCACACCCCCTGACCTTCTTCAGATTGGCAAACAATTTGCGGCAGGGAGGTCTTGGAAGAGTTCTTGCATTGGGGATACTTTTGGAGCTAAGTCCAGTTTTCAAGTAATAGTCCACGTTAGAGGGGAGTTGGTAGGGAGGGCCGTGCAGCATGAGTTCGCAGGGGAGTTGGCTCTGCCTTTTTTGCAAGGGACGAGGTGTGGGTTTGACTGGTGTCCCTTCGCGTGGGTGCTGGGTACTGACTCGTTGGTGTAGGAGGTCAGTCTTGATGCCTAATGGATTAAGGACTGAGGGTGAAGAGTATTAATATGGTGGGAGGTCTGGATGGGATTGAGGGGTGAAGGGATAGTTGGATTTTCAAATGGGGGAAAGGGGAAAGTATATGGAAGGGGTACGAAGAAAGAAAAGAGAAAATACATTAGAAAGAAATGGAAAAGAGAAAAGGAAAGGAAAGGGAAGTAAAAAAGAAAGTTGTGAGAAGTGAGGAGAAAATAGCAAGGGAATGCTAGTTTGCTTGAATGTGTTCGATGACTAGGGCCTGTAGTTTAAGTCTGTAGGTTATAATAGCTGCTTCGGTGGTCTGACTGGTCACATGCTTCAATTCCTAAAAGAAGGTATAAACTAGAGATAAAATGTATGTTAAAGAGTTTTCTTGGGACTGTCTTGTAGGCAAGCTGGGTATGGTATCTCGTGTAACTGAGCCCCTGGCTGCCATCTTAATTTTGTCCACCCCTTTGTATCCAAGAATTACCTGTGGACAGAAGAGCTGAGAGTTATTTTAAATATAGTAAGATAAAGGCATTAAAACATAGTGCTATGGGATGTTTCCATTGGAGTCAGTAATTTCCCATGGTATTATTTACCTGTGATTCTGTATACAATCTCTAAGGGATTATTATGGGCCTTTGTTGTAGAAGGCTGTTCTCTCAATGATGTTGTTTCTGGTGTTGCTGGTTTCTTTGTGGTATAATGTGTAGTCAAAAGTTTGTGTTGTTCCTTTTTCATGTATTTTGTACACTGCTCCTGAATATATGTTGACTATTATAGTGTTTGGAGTTTCCACCCTGTTAAATCCTGTTATTTGATTGTGGAGTATTGTGTATAAGATGTATGTTCTAGGTGCTTCAGAATAGTGCTATCATTCTGTGTTTATCTTTTGTCTTCTGACTTACTTCGTTTAACATAACATGTTCTAGGTCCATCCACGTTGCTGCAAAGTCTGTGATTTTATCAATTCTGACTGCCATGTAGTATTTCATTGTGTATAGATACCATTCATCTGTTGTTGGACATTGAGGTTGGTTCCAAGACTTGGCTATTATACTGAGTGCTGTGATAAATAGTGGGGTGCACACATACTTTGGAATGAATGTCCTTCCAACTTGGGGGTATATACCTACGAGAGCAACTTCTGGGTCAAATGGCAGCTCAATTCTGAGTTCTTTGAGCACTCACCAGATTGTTCTCCATAGGTGTTGGACCAGGGGGCATTCCCACCAGCAATGGATGAGAGTGCCTTTCATACCGCATCCCCTCCAACAGAGATTGTTTCCATTATTTTAGATGTGAGCCATCCTCACTGGTGCAAGGTGATATCTCATTGTTGTCTTGATTTGGATCTCCCTGATTATGAGTGAGGGTGAGCATATTTTCATGTGTTTGTTGGCCATATTTCTGTCTTCCTCAGAGAACTGTCTATTCATTTCATGTCCCCATTTTTTATGGCTTTATTTGGTTTTGGGGGTCTCAGCTTTCTGAGTCTTTTGTATGTTCTATATATCAGCCCTTTATGATATGTCGAGTGAAAAGAGTTTTTCCCATTCTGTTAACCGTCTTCTTGTGTTAAGTAAGGTTTCTTTCACCATGCAGAAGCTTTTTAGTTTGATATAGTCCCATTTGTTTATGTTTGATACTAAAGTTCTTGCCATTGGTGCTCCATCGTTGAATACCTTTTTGATATATAAGTCTTCGAGTGTTCTGCCTAATATTCTCGATAAACTTTATAGATTCGGGTCTGATTTCAAGGTCTATGATCCATTTTGAGTTGACTTTTGTATACGGAGTGAGGTATGGGTCAATTTTTACATTTGTACAAGTTGTTTTCTAGTTGTACCAACACCATTTGTTGAATAGACTTTCATTGTTCCATTACAAGTTCTTGCCTCTTTTATCAAATATTAGTTGGCTGTATATCTGGGGGTTTATGTCTGGGAATTCTGTTCTGAACCACTGCTCTGAGGTCCTGTCTCTGTTCCAGTACCATGCTGTTTTGGTCACTTTGGCTTTATAGTATAGTTTCAAGTTAGGTAAGGAGATGCTACCCAGCTTCTTGTTTTTTAGTATGTGTTTGGCTATCCTCGGTCTTTTGTGGTTCCATATGAATTTTGTGATTGACTGTTGTAATTCTTTAAAGAATGATGTCTGAATTTAGATAGGGATTTCATTAAATCTATATAGTAGCTTGGGTAGGATAGTCATTTTGACTATGCTAATTCTACCTATCCATGAGCATGGAATGTTCTTCCATTTCTTTAGATCCTCTTCAATATCATTCTGAAGTGTTTTGAAGTTTCCCTGGTATAGGTCTTTCACTTCCCTTGTAAGGTTGATT
This sequence comes from Suncus etruscus, assembly GCF_024139225.1. NCBI lineage: Eukaryota > Metazoa > Chordata > Mammalia > Eulipotyphla > Soricidae > Suncus > Suncus etruscus. The sequence continues at coordinate 62,892,446 of NC_064854.1, read as the reverse complement.
CCTAGGTACCTGATATTTTTTGTTACTATTTTAAATAGTAATCTCTCTCTCCTCGACTTTGTTGTTTGTATATAGAAACGCTACTGTCTTTTGTGTATTGACTTTTTATCTAGCCATATTTTATCTAGCCAATATTTACTGTATTGGTTAATTGTTTCTAGGACTTTTACTGTGGACTCTTTAGGGTTTTCAATGTATATTATCATATCATCTGCAAATAGAGATAGTTTGAGTTCCTCTTTCCAATTTGGATTCCTTTGATTCCCTTCTCTTGTCGGATTGCTATTGATAGGTCTTCTAGGGTTATACTGAATAAGAGTGGAGAAAGTGAACAGCCTTGCCTAGTTCCTGACCTTAGTCAGAATGCTTCTAGTTTCTCACCATGAAGTATAATGTTGGCTGTAGGATTTTCATAGATAGCTATAACTATTGAGGAAGGTTCCTTCTAACCCTATTTTGCTGAGTGTCTTTAACATGAAAGGGTGTTGGATTTTGTCAAACGCCTTCTCTGCATCGATTGATATGAATATGTGGTTTTTGTCTTTCTTGTTGTTGATGTGATGTATAATGTTGATTGATTTGCATATGTTGAGCCAACCTTGCATTCCTGGTATAAAACCCACTGGTCATGATGTATGATCTTTTTGATGTAGTGCTGGATTTGGTTTGCTAAGATTTTGTTGAGTATCTTTGCATCTATGTTCCTTAGTGATATTGGTCTGTAGTTTTCTTTCTTGGTAGTGTCTTTGCCATCTTTGGGAATGAGTGTGATATTAGCCTCATAAAAGGAGTTGGGGAGGATTCCTGTTTTTTCTATGGTTTGGAAGAGCATATGGAAAAGTGGTAGTAAATCTTCTCGGAATGTTTGATAGAATTCACCTGTAAAACCATCTGGGCCTGGGCTTTTGTTCTTAGGGAGTTTTTTAATTACATCTTCAAATTCCTCTGAGGTGATTGGTCTGTTTAGGCTTTCTATTTCTTCCTTTTCCAATCTCGGAAGATGGTGTTTTTCCAAGAATCTCTAAATTTCTACTGGGTTCTCTAGCATAGCTGAGTATAGTTGTTCATAATATGATCTCATGATATGTTGTATTTCTTGGGGTTCTGTTGTAATCTCTCCCCTATCATTTGTGATCCTACTGATTTGGGTGCTTTCCCTCTTTTTTTTGGTGAATTTTGCCAGTGGTTTGTCTATCTTTTTTTTTTTTTTTTTGAAAAACCAACTCCTGGTCTCATTGATTTTTTGTATTGTTTTTTATTAGTTTCTATGTTGTTTATTTCTGGTCTGGTTTTTATTATTTCTTGCATTCTGATTGTGGTTAAATTGCTCTGCTGCTGTTGTTCCAATTTCTTCAGGTGATCCTTTAAAGTGTTGATTTTGTCATTTTCCTGTTTCTTGACATAGGTCTGTATTGCTATGAGTTTCCCTCTAATTACTGCTTTGGAGAGTTTAGTCCATTGACATTTAGGGAGATTATTGACAGAGATGACTGTTGTGTAGTTCTGTTGTGTAGGTTGATTTTTCTTACAATCGGGGGTTTGGATTGTGTAATTCATCTCTGAGTTGGTCATTTAGGATTGGCTTTGTTTGCACAAATAATTCAAGTTCGTTCTTGTTTGAGAATGTTTTTAGTCTGCACTCCCATATGAATGATAGTTTTGCTGGGAATTGGAGCCTAGGTTGGAAATTTTTTTTTATTCATTTGTTTGAATATGTCATTCCACTGTCTTCTTGCTTGAATTATTTCAAATGGGAGATCTGGGTTGATTCTTATGTCCCTTTCTTTGTACTTGAGGTTTTTTTCTCTTTTATTGCTTTAAGGAGTTCATCTTTCTCTTTGTTTTTTGCCATTTGAATTACTATATGTCTTGGTGTTGGTTTATTGGGTCTATTTTATTAGGGACTCTCTTCACTTCCTGGATTTGCACTGAAGTTTCTTTCCAGAGAGTGGGAAAGTTCTCTGCTATCATTTCCTTGACTACTTGTTCTTCCTCTTTCCCTATTTCCTCCCCTTCTGGTATACCCACAATTCTTAGATTGTTTCTTTTGTCCTTATTCATTAGATACTGGACTTTTCCTTCCAGTGCTTTGCCTTTTATTTCTTTGTTGGTTTCTTTGTCATTTTTTTTTTTGCAGTTTTCCTTCGAGTTCATCAATGTGCTTCTCCAACTCTGTTTTTCTACCCATAAGGCTTGTTACTTTGTCTTTTAATTCCTTCAATTCTTTTTGCATGGAATCTCTCATGTTCTTTAACATTTCTTCTTTAATTTGGCTGATTTGTTCATCCATAGATTTTTTATACTCCGTAGCTAGCATTTCTTTCATTTCTTTGATCAATTCTTGCATTTCCTTCTTTTTTTTTTTTTTTTTTTTTTTTTTTGGTTTTTGGGCCACACCCGCGATGCTCAGGGGTGACTCCTGGCTGTCTGCTCAGAAATAGCTCCTGGCAGGCATGGGGGACCATATGGGACACCAGGATTCGAACCAACCACCTTTGGTCTTGGATCGGCTGCTTGCAAGGCAAACGCCGCTGTGCTATCTCTCCGGGCCCGCATTTTCTTCTTTATGGCTGCTTTTATGTCTCCTTCCCATGGATCTGTGTGTTTTGGTGGACTTGGAAACTTGCTATGGTTTGTCTCCATATCTCCAGATATTAGGGTTCTCCTTGATTTACCCATATTTATTTGCTTTTATTGGTGTGGTTTGAAATGCTGTGCCTTCTAAATTCAGCCTGCTTTGGTCCCCTGTGGCGTGGCGATGGGTCCCCTCCCTGAGCATGGATCTAGAGAGGGTTATTTGGTGAACTCGCTGAGGTTTGGCTCCTCCTGTGCTCTTTATGTGGCCTGATCCATTGCTTTTCCCTTTTGTTGTCAGCTAGTGCAGGTCCTTTCCTGACCACAATGGTGGAGGGTGCTGTTGAGCCTAACTCCTTCGAGCCCCCCCGCCCCTACCTGGAAGTCAGCCTTCCTTCTGTGGGTTTGGTCAATTTCCTTCTCCTTATTCCTCTCAACTGTTTCAGTTCAGCTCCTGGCCACAATGGTTGCGGGCACTTTGCGCCTAGCTCTCTGTCCTCCCTCCCCAATTGGGAGTCAATGGAGCTCCGGCCCCTTCAAGCCTCAGCAGAAGAAATTCCCGCAGCCAAACCCACCTGGTAGCTGCCCTCAGCCATTGGGGAGTCCCAGGTCCCCTCCGGTGCTCTGGGGGTTAGGCTGCTCTAGGTTACCCAATGGTCCAGGTGGCAGGCCTAAGCTCACTCATTCTATTGGACTCAGCCTGTCCCAGCGGTGCAGAGTGGGTCTGGCGCAGGCATCTAAGACCGGCTATGTGCCAGGGAACTGCACTCCCCTGTCTAAGCTCAGGTCAGGTGGGGTAGTCTCTGGGGACAGGAGAGTGAGGCAGCGGGCAAGGGGGTCTCTGTGTGGAGCGGCCCCAGGGGAATGCACTCACATGGGGGTCTCTGCATGCCCAGGTGGAGCGTCCTCAAGGCCCTGCACTCACTCTGGGGACAGATGCGCAGGCTGGTGGGCACTGAGGACTCTGTGTGCTCACATGGAGCAGCCTCAGGAGAATGCACTCACCCTGGGTACCAGCACAGGGTGGCAGACACAGGGGTCTCTGTGCACCCAGGTGGAGTGGCCTCTGGGCCCTGCACTCACTCTGGGGACAGATGCGCAGGCTGGTGGGCACAGAGGATTTTGTGTGCCCACATGGAGCGGCCTCAGGGGAATGCACTCACCCTGGGTACCGGTGCAGGGTGGCAGATGCGGGGGTCTCTGTGCACCCAGGTGGAGCGGTCTCAGTGCCCTGTACTCACTCTGGGGACAGGCGCACAGGCTGGTGGTGCAAAGGACTCTGTGTGCCCATGTGGAGCAGCCTCAGGGGAATGCACTCACCCTGGGTACCGGCGTGGGGTGGCAGATGCAGGGGTCTCTGTGAGCCCAGGTGGAGTGGCCTCAGAGCCCTGTACTCACTCTGGGGATAGACGCGCAGGCTGGTGGGTGCAGAGGAATCTGTGTGCCCACATGAAGCGGCCTCAGGTGAATGCAAAAGACTATATTTTTATCAACTGATAAGAATGTTGGAAAGAATACAAGGATCCTAGAGAGTGGTCTGTTTGGTCTGAATCTTTTGTGTCTGGCTTTCAACTTTACTCATAACCCATTTTTTTCTCTGGGTGAGTCTAATCTCAAAGACAGAATGCTATCTATGGTCTTGGAAAATTATAAAAATGTTTAAAAATATAGGATGAAGGGAACCAAAATGGACTACTCATAGCAGCTGTCAAGGGGAAACTGAGGCTTCACTGCCATGAATTACTCAGCACAGCAAAGGTACCTTTTTACTTTGGGGGGGTATGTTTTGGGGCCACACCCAGTGACCCTCAGGTGTTACTTCTGGCTCTGTGCTCAGAAATGGTTCCTGGCTCGGGGGACCATATGGTACACTGGGTATTGAACATAGGTCCGTCCTGGGTCAGCTGAGTGCAAGGCAAATGCACTATCACTGTGCTATAGCTCCAGCCCCAAAGGCATCTATTCTTAATACTGGCATAACCAACAGATTAAACATTTGAATACCTACCAATTTCCCTAGAATGTCATAGGCCTCTTGTGGGTCTTGGTTAGTAAACATAGTAGCCAAAGAGAAAAATTGGGCTCAGACCAAAACAGGAAACCTGCATGCTCTATGGGTCCAACATTGTGCTTACAAGTAAATTCTTAACAGTTCTATTTCACTTTTTTGCTTCAGAACTATTTTAAAAAATACTGTGTCAATAACTATGTAAAACAGATATAATATAGTTTTTTTTTACAAGTCTAAATGCAAATTCTACTGAACAATTGACTTTCTAAACCACAAAACTGGGTGAATTGGGGCCAGAGCGATTGTATCCTGAGCCTGCCGGGAGTAAATTCTGAGTACAGAACAAGGAATAACCCCCGAGCATCTCCAGTTATGAGCTAAAAAGTTAAACAAACAAAATCTGGGTGAATTTGTTGCCATACATTGTTGATGTGATGGAAAGAATGATAATACTAAAACAATATATAATATTTTTATCTGTAAGTTTTATGTTATTTGAGAATATTTTTGTTTATTTGTCTTCTACCCTGAGAAAATGGTCATTGTTATATAAGGAAGTTAGGTTTTCTTTTTTTATTTTTTTGATTTTGGTTTTTCGGCCACACCCGGTAAAGCTCAAGGGTTACTCATGGCTATGTGCTCAGAAATCGCTCCTGGCTTGGGGGACCATTTGGGATGCTGGGGATCTAACTGTTGTCCATCCTCGGCGAGCTTGTGCTACCACTTTGGCTCCATGGACCAGCAACAATAGCATCTCCCTCTCATCTCCCAGATGAGAAGTGCATCTCAAAATGTAGTTCTAGACTTAATTAACCAGTCTGTAGTCTGATCAACTTTCTGCATATTTATATTTTCACTAAATTTTGAGAGAAGCACTACTATAAAAAAAAGCTTACTGAGTTCTCAATTTATTCAGAAACCCTCTTCACATCCACATCTCCTGTGTTTAATATGTAGTGTCCTAAAAGCTTTCTACATCAGTTCTCAGTGGGTTTTAACCTTGGTGTGACATTTAGAGTTATTTGGCAAGAAATTTTAAGAAAAGACTACTACTATTCCAGGATATTCAGTCAAGGATTACTCCTGGTAGGGCTCAAGGGTTGCTTGGGATTGAACTTGGATAGTCAAATGCAAAGCAAATTGCCTTGCACACTGTATTATTGCTCTGGGTCCTCATTTCTAATTCTTGCTCTTGCAATTTAAACTTGTTCATGTGTAGGCATCCTTATGCCTATAACCAATTCCAAACTTCCCAGATGTGATCACTTACATAAGTATGCAAAACTGTGAGAAAATCTCTGAGGGGCAGGGAGTAAGAGATTGGACTCAAGGAACTAAAGATCAGGCAAGAATGGGATGAAAAATGAGTCCACAAAACTGCTTCTTGCTAGTAATAGATCAGCCTCCTGGTGAGCCCATTGATTTTTCAATGAATTACATTGGCTGATGGATCACAGGGGAGCTATGGATGTACACACACACACACACACACACACACACACACACACACACACACACACACACCATTCCTAAGTATATTTGCAAATGTGTTTAGAAGAGACTTTAAGGTGTGTTTATAAAATATCCTGGCACCACTCTTAGAGTAAGAAAGTGAATCATTTTGAACTGCTTGGCCACTGCGGTCCTGTAGGCCATACTTACAAGCAAAAGAATTTCTAAGATCACTTATCCCAAAATAAGATGGCCAATCAGAGATTGTTGTGTGAATGTTCTCACAAAGTCAGAGAGGATGTGAGTCATGCCTTCATGCATCACTGAAGCAAATCGTGTGTAGATTCTATTAAGAATTTACCATAAATGGATCCCTATGCCTCCATCTGTTCCTGTTAAGCACAGAAAATATTATAAGACCCTTCTTGTAAAAGAAATTTTCAGTTTATGGTTCTAAAATTATTTTACTTATTTTTTGAAATACAGTATACACATTAAAAGAAAAGAAATGGGCTCTTCCTTTGCAAAATATACTTTCCTTTATCTGTTTGCCCAACCCCAGGGACTGGCTTTCTTTCTTTCAGAGAGCACTGAAAATCCTAATATAATCCTAAAATGTTGATGCTGTTTTTAAAAGTCCAATTTAACTGACAAATGTGTGAAATGGCATATCAAAATTCCTCATTGGTGACAATGAAAGTGCTAGAGAGCAACAGTTAAGGAGGAATGACAATGATGCAATTTCATTTTTTTCTAATTTTATGTGTTTTACTTTTTGACACAAATTAAGTTTTGTGCTATATATGTATAAACACTCAGATATGCCTACTTGAAAAGAAATATCAAAATTATGGACTTAAAAGTCTGCCTTCTGGGGAATTTGACTCTACTTAGGTGCAAAAAACAAATTCTATCTTTAAAAGGCAAATTATAAGTGTTCGTTATACCTTAGAGCTACAGATATATCAACTGCAAACTAATAACACTTTCAAAAGAAAGATAATGATGAAAATTGGGAAGGGGTTCAGAGAGAAAGCACAAAGGGTAATGTACTTGCCTTGTATGTGGCCAATCCCAATTGGATCCATGGTACCACAATGTGGTCCTAACTACCACCAGGGACCACTCCTGAGCACAGATTTGAACATGGCTGAGTGAGGCCCAATATCCCCAAATCACAGTTGGAAAAGATAAGTTTAAGTGCATGATTGACTCACTTTATTTTAAATAAATTGTCTTATAACCTCTGATACCCATACCAAGCCCAGTGACATCCATTCCAAAGGTAACAATTTTTAAATAGACTAAGGTTTTTGCATTAATGCAAGACAAGGTATAAATAAGAAATTGAGAGTGCCCATAAGGGAAACTTCAGAAGTTTTTAGTGATCCTTTACATGAATCTGCATTTTTTATATAAATTCCACCTTTAAATAGACCCCCGACATTAGAGTTACCATTTTATTAAGCTTAAAAAGCTGATACCTTATATAGGGGTCAGGAAGAGGGAAAGGATTATTGAGATTGTGTTTAACCTGTATCCTTAAGGACTCTAAAAGGCACCGTGCCCTTAGTGTACTGTTCAAGGATGCCTTTAATGAAAGCTGCAAAAGCTTTGCTTTCAAAGTCCTTCCTTCCTCTTGCACTGTTTTACCATCTGAAAAATATAGCAGTCAGCACCAATTGAAAAAATTTTATCCACCAAATTACACACTTAATTAGATCATAAATTTATCTTATCATTTTAAGAAATTTTATTTTTAAAAAGAATAAAGCAACTAAAATAAGGATCACATTAGTCAGATTGCCATCATTGGTTATCATGACTTTGCATGAATAATAATCAGAGAAGCAGAACATAAGGCTCTGAGGTAAGATGTGGATATACCATATGCCAAGGAACCTTAAACTCTGAGAAGGTAAGTGGAAATCTAGATAGGGAAGAGGAAGGAGAATAAAGTTGTGATATTAATAAAATACTCTAGAAAATAAAATATTTTGCTGTTTCTTGTTAGCCCTTTGAGCTATTGCAAACCATCACTTGTTCCATTTTAGCCTTTGGGCTATGTGTCTTGCACCTAAGAAGATAGCTGTGAAAGGGTCAGAACCTCAAACACGCAAAACCTGCTTCTAATCCAGCTGCTCTTCTTTCTCTGTGTCTATCAAGAACCACATAAACCAGGGGTATTCACAACTTGCACTAGAGACCAAACACTCCCTTTAAAAACACTAGCTGGCAAAATATGTGATTGAATTTATTTACTCTCTTTGCAAAAACAAAGCAAACAAACAAAATAAGACTTATAAGAATACACTCAAATTCATTTCAAATTTTTCTTATATACTCAATCCCCAAATGATGGCAGTGCATGCCATTTATCATGCTATCATCTGCTGTTAAGTATTCTTTCTGGAAGGCACAAACTCCTAAATGAAACTCATTTATTTATAAATTTGTGATTAGAATTAGGACAGTCTTTCCATAATTATAAAATAAATAACCAATGCTTTTTAAAACACAAAAGGGACTTTATTGTATTATATTCTTAAATTTAATTTCCAATTACACATTTGTTTAACAGTAGAATACCCAAGGCAATTTTCAGTCACAGCAACTCCATCATACACACATAATCTGATATTTTACTACTGGAGTGAATTATAGCTCTCTCAGGATTTCCTAGTTTAAGAAGGTAAAACTAAGACAACAGACAGGGAAAGTGAAAATTCTTGCCCTATATTCAAATTGCTGAATGCAATAACCATTCATTTTAGGGTATACTTATTTATTTTTCTTAAAGAAACTCTAAATTTCCCAGAAACACAAGACAATTATTGGTAGTTGTGGATGAGTGTATACAGTCAAATATTTGTGTGAAAAATTATGTAGTTAAAGAACATGAAAACTGTTATTTGTTACCACAGCCAGTGAAAATATATTTTTACTTTTTTGTAAGGTAAATATTTCCATCTTCCATTTTAAATTCTGCCAAAAACAAAAAAGCCACATTTTTTATGAAACAAAATCATGCTTTAGGTAGCCATAACTGCAAAGTGTTTAAGTCTTAGTAACTACATATCTATGTAAAGAATATGCATTTTGCATAATCATGTGCAATGCTGTATTATGATTCTGTATTGCTTATAACTATAAAATTTTGCAAGTTTCAACTTCACACTATATTCCCAAATCAAGTTAATTCATCCAAATAATCAAGCAAATATGTTGGTGGCTAATCTACAAATTGATCATTTTTTGTTAGCATGAGGACACAATAATTATAGGTACCCTATGAAGAAATAATTTATAAGCAACATTTGTTTCAATTAATCTCCCACTCAGGCTTTTAGGAGCTGCCTTAATTGTTCTTTGTGTGAAAAGAAAATACAGATGCATAAACAGAAGACAAACATACTGATAACATAAAAACAAATACCGTGCTCAGTACACATTCCTCTTAGTAGCAAGCTATTTCTCCATAGGAGAAATATCACAGAAAACGAAGAAAATTAGGAATACAGTGGAAATATAGGCCTTCTACTGCAAAAAAAAGTATAACACTCCAGTGACAAGCATCAAATTTTATCAAATTATTTTTACTTAGTTTACAAGTGAATTCTGAGTAGCATATTTTCAAGAGTCATTACCTCAGAGTGAAGATCTTCGGAGTAGGCATGCAGCGTACATCAATTCAATACATCTATTGTCTAACAGTCTAGACTGGGGACATCAAGCAGGGAGTGAATCCATTTTACAAAGATAACTTGCTTCTGCAGCGAAAAGGTATCAGCTACAGAAAGCTCTGTGGAGAATGAAGTGCAAATCTTCTTTGGCTAATTAAATGTTCCACATACTTAGTTATTTCTGTGCATATGACTGATCTTTCAGGGCTACTCCTTTTTAGTCAGATAATGCATTTTTTTAATCTCTTAATATACTCTTGACCTGTGCTGGGGAGTTTCCACAGTGCATTTGAGGTGACACTTAAGTATTGTTTTAAAGGCCAAAGATGTAAAGTATTTCTGATATTATATTTTTAATATTTGAGGGATGCCAAGGTCAATGACAAGTTTCCAAGTTACAAAGCTCTATATCGATTGCCATTTTAGTTTGGTGCCATAATTTACAAGGAAAATAGAGTGTTTTATTTTCCTTGAGCTTTATAATAGTCCTTCCATGAAATTTTTTGAACAACAATGTTCCTGTTCAACTTTAGTAGCAAGGGAAAAGAAACACTTTTCTCTCCTATAATATAATTTTTAGAGTTCTTACTACACTTTAAAGATTTTTGGAAAAAGGAGTTAGTTTTCATGTTTATTTTACGTTAGCATTAAAAAAGAATTATAGATGGGAAGGAGAGTGCAAATGACTTATCATAAAAAGTTTCATGCATTTAAGATTTTTTTACAGGCTAAAAATATACATCCTCCTATTGCTCCCATTACTCAATTGCATAAGAGCCTGTGTTGTTTCACCTTTTTCTTTAAGTCTCACTGATCTAGAAAAGAATAAAGGTACTGTTCTTCTTAAAGAGCAGTATGCACCCAATAGTCACCAGTTTAATCTAGCAATCGTTTGAGCTGATTCACCCATCATATCCTGTATTTATGGAGATTTAAAAGTGGAAATTGGTGAAACATGAAATTTGGAGGGAAAATAAAACAATCTGCACATTTTGGCACTAGCATACAAAATGTCTTGCTTGAATTGTGAGAAATGTCTTGCTTGAATTGTGAGAAATACAGTTGGACAATTCCTAAATAGGCATAAAAAATTACAAGATCTACAGAAAACAATCATTGGTATTGGCTTTATGTTTTGGCACTCCCCATCTACCATTCCCTCCAACCCCATATAGATTCAGAGACAACAAAAACAGAGATCTTAACATCCTAATTTTGCTATCAACTCTTCAAGGTTTCTCTGGGCCCTCCAAGCCACACTTAGTGTTTGATCTTAACATTACATTTGCACCAAATCTACAATTGTCCAACCAAGACTTAGTAAACAAACGCTGAAGACTGAAGGATGCCAAATTGAGTGTTCTTAAATGAAGCTGTGAAGTAAAGTTTTCTCCCAAAAGCAGGGTATTAAGTGTCTAGTTTCAAGTGCTGCCAGGCTGCATGTAGATCTATCTAAGATAGGCTCTTGACAAGAATTACAAGTATTACAGAGCATCATCATTACAGAGCATCATCCATGATAGTAAAATGGGGTTGGGATCCCCTTTCCATCATTGACTTTTAAAATGTTGCAAAACTCCCTGATGATTGGCTGCTGCAAGGTCACTGCTGAATCTGGGGCTAGAGGGGAGAAGTGTGTGAGTCTGCTCTTCAGCTGGAAAGCTCTAGCTGTACTTTGAGCAATTCTCCAAGCTCTCTCTCTCTCTTGCTCTCTCTATCAATCTCTCTTTCTCTCTCTCTCTTCTCTCCTCTTCTCTCCTCTCTCTCAGTATCTTGGTCTCTTTCTTCTCTCTCTCTCTCTCTCTCTCTCTCTCTCTCTCTCTCTCTCTCTCTCTCTCTCTCTCTCAGACTCTTTGTGTCTTTTGGTCTCTTCTTCTCTCTCTTTCTCTCACTCTTATTCACTCGCTCTCTCGCTCTCACTCTCTTATCTTCTTAAGATCCACTGACCTTGCCCAGAAGAGAAAAAAGGTCAACACTTCAACACAGTAATCAAAAGAAGGGTCGACCTACCTGTGGAACCAGACATACACACAATATGGTTCCCAAGGGCCGCTTAAGCGAACCCTACCGCAATGCCCAAGTCAATTCCTGCGCTTACAGCGTATCAGTTTATGAAACGCTTGTTTGAAGTCCTCGTTGGACATGGTATAGATGATGGGGTTGATGAGAGAGTTGAGGTAGCCTAGCCACGTGAAGAAGTCAAAGATGGCCAGGTGGAACCAGCAGGCCTCCTTGCAGATGGGCATCACCAGGGAGATAATGAAGAAGGGCAGCCAGCACACAATGAAAGCTCCCAAAATGATCCCCAGCGTCTTGGTGGCTTTGCGCTCCCTAGCGGCCACGAGCTTTTTCTTCTCCAACACGGCGTCCGAGACGCGCACTTTGACTTGGTTCACATACACGGGAGATCCAGATTCGCTGGGAACCTCGGGAGCAGCCTTGGAGTTAATGGAAGTGGCGGACGACGTGGAGCCGGGGGAATCGGTGATGAGCTGGGCTCGAGTCAGTCGTTTGCCGGTCCTGTGGGGAGTCTGTTTCAGGATCCGCGAGCGCGCCTCCACGTAAATGCGGCCGTACAGGGCGATGAGGAGCAGGGTGGGGAAGTAGAAAGCGCCCACCGTGGAGTAGACGGTGTAGAGGACGTGGTCGGTGTTCACCACGCAGTCCCACACCTCTTCCTCGGCTTTGGCCTGGCGCCAGAAGAAGGGCGGCAGCGAGATGGAGATGGAGAAGACCCACACCAGCGCGATCATGAGCGCCGCCCTCTGCGGAGTCCTCTTCGCCGAGTACTCCACGGCGTCCGTGATGGCCCAGTAGCGGTCCAAGGCGATGACGCACAGGTGCAGGATGGAAGCGGTGCAACAGGTGATGTCCGAAGACAGCCACAAGTCGCAGACCACCTGGCCCAGCGTCCAGCGGCCCGTGACCGTGTACATGGTGCTGATAGGCATCACGAGGATGGAGACCAGCAGGTCGGTGACCGCCAGGGAGGCGATCAGGTAGTTGGCCGGGGTGTGCAGCTTGCGCGTGCGGTACACCGTGGCGATCACGAACGCATTGGAGAGCGTGGTGGCCAACGTGATGAGCGCCAGCAGCAAGATCAGCAACGCTTTCCAGGGCAAAGTCAGGGAGTCCTGGTAGATGTAGCCCTCCTGGCTGCAGTTGTGATTCTGGACACTCGAGTGGTTGGTGGGAGACGCCGGGCGAGGGGCTCCCAGAGACAGCGGCTGGGTGCACGGAGCGCTCGTCTCTTCCTCCATGTCTCTCGCTCTCTGTCTCCGCGTCGCGGCTCCGGAGCACAGCTCTTGGGCATGAACGCAAGAACGGAGCCGTGGGACACCCAGAAACCGCCAGGTGCCCACCTTGATCGTTAGTCAGATCCGCGGCTCCCACAAGGACCCCTGCATCCTAGATCCCCGCAGAGACTAGTGGTCAAGGGCGCAGCAAGCCAACATCTTCCCGACCAGAGCATCTCCTATCCGCTCTCCAGCGCGCGCTGCCGAGTGGCGGGACCTGCAAGCGCTCCACTCCCTTCCTCACTCAGCCCAGGGCGGCGGCGGGGCGGACACGCCTCGCCCCGCCTCACCCCGCTTGACTCCGGAGAGCACCCAGGCGGGCGGTGCTGGAGCGCGAGATCTGGTGCAGAGAAAGGGAGTTTCAACCTGGTGTGGGGTCTCAGCCCAGTGCCTCTTGGCGGAGCATCTCCGAACACCGGAGCTCCGGAATCTGCAGATTTCCGACAGCAATGAGTCTCCCCGCGGTCGAGACCAGGTTCGCGGCCAGTTCAGTGCATGCACTCTCCACCCTAAGCCAGAGGGGACAAGTGTTCTAGAGGGCTTGCAATCATCCCGCACCTAATGCAGTCTAGTTCGGAATTCCAAACTCCTAGCTTTCCACTCCTGGCCCCCCGGGATGAGCTATCCAGCTAAGACTGAGTAGCTCAGAAGGAAGGGTTAGGGGGAGACTGGGCAGCTGCAGCGGATCTACCCGCAAAGCTCTGAACCCCGCAAGCTGGACGCCGGGGTCTGGGAAAGCAGGCGTGGCACGAGAGGAAGGGGCAGGTGTCTGGATGGGGAGGAGGGGACGAGACGTGTGTTGGTCCAGGAGGAGTGTATGAGCTTAAGAGCAGATGGGCTCCTTTTATAGAAGCCAGGTCCGGTCCGCCAGAGCCAGCACCTAGTGCGACGCAGGGAGGGCGGATGCAGCTTCCCACCACCTTCCCGCGCCGGCTTTACGCCCCCCTTCCCATTCCTAGCTAAGAAGTTCCCCCCGGGTCCTACTGCCTCATTTCTCCTGCCTGTCCCCTGAAACCTCTCACGTGCAACAGAACAGCTCTGAAGCTCTGCAGGAACTAGGATGAGGGCATCATGTCCTTGCTTCTGTTCTCTTAGAGCTTTTGCTGGCCGCCCCTTCAACTATATCCACGCCCTCGCCATAGGCACTGGTACAGCTCTCTTGCCCCCTTTCAAGGCTTCTATCAATCACTGCTCTGCAGCAAGCTGGGGAGCTAGTCTCAGCTTTGACCTCTCTACACTGGAATTTTATCTGTTCCATCAGGCCACACCCAGGTAAAGGGAGGTGCCAGAAATATCATTTTGTCATCTTAGGCAGACAGAAACAGCCAATAGTGCATTTTATACTTCAGGCTTCCAACCATACTTAGCTCTTGGTACAATTCAAACTAATTTTTCATATTTGATTGATTGATTTCTCATTCAATGCCTCCCTTAAATGTCAGTCAACAGGAAATAAAAGAAAAGGCTATTGGGGGGGGAGGAATTACAAATAACAACCCAGTGTACGTGGAACTAAATCTTCCCTTCCATCCCAGCTACTCAGCTGTTCTAGTGCCTCTGGAAAACAGTTTAGAGTGAGCTTGTTCCTTCTAGAAAAGAGGTCACCGGAATTTAAAAATAATGCTTTTGGTGGCATCATCAATGCATGTACTTACCTCCACAAATGTATCAGGTAATATGCTGCACAGAATCATAATAGTATCTAACTCCCATAATCCCTTTTCAGGTCATCTCTCTTCCAGTCTTCTCAAATAAGATGTAGAGAAGTAGAAATCAGAAAGAACCAGAAAAGCATATTTTTGTAGTGATCCTTTTAAGATAAGAAATCCCATGTATGAAATTATAGCACACAGATCAGTGTTGAAGACTTAAAATAGATTCCAATTTAAAGATATAGGTATTGTATGGAATATTTTACAGAATAAAGTTATAGGTATTGTACAGAAAGGGGTAAAGCACTTGCCTTGCAAACAACTGACCTGAATGCTTGATCCTTAGTATTTCATATGATCCCTCTGAATCTGCTAGGTATAATCCCCAAAGTGCAGAACCAGAATAATCCCCAAGTACAGATAAGTGTGGTCCCTCACAAAACAAAAAACAGAATAAAATTCTAAGCTAAGTTTAAATATATGCTAAAAAATGATTCCATCTAGAATCTTTTGAGATTATTGGACATTCATTCAGGCTTAGAAGATTAACTGAGATTCTTTGAAAAAAGGAGAGTGTTACTCAAGCTAATACAACCTCACCCACATTTTCTTACTACTCAGTATCCTACCATCCTAATGCCCAATTTTCCTTACTACCTGTACCAGACAAGCAGGTATAAAGTACAGAACAACTCAATTGCTATAATTGTTTTAAGTATTAGTTGCCTACAATCAGATTCCATCTGGAAGAATCACACAGAAATTAAGCAGAAGTATTTAAAATATTGCATCAGTATTTATTCAATAAAACACTGTAGGATGTTGAATAAGTACACTGCGTAAGTAATTAATATATTTCAATGCAGTGCGTTGAAAATGAAAAAGTTTAAGAAAAAACAACCAAGATTTTATGTATTGAGAATGGGAGTACTTATTTAAATAGGTGGTAACTGCCAGTTTTTTAAAGAGGCCCCTAAAAGTGTATTAGCAGCCACGCAGGGACACAAACACCAACTCTATTTTTTCATCTTCAGCCTAGTATTGCTTTAATAACATGAGGTCTAAAATACACTTACTTCCAGGACTTCTGTTCATCATTCTACTGCAGACAGCACTGGACAGACTTTTTGCAAACTGCTCTTAGAAATCAAGGAAGGCAAGCAATACAGACAAGGTCCAAACTACTAGGTGGTGGTTTGTTCAGGATGCAGAGAATGTGGTTGCGATTGGGGTATGTGTGGAGCAGGGTGTGTATGGAACAAAATGTTTTTCCTACTACCCTGGAAAAACCAAGCAAGATTAGAACTGCTGATGGTGTGAGGGAGTGCAAGGGGAACTAGTGTCTGGATGGTGGAGGCAAAAAATGAACATGTACAGCTGCTGACAGCCTCCCTTTTTTTTTGTTTTTGGGCCACACCAAGTGACACTCAAGGGTTACTCCTGGCTCTGTGTCAGAAATCGCTCCTGGCTTGGGTGACCATATGGGATGCCAGGGGATCATATGGGATGCCAGGGGATCAAACCATGGTCGTCCTAAGCTAGCACAGGCAAGGCAGAGATGTCTTACTTCTTGAGCCACCGCTCTGGTCCCAAGCCTTTCCTTTTAATAATTTGGCTGGGGGCAGAGGCACCCACAAGAAAGCATGCAAAATAAAATCAAGACTTAGGGCAGCCTGGGATAGCCCAAGTCTATACTTACTAGATTCCCCAACCCCCAGTGGAATAAGCTACCTCTAGGCAGCTTGAATTTTCTTTACTTTGGATTAAGAATTACACAGGACACATAGTCTCACTTTTGTGGAGAACCATCTTTCTTGATGCTCATCCTTCATTTCCTTTAACACTTTATTGTTGTTGTTGTTGTTGTTATTATTATTATTATTAATATTTTAGGAATCTAGATGTTTGCACTTGAGGGCATTCATGTTACACACTTGAGATCAGAGATTCCTTGAAAGTCCTTTCTGCCAAAGTCACCAGGACAGGAGAGATGCCTCCTGGGAACTGTGCTTCTTCAGGTTCCACAGCCTCCAACAGTATGAGAAGAAATAGAAAATAGCCTCAAAGTTTGTGGGAAATTCAACTTAAAGGAAAGTCAAACCTATCTCAAAAAGCCAGAAAAGAAGGCAGTAGAAACAGAATAAGATGAGGTGCCAAATACTGCAGAACTTGGGTGGGAATACAACTCCTGTTTGGCACTAAAATTATGCATTAAATACTCCCCTCTCTACATTCATGTTAGTGGGAGATAAGGGGCACAGTAAAAGAATGGGAAACACATAGAATCACTGAAGAAAAGAAACCCGTGCCTATGATTGGAAGAACTGGTGCAGCTGACGCAGCAAAATACAAGGAACAACTTGAGTTTGTAGGAAGCTAGCTAAAAAAAAAAAAAAAAAACTGTGACTCCTCTAAAAGGAGTGATAGTGCTCAGGAGTGATCCCTGACTACAGAATCAAAATAATCCTTTAGCAAGATGTGTAGCTCTTCTCTACCACCACCCCCAAAGAAAACCTCTCTATCTCATTAAAACAACACTATATTCTGACAGGAAGCAAGCCTGCCCTTTTTAGCCTGGAATTCCCCATAATACTGAACTCTCCTTTGAGAGTTGACACTTGAAAAATTCTTACAACATTCCTATAGTATTCCCTGCATTTCTCATGGGGAAAATACACTCTAAAGAAAACCAGGAATCTGATTAAAAAAAGTACCAGTGGCTTTATTTCTGCTTTGCTGAAAATTACTCTGGCTCTTGGCAGTGCTGGAACTCTTAAACAAAAAACTTCTATCTCCAACACACACACACACACACACACACACACACACACACACAATGAACAGTTTTGAATAATAAAATGTGAACATCTTTAAAAGCTCTGCATTCTTGTCTCTAGCCACTCAAACATGCAGGGAGACATCAGTGTGGAAGCCTAGAGCAGAAGCACTCCATTTTGTTGAACCAAAGCTAAGTTACCATTTAAAGTTAACAAGTGTAAGTTTCCATATAAGGACTAAGTTTCTATTCCAACAATAATGACAAAGACCCCAAAAATCTATAAACCATAACATACTGCCCTAATCTTCTAACCATAAAAGGGCATGATAAAACACCCTAGAAATATCCTAGACAGTGCTCACTTCAGCAGCACATATACTAAAATTGAAATGATACAGAGAAGATTAGCATGGCCCCTGAGTAAGGATGACATTCAAATTCCTGAAGCATTCCATATTTAAAAGTAAATAAATAAATAAGATATCCTAGACAATAGGCAATAAACTTAAAGGTCAAGACTTTCTGCTTCTATCCCCCTAGCCTAGTTTGTGACCCCCTGGGGAATTGCCTCCCTCAGGAGGTGGCCCTGACTAGCCAGTTTGTAGAATGTTAGTTGATGGAATAAAGTTTTGCTTTGCTTTATTCTACTTGTGTGGTCTGGTTCTTCGACTCCCGACCTTAGTATTTGGGGGCACAACCAGGATCAAACGATACAGACCATGTCACCAATATAGCTACTGAGCTGTGGTGGATATTCCGAGACCTCCTCAAGGTAAGTGAAGGCCTAAAAGAGATGGAGTTCTGGGTGTGGCCCAAGGGGAAATCTAGATGCAGAATTTCCCCTGGGCCTCAGAGATAATGTGAGGACCCCACTTGTCCCTAGGTACTCGTTATTTGCTCTCATAGAAATAAAGCAGGAGCAGCATTGGAGGGTTGGGAAACACTGGACAGTCTCAATCAGCTGAGAGGGCTCAATTAGTGCTGGAGATATCCATTTTTCTTGACCAATATCAGCTGCCTTCTTGATATTCTTGTGAAGGGATTCAGCACAACATTATCTGAATGTGTATAGATTTGTATGCCACCTTTTTTATTTGTTGTCAATCCTCCCATTTCTCTGTGGTTAGGGCCAGGTTGATGTGGAAAGGACCTGTGCATGTGGCATTGCACTAGGAAATGTGTATTTTATGAATTTGTTACTAATGTTACCAGTCTCTGCTCCCATTCCAATGGTGAGAGTTAGCTGGAGAAGAGCAGAAGAGAAGTTAGATGCTGATAAGTCCA
The DNA here is from genome assembly GCF_024139225.1 of Suncus etruscus. Taxonomy (NCBI): domain Eukaryota; kingdom Metazoa; phylum Chordata; class Mammalia; order Eulipotyphla; family Soricidae; genus Suncus; species Suncus etruscus. The sequence continues at coordinate 62,873,715 of NC_064854.1, read as the reverse complement.
GCATCTAGACAGGTAAAAAGAACTATTAAGACATTGGACATTGGGAGACTTTAGAAACTCAGGCCTATAAGAGTTAAATCGACAGAGGAGGCTCAGGAGACTTTGAGAAAGATCTATCTCTCATTCTCTTGTTACCAGCCCCTCAGTTTGGGGCATTTATTTAGTCTTTGGTAAGGAGTCATCTGTAAATAACAGACTATCAGAAAAGTAAAAATGGTCTTTTTAAAACTCAAGCAAAGTTGGCTACAAAGAGCAAATTTAGTTTTTAGCAGTTTCTCCCCGTTCATGTTTTTTTTGTTTTGTTTTGTTTTGTTTTTTTTTACATTTCAAGTGAAGATGAACAGCCTGTTTAACTTTAGTGGTTTCTAGGAATGAAGAATTGGGTGAAAAAATTTGCAAATTATTGTGACTGGCTTTTTCAGACTATACTTTAATTAGTCTCTCCAGTCCAAGGTAATACATGACATTGTTAAAGTGAGTCAATTTTATGTCATTTTTGTCACCAGGTATCAAAATTAATGTTGGTTTTAAGATGGCTTTAAGTGTGAAAATCTCAATGGGTCGAGGTAATCATAATAAATGCTATCTAAATGTATTGGTACTTGATTGTGAATATCAAAAAAAAATGGGAACCTGATTTAAAGGTCTCTGATAAGTATTATAAAGGGCGATTTGGTCCTGTTAGATATAACCATGTCGAACAATTTGTTTCTAAATTAAAAGAGGACAGTTTCAAGTTTCCCTCCTACAGCTGCAGAGCTGGTTTAGGAGGAGGATGCAGAAAAAGGCCAGATCACAGAGCCAACATTAGCCCTGTCTTGTGCCCTGAGCTGGTTATATGTGGCAGCAGGACAACCAGTTGGATGTGGAAGAAAGAAGGGTAGAGAAAGGAGTGTAGGTGTGTGTTTTATGCAAGAAAGATAATGGATGGAATTATGAGTGTTGGAGAAAAGGAAAGGAATTGTGTGAAAGTGTGACCAATTGGTTGCAAATTGCAATGAAGGAAAGTTATAGAATGAATGTAAATGAATGTGAAGAAGGTTTGATAATGAAAGATAAGGAAATTGACCGTATGGTCAAATTGTATGGTTATTATTAGTGTATCTCAAATTAGAAACTGTCTAATGATTTTATAGAGAATTCTATGAGAAAGGATATAAGTTGTTTTAAACTCATGTTATAGGGCTCTTAGAAAATTAGACATTGAGAAATTACAGGGAATGAGTATTTTTGATGCTTCATGGCATTATGTTCATTTGCATAAATACAGGCAATATGTTTTCCTCTCTGTAGTAGGGGTTACTCTTTATACAGACAAGAACTCTTAAACCTAATAAGGGATCCCAGAGCCCTCTTCCAGGGAAACAGGTGAAGAGGGTTGAGGTTAAATGACAGGAGCAGGTCCAGTAATAAGTATTGCTGCTACAAGTACTCTGCTAACCTCAGAAAATAAACACAAAGAATTGGCCTAAGGAAATCAGAAATGGTCAAGGAATGGATCTTGAAGGACTGGCCACAGCCTGGTCCTGGCTCTCAGCATTAAGAAAAGTTCTGGAGATCAGAATATCTCCCAACCCTCAAGAGGAGTGGGACAGACTCTTTTCTACCAGGACAATTATACAGAGTATGAGAGACCCAGGGCCAACTCCAGCTCATCATGCTAACCTTACCTTCACATTTTTACATCTGCCAAGCCTGGTCAACCCTGATTTGACTGGTAAAGTATTAATGCCTTTATTAATAAACCAACTGCTCTATCCTTGAACAATCCCCAGAAATTCTCTGTATATAGTGGGGTTACCCCAAATGGAGATTTCTTGCTGAATTTATGCAAAGGAACAATCCAAGTTTATTTATCTATCTGGCAAAGTTCAAGGTGAATGTGAAGGAAATAAAACTATTCTTGTAGTAGACTGAATTAAATATAGTCTAGCAGGCTTAACTTAAAACCCACTCCTCTTGTATAACTCTTATAAAAGTGTACTTACTGGTTGTAATAGACTGGTCATGAAAGAACTAGCCTAGTGGGAGAACTTATCAGGGAGTACTTAAGCTGCACAGAACAGCTTAAGGAGAAGTAACTAAGAACCATGCATTATTTGACCTACTAAATTTAGTGAAAGTCCTGGACCTCCTCTACAGACACCTGTATAACACTAGAGAGCTTATCCTGAGGAAGGCTGGAAGCATGACCTCAAACAGATGCCTAAATTCCCAGGAAACATGTATAGTGCTATCATGCTTTGGTTTCTAACGCTCAACTTCTGTGTCACTATTCCAGAGAGAACATCTTCTACTACTCTATCTTCCCAATGATAAAAAGGACCACTTAGTGCTCCAGATCCTGACCATATTAAATGATATTTCTCTGAACAGTGGTCCTCAAACTATGGCCTGCAAGCCACATATTGTATTTGTATCTGTTTTGTTTCTTCATTGCAAAATAAGGTATATGCAATGTGCATTAGAATTCGTTCATAAGTTTTGTTTTTACTATAGTCAGACCCTCAATGGTCTGAGGGACAGTGAACTGGCCCCCTGTTTAAAAAGTTTGAGGACCCCAATGATCTGTTCTTTTTCATATGTTAATAACTACAAACTGAATCACTGGACCCCCAATAAAAGCTAAAATAGCATAAGAGTTCACTCTTTTTAGGAAGAAGAGTCTATAGTCCTTTGCCAGCTTGACAATGTTACAGAATGTGGACCTTCTCCCACACTACCCTTAATGACTTCTAAGGTGATGAAATCTCTAGGACAAATGTGAAGGTCAACAGGAAAGCTGCCAGGGGATTAGAGGCAAGAGAGGTCACAGGAACCAACAAAAATCTAGTAGCAATTACAGCCTATCCTGAAAAGGATTAGCACCAGGTGTGGGAACATTTCTGTCGGAACCTGTACAGAGAGGGCAACAACCCTCACAGTTCATCTCTCCAGGCTACTGAATTCTAGGGCTCATGTTGTTGCCCTCTCCACTCCAACAGATGTTAATGCTGCAAGAGTGAAGAATATGCAGATGCGACTTTGAGAGATATCCACCCAGATGAGAAACACCCACTACAGATTAAGTTGACTCAGCTCCCAGAACCAGGGCAGAACGTAGATTGCCCGGATGCTCCTGATAAATGTGGTGACTGCATGGCAACTGGCTGGAATGTACATCCCCATTTGCTTGTGGACTATACTTTCACTCTTACAGGACTGTGGATGAAAGGTTTGTGGGTCAAACTGTCACCTCAGGGATCCCTCTCATAAACTTTGATTTACTCAATTTGTTTGGGGTTTCAGATTATTCTTCATAAAATCTCCTCACCAGTTTTGTTCAGGCCCGCATATGTGCAGTTAAGATTATTGTGCTTAGATCCCAATATATGCCAATAGTTAGGGACAGGGATGAATAACCTCAAGAAAAGTCAAGTATTTGACTCCGGTCCAAGAGAAGAGGAGGAAATGTGAAGCCTAAAGCAGAAAGGACTCCATTTTGTTGTTTCTAGTTAAGGCTAACAAGACTAAGTTTCTACTTAAGAGCTAAGTTTCTATATCAACAATAAGACAAAGACCCCAAGGCCTTAAAACCACATTATACTGCTCTAGACATCAAACATAAAAGGGCATGATAAAACATCCGAGAAACACCCTACACAATAGCCAATCAACTAAAAGGTCAAGACTTCCTGCTTCTAGCCCTATATAACCTGACTTGTGACCCCCAGAGGGGTCATCTCCTGCAAGAGGTGGTCCTCGATAGCCAGCTTGTAGAATGTTGGTTAATGGAATGGTTTTGTTTTGTTTTATTCAACTTGCATGGTCTCATCCTTTGACTCCAGACCCTAACAATCAGCTGTAATGTACTGTATTCTCCAGAGTAAAGGCACCCACTTCCATGCTTTTCCTACATTCCACCTAAAATCTAGTTTTCTAAATATTTTATTGGGGTCTGGACAGAGAGAGTACAGTGGCTAAGAGGCTTGCCTTGAATATATCTGCTCTGCCAGGTTCAATCTCTGCTTCAATCACTGCTACTGATCCCTAAGCACAGCACTGAGTTTAACCCCCTCTAAAAATGTCTAGTGATAGTAATGAAAATAGATCTTAGTCTTCCATTGATAAAAGTGAATTAATATTCAGATAGACATGTATCTACATATACAGAATACAGATGAACATATACATATAAAAGGTGTTACCAAAGAAATTCCGTGCCTATCCATTTTTTTCATTCTTTGGGTCTTTATTATTAGGTTATTGACATGGTGTCTACATTGTGGTACTTATATGACATGTATTTGATAAGAGAATTTTAAATTTTGCTAAATAATAAAACTAAGTGACTTATTACCTTAAATTTCTTGGTTGATTCATATTGGAGCCTAGAAATTACCAGTATGTGTTTATATATGGATACAAATATTGTGTAAGTTATCTCTTTTTATGAAAAACTACAGACAAAAAAAAACAGAACAATATTCATAATAGACACATTCTAATGTCTGTCTCCCTGGTAACAGACAAATGCTACTTTAAACAGTTACCAATAACAGAGAGAGTACCAATCCACTTTCTTTATTTTTATTATTTTTTTTTGGTTTTGGAGACAAACTAGACTGTGCCCAGTGCTCTGTGCTCAGGAATCACACCTGGAAGGACTCAGGGGACTTTATGTGGTACAAAGGATCAAACCTGGGTTAGCCTCATACAAAGAAAGCGCCTTACCTGACTATCTATAATACTATCTCTACCACTATCTCTCTGGTCATAGTAACCCTGTTTCAACTAGTTATATTTTATGGAGGCAGACATTTTTTAGAAGAAAATGTATAAACCAAATCTTAATTATAAGCAGATATTGCATGTGCTCGGGAGGGGTATTAAATTTTTCTTCTTGAATAAACAATGGAACTTGGCAATAGTTACAAAAAATAAACTCTGAGTGAAAACATAACTAATAAATCTACCAAATTGAGAAACAGTATGTTTCTTCCAGTTTTGAGTAACAATATGTTGCTTCAAGGTCACAATGTAAACCAAGGCAGCTTGGTTCAGGATGAAATCTCTTCTGAAAAATGAAATCGAAGAATTTAATAATGAAGTTGTCCCTTGGCCTAAGGAAATAAGAAATTGTGTCTTGCCTTATTTTGAACCTAAATATAAATTGCAACATTATATAATTAGTCTTGCATTAAAAATCAGTTTTTGGTTTCTTTCGCCTATAAATGAATAACTGTAACTTTCTCTGACCTGAATTTCTTACATACATGCTGTCAATTGATTCTTAAAAGAAAATTAGGAATTCAGTCTATTTTCTCATTTTTTTAAATAATGTACATGCTTAGAAAAAACAATGTCAGAAGACTAGTAAGCAATAGAGTTAGTTTTCAAATTTCAAGTCTCTCTAGCTTCAAGTATAATAACTCTTCTCCAATAATCTACTACTTGGTCAGTCACACACCGCATGTTGTCCTTTTCATGGCTTGTTTTTTAAATTTATCCATAACTACATCACTACTCAGAGTTATTTGTCTCAAATAATCTACTGTTGGATGTCTTACAATTTGGGAGAAGATAAGGCAGTGGTAATAAAAGGTAGAAAATTATTCACATCATTATATCTAACTAGCTAAACATATCTTCCAAAGTGGTTAACTCACATGGTCACATACCACATATTCTGAAGTCTTCAGTCCCACTAAAATCAAGACCACACTCCTAACCAAGAATTTTTTTTGCTTTTCTTATCTTTCTTACTTATTCATCTATTTATTTATTTATTAGTGAAGGGGGAGCTTAAGGCACCATACTCATCTGTGTTCAGGGTTTATTCTTAACTCTGTGCTTACTATCTTGGCAGTGCAGAGGGAATCATATGTAGTGCCAGGGATTGAACCCAGTTCAATCATATGTAGAGCAAGTGTTTTTTTCCCTGTACTGACTTGGTGCCAAAACTTCTGGGAATTTCATTCTTGGTTCCATTTATTTACCTTCATGGAATATTGTTATGTTTCCATCTTGTCTATTTTTGCCTTTTCATTCCCTTTCTTTATATCCTCATCTTAATACTTCTACAAAAACTTGCTATACACACACACACACACACACACACACACACACACACACACACACACTGAATTAAAAAAAAAAAACAAGGGCCCAGAGAATACAGCAGAAAAGGATCTTTGTATGTGGCCAACCCAAGTTTGATCCTCAGTTTGATTCCATATGGTCCCCTAAGCCCTATCAAGTATAAATCCTGAGTGTTGAGACAGGAGTGACCCCTGAGCATTGCTAGGTGTGCCCCCCAACAAAAGTGAAGTAATACTCTTTAAAAGTCTTATGAATATGATGTGTTCAGTGCAACTTCTTATTTTTCACTTATTTTAATATTAGTAAGCAAACGACATAAAACCACTGAATTGCTTTTATTTTATCTCTGTATGTTAAGTGTAAATGATTTTTCCTTATGTGATCACCAAAGAAAAGACTATTTAATGTGAGAAAATTATTCAAATGAAACTCCTTAAAAGACATCTTATCAAATAAGCAGTTTTGCAAACTCATCTAAGAACTTCTCAAAATAGGACTTTAAACAATAATAAATCTAAATTACAATGTGTTAAAGCATTTGCACTTTATGCATGAAAGAGTTCCACCTAGCCTTGTTTTTGTTTTCTCTTGCATTTTTTTCTCTTTAGTTTTTTGTTTTTTGTATCACTCCCTGCAATTCTCAGTGATCCCTTTTCACAGTGTTCTTGGAACTAAATGCAGTGATGGTGTTTGAACCAAAATTTACAGAATGCAGGGAAAGTGCCTTCTTCCCTATAAAGGTCTAACTTTTTTTTTTAGGTCTAACTTCTTAATTTATATGTATTTCTAACAAGTTTGCCTATGTCATTCCCAGGCCACTGGAGACTAGATCCATTAAAAATGGATGAGTAAGCAACTCAGGTAAGCATATCAGAGTGCAGTAATGTCAGAGTTTGCATTATCATTATCATAAAGTAGTTAGAAAAGCTCAGGCTTAACTCTGAAAAAATAAAAACCTAAATGCATGACAATACTGCCATTATAACATACTGCATTATAACACTGGAGGACAAATTTATAACTTCATAAATCAATTTATTTATGCCTAAACACCAAATCTAAGTTTGTTTTCAAGAAAATAGGATCAGATCAAAGGGATAGCACAGTAGGTAAGACATTTGCCTTGCACGTGGCTGACCCAAATTTGATCCCTGGCATCCCATATGGTCCCCCAAGCTTACCAGGAGCAATTTTTGAGCATATAGTCAGGAGTAATTTCTGAGCACTGCCAGGTATTACCCAAAAACCTAAAAATAAATGGGGCTTCTAAATATCAAAAGAGGATTGAATTGCAGGGTTTTAGACAAAGCAGGAATGCAGATAAACCTGAGAAACTACCAGTATCTTAATAACTTGAGAATTCTCTTCTTTTTCTGTTTCCTTTTGTCTGTAAATTGCCATCTATTATATATTTTACTGCAGTCAGTCTTTTTTTATATTGTTGAAAATATAGTCATAACTTAATCTTTTGAAATCGCATCTTAAAGGTGAAATAATATTTTTTAAAATAATCTGAATCCATTTCAAGAAATTCCAAGAAATGGATTTTTCTTCTGAGAAAATGTAAGTGATTGTGGCATTTTTATATCCAAAAGTAACAACTAATTTATAAAGTTTTAAAACCAAATTTCTAGTAGTTTGAAAAGCTGTGGAAGCACAAAGAAGAAGACTAACTCAATTTCCAGCTGAGGAAAAGCATTTATTAGGTGAACTCATGTTTGCTGCCTATTTTAGTCCCTTGAAGCACTTGCTGATTTTGAAGAAATCAGCTTATACTTGGTCCAACCAAAGGAATTTTAATGGAGAAAAAGGAAACAAACAGAATGAACATTATTGAGTATAGAAGAACCAAACCTTAGTCAGTACCTGATTGATTTTCCGGGGGCATTTATTATGATATATTGCAAATTTCCCAAAGAAGCAGTATAAAGCTTTAATCAGACAATTGCAGTTCTCCATAGTTTTAAAATACTTAAACAAAAAGACATTCCAGGGGTCTGAGCTATAGAGCAGAAGGTAAGGCATGCAGGTAATTGCTGCTTGAATTCCCTATACCACATGTGGTCCCTGAGCTCTTTCAGAAATCACTTCTAAAAACAAAAAAGAACACTAGAGGTGTAACCCCACCTCCCAAAGAAAAGAAAAAGAAAAAAAAATTCTCTATAGAAAAGGACTGATCTTTTTTTCAAATTATCTACAAGATTTTGAACCTCTTTGATAACTCAGATCTCTAAGAATATAATCTTTCGCAGTATTTTGGTGTAAGAAGATAGAGACCTCCTCAACACTCAGACAAAAATTTAGAATGACAGGTCCAAAGAACAAAATGAAAAATAGATGAGCTAAGTCTCATTGCAAGAGAACTTTTACACAGCAAAATGCAGGAATGGTTGAAACAGTTCTGCATTTATTCTTTTTAATAAAGTAAAAGGCGAATACTCCCTGGGAAAAATAACATCTGGGGTATGTACAGTTTATCATTATACAACATTTGCCTACATTTTTAAAATGTTATTATATTCATATTGGTTAAAATATATGTTATAATAATAATATAAATGAAGTAAATGCATAATAATCCATATATTGGTATTAACAAGAATAACTTAATTAGTAATTACTAGTTATAAAAAATGAGGAAATGAGGAAAATGTATTTTAAAAACCAGCTATTTTCAAAAGCTATTGAGATTCTTTAAAAATAGAGTTCGAGTAGGTATTCTAGAAATAAATATACAGTAGCTGACTGATATTAAAGATTCACTAGATGGGTGTAATTGCATACTAAAAACAGCAGCAGACAGGATTAGTAACTTTACAGTCAAAAGAAAATGTCTAAGCTGACACATAGAGGAAAAGTGGAAAAATGAATAAAAATATAACTGTGGCATTAGCTCAATCATCTAAGTATGCACTAAAGAAGATAAAACAAAACAATAAAAAGATTTTGAAAAGATCATTTACAGAATAGTGAACCCAGCCAACAAAGACTTCTTAAAACCATCTCAAAGAAAAAACACCAATCAGAATAAATTTTTTAAAAGCCAGAGCTAAACTAGGAATATTTAAACAGATAAAGACCAACAACAGAAAAAAAAAATATAGAAAGTTCAGAAAGGGTGAGATTGACTTGTGAGAAACTGCAAGTCAGGGAAATTGAGATCCACCTTACAACATAATAAAATTTAAAAATTTAGTCAACTAGGTGAAGGGTGTATATGTTGTATAACTGAAACACAACAATGAACGATTTTGTAACCACAGTGTAAAACATTTAAAAAAAATGGTCGGGGCCGGGCGGTGGCGCTGGAGGTAAGGTGCCTGCCTTGCCTGCGCTAGCCTAGGACGGACCTCGGTTCGATCCCCCGGTGTCCCATATGGTCCCCCAAGAAGCCAGGAGCAACTTCTGAGCGCATAGCCAGGAGTAACCCCTGAGCGGCACAGGGTGTGGCCCAAAAACAACAACAACAAAAAAAAAACAAAAATAAAAAAAATGGTCATCTAGGCATGGACAAATAGTATGATAGGTCAGGCATTTGCCTTGGATGTGGTTAATATATTTCAATCCCTGGCACCAAATATGAACCCTGGAGCTCCACCATGTGCTTTTAGATCACAGAATTGGGTGTACGCATTGAACACTGCTCAGTGTAGCAACTGCTACAATTTTTAAAATCAACCTAAAATGTCTAACTAGAGTTTATATTCTCAAAAACTGTATATACTGGAAGTGATCACCCGGGAAGAGAAATGGGTGCTGAAAGGAGGTAAAGTGATACGCATAATACCCCAGTAATAACAGTATTAAAAACCATAATGCGTGCTCGCTTCGGCAGCACATATACTAAAATTGGAACGATACAGAGAAGATTAGCATGGCCCCTGCGCAAGGATGACACGCAAATTCGTGAAGCGTTCCATATTTTTAACTGTCATCCATGAAAAAAAAAAAAAAAAAAACCCATAATGCCTAAAAGGAAAAAAAAAAACGTATCTGTTACAAAGGCAGGCTAGAGTTTGTGAGGAAAACTGGGAACACTGGTGGGAGAAATGAGTGGTTACTGGTACTCAAATATTGTAGAACTAAAGCCTAATTATAAACAACTTTATTGAATCGTAATTAAATAAATTAAAAGAAAATGTAGGTGAATGAACATTTTAATGAACAGAACATATATATGTTTTTCTTAACAAATCTTTAGAATATGACTAATAAGAAATATGCAGCAAAAGTTTTGTAAGCTAAATATAAGTATTGGCAATGGAAGCACAGATTGAAAGATGGATGCAAAGGAGAAAATATATAAGGTAATATAAAATTGTGCTATCTAGCTAAAGTGATAATAAAAATATCCTAGGGCCTGAGCAGTAGTATAATGGGTATTACAGTATGGAATTTTCCTTGCATTAGGCTAATCTTAGTTCTCTCTCTGGCATTCCATGTTGTTCCCAGTTCCCTAACAAGAGTGATTCCTGAGAGCAGAGCCAGAAGTAAACCCTGAGCACTGTGGTATGTGGCCCAAAGAGAGAAAAATTAAATAGTCTATAATATGTATGTAGAATATATGACTACAGTGCCATGCATTGATCTTATTCTGATCAGAATAAACTTTAATAAAAATAGTGCATTGTCAAAATTATAAAGAGATTCAAGTTATATCCTAGAAAGTAAGAATTCATACTGTACAATGTAATAGTGTAATTAATAACAGAAAGAAATATAATAAAACAAATAATATGTAGAGAGTTAAAAAGGAAGAATCAACAAACAACAATAAAAACAAAACTGGGACAAGGGAGATAATGCAGTATATAAGGTAAAGACCTTGCACATGGCTGACACAGATTCAATACCTGACTCCCATATGGTCATTGAAGCTCATCAACATGACCTCAGAACACAAAGCCAGGAGTTAGCCCTTTCCACAGCCTGTTGTAGCACAAAAACAAAACAAAGTCACAGAAAAAAATACTTGAGGGTATACTTAAATTCAAACAAATAGAAATACCCTGAAAATTAATTTAAATGGTTTAAATAATTGAACAAAATTAAAACCAAAAAACCAAAGAACTTGAGCCATAGTACTAGTAGAGTAAGTAAGCTAATCTTGCATGTAGCAAACCTGAATTTTATCCCTAGAACCACAGAAGCTCCCTTAAGCACTGTTAGGAGTATTCATGAATTTCTAGTCAGTATTTGGTGAGACCACCAAACAAAAATATGAACTAGATTTAATTATACTTTTTATTTTATTTCTTTACATTTCAATTAAATTATCTATTTTAGCTTTGGGTCCATAACCAATGATACTCAGAGTTTGCTCCCAGCTCTACACTCAGAGATCACATCTAGCGAGTTAAGAAAGCATGTTGGGAACTGGGTATCAAACCTGGGTTAACCACGCAAGGCAAATACCTTATCACTCTACTATTGCTCCTCCCTTAACAATAGAGTTTTAATAATACATAGTTTATTTATAAAAGGCAAATATTTAAATCTAACTGATAAGAAATTGGTGTAAACAGAACAACGGGAAAGGTGACACAACTAAGTTATTATTACAAAATGTAGTTTTTAATTCAAAAAGCATAAGAAATGGGGTGGCGTCAAAAGAGATAGCACTGTGTACAGAGTATTTTCCTTGCACATAGTCTACATATGTTCAATACCTACTACATCATACAGTCCCTGAAATATTTTAGTATTGAACTTGAAGCAAAAAGCCAGGCGTCATCCCTGAGAACAACTGGCCATAGTAACAAAATAAGAAAGGGAAGGGAATGGAGGGGAGGGGAAGGAGTGGCAGACAAAGGGGAAGGGAACAGAAGGGGGTAGAGGGGAAAGAGAGGGGAAGAGTACAGAGGGGTAGTGGAGGGAGAAGGGAGGGGAAGTGAAAGAGAGGAGAGGGGGAAGGGAAGGGGAGGGAAAAGGAAAAGAAAAAGAAGGGGAGACTGAAAATGGAAGAGGAGGGGAGGAAAGGGAAGGATGATAATTATGTTGCAGCTTAACATAAAGAGAATTTTGTGGATGGATATAGTAATTATAATTGTTAATTTTGCATCCCTTATGTAATTGTAATATAATTTTTAAAGTTTTTTTTACCTATGAAAGCGATTAAGTGTATAGGATAATGACCACTTAATATGTAAACTTTATTCAGTTCTGATTTGTTGTTGTTGTTGTTGTTGTTTTGGGGTCACACCCGGCAGTGCTCAGGGGTTCCTCCTGGCTCTATGCTCAGAAATCGCTCCTGGCAGGCTCCTGGAAGGCTCAGGGAACCACATGGGATGCTGGGATTCAAACCACCAACATTCTGAATGCAAGGCAAACGCCTTACCTCCATGCTATCTCTCTGGCCCCTAGGTCTGATTTTTTTTAATTTAAAGATAAATTGGATATTTAAAAATAAATCAGGAAAAGGTTCTTTTTAACTTTTAATAAGCTGCACACCAATTTTTTAAAAATCTAGGGATAAGTTTGTTCATATTGTCATTGATGCAATAATACCCATTACTAGAGGAGAGGGGGTTGTTTATATAAAACAAATAAAATAATGCAAAGCAAAATAATTCAATAGCTTGTGACTGAAGGTATTCAAGCATCAGAATCTCCAATATAAAATCAAAAAATGTTGTCATTGCTATTGTTTGTGAAACACAGAAGTTGCGCCAACACTAGCTATGCCAACAATATTTTGTGGATAGTATAAGTGCTTTGCATAATTAGAGTCCTCGTAAATTGCCAATGAGCCAGTTACTTTATTATTTCTCTATCTGCTACATACCCAAATAGCCTGTTCAAATAGATATAAGAAATGGGCATGATTTTATGAAGTCTTAAAATATGCTTTGAAAGCATAAAGTAATAAACAGGAAAAAATTGATTGGAGGAATATAATGCCATAATTGTCATTTCATGTTTATTTTTCAAAATTCTATTTTCTTATGCAACCGAGAAATTAGTGATAATGCTGGTACAATTGCAAGTATTTATTTATATGAATATTTGAAAGTGTCCCATTACTGCTTATACTATTGCAAGTTAATTTCACTCTACAGTGTAACTAAGGTTCAGATTTTTAAATCTGGTCGTATCTATTTTTAAAGCTATTTCGCCAACAGAATACTAAGGAAATAGCTTTTGCCTCTTTTATCATAGTAGACTTTTGCTATTTTATCCAGACATTCAGCATCAGGCAATGATTTCTTTGTGTTATATGTGTTATTATAATGACCATCTTAAGTCAGTTTTCCTCACCCAATTTTGAACTTGAACACATTTTGCCATTTTACTTAATTACACTACATGTTAGGGGAAGCATAGTATTTATTACAAAGATTCTCATATTTATTTTAATATCAAGTATTTTGTAACCACGATTTTTAAATGGATTTGCCAGTGTCTAACTATGCTATTCTCCTAACGTGTGAGAATACAAGTAGGGTATTTTCCCCATGGTTTTTAAAAAATTTGCTTTCTGGATTATATAAGACTGAATGAGTCTTACTACTCAGAATAAGAATTAATATAATAAGAATTGTTTAATTAGATATGTTCCTTTGATATGACTTTTTGTTGGGTTATACCTTATTTTACCCCCCCTCAAAAAAAAAGATTATCCCTGATTTCATTGTATGTTTGTTTACAACTTGGGTTTACCCCAAAACAGACATTAACTTACTTGTAAACCTGGGTGGGTTTACTGACCTACCCAGGAATGGTCCCTATACTCGATAAAAATGGCGGTTTTGGCAGGAAGCTGAGGATCCATCCTGAGAAGAAGACCGCCAGACTACACTTGTTTCACCCTCAGCCTGGTTTGGATTATTTCATCAGTCACCCTGATTCAAACTCATTCACCTGGGGTTAGAGATACAGCCTGTGGGGTGAATTTACAACTTTTTACTTAATTTTAAATAAAAGTTTCTACATTAAAATAATTCTAAGAAAAATATCATAGAAACAGGCAGAGGGAATGCAAAAAGGATAAGTAGACAAAAACTGGGGACATTGGTTGTGGGAAAGGTGCACTGGTGAAGGGATCAGTGTTGGACATTAAGTGACTGAAATTCAACCATGAACAACTTATAACTGTATCCCATGGTGTTTTGATTGAAAATGTAATTATTAAAATAAAAATAAAGTGATTAATAATATTTGAACTCTTACATTTTTGTTAATTATATGTTTTTAAAATAATTTTTATTTTAATCATAATGGTTTACATATCGTTGACAATAATATTTTAGGTACATATTAACATAAAATCAGGGGAATTCCCATCACTGAATTGTCCTCCCTCCACCTCCGTTCCCGTCCTACTTCCCATATGCTCTTCCCTCATCCCCAGGGCTACTAAAGTAAGTGGTCCCCTCTGTGCTTGCTTACTACTTAGTGGTCTTACACCTGTTTGGTCTTGGTACCTCTCTTATTCCCACCCCTTAATGGGAGGCGGGACTAGATAGTTCAAGTTATGTGGTTTTGTTTGAAGAAGAGAAAAGTAATAACCTGGAGAAAAAAAAGAAAAAAAGGATGGAAATGGGCAAAGTCCTTCTAGAGGCTTTAATACTTGGTTTTGGGAAAAGAAGGTGAAACACCACGATAGTACATAAAGAACTGTCAAATAAAATATCCAGTGAGCATTCCAAAAAAGAAGGGTGGGGGAGTTATGCACCATATAAAGGCCATGATATTGAGATAAAAAAAAATGTGGCAGAGCACATAAGAAAAGAAAAGAAGAAAATAAATAAATAAATAAATAAATAAATAAATAAATAAATAAATATAAATGGAGACATCCACATCAATAGCCAAACCACACAATGAAATCAACAAAAAAAATAGAAAAGTAAATAATAACATTAATAATAATAATAAAAAATGTTTTGTGCTATTTATTCCCCTCCTGCAGATGCACAGTAAATATTGGGGTCATTCGAAAAGGAATTTCCTTTGCCTATGAGATACAGGGTTTCTCCAACCTTGAAGTATTTTGTCATGGGGATTAACTATAGACTCCTTTTAGGTTCATTTACTCTCCCCTTGGTGCTTTTGTGGTGTATAGAAGACTTTTGCTCCATCCTGGGTTATAAAATCAGACCTCTGTATCTTGAAGTCTCGGTATCTGCACGAGTCAAGGAGTTGAACTTATGATTATGTCTTTCTATGTGGTTCTAGAAGTTCTGTTCCCTCAGTGTCATTTTAATCCGTCTTCTGTGGTTGGCGGTCCTGGTCTTTGCACTGATACTATGAAGGGGCCTGGGATAGTGTCTTTCATTATGTTTCCAGAAGTCCCCTTCCATTGCAATAGTCTCAGACAGACCTCTGAAACTAGGGATCATAGTTGTTATGCAGGTCGTAGCTCACGCCATAGACTAGAGCTTTTTTATTGGTCCCAGGATACATACAGTCTGGCCATGGTTCTGTCAGCCAGTCATCTATAAATCGCGATCTTGGCATTTGGATAGACCAAAGGGTGACAAGTCTTCTGATTTTGTCTTATCATTAGCTGGTGAGGTAGGATGACTTGCTCTTAGGTCAAGTTGTTCCCATTTTCCTCATGTCAGGGTATCATATTAGGGCTGGCACTTGTTGGTGTTCAAGCACTACTAAGGATGTCCCGGTTGGGATTTGTTTCTTGTGGCTGTTGTGAAGAAGTGTGTTGTTTCTATGTCTGTGATCCAGGGTTCAAGGCTAGACGGTTGGTGTCTAATCACCTAGGGTCTAAGTTGAGTCCATGTGACATATTTTCAAGGTGGGAGATACCCCTGTATTGTAAACAAGTATGAGTTCTTATCCCTAATAAATACGAGCTCTTTTTTATACATAAGATTTCCCCTGTTTTTAGAGTGCCTTTGCAGGAAGAAATGGTGCTACATTATATTGCCAGTGCATTTGAGGGTGGAGAGAGAAGAAAATAAAAACAGGTCACACACCCAAAAAAGATAAAAATAGAAATAAAAATATATGTGCTCAAGTATATATATGACAAGAAAAAAATTTTTTAAGAAATGAAGTAAAAATTAATTAAAGGAACAAGGTAATACAAGCAAATATCTTGCATTTGGGGAAAAGCAGGTAAAGAGGTAGTGTAATACAGGTCTTATACTTATGATGGTAGTATAGGTTTCCCATTGTTTTTTGAGATTTTCTTGTGGTATGTGGGCTCCCGGGTGCCTTTTCATCTCCAAATCTGACCTTGAGATTGGCAAAAGATTTGCGGCAGGGAGGACTTAGGAAGAGTTCATGAATTGGGGAATACTTGTAGACCTAAGTCCAGTTTCAAGTAACAGTCCAAGTTAGGAAGGGTTGGTAAGAAGGACCATGCAGCATGATTCAGCAGGGGGGTTGGTTGCCTTTTTTTGTAGGGGTCGAGGTGTGGGTTTCACTGGCTGTCTCTTCGCTTGGGTGCTGGGTATTGGGTCGCTGGGGTAAGAGGTCATTCTTGATGCCTAATGGATTAGGAACTGAGGGTGAAGATTTTTAATAAATTGGAGAATCTGGGTGGGATTGAGGGGTGCAGGGATAGTCGGATTTTTAAAGAGGGGAAAGGAGAAAGTATATGGAAGGGGCAAGAAAGAAAGAGAAAATAAATTAATTAAAAAGAAAAGAAGAAAAAAAAGAAAAGGAGAGAAAAAGAAAAAAAGTAGTGAAAAAAGTAGAGAAAAGAGAAAGGGAATGCTAGTTTGTTTGAATGTGTTCGATGAGTAGGGCCTGTAGTACAAGGCTGTAGGTCACAGTTGTTGCTTCAATGGTCTGGGTGGTCACGTGTTTCAAGTCCTAAATGAATGTATAACCTAGAGATAAAGGGTATGTTAAAGAGTTTTATCGGGACATTCTCGTAGTGCAGGCTAGGTATGGTATCTTGTGTGATTGAGCCCTGAGATGCAATCTTTGTTTGTCCATGCTTTGTATCCAAGAATACCTGTGGACAGAAGAGCTGAGAGGTTATTTTAAGTATAAAGAGATTAAGGCATTAAAACACATTATTATGGAATGCTTCCATTGGAGTCAGTGGATTCCCTTGGTATCCGTTACCTGTAATCCTGTAAAGATCTCTAAAGGCTTATTATGGGCCTTTGTAGTAGAAGGCTGATTACTTACCTGGTCTTTCTATGCTGCTGTTTCTGCTGTTGCTGTTTGTGTGTGTGTGTGTGTGTGTGTGTGTGTGTGTGTGTGTGTGTGTGTGTGTGTGGTATGATGTGTAGTAAAGAGTTTGTGTTGTTCCTCTTTCATGTGTTTTGGGCACTGCTCTCAGATTTATGTTGGCTGTTACAGTGTTTGGGGTTTCTACCCTGTTAAACCCTGTTATTTGATTGTTGAGTATTACATGTATATAAGGTGTATGTTCTAGGTGCTTCAGAATAGTGCTATCATTCTGTTGTGTTTATCTTTCATCTTCTGGCTTACTTCATTTAACATAATATGTTCTAGGTCCATCCACGTTGCTGCAAAGTCTGTGATTGTATCATTTCTGACTGCCATGGAGTATTCCATTGTGCATAGATACCACATCTTAATGATCCATTCATCTGTTGTTGGACATCGTGGTGGTTACAAGACTTGACTATTATACTGAGTGCTGTGATAAATAGTGGGGTGCACACATACTTTGGAATGAATGTCCTTCCACTTGGGGGTAGATATCTAGGAGAGCAATTGCTGGGTCAAATTGTAGCTCAATTCTGAGTTCTTTGAGCACTCTCCAGACTTTTCTCCATAGGTGTTGGTCTAGGGGGCATACCCACCAGCAGTGGAGGAGAGTGCCTTTCATGCTGCATCCCCGCTAACAGTGATTGTTCCTATTATTTTTTATGTGAGCCATCCTCACTGGTGTAAAGTGGTACCTCATTGTTGTCTTTATTTGGATTCCCCTAATGATGACTGAAGGTGAGCATGTTTTCATGGGTTTGTTGGCCATCATTTGGTCTTCCTCAGAGAAGTGTCCATCTTACCATTTTTTATGGCTTTATTTGGTTTTGGGGGGCTCAGCTTTCTGAGTGTTTTGTATATTCTGGATATCAACCCTTTATCTGATATGATGGGTAAAAAAGATTTTTTTCCCAGTCAGTTAACTGTCTTCTTGTGTTATGTAGGGTTTCCTTTGCCATGCAGAAGTTTTTTAATTTGAGGTAGTCCCATTTGTTTATGTTTGATGCTAAAGTTCTTGCCATTGGTGCTCCATCCTCGAAGACCTTTTTGATATATAGGTCTTCGAGTGTTCTACCTATTTTATTCTCTATAAACTTTATAGATTTGGGTCTAATTTCGAGGTCTTTGATCCATTTTGAGTTGATTTTTTTTGTATAAGGAGTGAGGTATGGGTCAATTTTGAATTTCTTACATGTGGTATTCCAGCTGTTCCAACACCATTTGTTGAAAAGACTTTTTTGTCCCATTTCAAGTTCTTGGCTCTTTTGTCGAATATCAGTTGGCTGTATATCTGGGGGCTTATGTCTGGAAATTCAGTTTTAACCCACTGGTCTGAGGCTGTGTCCTTGTACCAGTATCATGCTGTTTTCATCACTATGGATTTATAGTATAGCTTCAGGTTAAGTAAGAAGATGCCGCCCAGCTTTCTGTTTTTTAGTATGTGTTTGGCTATCCTGGGGCTTTTGTGGTTTCAGATAAATTTTATGATTGATTGTTCTAAGTCTTTAAAGAATGATTTCTGAATTTGGATGGGGATTGCATTAAATCTATATAGGAGTTTGGGTAGAATAGTCATTTTGGCTATGTTGATTCTACCTACCCATGAGCATGGGATGTTCTTCCATTTCCCAAGATCCTCTTCCATTTCTTTCTAAAGTGTTTTGAAGTTTGCCTGGTATAAGTCCTTCACTTCCCTTGTAAGGTTGATTCCTAGGTACTTGATGTTTTTTGATACTATTTTAAATGGAGTTGTATTCTTAATCTCTCTTCTACTTCGTTATTTGTATAGAGAAATGCTACTGTCTTTTGTGTATTGACATTGTAACCAGCCACTTTTCTGTAATGGTCTAGGAGTTTTACTGTAAACTCTTTAGGATTTTCCATGTATATCATCATGTCATCTGCAAAAAGAGATAGATTGAATTCCTCTTTCCCTATTTGAATTTTTGATTCCCTTCTCTTGTCTGATTGCTATTGCTAGGACTTCTAAGACTATGCTGAATAAGAGTGGAGAAAGTGGACATCCTTGCCTGGTTCCTGACCTTAGTGGAAATGCTTTCAGTTTTTCACCATTAAGGATAATGTTGGCTGTGGTATTTTCATAGATAGCTGTAACTATCTTGAGAAAGGTTCCTTTCAGACCTATTTTGCTTAGTGTTTTCAGCATGAATGGGTGTTAGATTTTGTCAAATGCCTTCTCTGCATCGATTGATATGATCATGTGGTTTTTGTCTTTTTCTTATTGATGTGGTGTATGATGTTGATTGATTTGTGTATGTTGAACCATCTTTGCATCCCTGGGATGAAACCCACTTGGTCATGATGTATAATCTTTTTGATGTAGTGCTGGATTTGGTTTGCTAAGGTTTTGTTGAGTATTTTTGTGTCTATATTCATTAGTGAGATTGGTCTGTAGTTTTCTTTCCCAGTGGTATCTTTGCCCTCTTTGGGAATCAGAGTAATATTAGCCTCATAGAAGAAATTGGGGAGGATTCCTGTCTTTTCAATGGTTTGGAAGAGCCTGTGAATCAGTGGAAGTAATTCTTCTTGGAATGTTTGATAGAATTCACCTGTAAAACCATCTGGGCCTGGACTTTTGTTCTTGGGAAGTTTTTTAATTACTATTTCAATTTCCTCTGAGGTGATTGGCCTGTTTAAGCTTTCTAAATCCTGCTCTTCTAGTCTTGGAAGCTGGTATTTTTCCAAGAATCTGTCACATTTTTCTAGGTCCTCTAGATTAACTGAGTATAGTTGTTCATAATATGCCCTCATGATGTGTTGGATTTCCTGGGGTTCTGTTGTAATATCTCCCCTTTCATTTGTGATCCTGCTTATTTGGGTATTTTCCCTTTTTTTATTTATTTTTTTTTTTTGGTGAGTCTTGCCAGTGGTTTGTCTATCTTGTTTATTCTTTCAAAAAACCAGCTCCTGGTCTTATTAATTTTCTGTATTGTTTTCTTAGTTTCCATGTTGTTTATTTCTGCTCTGGTTTTTATTATTTCCTGTCTTCTGATTGTGTTTGGGTTTCTTTGTTGCTGTTGTTCCAGCTCCTTAAGGTGGTCCTTTACGCTGCTAATTTTGTCGTTTTCCTCTTTCCTGACATAGGATTGTATTGCTATGAGCTTCCCCCTGATTACTGCTTTTGCTGTGTCCCACAAGTTTTGACAAGTTGTTTCTTCATTGTCGTTTGTCTCAAGAAATCTTTTTATTTCTTCTACCTCTTTGATTCAACGATTTTTGAGCAGCATATTGTTTAATCTCCAGGTGTTGGATTTCCTCCATTGCTTCCTTTTACAGTCAATTTTGACCTCTGTTGCATAGTGATCTGACAGAGTGTTTCTTATGATCCTTACCTTTGTGATTTTATGCAGGTTAGATTTATATCTTAAGGTATGGTCTATTCTGGAGAAGGTCCCATGTGGACTTGAGAAGAATGTGTATTCTGCTTTCTGGGGGTGGAGGGCCCTATATAAGTCTATTAGTCCTAGTTCTTCTAGTTTTTTATTTAGGGCTCTTATTTCTTTGTTAGTTTTCTGTCTGGTGGATCTGTCCAATGGTGATAGTGGAGTATTCAGATCTCCAACTACAATTACATTTCCTTTCAAGTGTTTCTTCAGTTTTGCAAGCAGTTGCAAAAATATGTATATATTTTGCTGGCTCTGCATTAGGTGCATAGATATTAACCAGTGTTAGCACTTCTTGATCTAGTGTTCCCCTGATCAGTAAGTAGTGACCCTCTTTGTCTCTGATCACTTTCTTGAGGTTGAATGCAATTTGGTCTGATATCAGAATCGCCATCTGCTTTTTTTTATTTCTATTGGCCTGAATAATTGATTTTCATTCTTTTATTCTAAGCCTGTGCTTATCTTGTACTTGTAGGTGTGTTTCTTGTAGGCAGCAAAAATATGGTTTATGTTTTCTAATCCAGTTCTCCATTATGTGTCTTTTAATGGGATAGTTTAGTCCATTAACATTTAAGGAGATTATTGACAGAGAGGGCTGTTGTGTAGTTGTGTTGTTTAGGGTGGTTGTCATTACAATTGGGGGTTTGGATTATATAATTCATCTCTGAGTAGGTCATTTAGGGTCAGTTTTGTTTGCACAAATAATGCGAGTTCATTTTTGTTTGAGAATGATTTTAGTCTTCCTTCCCATGTGAATGAGAGTTTCATTGAATAGTGAACTCTAGGTTGAAAATTTCTTTCATTCAGTCATTTAAATATGTCATTCCACTGTCTTCTTGCTTGAAATATTTCATATGGGAGATCTGGTTTGATTCTAATATTCCTTCCTTTGTATATGCGGGGTTTTTTTCTCTCTTATTTGTTTAAGTAGATCGCCTTTCTCTTTGTTTCTTGCCATTTGAATTGCTATGTGTCTTGGTGTTGGTTTGTTAGGGTCTATTTTGTTGGGGATCCTTTTCACCTCCTGGATTTGCTCAGATGCATCTTTCCAGAGGGTGGGAAAGTTCTCCGCTATTATTTCTCTGAATAATTGTTCTTCTCCTTTCCCTGTGTCCTCTCCTACTCGTATACCTACAATTCTTAGATTGTTTCCTTTGTCTTTGTTCATTAAATACTGGACTTTTACTTCCAGTGCTTTACCTTTTATTGCTCTGTTGGCTTCTTTGTTGTCTTTTGTTTGTAGTTTATCTTTGAGTTGTTCTAAATGATTCTCAAGTTGTGTGATTCTGCTCTTCTGGCTTTCTATGGTTGTATGTAATTCCTTTAATTCTGTTTGCATGGAGTCTCTCATATTTTGTAACAATTCATCTTTTAGTTGGTTGATCTGTTTGTCCATGGATTTCTTGTATTCACTGGCTAGTGTTTTTTTCATTTCCTCAACATGGCTTGCATTTCATTCCTCATGGCTAATTTAAGATCTTCTTCTGTTGGGTCTGTGCATTTTGGAGGACTTGGAAATTTATTAGGAATCCTTTCCATATTCCCTGAATTCAGGGTCTTCCTTGATCTTCCCATATTCCTTTCCTTATATTGGTGTGGCTTAGAGTGCAGTGCCTTCTGAATTCAGATTACTTTTGTCACCTGTGTGTTGGGGCTGGGTCCCTTCTCGAGTGCTGGTGGGTATATTGCTGAGGCTTGGCCCCTCCCCCATCCTCCAGAAAAGCATGGTCTATTACCTCTTTCCTGTGAGACAGTGTAGTTCTCTTCCTGACCACAGTGGCAGAGGGCACTGTTGAGCCTAGATGAGTCCACCTGGGATTCAGCCTGTGCTTCCTTCTTGGCCCTCTAGTCACTGCTCCCCATGGCTCTCTGCCTCCCCCCACCACCACCACCACCGTAAGCTGTCTAGCCACGATGGCTAGTTGGCGAAAGTTTTCGAGCTCCACCTGGCCTCTCTCTCAGGACTCAGGGTCCTCCTGGGATACCTGTTATGGTGACTCTCCGTTGGTCCACTCGTACCTTCCTAGTACCTTCTTCCCAACCTCACCTCCTCTCTGGTGCTGCTTGTTTCTCCCTGGCTCCCCAGCCCGCTTGCGTGTTTCCGGCACTTTCTTCCCAACCTCACCGCCTCTCCAGTGGTGCTCGCTGGTCCCTGTCTCCTCGGCCTACTCGTGTGCTTCCCAGCACTTCCTTTCCAACTTCACCACCTTTCTGGCGCTGCTCTCTGGTTCCTGGCTCCCTGGCCCGCTCGCGTGCTTCCCAACGCTTCCTTTCCCGTTAATTATATGTTTTCTATTAAATTTCTTACTCCTGTTACTACATTTTCATCATTTCACATTGTGTAACTTGAAGACATTAATTTTGGTCTTGAATATTTTGCATGTATTTTATGTATTTTTGTCACTGTATTTACTTTTTGTGATTTTTTTTTTTTTTTTGGTTTTTGGGCCACACCTGGTGATGTTCAGAGGTTACTCAGGAATCGCTCCTGGCTTGGGGCTATATGGGAAACCAGGGGATTGAACCACGGTGCATCCTAGGTTAGCACATGCAAGGCAGATGCCCTACCGCTTACACCACCTCTCTTGCCCCTTGTGAAATGTTTTTGCTAAATTATTAATTTCCTCTAATAATAACTCTTATTCATCTAATTGAAGCCTCAGAATCTCTATAATCTAAAACAGATTATAGAGACTATAACTAACTATGATTATAACTATATCTAACTCTAATCTAATAGTAAATTAATTCCTCTAATAATAATCCTAAGTACTTTGAATCCTATATGCTTAGTTGCATATCATTTTAATTGTTTTATATAAAGTGTGTATTAAGAGGAGATTGTTAGATTTATGACAAAAGAACTAATAATACTGTAATTTAATTGGAAATCTCTGGATGTAGAGTTAGAGACAGCTCTTTGGATTCAGTGTGTGCTTTGCATGAATAAGTAACAGGTTCAATCTACTGTACCACGTGGTCCATTGGGAAGGACCTCCATGTACAGAACCAGAAGTACACCCTGAGAACTAAGGATTGCCTAAAGCAAAACAAAACTCTCAGGGATAGTTTTATATATTGTATTTTTTTTATTTACTCAGTTTAAATGTTAGTGGAAATTCAATTTCTGGAATAATATGGCCATTTCAAGATTTGGATTCACTTCCTAGAAGATTATTCCTGTGCTAATATAGCTGAACACTCTTACAACACAAAGGGTTCTTGCTTACTATTCTGATCCATGAATTTATTTCAAGCATCTCAACATGTTTTGTCAAAATCTGAATTTTTTTTATTTAAACACCTTGATTACATACATGATTGTGTTTGGGTTTTAGTCATGTAAAGAACACCCCCCATCACCAGTGCAACATTCCCATCACCAATGTCCCAAGTCTCCATCCTCCCCACCCGACACCCGCCTGTACCCTAAACAGGCTCTCCATTTCCCTCATACATTCTCCTTATTAGGACAGTTCAAAATGTAGTTATTTCTCTAACTAAACTCATCACTCTTTGTGGTGAGCTTCCTGAGGTGAGCTGGAACTTCCAGCTCTTTTCTCTTTTGTGTCTGAAAATTATTATTGCAAGAATGTCTTTCATTTTTCTTAAAACCCATAGATGAGTGAGACCATTCTGCGTTTTTCTCTCTCTCTCTGACTTATTTCACTCAGCATAATAGATTCCGTGTACATCCATGTATAGGAAAAATTCATGACTTCATCTCTCCTGACAGCTGCATAATATTCCATTGTGTATATGTACCACAGTTTCTTTAGCCATTCATCTGTTGAAGGGCATCTTGGTTGTTTCCAGATTCTTGCTATGGTAAATAGTGCTGCAATGAATATAGGTGTAAGGAAGGGGTTTTTGTATTGTATTTTTGTGTTCCTAGGGTATATTCCTAGGAGTGGAAAAGCTGTGTCAATTTCCAGATTTTGGAGGAATCTCCATACCGCTTTCCATAGAGGTTAGACTAGACGGCATTCCTACCAGCAGTAAATAAGTGTTATCAAAACAGCATGGTATTGGAATAAGGACAGGCCCTCAGATCAGTGGAATAGGCTTGAATACTCAAAAAATGTTCCCCAGACATACAATCACCTAATTTTTGATAAAGGAGCAGGAAATCCTAAATGGAGCAGGGAAAGCCTCTTCAACAAGTGGTGTTGGCACAATTGGATAGCCACTTGCAAAAAATTGAACTTAGACCCCCCCAGCTAACATCATGTACGAAGGTAAAATCCAAATGGATTAAAGACCTCGATATCAGCCCCAAAACCATAAGATATATAGAACAGCACATAGGCAAAACACTCCAGGACATTACAGGCATCTTCAAGGAGGAAACTGCACTCTCCAAGCAAGTGAAAGCAGAGATTAACAGATGGGAATATATTAAGCTGAGAAGCTTCTGCACCTCAAAGGAAATAGTGCCCAGGATACAAGAGCCACTCACTGAGTGGGAGAAACTTTTCACCCAATACCCATCAGATAAGGGGTTAATCTCCAAAATATACAAGGCACTGACAGAACTTTACAAGAAAAAAACATCTAATCTCATCAAAAAATGGGGAGAAGAAATGAACAGACACTTTGACAAAGAAGAAATACAAATGGCCAAAAGACACATGAAAAAGTGCTCCACATCACTAATCATCAGGGAGATGCAAATCAAAACGATGAGATACCACCTCACACCACAGAAAATGGCACACATCACAAAGAATGAGAATAAACAGTGTTGGCGGGGATGTGGAGAGAAAGGAACTCTTATCCACTGCTGGTGGGAATGCCGTCTAGTTCAACCTTTGTGAAAATCTGAATTTTTTAAATTCAGAAATGTTTTCAGTCAATTAGTACCACAGTCTTGTGGGGAGATCTTAGGTGATTCTACAAAATAGTTAGATTGTAGAAAAGAAAGGCATGGATGCTTAATACCAATCACATGGAAGTACATTATTGTACCAAATCTAAGAAGCCACCTGTGGAAAAATCAACTTTTTATTTTATAGAACACAGAAGATGTCAGCAACTACATTTTCACAATTCTTTCTCGGTGTTTACCATTTTATGTTATATTGACAGGAATCTTTTTAAACGATGGCAGTAAATATTTCTCCTAGTTATATGTAATGTCTTTAAAATATTTAAGAAAATGACTGATATATTCCTAAATACCTTTTTTACATAGTCACCATTTTTTTGTTCCCCACCATTATCATCTGTCACCCTGATTATGAGTAAAGTAGCATATTTTAATAAGAATGTTCCACTTTTATCTTTGGTATTATTCTAGCAGGAATTATTCTACCAGCTTTTTTTTTTCAAGACATAAATAAATGCACATGAAGTGAAAAACACTTTGCAGCTACTACATATATGTAATGTACATTTATATTGCCATTCCAGATCTGTACAAAGATGAAAAACAAAAGTTTACCTTACACAAAGAATGACAATAAGCAGTGTTGGCAGAGATGTGGAGAGAAAGGAACTCTGATTCAATGCTGTCGGGAATGCCATCGAGTCCAACCTTTATGGAAAGCGATATAGAGTTTCCTGCAAAAACTGTAATTGAGCTCCCATACAATCCAGATATACCACTCCTAGGGATATATACCCTAGGAACACAAAAATACAATACAAAAATCTCTTCCTCCCACCTATATTCACTGCTGCACTATTTACAATAACCAGACTCTGAAAACAACCAAGATGTCCTTCAACAGATGAATGGCTAAAGAAACTGTGGTACATATATACAATGAAATATTATACAGCTGTCAGGAGATGAAGTCATGAATTTTTCCAATACATGGATGTACATGGAATCCATTATGCTGAGAGGGAGAGAGATAGATGAGGAATAGTCTCCCATTTATGTGTTTTAAGAAAAATAAAAGACATTTTACACTAGTGATGGGGGGTGTCATCTGATATGACTGAGACTCAACCCCAATCATGTTTGCAACCAAGGTGTTTAAATAAAAATATTAATAAAAAAGACATTTTTGCAATAATCCTCAGAAACAAAGAGAGAAGGGCTGGAAGATCCAGGTCATGACATGAAGTTCACCACAGAGAGTGGTGAGTGCAGTTAGAGAAATAACTACATTGAGAACTGTTATAACAATGTAAATGAATGAAGAAAGTAGAGCCTGTCTAGAGTAAAGGTGGGGGTGAGGTGGGGAGGACAGAGATTTGGGACATCAGTGATGTAATGTTGCACTGGTGAGGAAGGGTGTTGTTTACAAGACTGAAGCCCAACAACAGTCAAATTTGTAATCAAGGTATTTAAATAAAGATATTAATAAAAATTCTACTATGTTTTATTGACATATAATTTTTCAATATGCAATTTTTTCAAGTTCTTTGTTGAGTTTATTCCCAAATTATTTTTTATTTTAATTTTTTTTATTTGAACATTTTTTCTTTATTTAAACATATTGATTACATACATGATTGCGATTAGGTTTCAGTCATGTAAAGAACACCCCCTTCACCAGTGCAACATTCCCACCACCAATGTCCCAAATCGCCCTCCATCCCACTCCACCCCACCTGTATTCTAGACAGGCTTTCCAGTTTCCTCATTTATTCACATGATTATGGTGGTTCTCTGTGTAGTTATTTCTATAACTGCACTCACCACTCCTGTGGTGAGGTTCATGAAGTGAGCTGGAAGTTTCAGCCCTCCTCTCATTGTCTCTGAGGATTGTTGCAAAAATGACTTTTATTTTTCTTAAAACCCATAGATGAATGATACTATTTTGCGTCTTGCTCTTTCCCTCTGACTTATTTCACTCAGCATGACAGATTTCATGTATAGGAAAATTTCATGACTTCATCTCTCCTGACAGCTGCATAATATTCCATTGTGTATATGTACCACAGTGTCTTTAGTCATTCGTCTGTTGAAGGGCATCTTGGTTGTTTCCAGAGTCTTGCTATGGTAAATAGTACTGCAATGAATATAGGTGTAAGGAAGGGGTTTTTGTATTGTATTTTTGTGTTCCTAGGGTATATTCCTAGGAGTGGAAAAGCTGGGTCGTGTGGGAGCTCAATTTCCAGATTTTGGATAAATCTCCATACTGCTTTCCATAGAGGTTGGACATGACGGCATTCCTACCAGCAGTAAATAAGAGTTCTTTTCTCTCCACATCCCTGCCAGCACTGATAGTTCTCATTCTTTGTGATGTGCACCAATCTTTGTGGTGTGAGGTGGTATCTCATCGTTGTTTTGATTTGCATCTCCCTGATGATTAGTGATGAGGAGCATTTTTTCATGTGCCTTTTGGCCATTTGTATTTCTTTTTTATCAAAGTGTATGTTCATTTCTTCTCCCCATTTTTTGATGGGATTAGATGTATTTTTCTTGTAAAGTTCTGTCAGTGCCCTGTATATTTTGAATATTAGCCCCTTATCTGATGGTTGTTGGGTGAATAGTTTCTCCCACTCGGTGGGTGACACTTGTATCCTGGCACTATTTCTTTTGAGGTGCAGAAGCTTCTCAGTTTAATGTATTCCCATCTGTTGATCTCTGCTTCCACTTGTTTGGAATGTGCAGTTTTCTCCTTGAAGATGTCTTTAGTCTCAAAGTCGTGGAGTATTTTACGGATGTGTTTTTCTATATACCTTATGGTATCAGGTCTGATATCAAGGTCTTTAATCCATTTGGATTTTACCTTCGTACATGATATTAACTGGAGGTCTATGTTCACTTTTTTGCAAGTGGCTAACCAGTTCTGCCAGCACCACTTGTTGAAGAGGTTTTTCCTGCTCCACTTAGGATTTCTTGCTCCTTTGTCAAAACTTAGGTAATTGTATGGCTAGGAGATACTGTCTGAGAACTCAAGCCTATTCCACTGATCTGAGGGTCTGTTTTATTCCAATACCACGCTGTTTTGATAACTATTGCTTTGTAGTACAGTTTAAAGTTGGGGAAAGTAATGCCTCCCATTTTCCTTTTCCCTAGGAGTGCTTTATCTATTCAAGGGTGTTTATAGTTCAGAAGGACTTCATAAATGTTTGATCCATTTCTTTGAAGAATATCATGGGTATTTTTAAGGGGATCACATTAAATCTGTATAATGCTTTGGGAAGTATTGCCATTTTAATGATGTTAATCCTGCCAATTCATGAGCACGGTATGTGTTTCCATTTCCATGTGTCCTCACTTATTTCTTGGATCAGGGCTTTATAATTTTCTTTATAGGTCCTTCACGTCCTTGGTCAAGTTGACTCCAAGATATTTGAGTTTGTGTGGCACTATTGTGAATGGGATTGCCTTGTTCACTTCCTTCTCTTCCCTATCATTATTGGTGTATAAAAGGCCATTGATTTCTTTGTGTTAATTTTGTACCCTGCCACCTTGCTATATGAGTCTATTGTTTCTAAAAGTTTTTTGGTAGAGTCCATAGGTTTTTCTAAGTAGAGTATCATGTCGTATGCAAACAATGAGAGCTTGACTTCTTCCTTTCCTATCTGAATTTCTTGATATATATTTTCTTGCCTGGTTGCTATAACAAGAACTTCCAGTACTATTTTGAAAAGGAGTGAGAGCGGACAGCCATGTCTTGTACCAGAATTTAGAGGAAAGGCTTTTAGTTTTTCACCATTGAGGATAATATTTGCCATTGGTTTGTGGTAGATGGCTTCAACTAGATTGAGAAAGGTTCCTTCCATTCCCGTATTACTAAGAGTTTTGATCAAGAATGGGTGTTGGAACTTATCAAATGCTTTCTCTGCATTTATTGATATGATCATGTGATTTTTATTTTTCTTGTTGTTGATGTTGTATATGATGTTGATAGATTTACAGATGTTAAACCATCCTTGCATTCCTGTGATGAAACCTACTTGGTCATAGTGTATGATCTTCTTGATGATGCATTGGATCCTACTTGCGAGGATTTTGTTGAAGATCTTTTTATCCTCATTCATCAGGGATTTTAGTCTGTAATTTTCTTTTCTGGCAGAATCTCTGTCTGGCTTTGGTATCAAGGTGATGTTGGCTTCATAAAAGCTGTTTGGGAGTGTTCCCGTTTTTTTTTTTTTGTTTGTTTGTTTTGTTTTGTTTTTCAATTTCATGGAAGAGCCTGGCTAGGATTGGTAGTAGCTCCTCTTGTAAGATTGAAAAAATTCATTAGAAAATCCATCTGGGCCTGGGCTTTCTTTTTGCCAGATGTTTGATTACAGTTTCAATTTCCTCAGTAATGATGGGTGTGTTTAGATATGCTACATCTTCCTGACTTAATTGTGGAAGGTTATAAGTGTCCAAGAATTTTTCCATTTCTTCTAGGTTCTCATGTTTAGTAGCATAAAGTCTCTCAAAGTAGTCTCTGATTACCCTTTGATCTCTGCAATATCTGTCGTGATCTCCCCCTTTTTATTTCTAATACAGGTTATCTGATTTCTCTCTTTCTTTGTGCGTTTTGCCAATGGTCTATCAATCTTGTTTATTTTTTAAAAGAACCAACTTCTCCTTTCTTTGATCTTTCAGATTGTTTTTTGTTTTTCCACTTCATTGAGTTCTGCTTTCAGCTTTGTTATTTCCTTCTGTCTCCCTATTTTTGGTTCCTTTTGTTAGTCATTTTCTAATTTTTGAGCTGCATCACTAAGTTATTCAGATATGCCCCTTCTTCCTTCCTGATGTGTGCTTGTTGAGCTATAAATTTTTCTCTCAGGACCGCTTTTTCTGTGTCCCATAGATTCTGGCAGTATGTGTCTTCATTTCATATGTTTCCAGGAAAGTTTTGATTTCCTTTTTGATATCATTGACCCACTGGTTGTTCAGTAGCAGAATGTTTAATTTCCAATTGTTAAAGTCCTTTCTTAGACTCCACCCAAGAATGTGATTGGGCTAAAGCTATAGCTAATGGGCTAAGACATAGTTTAATCTACATGGTACCTAAGCACCTCCTAGAAGTGAACCATGAGCAAGGATAAAATAGCTCTTGAGCACTGTTAATTGTGAGACAACACAACCCCACACTACTACAATACAACTTCACTACTACCACCAAGTATAATAGTACCAATTTATATATGAATTTAGAAAGATTCATTTACCACTTTAAGGCATACACTGGAGCACTCCACTCTCACTACAACTGTCCATTCTGATATTCTTAGTTAGAATTTAACTAAGGAATTGTTTATAATCTCTTCTGGCAGCTCCATGAGCCATCAATTTCAGGATGCTGTACTGTAGTGGAAGTCTCATATCGCAGTCCCACTGGATTGGGAACACAGGTCTGGAAGCAAATATTCCACACAGACTGAAGAAATAAAACCGTTTCAAGGAACTTCCACCACAAGCTATCTGCTAGTCATCAAAAGATAACAACATGAATAGAGGCTAGCTACAGAACCAAACTTTCAAAAGTCTCTCTGACTCCAGGTATTTATTGAGAAAAGAAGGACCACCCGCATGGGTAGAAACAGGTAGGGGGTAAGGGACCAATCTGAGGTACATCTAGTCCATGAGTGACAAGCACAGGCAAAGAAGAACTATTCAGAATAGAGTGAAAACCGGTTACTTTAACAATTCCCCCTGCTTGATTTCAATAGAAAATGCAGAAATATGAAGTAAAACAAAGTAAATAATAACCAAAAGTTCTATGCATATGATGAGAAACACTATCTGAAAGATAAAAAGGTGAATTTTTTGCATATGTGCAGTAAAAATTAGGAAAATAGAAAAAAAACGTTTGGCTTAAAAACAGGGTAACCTTACCCATGAAGCATCCAGCAATAAAACCAGCTACAGGCTCCAGGAAGACTAATTTTTCAAACCCCAAGGTCTTTCTTCATGGTTCCAGGAAAAATTCTCATCATAGTTGTCAGAGTCAGGTTTCAGCAATTAGAGATCTTGAGTTTTGCCCTGATCCAATGTCAATGTCAGAACATCACGAGGGGCATCTAGGTTTCAATTTACTATTAGGTGGCATGGCAAGGAAACCTGCCCTAGAAACAAGCCATTGCTGTTTCCAAGTCATCGTGAGAATGGCATAGGAGCCCACCCTGAAGAAAATTAGTTTCAAATTAGGACAAAGGCCTAACTAATTAGAAGATCAATTATTTTGAATGGTGATTCCAAAGATGGAACCCAAGGTTTAGGAGTAAAGAGCTGATGTCTGAGCAACTGAAGCCTAAGACAAGACATTATAACAAGTGTTCAGGGTGCTATTCCTATTTCTATTTCTCTTATCTAAGATTTCCAACATTTTATGTGTCAATGCGAGAGGGAACAATGCCACAGGATACCATTGGTGCATAAGAGGGTAATAATAACAAGCTAAATAATCCCTATATTCTGTTCTAGTAGAAATGCAGAACTCAAAGGTAAAAATCTGTTGCATAAAGCCCTTTATATTGGCTAGAAGGTGGTGGATAGTGATGGAGAGATGAGAGGCCTTTCTCCTCAAGCCTAGGACCATGTGTCTGCAACTACCTCTCCAGCCATTGGGTCTGCTGCTTCAGAATAGTGGCAGGAAGAAAACTCACAGGCAGTCAGGGTTCAGGAAATATCAGCTTTATTCAGCCCTTCCAACATGTGTGGCCTATCAAAATTCTTACGTTGGATCCCTATTCAGCCCTGCATTGTAGCTTGTTTCTCAAACCTGTATTGTACCTTGACTTTGAACCATCTCTCCTCCTGCTCTGTCCATCCTCCAAAATCCTCTCAAATTCCCTCTCCTCCCTTGTGGCCAAACCTTTTGTTACCTACCAAAGATCTCTCCCAGAAATGGGCAGGTATTATTAGCAGGTAAGATTACGGGTAGAATAGGGGATGGACAACAAAGATCTAGAATTTTCTACTAAACAAGTACAAATTGAGGGAAAACTACATCTATGAAACATCTACATAAAGGAGTACACAATAAAAATTATTCACATTAAAGACATACACCTAAAGAAACATACAAAAGAAATATACATATAACCTTTATGCTTTTTTTTTCCACCCTCCCTCCCCCAGAACCTTTATGCTTTTTTAAATAGTCTGATAGGGAAAGAATCTGGAGCACAGGTTTCATCAGCAATATGATCTTGTGGCACTATAAAAAATGGCTTACAGAAATTACAGATCAGGAATCGTCCTAGAGTCAAGCTATGTTAAAAGCTGAATCCAGAGAGGTGAACCACACCTTCTGACTGGTAGAGGGAGAGGGGGAATCTGACCCAGGCCCTGATGGCAGTGATCTGCCACACCTCTGACAGATAAAGGGAGAGAGGAAACCTTGCCCTGATTGGGCAAGGTGTGGGGGGGAACTTATGCCTTCTAGCATGTAAAGTAAGGAGGAGACTTGAGGGCTGGACCAAACCTCAGCAAGAGCAGCCATCAGACCAGCATAGAGCCACACTCCAGAGAAAGGAATCAGCCTCATGTCACAGGTGACAAAGGAGGGATGATACTCAAAGGCAGAACACTCCAAGCCAGACCACCAAATGCAAAGAAATATGGGTAAACTAGGAAGACACTAGCAACTGAGATTATTGAGAGTAATCCTAGCAAATTTCCAAGTCTACCAAAATGTATGAGCCAAATAGATGAGGACCTAAAAAGTGGCAATGAATGCCATGGCAACAGAAATCAAGGAATTCCTAGTCAGAGAGTTCAAGAAATTATAGATGAACAAATAAACAAATGCAAAGAACTTTTACAGAAGACGAGAGAATCCATATAAATGGAATTAAAGAAATTTTTTAAAAAGTCTTAACAAGAAATAATAGCAGAATTACACAGTTGGAGAGTTGCATAGAAAAACTTGAAGAAAAACTACAAACCAAAAATGACAATGAAGCCAATAAGGAAATTAAAGGTAAAGCATTGGAAGAAAAAGTTAGGTATTCAATGAACAAAGGCAAAAGAAATAATCTACAGACTGTAGGATTACCAGAAAGGGAGGAAAGAGAGAAAGGGGTAGAACAAGTGGTCAGGGAAATAATAGCAGAAAACTTTCCCACGCTCTGGACAGAAGCTCTGGTGCAAATTCAGGAGGTGAAATGAGTCCCTAATACAATAGACCCTAAACCAACATCAATACATATAGTAATCCAAATGGTAAAAAACAAACAGAAAGATGAACTTCTTAAAGCAATAAGGAAGGAAAAAAACTTCAAGAACAAAGGAAGAAAAATAAAAATAAAACCGGATCTCCCATTTGAAACAATTTAAGCAAGAAGACAGTGGGATGACTTATTTAAATGACTGAATGAAAGAAACTTCCAACCTAGAGTCCAGTACCCGGAAAAGCTCTCATTCAAATGGGAGAGAGGACAAAAACCTTCTCAGACAAAAAAGAACTTGAATTATTTTTGCAAACAAAACTGATTCTAAAGTATTTACTCAGAGATGAATTACACAATCCAAACACCCAATTGTAACACAACCATCCTACACAATACAACTGCACAACAGCCCTCTGTCAATAATATCATTAAATGTCAATGGACTAAGATCTCCCATTAAAAGACACATAGTAGAGAGTTGGATTAGAAAACAAAAACCAGAATTTTGTTGCCTGCAAGAAAAACACCTAAAAGTACAGGATAGACACAGGTTTAGAATAAAAGGATGGAAATCAATTATTCAAGCTAATGGAAAACAAAAAAAGCGGGGGCAAATATTCTTATATTAGACCAAATTTTATTCAACCTCAAGAAAGTGAGAAAAGACAAAGAGGGTCACTACTTACTGATCAAGGGAACACTAGATCAAGAAGTACTAACTCTGGTCAATATTTATGCATTAAATGCAGAACCAGAAAATATGTAAGAAAGGAATCCTTATCCACTGCTGGTGGGAATACTGCCTGGTCCCACCCCTATGAAAAACAGTATGGAGATGCTCAGTAAATTCAGAATTGAGATACTAAGTAACCCAGCCATCTCTCCTGGGTATCTATTCCCAAGATGAAAGGACATTTATTCTAAAATATGTATAGTATGTATGCACTCCATTATATTGCAGCACTTAGTGCAATAGCCAAGATATGGAGCCATCCTCAATGTCCAACAACAGATGAATGGATCATGAATATGTGGTATTTATACACAATGTAATAGTACATAGCAGTTAGAAATGATACAATCATAGATTTTGTAGCAATATGGATGGATCTAGAAAATATTATGTTAAATGAAGTAAGCCAGCAGAAGGATAAATACAGAATGATAGCACTTTTCTGACATACTTAGAATATACACCATATATACATGTAATACTCCAAGAACAAATACAATGGTCTAATAGGGTAGAAACTCCAAGCACCGTAGTTGTCAGCATTTAGTGTGGAGAAGTGTTCAAATCAAGTGGAAGAGGAGCAACACAAAACCTCGACTATCCAATATATCAGAAAGAAACCAGCAACAATGGAAATAATGATTTAGAGTGAGCATATATGTAATCAGCCTTTAACTCCAAAGGCCTATAATAGTGTCTTAGGGTACTTATCCATAGATATAGGTAAAGAATATGATTATAAGCCAGAATCTTCAGCTACAGTGATTCCTAACAATATGTTTTAATGCCTTAATATTACTAGGTATAAAATAACCTTTAGCTTCTTTGTCCACAGTGGTTCCAGGATACAAAGGGTGGACACTCTAATTTTACACCTTGGTACTTAGTCATACTAGATATCATATACAGTTTGCATTATGATAATATCTTGACTAAACACTCCAATATACCCTTTTCCTTTAATATATGTCCTCTATTAGAACCTGAAGCATATGACCATTCAGACCACTGAAACAGTCAACTGCAAACCACAGACTTGTTACAGGAGCAACTATTCATCGAACACATTTGGGCAAGTTAACATTTCTCTATATATATTCCATACTTCTTCCCTTCTCCCCTTTTTCTCTTCTCCTTCTTCTTCATCATCATCAACGTGATCTATGTCAAAAAATCCACATTTAGTTTTTTTTTTAGGAAAAGAACTTTAATACATAAGATGCAGTGTACAATACTACATAGAGTAGCCACCTACATAGGTACTACCTATTGCTTAGTATTCACTACCACATTACTTAGTACTCAATCCCTGAAAACTAAGTGTATTCTAAAATGCTCCAGCCATAATCTAATCCTGAAACCCTCATTTAGCAAGGCCCTATCCCAACAATGATGAAGTGCCTAGAAATTGAGAAAACCTCTCAACTAAGACACTCCGGCCCAATCTTTTATTTTACTTAATTTTTTAAATGTACTTTTACTGCATTTGCTTATTTTTCTTTTCTTCTCTCTCTTAGCTTTTGTTCTCCCTTGCCTTTCCTAAGCTATATCTAAGCAAATTATTTATCTTAACTTAATCATTCCTTAAGAGCTCAGACCCATCCTATTAGGATCAGACCAATAACAACAACTTTAGAATAGATCACTAATGTATGTCTTTATGTGGGCATGAGTACATAGAGGACTCTTCTCTGAGTGCCAAAGCTAAATTGTAAACAATCCATGCTTAAAGTGTATATAGTTCCCTACCCCCCTTTAAAAATCCTAATAACCCTCACCTCCATCCCTATCTGATATCCCTCCTTATTTAATGCACTTTATCCTCAGTTTTTAACTCACTAGGTATCAAGACCAAACTCCTCCCCCAATAAGCCATCACGCAGCTCCCATGTGAAAGGATACCCTCTCAGCCCCACATCTCATTCCCGACAAGAAAGTACAACCAACACTCCTGCTGACTCATGTTCTCTGGCCCTCCTTCTCACCCCCCACCAAATGTAAACTGTTGTTTGATACCAGATTCAGCTCCAGAATGATCCTCAGTGCAAGAACTCTACCCGACCCCTTTCTGCAGCAAATCATTTCTCAAACTCAACATTTTTTTATTGTGATAAAAATGTGCCATGGATTCCACCCCCACAAGAATATCCCAAAAGACAACGGAGAAGCCTATATTTCCTTATTTGTTTGATACCTCTATAACACTACTTCTAAACCAGTTTATCCCCAAATGTAAGGTAGTCTCCTCCATCACTTTTTTTTAAACTTTTTAATTCATTTTTATTTATTTATTCTATTTTACATATGTGTGTATATATAAGTATATGTATATATATATATTTCTTCTTTCTTCTATTTACCTGTTTTGCTTCTGCTTGGTACAAGAACCTACAATAAAAAAATCTTGCCTGGGATAAAAGTTCAAAGATGGGCAAAAAGATGATGATTTAGCCTGACATTTACACCCCAAATGCACCAGCAATATAATGTAGCATCATTTCTTTTTGCAAAGGAATACTAAAAAAGGGAAAATTTTGTGTATAGAAACAAGCTATTATCTACCAAGGATAAGAACTCATACATTTATTATAGGGTGCCTCTCACCCTGAACATATGTCACAAGGACCCAAATTAGACTCCATGTAATTAGACAGAGACTGTCCAATCCCAAACCCTAAATCTCAGTCATAGAACCAATACAGTTCTTTGCAAAAGCTCCAGAAACCAAACTCCCTCTGGGACATTCTTAATACTGCTCTGACACCAAAATGCTCCAGTTTTGATATGACATCCTGACAATGAGAAAATGACAACTTGATCTAAGAGCAGGTTATCTTATCTCATCACCTAACAATAAGATAAAATTAGAAGGCATGCCATCTTTTGATCTGTGCGAAAATCAAGATTGCTAACTACAGAAGACTGTGACAACCATGACTGAGCAGAACTTATCCTGGGACCAATAAGAAAGGCCCTAGCCTTTTCCAGAAGTCTGACTGAGACAACTGCAACAAAGCAGAACTTCTGGAAACATAATGAAAGATTATATCCTAGGATTCATCCTTTGATCAGTGCAAAAACCAAGACTACCAATTATAGAAGACTATTTAAAACAACAGTGATGAAACAGAACTTCTAGAACCATAAAGAAAGACTATTCTAAGCTTTATCCTACTACCTGTGCAAATATTAAGATTACTAGTTATAGAGGCCTGATTTTATCATCCACGACTGAGCCAAATGTTTCCTAGCACCATAAAAAGACCTAGGGGAGGGGAAAGAGCATGTACAGGGCCTATAGTTATTCCCATGACAGTATGTTTCAAGGATGGAGCAACCCTGTCTCTCAAGCCAAGGGAAGGCCCTTTCTAATATCCCCAATATTTACTGTGCCTGGGATCATGGTTATTGTTTGGTTGTTGTCTTTATTGCTGTGGTGCTTTTTGGTATTTTTGTTTGATTTTTTTTTGTCATTGTAGTTTTTGTGTGTTTTGTTTTGTTTTCTTGTTTGTCTGGATTTTTTGTCTGGGTATTTTTGTTTTGTTTATTTTATGTTTTTCTTCCTTTTTCCTTTTCTTCTCTTTAATTGATATTTATAACTCCTAGATGGACTCCTCCTGGTTTTTTGTTTGCTTGGGTTTTTTTTGCCATTTTTTTTACTTCAAACAGAACCACAAAACTTGAATTATTTTGTTCTGCCTCATACATTGAGGGGGGGGTGGATGGTACCAAGAACAAACAGTCCTATAAACATTGAGTAGAAATAAAAAATGATCAATCTTAAACACCAAATATAAAGCCAACAACAGAATCAATACCCAATATATAACAAGCTAGACAGAGAGGGAACCACTTATACTAGCAGCCCAGAGGGCAAAGAAAGGGGATATGAGATATGCTGAAAACAGGATTGGAGGGAGGACAACACTGGTGGTGGGAATGCCAGTGATTCAATAACTTTCACTGAGGTAGAAACTACAGGGTTTAGAGATGACCAGTTTTAGAACTGGTTATCTTAAAATTTTTTAGGTTGATATATTTGTGTTATACTATCCATAATGTTTTTATAATTTTACCAAATTCTTCAGCCACTTTGCCTTTATGTCCCAGCAGATTTTACTTGTAAAATACTCCTTGAAATAGCTCTGGTTAAAATACTCAGTCAAACTTGGTAAATGTGCGTCCTCTTAAAAGTGTCTTTCTGCATCTGTGTAGGGCTCTCCCTAGGCTAAATTCAAGAATATTAGTAAAAATAATGTTAAGGATAAAAGGTCCTTTGGTGGCATGCTCCTTTATCTGTATTTAAATAATTAAGTTTTCAGGGTCCTGTGAGCTTTCCTCTATGCCTTATCCTTGAGGGTGGTATGGAATACTTGTGATATATTTGATCTAACATTTTTTGCAAAGTGACTGAAAGGTTTTTACTGGTGTAGGTGGAGCCATTGTCCATTTTCATAGATTAGGGAACTTCTATAGCAGAGAACCACAGTAGTACGAAGGTACAAGAAGCCTGAGCTTTTTCAGAAGTCATAGGTATGGCCCTAGAATATGTATCTACAGCCACATGGAGATAGGGTTTCTTTGGAAAAAAATTTAACATGTGTAAAATCCATTTTCTCTAATACATTTGTTTTCAACTTTGTGGGTTAGCTCCAGATACTTGTGGGTTCCTTGTAATCTTTTATGCAAGGGCACACAAATGGTACATATGCCAACAAATATCTGGCTTGCCTCCATAGAATAAAATAGTCTTTTGGAAGACAGTGGGCTTTAGTATTGAGAGCTGTATGTTCTTCTGCAGGTAATGTAAATATTGGCAAGGCCAAATAGTCAATAGTTTCATTTCATTTCCCTATCAGCTCTGAGAGGCCAAAATGAAATGTGAATTAAAGCACTTTCATAAAAGTTGCTAAAGTAATTTTTAGCCAACTCATCTTGGGCAATTAAAGAGGCAGTAACAATTCCTGGAAATAAGCCAACAATGTAAGCTGAGAAACTCATTACAGTGATGGTTCCTAAGCATAGATAGTAAGTGAACTAAAGTAGAACTTCCCACTTGTTTAGTAGAATTGTAAATTTTAGACACTGTAATACGTGGTAAAGGGCAGTGATATCACATTTTTTGGGTGATGATCTATCAATGTAAAACGTAGGAACATCAGGTAAGAGAAAAATTGTTGAAGAGAATACAAAATGCATATTTCTGAAAAATCGCAGGCCTTTCAAGAAAGATAATTAGAAGATATTTCATTTGAGAAGTTTAATAGAGGCACTTTGAAGGGCTTCACTGAGAGCTAATATGCATTCTACTTGTTTTTTGGAATTGGCAGGACTGTAATTTCAGGATCAAAACCTAACAAAGAAAACTCTCTGAACCTTGTTTTGATAAGAATAACAATCAACTCTAAGTAGGGCACAAATTTACAAGGCTGTGTGTAAATAACCCTATTTAAATGGCCCTGATAACTAAGCAATAGCTCACATAGGGACTTAGAAGTAACAAAATTTAATAGTCAAACTATTCCTCCAAGTATGAACCTAGAAAGATAAAACTTTTTCAGACAGTCCATGAAGAAATTTTTTTGGCCTTTTGAGTAAAACACCTGGGATTATTTAAGTCTTAATTTCCTTTCAGGGTGCTAAACAAATTGCTCAGTTCAGAGTTTGGAATCCCAAGGTAGGGATAAATCCAATTTATGTTACCTAAGAGCTTTTTACAATCATTAAGTGTCCATAAATTTTTCTAATAAATAGAGATTTTTAGAGCTACATAAGTATGCTCCAAAACATAACCCAAATATTTAAATGAGGACAGAAAATAAATTGTTTCTGTGGCTACTTTTAAGCTAGTAGCTAGCAGGCAAGTGGTAATCTATTCATACAAATATTGTA
The DNA here is from genome assembly GCF_024139225.1 of Suncus etruscus. NCBI lineage: Eukaryota > Metazoa > Chordata > Mammalia > Eulipotyphla > Soricidae > Suncus > Suncus etruscus. The sequence continues at coordinate 62,833,434 of NC_064854.1, read as the reverse complement.
ATTCTCTCTCTGTAGAGCAGGCCAGCAGAATATTATACCTATAGTGAACTAAATAAGTCTGGGAAACATTTTGCAAGCTAGACATAAGATCACTTCAACAAAATATTGACACACTGTGTTGAGTTAACTATACTCTGAGTTAAAACAGTCCATTGAAACCAATGCATGGGAGTGATATTCTTGAGAGAAGGAACTGAAAAAGCAAAATACTGTTGGGGGAGGACATGGGCATATTATAAAAACAGTCTTTCAGGGGCTGGAGTGGTGTCACAAGGGGTAAGGCATTTGCCTTGCCTGCGCTAGCCTAGGACAGACTGCAGTTCAATCCCCTAGCATCCCATATGGTCCCCCAAGACAGGAGCGATTTCTGAGTGCATATCCAGGAGTAACCTCTGATTATTTTTGGGTGTGGCCCAAAAAACTCAAAAGATTTTAAATAAATTAATAAATAACAAATTTTCAAATAAATTACCACCAAAGATCAATCTTTCAGAATCTCTGTTGAGGAGGGAAGGCCAGGTTATAATGCTCTTATGGGAGCCATTCTCATATTGTCAGCTCATAAATCAGATAATAGTTGCCACAACCTGACTTTTTTTAAATGACAGAATCATAAAAATTTCAGTTAAAAAATGATGTCTCAATGTATTCCAATATTAGCTGCTTATCAACCAAGTTTTTAACTCATCTGTTTTTGTATTTTTCATGTCCACTTAGGTGTACAGACTGGAACATTTAATTTTCATTCAATTGGAATGGGTGCCAGAGGCTGTAGCCCAAAGGTCCCCTTTAAAAAGGCAAAACCTCTGATCTGGTTGGCTGGAAGGGGTATTGAGTGAGAAGACAAAAATATCTGCGCTGGTGATTTTGGAGAGGGTTGTCGAGAGAAATAGTATTCTGCACCGCATTGTCTGTTTAATTCGTGCCCCCTGGGGTTTGAAGAAATTGGAGACATGTACATTAAAAGAGCAGTTTGTTGGCCCTCTGGGAGTATGAATTTCAGCAATGTTTCACTTTATCAAACAGAGGATAAAACAAAACTCCAACTATTCCCTCAACGCTGTAATATTTATCTTTCAAGACCCAATTATGGAACTGTGTTGTAAAGATAATACAGATACCTCTTTGCCTGAATCAAGCATGCCTTCAAATTTCTTGTCATGAATTTCAAGAGTTAATTGGGTGTCTTTGAGATAGACAGTAAAAGCTATTAAAGAGTTAGCAGAGGCATTGAGATTAGTATTTCCAAAATCCCCAATTATGGAATAATCTGAGTGGCCAAGAAATAATAAAATTTGAAATATGTTTTCACCTATTTAAAAGTAAGAAAATGTGGACATGGAAATAAGAACTATTATTTCTTCAGCATGATCAGAACCTATAATTCCTAGATGAACAGAAATTGCTTTTATAGTTAGACTGCTTCTCCCCATTAACAAGCCCACAGTTCCTGAAGGAATTGGCCCTTTTATGCCACATCTTATATTTGTATTATAGTATTGTATTATATACAATATATAGCATTGTATTATAGTCAGTGTCTCAGGGCAGGGAATGTGTAATGTACAGGTTCCTGGATGAGCAGGCTGTAATGAGTCTATGGCTTGCAGCTTTCTTGGCCCAGGCCAGAAAGCTGAATTGTTAACATAAAAATTCCCCAACTTTGTGTTGAATGAGGTCAGCATTGGATCAGTTTTCTGAGACTCTTTGATTAGGTTTACATCTTGAGGGGTCATGTCCAGAAAGAATCCTGCAGTCTGTGCAAATGTTTCAGTTTGCACAATTGAAGCATTTCACCTGTACTTCCGGTGCTGGGGTTAGACCTCTTTTATTACTCAAGACATTATAAGAAGATGAGAAACAATCTCTGACCCAAAGGAATCATTTCCCACATCTTGGACAGTGCTCAGGAGTCTTCTGGATGAGGAATATTGCAGAAGTTCCTGTATATTCTAGAGCGGGGTGTTCAAACTACAGCCCAAGGGATATTCAAAGAAGAGTGGACTTTTGATTACTTTTTTATGCAGTATAAGGAAAGAGCTGTGTGTCTCATAGCCAGAAAATAGTGTCTGTGTTCAAAAAATACAATTGTGTCAATACTATGAAACTCAACATAAAGATACATATGATTGTTTGGTCAGACAAGTGATAAAAGATAAAATATTAAAACTGAAAACTACATTGACAACTCAGCAAAATACTTTTGTGAAGCAGAAGCAGCTAAATATTTTATCACTGGGAGCAAGATTTCAAGTTGCCAAGCTAATGGTACACACTAGCAGACAATTTGTGGAGGAAGAATTTATTAAAGAATTTCTTCTTTATCTTGCTAAAGAGATGTGTCCAGAGAAGGCCTGTTTATTTAGTACAGTGAATCTTTTGGGACCTACAATTACATGGAGGATTAAAGAAATGAGAGATAATTTGCATCATCATTTGCAAAACTCCATCAAAAGAAACTTTCATATTTTTGCTTGGCACTCAGCAAAAGCAATAATGTTGGTGATTCTGCACACTTCTAATTTTTATTTGTGGGGCAAATGATTATTTCAAAGTTACAGAAGAGCTTGCTGCACTGGAAAGCATCAAAGAAACAACTATAGGTGAGGATATCTATGAAAAGGTTTGCCAAACTGTGAATGATTTGGAGCTGGACTTGGGTAAATTAGCCAGTGTGACAACTGACGGTGCTCCTAGCATTGTGGGGTCTAAGAAAGAAGTAATTGTTCGCAATAACCAAGAGATAAACAAAAATAACCGTTCTCATCCAATAGCCATACACTGCTTCATCCACCAAGTGCTGTGTTGTAAATCACTGAAGTGGGACTCTGTTATGAAAATTGTGGTATCTTGTGTTGTCTTCATTAGAGCTCATGCACTAAACCACAGACAATTTCAGGAATTGTTCGATACAGAACATTGACACAGAACATCTTTATAGTCAACCTTTGTCTGAGCTAAAGGTTGACTATGAAGATGTTCTGTATCAAAGAGAAGTGCATTGGCTGAGTCAAGGGAGAGTTTTGAAACGTTTCTGTGACTTTTCTGCTTTCAAAAAACAAAGCACTACCAGAGCTCAATGATGCAGAGTGGAAATGGCACCTTGCCTCTCTGAGAGAAGTACCAGATCTATTCAATAATTTCAATGTGCAACTTCAAGAAAAGGGGAAGCTCAGCTATGAAATCTAATCACATATCAAAGCACTTGAAGTAAAATTAGGCCTCATCATCAAACAAGTGAAGGAGGAAAACTTCTGCCATCTTCCCACAACTCTAACACTATTGAAGAAATCAAGATAGTAAACAAAAGGCTTCCTAAAAACAAAAGCCTAGGTCCAGCTGCATTCAATAGTGAATTCTTTCAAACCTTTAAATAGAACCATGGGTAATCTTTTTCGGTCTTTTTCAGGAAACAAGATCAAAAACGCTTCCAAATATGAAGCTATGAAGCTATCACCACCCTAATTAAAAATAGAGATTGTAAGACAATTATAGACCAATATCCTTATTGAGCATATGCAAATATCCTCAACAAAATACTAGCAAATGTAATCCAACAATTCATCAAGAAGATCATACACCATAGCCAAGTAGAATTCATCCACAGATGCAAAGATGTTTTATCATATACAATCAATAAATATAATACAAGATATCAGTAAAAACATGATCATATCAATAGATACAGTGAAATAATTTGAGGTCTAACACCCATTCATAATATAATCTCACAAGAAAATGGGAACTGAAGGAATTTTACTCAATATAGTCATCAATACCATTTACCAAAATGCCATGGCAAACGTTATACTTAACAGGGTGATACTAAAAGCCTTTCTCTAATATCTGGCACAGAAAGCAGTGTCCCCTCTCACTACTTCTATTCAATATAATATTAAAAGTATGTGACATAGCAATTAGGTAAGAAAAAGACATCAGGGACATCCACATAGGAAATGAAGATGTCAAGTTCTCCTGTTTGCACACGATATAATACTATGTTTTGAAAATGCTAACCATCTACCACAAAGCTTCTAGAAACAATAGATTTGTAAAGAGGCAGGCTAAAATTTCATGCTTTTCTATAAACAAATAGTGAATAAATAATGAGACATTAAAATTCTATTCACAACTTTGACTCAAAAAACAAGTACCTTGGAGTCAACTTTACTAAAGAGATGAAAAAAACTACAAAACACTGCTTCAAGAAATAAAAGAAAATACAAACTAATGCAGGCATATATCCTGCTCATGGATACATGAGCACAAAGTCAGGATTAACTACTGGGCCCAGCTAAGTATAATACTAAAATAAAAAAATATAAATATCCTACTTAAAATAACATCTTTAGACTCCATAAACCTGTGAAACATCACCAGTACTACATCTCAGTACATGGACCAACAGTAGCTAGAACAAATAGTAGACCATCCTACTCCTATGAAATTTGCCCTTGTTCACAGCTTTGTGTATAAAGAATACTAGTTTAGAGGCCACAGCTAACACTAAACTGATTTAAGTTAATGGTTACTGCATCATCTTCCACTGCATTGTTTCAGCACCTTCAACTGTATAAAGTAATGGCATCAGATATATGGCTTTGGTGTATCAGAAGAGTTCCCAGGCTTCCCTTCTCTCTTTCCTCTCATTTCCAAAACCTCTTTCTGATCCTTCTCATCCTCCATCTCTTCCTTTATCTAAGTTTCAAGTCCTAGATTCAATTAATTCTGTAGGCTGTTTCATATAAACATCCTTAGCCAAGGAACCTCATGCTCACCCCTCACTACTTCCTTCCATATTTATTTGCTGCATTAAATTTCTAGGACCAAGACAAATCAAATTTCAGATAACTGAAATTTTCTCTTCGTTAAAAACAGAAAGCTTTTAAGGTCACAGGGATTCACTGGCTTGCTATATGTTTGCTTGCTGTAAATATCATCAAATAAATTATATTTATAATCTTATTTTAAAAAGGTTTAGTGACAGACGGAGGGAGACAGCATAGACAAACTTTGGGAGCAATTATGAAAGTGTTTCTTGCTTTTCCTTTGCTCATCAACAAATACTGCTTGGCACACCTGCTCAAAGAGAAAATATTCAAAGCTACTGTTTCAGTGAAACTGAAACTGATAACATTTTTACAAATAATAATTTACTAGTAGTCTTGGGATATAGCATGTGGTTTCAATTTATTACTGACATTTCCTCTTCTATTTCTATATATATCACTAGAGACACAGAAAAATCCATTATAGCTGTTGAGGTCCCCACTACTGCAGGGCTTGAACAGGATCATATAATTATACCCAAATACTGAGCTCCTGACCCTGTACGCCAAGTAATGATGGTAATGGCCACTAGGTTACCCAAAAATTACTTGGGAAGCCAAGTCCTAGAATATTATAATAATTAGACATGATTATCATGAAGAATCAAACATGGAAATCATAACATTTCTCTTTTAAAGAGGAAGAGGTGGTCATATGTCCCATATGCAATGCATTATCATATTAGTATGTTTAAATTTTTAATGTTTTATTTAAAGCATTGTTATTTGCAGAGTTATCCATAGTTGGGCTTTAGACATGCAATGTTTCAGCACCAATCCCACCACCAATGTCAAATTCCTTCCACTAATATTCCAAGAGTTCATTTCATATCACTACAACCCCTGCCTCAGTCTGACATCTATAACAGGCATCTTTTTGAAGTTTGTTTGTTGTGATTTGAGTCTTATGATTTCATTGTTGAATCTGCATTGTATATTTATTTCTATCTTTAATGTTTGTTTGCTTTTGGTTTTGGGGCCACACCTGGCAATGCTCAAGGGTTACACCTGGCTATGTGCTCAGAAATTACTCCTGGCTTTGGGGACCATATGGAATGATGAGGATTGAACCCAGGTCCATCCTGGGTCAACCACGTGCAAGAAAAATGCCCTACCACTGTGCTATGACTCCAACCATTTTTCTAGCTGTTCTTAACACCACCAATTCACCTGAGTCCCCTTGGCCCATACCTCATTATTTCACATCTGTCTTTCTCCTCCTGCATGAAATTTCTTTATTTCTCCTACCTATGGCACCAAGAGTGTTTTTTTTGACAACCCTCATTTAAACCTATTTTAAATACCACATATAATTGATATCCTGTACTTATCCTTCTTCTGGCTTACTTCATTTAACAAACTCTTTCAGTTCCATCCATGTTACAGCAAATTGCATGAATACATCTTTTATTACAGCTATGTACTATTTCATTTAATATATGTACTGCACCTTCATGATCCACTCATCTGTCATTGAATATCTAGGCTGATTCCAACTCTTTGCTATTAACTCAGAGTGCTGCAGTTAATTGTGTGCATATGTCCTTTTGAATGAATGATTTTTTTCTGTTCTGGAAATAAATACTTAAAAGTTGAATTATTGGGTCATATCACAGCTCAATTCTGAGTTTATCATCTTATACCAGTGAAAATGGCACATATAAAAAATAATGGGAATAATCTGTTTTGGTGGGGATGTGGTACTCTGATCCACATCCCCACCAAAATTGATTATTCCCATTATTTTTAATATGTGCCATTTTCACTGGTCTAAGATGATACTTCATTTTCCTCTGATTTGAATTTTTATAATTATAAAAGATTATGAGAATTGTTTTATTATATGCCTGTTGTCTATCTGTTGGTCTTCCTCAGAGGGGTGTCTATTCACTTACTCTCCTCATTTTGATGGAGTTTTTAGATTTTGGAGGATTAATCTTTGTGAGTATTTTGTATATCCTAGATATCAACCCTTTATATTATGTTTGAGTGAAAATATTTTCTTCAACTCAGCTGTCTTTAAGTTTTAGCCTGTGTTTCTTTTTTTAATACAGAAATGTTTTACTTCAATGTAGTTCCAGTTGTTCAGATTTAATTGTGTGGCCTTGCCATTGGCATCATATCCTTTGAGGTCTACATCTTGGAATGTTCTGTCCATATTTTCCTCAACTTCATATACTTTATTTTAATATTTCTATTCACTTTAAATCACAGCCATGCTTCTGTATGCTGTCTATCTTTTTCATGTATCATGCCTTATGCACAAAGAAGATGATGCAAAATTTATTCTCCTATAAACAGTCTAGTAAGCAAGGTAGTGACTTTATAGAAAATGTAGGGCCCTTGTTTTTTAGCTCAGGATGTGTGAAAGGTAGATGTGGGACACACTGGAAGAGAAATAAAAGCACAATGCCTGCCATGACTTTAGTGCTACTTTTGAAGGTCAACTTTTTTAACTAACACTTTTTCTCTGAATTCTACTGCAGATGCAAAATGTTTATTCCGCATCATTTCTGTTTGAAGTCCCAAATGGAGTCTACACTAAACTGCAATCCTAAGTCTTTGTGGGTTTTTTCCTCAGGAATCTGCATTCCTTCCACTCACTTCCTTGGCTGCTATTTTAAAATCAAGAAAATAACTGGCTTTAAACCTATGCTTTATTAGACTTCCTTTCCATATGACATTAGGAGTACTTATAGGCAGAAGATTCCAGATATAATCAATATCTAGTAAGCAACTTAACTCAGAAGACAGCATAAGAGTCTGTCTAGTACCCAAACTCAAGATGTTAGATACTCTTTTTCTACTGTTTGAGAATATATTAAAATGTTCTTTGACGTCTCCTGTTACCAAAATGTCTAAAACTTGAAAAATCTGAGAACATAGTACAGTAAATAAGACACTTTAATTCACACACAGATGACTCAGATTTAGTTCCTGGCTTTCTATATGGCCCCAAAGCACCACCAAGTATAATTCCTGAGTGTGGTTCAGGAGTGAGCCCTGAGCACTATCAGGACTGGCCAAACACACTCTCTCTCTCTCTCTCTCTCTCTCTCTCTCTCTCTCTCTCTCTCTCTCTCTCTCTCTCTCTCTCTCTCTCTCTCTCTCTCTCTCTCTCACTCTCACTCTCTCTCTCTCTCTTTCTCTCTCCCAGTGTTATTCTATATTTTTAAACAAACTTTTCAGATTTCATTAAACTAATCTTAAGATGTTATTTGTAAAGGTGCTATTTCTTTTGGGGGGGAGATGTCACTCAGGAGCGCTCCTGGCTCTATGCTCAGAAATCGCCCCAGTAGGCTTGGGGGTCCATATGGGATGCCGGGATTTTAACCACTGTCCTACATGCAAGGCAAATGCCTTACCTCCATGCTATCTCTCCGGCCCCTGCTATTTCTAAAGTTTTATTCCCATGAACACTTGGGAACATTGTCAGCTCTCAGTGATTAACATCTCATGGTAATTAACCAAGGTAAAATACTAGAAAATGCCTAATTCTATTTTTAATATTTTATAAGTAAGAAAATAGAATATTATTATTTTATTCTAAAAGCAATACATTAAAGAATAATAATTTAAAGAAAAATACAAATTAATACTAACTTGTAAATACAAAGTTAAAATATAAAGTAAATACTGAAGTGTTTTTGCTTATCCACAATGTGTAAAATATATGTTGAGAGAAAAAGAGAAAGACTGTGTGTAGTATGTGGCAACTAAGTTATCAAGGTGAACATTAATTTTATTATTAGTCTTTATCACATAAACTAGAAAATGAACCAAATAAATAATTTAGAACTAATTAAAAAATTTACCAATTTTTATTCTCTAAAAGTAGTGAGACATAATAAAATTATCTAAAAAAAGTACATTAAACTAATTAATAAAAGGATTTTGTTATTCAGGTTATTATTATTTTGATTCTAATAAAGTTTCCTAATGACATAAATTAATAGCAAATACATAATAAACTATAGGCACATATATATTTTACAGTTGTTAACATCAGAATAGGAGATATGTTAGGAAAACAAAATCTATATCATCATATTAAATAGTTAAGGATGATTATTTATTTATATAGTAATATCCCACAAACTTACAATGAAACTATTATAAATTTAAGTGTAGTTCTTATCATAAAGTGTTTTTAATATTTTATTACAGCCCACAGTTTCAATATTATTTTCAACATTTGCTTATTATTTATAAATATTTACTATTTTTGTCCAATATTGAAGTGCATACTTCTAACATAGTTAAAGAATTTATGACTATTTTCTTCATATTTGCAAAGCCACTAAAGGTTATGTGCCAAATTTTATTGGGAAATAATATTTTTGAGTATGTTCATTATTATCAACATTTTAAATTTCATTAACATATTTTAAATTTTGTTAGATGTGAATTTGCACAGTAGTTTGAGAAGGCAGTTATTATTTCTTTCCTCAGCATGTCAATTAGAAACAAGAGATTTGTATGGGGAAAAGGTAAGCTAAAATTTAGAATGCAAAAATTCATGGTTTTTCTATATACAAATAATGTAAGAGAAGAAAGAGCTATGAAAAAAAGATCCCATTCACAAATGTGCCTCAGAAAATCAAGTATTTTAGAGACAACTTAACCAAAGAAGAAAAGACATATATAAAAAATTGCTAAAGACTATTGCAAGAAATAAAATGGAGACAAGAAATGGAAACATATATACTGCTCATGGATTGGCAGGACCAATATTATTAAAATATTAAAAAACTTCCCAAAGGGCTCGAATGGTGGCACAAGCCATCTCATGTTAGCCTAGGATGAACTATGGTTTGTGGTTCCATCCCCAGAGTCCCATATGACCCCCAAGCCAGGAACAATTTCTGAGTGCATAGCCAGGAGTAATCCCTGAGAGTCATCAGGTGTGGCCCAAAAATAAAACAAAACAAAAATACTTCCCAAAGCATTGTACACATTTAATCTAAGAATATTAAAAATACATATATTATTCAAAGTAGTGATTCAAATACTCCTGAAATTATTAAGAAAAAATAAACATCCACCAATAATGAAACAATCTCTGGGGGGAAAAAACAAGATAGGAGAAATCACTTCCCCAAACTTGAAACTATATTATGAAGCAGTACTCATTAAAACAGATGATACAAGAATAAAGACATAATATAAGATCAGTGGAATACACATAAGTAATCTGAGAGAGACCTCAGGTCTACAATCAATTAATCTGTGATAAGAAATAGAAATATAAATGAAGCAAGAAATGCCTAGAAAGTGAAATAGAAAATGAAGCAAGGAATGACTTTTCAACAAATTTAACAAGTGGTATTGGAAAACCTGATAAACTACTTGAAAAAAATAACTCAGACTTCTATTTAATGTTATGCATCAATGTTCAATCAAAATTGATTAAATGTCTTGATATTGTACCTGAAACCATAAAGTTAACAGAGGAAATCATAAGCAAAACACAAAATGACACTGCAAATAAGGCATTTTCAAGTAAAAATTACTACTGTCAAAGCAAATGGAAACAAAGAAAAATAAGACTTTATTAAATTGAGAAGCTTCTGTACTTCAAAGGACATTATGACTAGGACAAAAAGTCTACCCACCTAATGAAAAAAATATTCACCCAATTTCCACCTGATAAGGGGTTAATATCTAATATCTACAAGGCACTGGTATAACTCAGAGTGAAAAACTTTTAACCCCATCCAAAAATGGGGAGAAGAAATTAATAGACATTTCCACAAAGAAGAAATAAATATGGCCAAAAGGCACATGAAAATATACTCCACATCACTAATCATTAGGGAAATCAAATGATATCAACAATAAGGTATAATCTCACACCTAAGAAAATGGCAAATATCATAAAGAACAAGAACAACCAGTGCTGGTGTGAATATACAGTAAAGGGACTTTTATTAATTGTTAGTAGGAATACCATCTAGACCAGTCTTTTTGGAAACTATGGATATTCCTCGAAAAACTAAAAATTAAACTTCCTTCTGATCCAGCAAAACCACTCCTAGGGATATACCCTAGGAATACAATAACATAATACAAAATGCCCTCTTCACCCCTATGTTCATTGCAGCACTGTTTTCAATAGCCATAATCTGAAAGAAATCCAGGTGCCTGACAATATAAAAGGTTAAAGAAAGTTTGGTACATCTGAAAGCTTCAGTTTGGATTCAACTGTGGTGTGTGAGACCAGATTTTGCATTTCAAAAGCACCAGTTAGTATCGAAATTGAAGTGCATGAAACCAGATGAAGCTGCCTATTGGTTGTGAGCAGTTTCAGAAATAAACAGCTGCAATTTGTATACAGCTGATGTGTGTGAGATAAGTGACTGCATTTATTCCAGTCAATGAGCTGCACCACAACACATAATAATGTCATATAACACTGTTCACAATGAGAAAACTATGCAAAACCTCACCCCACCTTGCAACTAAAAATGCTAATTCTGGAGACCCAACCAACACCAGCCATCTACATAATATCTGTGATCAGGACTTTAGAGATAAAATGTTAAGGATATTCAATGACTTTAAAGAAATGATGGAACAGACAGCCCATAAGACTCAAGAGAATATAAGAGTAGAAATGAGAAACTTCTTACTAAAATATCAGGGCTGAAATACATGGCTGGAAATAAAAACCTCAATGGAAAACCTCAAAAACTTGAAAACTAAAAAATCCTGCCTCAAGAAATAAGAGAGGAGAAGCAGAAATGGAAACACATACCCTGCTCATGGATTGACAGAATTAACATCATTAAAATGGCAATACTTCCCAAAGTATTGTACAGATTTAATGCAATCTCTCTAAAAATACCCAAGACATTCTTCAGTGAAGTGGATCAAGGACTTCTGAAATTCACTTGAAACAATAAATATCCACAAATAGCTAAAGCAATCCTTGGAAGAAAGAATAGGGGAGGCATTACTTTCCTCAATTTTAAACTGTATTACAAAGCAATAGTTACAAGAACAGCATGATATTGGAAAACCTGATCCTCAGATCGGGCTTGAGTATACAGAGAATGTTCCCCAGACAAACAATCGCTTAATTTTTGATAAAGGGGCAAGAAATCCTAAATGGTGCAAGGAAAGCCTCTTCAACAAGTGGTGTTGGCACAACTGGTTAGCCACTTGCAAAAAAGCAAACTCATACCCCCAGCTAACACTATGTATGAAGTTAAAATCCAAATGGATTAAAGACCTTGATATCAGACCTGAAACCATAAGGTATATAGAACAACACATAGGTAAAACACTCCATGACATTGAGACTAAAGGCATCTTCAAGAAGGAACCAACAAGTGAAAGTTGAGATTAGCAGATGGAAATATATTAAGCTGAGAAGCTTCTGGACCTCGAAGGAAATAGTGCCCAGGATACAAGAGCCACCCACTGAATGAGAGAAACTATTCACCCAATACCCATCAGATAAGGGCTAATATCCAAAATATACAAGGCACTGACAGAACTTTTCAAGAAAAAACATCTAATCCCATCAAAAAATGGGGAGAAAAAACGAACACGTTGTCAAAGAAGAAATACAAATGGCCAAAAGACACATGAAAATATGCTCCACATTACTAATCATTAGGGAGATGCAAATCAAAACAACAACGATATATCATCTCACAGAGACTGCTACATATCAAAAGAACAGGAACAATCGGTGTTGAAGGGAATGTGGAGAGTAAGGAACTCTCATTCACTGCTGGTAGGAATAAAGTCTAGTCCAGCCTTTATGGAAAAAAATATGGAGATTTCTCAAAAAAACTGTAAATTGAACTCCCACATTATCCAGCTACACCACTCCTAGGAATATACACTAGGAACACAAAATTACAATTCAAAAATCCCTTCCTCACATTAATATTCATTGCAGCACTGTTTACAATAGCCAGACTTTGGAAACAACCAACAGATGAATGGCTAAAGAAGCTCTGGTATATATACACAATGGAATGTTATGCAGTCATCGGGAGAGATGAAGTCATAAAGTTTTCCTATATGTGGATGTACATGGAATATATTATGTTGAATGAAATAAGTCAGAGGGAGAGAGATTGACACAGAATAGTATCACTCATCTATGGGTTTTAAGAAAAATAAAAGGCATTTTTGTAATAATTCTCAGAAACTATAGATATGAGGGCTGGAAGGTCCAGCTCATGATATGAAGCTTACCACAAAGAGTGATAAGTGCAGTTAGAGAAATATCTATACTGAGAACTAACATAACAAATACAGATGGGGCAGGGGGTAAGGAGGTAGGAGATTTGGGGCATTGGTGATGGGAAAGTTGCACTGGTGAAGTGGGGGGTGTTCTTTATATGACTGAATCCAACTACAATCATGTTTGTAATTAAATTGTATAAATAAAGATAAAACAGAGTAAATGTCACAGAGGACAGAATCAGTGATGTATATGATGAAATACATAATACCTCCATTAAAAAATAATTTTAAATAAAGCAAACAGGTGACAGTAGAAATACAAACAACATAAGTATCGTTGGGGCTTCAGAGACTCAGGAAGAAAACTATGATAAAGAATCAACAGTCAAGGATATCATTGCTTAAAATTACCAGAAAAGAAAAAGTGCATTCAACCACATCCTGGATGCCCCAAGAGTACCAACTAAAGATAGAAAGAAAACTACCTCAAGACACAGACTAGGGGCCAGGCGGTGGCGCTAAAGGTAAGGTGCCTGCCTTGCCTGCGCTAGCGGTTCGATCCCCCGGTGTCCCATATGGTCCCCCAAGCCAGGAGCAACTTCTGAGCACATAGCCAGGAGTAACCCCTGAGCATTACCGGGTGTGCCCCCCCCCCCAAAAAAAAAGACACAGACTAACCACAGTGATGAAAACCAAAGATAAGGATAGAATTTCTGAAAGCAACAAGATCAAAAGGCAAATTATATGCAAAAGGCACCCATAAGTTTGTCAGCAAAATTTATCACAAGCAACTCTCAAGGCCCGAAGGCCGCTACTAGTGGTGAATGGTGACAAAACTCAAAGAAATGAATGTTTTGCCAAAGATACTTCACACAGCCAAATTTTCATTCAGGTTTAAAGGAAGGATTCATGGGTTAATAACACCTCAGAAACAGGTTCAAAATCAACATGATGAGAAGAGCTAAGGGTCTATATTAAGGAAAAGCAGATCCAACAAACACACCAAACTCTACAAAAAGATGACAATTAATTCCATGGCAATCATCTCTCTCAACATCAAAATAAATGTGCCATATAAGAAACAAAAAGTGGAAATAAGGTTCAAAATGTTGAATACACAATTTATCTGTCTACATGTAAAAAGTCAGAGCAAATATAGACTCAAAGATTGGAGTATAATCCTTCAACAAACAACTATTAAAAAGACTGGGGTGGTCATACTAATATTAGAGAAAACAGACTTTAAGCTTAACAAGTTCATGAGACAAATAGACATTTCTTAGTAAACAACGAATATATACAAAGAAATACATAAATATAAATACATAAATACATCAAAACATAAATACACACAATAAGATGCCAGAAAAATATTTAAAATAGTTTCTGATGTACTTGAGGAAATAAATTGATAGCAACACAATAACTGGGGGAGATTTTAACACCACCCTATCACCACTTAATAGGTTAACCAATCTAAAACTCAACAAGGATATACTGGCTCTGAAGGGAAAAAATGGAAGTAGAAATTTATAGGGTTTAGTGAATATGTATAGAGCTCTTCATTCTCCCAAAAGCTAAATACACATCTTTCTCCAATGTATATGGGAGATTCTCCAGTACAGACCACATATTGAGCCACAAAACATAAGTCCCCAAAATTCAGAGGATAGGAATTGTATCAAATTATTTCTCAGATCATTGTGACTGAAATTAGAAGTGAATTAAAAATAGACATGGAGAGAAAACTTTAACAACTGGAAATTAAACCAATCACTACTAAATAGCCAGTGGATTATAGATCAAATCCAGGAGAAAAATCAAGATTCCTGTAAAATAAGAATGAAGACACGAATTATCAGAATTTGTCAGACACAGTAAAAGCAGTATTAAGAGAAAAAATTCAAACCTTTGTGAGCATTAATCAGAAAAGAATAGTCTACATAAAAAACTTAAAGACACAAATTAAAAATGGGAAATGATCAACAAAATTAACCAAAAATAGGCAAGCAGAAGAAAATAATAAAATTTAGAGCAGAAATTAATGAAATAAAAATTCTAAAAACAATCCAAAATATTAATTAAAGCAAGAGTTGATTCTTTAAAAAATGTAAAAATATTGAGGACCAGAATGATAGCATGGGGTAAGACATTTGCCTTTCATGTTACCAACCATGAGAGACCTGGGTTTAGTTCCCAGCACCCCATATGATCCTTCGAGCATGCCAGGAGCAATTTCTGTGTGCAGAGCCAGGAGTAACCACATATCACTGCGGGGTGTGGCCCAAAAACAAAACAAAACAAAAAATTAAAAATATCATAGCAAGACTCACAAAGAAAGAGAAGTGTAATAAACAAAAAAATGATAAAGGTGAGGTTACTTTAGATGTGTTGGGTTACTGATCCTACCCTATTCAATAATTGTACTCCACCCTAGGGTGTGATCTGGTAATAGTATATTGGTTATCCCTTACTTGGAATTCTTCTCCCACCCTACAGTGGCACCTGATTCTTGTCAATAAAAGCAGGGGTCTGAGGAAGGCAGGGGCTCATTCTTCAGTCTTCTTCCACTGAGCTGTGCTCCAACTTAGGAGCAGAAAGCTTGAGTGATTTGAATTATTTACTTGAGCACTGGATTTCCTGAACCCATTCTTGTACTTCTTCACTGTGTGAATTATTTTGTGCGGATCTCTACACCTGGAACTGTTCCTTCCCCCCTAATAGAACAGGGGA
The DNA here is from genome assembly GCF_024139225.1 of Suncus etruscus. Classification (NCBI taxonomy): domain Eukaryota; kingdom Metazoa; phylum Chordata; class Mammalia; order Eulipotyphla; family Soricidae; genus Suncus; species Suncus etruscus. The sequence continues at coordinate 62,817,667 of NC_064854.1, read as the reverse complement.
ATGGGAACTGCCTTTCCTGTCTGGGAGCTCAGTGGGAATCAAATCTTAATCAACCTCCTAGAGAATGTGACCCATCAAGATGCTGCAAAATTCAAAAGGTGTACAGATACTATGTTGAGAAACTTTATGCTACAAAACAAGAGAACCTGGAAGAAGTGATAATTTCTTAGACTCTTATTCCACCCCAGGTTGTACCAAGATAATCTCAAATATCTGAACAAACTTATTACTATAGGGGAAATTGAAATGGAAATTAAAATACTTCCCCCAAACAAAAGCCCAGGCCCAGATGGATTCAATAGTAGATTCTTTCAAACTTTTAAAGATTACCTACTGCTAATTATTTAACAGTTTTTTTTCAGGGTATTGAAGAAACAGAAATACAAAGTGTAACAAGGAAAGCCTCTTCAACAAGTTTTGGGAAAATTGATCAATTACATGCAAAAAAGTGAACTCAGGAAATTCTAATCAAAACAAAAATGAGTAATCCATCTCACACTACAGAGACTTGCACGCATTCATAGTTCAATGAGACTAAAACTCGCCAATGTTATATTGGCTTTAAAGAAAGAAAAGTGGCTTAGGATACATGGGGATTATCATCTCCAAAAAGTTATGTGCACATTCTTCCCCAATGTACTTAGGACATTCTCCAAGATAGACCACATACATGATGGGTCATGTAATTTACCTCCGTAAAATATTGAGGATAAAAATTGTTCAACTTATCTTCTCAAATAATGTTGCCCTAAAAATAGAAGGGAATTGCAAATATAAATAGAAAAATATCTCTTAAGACCTGAAAATTAATTAGCTCATACCTGAACAAGTGGGTCAGAGAAAAACAAATGAAAATAAAGATATGAATTAGATATGAATTTCTGCTCTAAAAACAAATGAAAATAAAGATATGAATAATAAGATTTTGTGGTATACAGATTGAGTGATAATAAGAGGAAGATTTAAGGCTTTAAAAGCCTTCTTAGGACTGTGAGAGATAACACATTGGTAGGGCATTTGCCTAGCATGCAGTCAATTTAGGATGGATGGTATTTCAAATACTGACTTCCCATATGTTCCCCCAGGCCTGCCAGAAGCAATTTCTGAGCATAGAGCCAGGAGTAACCCCTAAGCACTGCCAAGTGTGACCCAAAACCCAAAAATATAAAAAAATAAAATAAAAGTATTCATCAGAAGAAAGGAAAAACATCAATAACTTAATGACAAAGGTTTATAAATTGGAAAATGACCAACAAAATAAGCTGAACATAGGCAGATATAAATAATAAAACATATCAAAAATCAATAAACTAGAACCCAAAAATCAATGAAAGCAAAAGTTCTTTTTTCAAGGAAATAAACTAGATTTATAAATGATTAGCAAGATTTATAAAAAAAAAAGAGAGAGAGAGAAACTTAACCAAATCAGAAATGAAAGAAGAATATCATGACAGAGATTTAAAAATTTCAAAGGGTAATTATAAATTACTCTGAGTATATTTATGCCATAAGAAAAAAGAACCTGAAAGAAATGGACAAATTCTTGAAATCCTATTATGTCCTAAAGTTGAACTAAGATCATCTGGCATACCAGAACAGATCTATCACTACTGAGGAAATTGAAATGAGCAGAGGAGCACAGATGCAAAGATCTTCAACAAAATTCTAGCAAATAGAGTCCAACAGTTCATCAAAAATGTGATACACTATGAACATGTAAGATTCATTCCAGAGATGCAAGGATGATTTAAAATTTTCAATTTAATCAATATAATACACCATATCAGTAACGGAAAATATGAAACTCATATGACAAAATAGATACAGAGAAAGTATTTGACAAGCTTCAGCACCCATTTATGATCAAAACTCTCAAAAAGATGGTAATTGAAGGAGCTTTCCTCAATATATCAAAGCCCATGAGCCCATTTACCACAAGCCCATAGTAAACATTAAACTCAATGGGGGAAAAAAATAGAATCCTTTCCTCTAAATTCTAAAGCCTGACACAAGACTATGTTAAGCCCTCTGATCACTTCTTTTCCAAAAAGTCCTAAAAGTACTTTCCATAGCAATTAGGCAAAAAATTGATACAAAGGGCATTCATATGGGAAAGGAAGAAGCCAAGCATTAACTGTTTGTGGGTAACATAATGTCTTTAGAAAATCCCAGACTCTAGAAAAAAAGCTTCTAGAAACAAAAGATTTGTAAAGTCATAGTCTACAAAATTAGTATGTAAATATAAATTGCTTTTTAATATATAAATAATGAAAGAGTGTTATGCTGCGCAAAATGATAAAGCGGGTGGAGGATGGACAGAATGATCACAATCTTTTATGGAATATAAAATAATAAGTTATTATAATAAGAGTATCTACAGACAATAGAGACTATGGCTAGGAAGACCAGTCAATGGTAAGAAACTTGCCCACAAATAGTGGAGCACTAGTGCAGTTAGTGTAGAGAAGAGAGCACTATGACAATAATAATTGGAATTGATCTCTCTGGACAAGAATTAGGTGCTGAAAAGTGATAATGTCATATATATCATACCCCTCAGTAACAATAGTTTGAAGCACACTGTTTAAAAGGGGAAAGGGACGATTGCACAGCTGTAGGGCATTATTTGCCTTGCATGTGGCTGACCAAGGATAGACCTGGGTTCCCCAGCATCCCATATGGTCCCCCAAGCCAGGAGCAATTTCTGGGCGCATAGCCAGAAGCAAGCCCTGAGCGTCACCAGGTGTGGCCCAAAACAAAAAAAAAAAACAAATAAAAAAAAAACACAAATAAAAGGATAATGATGGAAAGGTTGCAGGGGTGAAGGGGATATTCTTGTTATGACTGAAACCCAACTACAATTATGTTTAAAATCACTGTATCTAAATAAAAAAATTATTTAATAAAAAAAGGGAAAAAGGGGAGATGGATAAAATGCCTGCCCCAAGGCATGTATTAGGGAGGTTGGAGGGAAACTTCGGACCTTAGTGGAGAGAATGTGCACTGGTGAAAGGTGGATTACATTGTAAACCTGAAACTCAACCATGAACAACTTTGTAACCACAGTGTTTAAATAAGAGGGGGGAAAAAAACATTAAAAAAGGAAGTTGCTTAATTTCAAAAAAGAATGGAGAATGTTTTAAGTGAGAAGCAAAGCCTGAGGCAAAAATCTCGACATATCTGTGATTCAATTAAGACATAAATTAAACTCAATCCTTAATGAACTAAATCAGTTACTAGGTGTAAATTAGCACAAAGGCTGGTACATATTTGACTTTCTTCAATGCTAAAAGTTTAGTACAGATAAAGATAAATATCATGACTGTACTGTTTTATTGCTACACAAACCAAATTAATTTTTAACTCCTACAAAAAATTAATTTTTATCACATTAAAGAACTTAATTATTTAAAGTGTTAATGTCCACAGAGACCTCTTTTGGATACCTGATGAAAGAGATAGACCCACCCAGAAATTTTTATTAAGGAACTCAATCCCAAGGCAGCCTCCGTCCTCAGTGTGCTCACTGAGGGATCTATCCAGAATATAAAGGCAGTGCTATTTACAAACTTACTTATCTGCTGCAAATGTAGTCTCTACCACTTAAATGCATCACAGATCTTATCCAGCTATAATACGTAAAAGGGGAGAGGAACTCCTTTTTATCTAAAGTAAAAAGGACTAAGAATATCATAAATAATGGAAATTTTAGACATTCTGAAGTAAGCAGCAGATAGTTTCAATCAATTCACTGAATGAAGTAGGATTTGGTATAAAGAATGCTATACAAAACTTTTCCATCTAAAGAAAATAAGTCTTCTTGTCAGAGAAAAAGAAGTCAGTAATTATTATGCATGCCACTCTCATAATATTTTTATTTTCTTTTTCGTGTGCAGCTTGAATAGTGTGGGAGTGATGTTCTACTAGGTCTAACATTTTTATCTTTCTTTGAATATATCTTAACATGAACAGTTCCCAGTTGTTATGGCTCCCTGGATTTTGTAGACGAAGTAAAAAGTACTGAAATAAGAACTTCCTAAAAGAAGATTGCTGTCAGATCTATCTAATTATGCATTTTCTCATGCTACTCTAAGCTTGAACAAGACACTTAACAAAAAAGCTTAGTACATAATCATAGTGCTATAAAAGATTTTCCCTTTATTATAAACTAACATCATCATCTGATACATTTCAACATTTGACTACAAAACCTGAAAACTGCTAGAGATTCAGCTATGACAATTCTCAGTTCATCTGATGAACCATGTAGTAGTCAAGTAGATCCAAGGTCTTCCCACATGCAAGGTATGTGCTTTCACCCTGAACTAAGTCCACTATTTTGTTTCTTCACACCTACAGGAAATATTAAAAAATCTTTGAAGATGTTAAAATTAGTTTACAAAATAATCAATTATAAATATTTTATGGTTGTTTCCATAAAGAACCATAAAACGTGCTTAAGTAAATTATGCTGTATTATTATATACTATCTAGTACAAGAGAAATAAAATGACAAGTGCTATTTTCTGATACAAATGATAAATATTGGTGGGCTGGAGAGGATAGCATGGAGGCAGGGAGTTTGCATGCAGAAGTATGGTGGTTCGAATCTGGGCATCCCATATGGTCCCCTGAGTCTACCAGGAGCGATTTCCGAGCATAGAGCCAGGAATGACCCTGGAGAACTGCCAGGTGTGACCCAAAAACAAACAAACAAATAAATAAATAGATAGATAAATAAATAATAAATAAATAAATAAATAAAGGTCCAGAGAAATAGAACAGAGAGTAGGCTACCTGCCTTGCATTTGATTGACTTTGGTTTGATTCTCAACAACACATATCACTTTTCAAGCTGTATCAGAGATGATTATCAAACAGGAATAATTTCTAAGCATAGCCCAGGGTGACCACCCAAAACGAAAAAGACAAAGAGTAGTAGTAGTAGTAGTAGTAGTAGTAGTAGTAGTAGTAGTAGTAGTAGTAGTAGTATAGCAGGTAGGGCACTTGCTTTGTATGTAGGTGACCCAAGTCTGATCCCCAGCAACCCTGTGATCCCCTGAGTCTGAAAGGAATGATCTCTGAGTGCAGATCTAGGAGTAGACCCTAAGTACAGACAGGTATGGCCCTAAAAAACAACCAAACAAACATTAACTATTAACCTTATTTGAAATTCATATCTGGATTTTTAGCAGTGCAACCCAATATATCCTCCCCTACTCCTTAAAAAGCTAGAAAATAAGTGATCTTATTTTAATATATTAAAGTGATCTATGAGATTTGAGGCTTTATACCCTTTTGAGAACAGATCTGCTATATTATCTTCACTCCAAGTTGCCTTTATTGTTATTAAGTCTTTTAAAAATCATCTCATCACGAGTTTTAGCCCAGGAAGTTTGTCTTCTGTTATCAGTAACTACTAAATCACTTATCCTTTTTACAAGGTACAAAAATAGAATACTCTGTAGTCTTCTCTCATCTTCTTATTCTTTGCTGCTAATATTTTAAATTGAATTCTGTATTTTTGTGAAAACAAAAACAAATTTTGCAAAAGTAATTCTATAATATGTCTTTAATGCAAATTTGTGAGTTTTTGAGTTACATTTACTTTATCTCCTGAATAATATTAATATTCATGGACCCAGTGGAACTATCATTTAAATTTTTTGATTATTTTATGTTATGTAGATATGAGGCATAATTAAAATATACATAATAAAAAGAAACTTAAGGATTTTATAGATTCAGATAAATTTTACATTCTCTACTTATAATGAAGAACTAAACATTAAACAAGTCTTTATTTACTGGTGCTTTATATAATTGAGAAATTTTTAATTAATTTAAAATGTTTTAATAATTTCCACGTTATGAATATCAATAAGCATTAATTCATTTAAATTTAGCTCCACTTGCTCTTTTTAAGTTTTCAATTAGTTTAAGTGGTTATCACTGTATAGATAATAAATGTAAAATATAATCCAATATAAAAGTCACATTATAATGATGAGAAGCTATAGCCAGAATAAAATAATGTACTGAATTACCCAAACAAATAGACAAGGTATGTTGTTGTTGAGAACAACTGTAGGTTCAAGAAATAAACAAAGCTTAACACAAATCACTAGCAAAGAGAGATTTTAAGGAGCAATAAAAATCAGAGATTTTAAAACTGCTTCTGTTAGAGTCAGAGAAGCCAAAGGGTTACCCATTGCCCCAAAACCCTGAGAGATTGAGATTGCCAACTGGTAATGCCAATTCTATCGGGATTTTATTAATACCTAGGCGCTCCAGGGGTACAACAGTCTCCTGATGAAGTAGGCTAATCTTTGTCCCCGAGTGCCTGTTATTTACAACCTTTATAGGGTTTCTGAAACGTTATGTAAGTCATTCAATGAATCCTCAAGCAGCAATTTTGAAACAGTGGTTCCTTTAAAAGTAAACTACAAGCATCCTCTCCCATCTCACCTGAATTCCGTGTACATCAACGTACTACCCCTTCAACTATTTTCATGTTTGTCTCAAGGTGTATCTAAGACAATGCCTAGTTAATAAGTAGCAAGAGTAAGCCATTCTTAGTTGCCTAGGTTCTGTCCTTTGCTAGGGCTTTGAGGCCTGGGCTACCCTGTTGTCTTGTTCATTGTTCAGGCTTTGGGGCTCTAGTTAAACTTTAAACAAATCCTGTGAGCAAAAGCACGACTCACAGAAGCAGAAGCATCATGATTAATATATTTCAATTTCATCATTCAAATATCTTTTTCAACACATCTGCTCTGTTCCTGAAGAGTGCCAGGAGAAGATAAAATTTACCAATACAAACCAAATGATTGGTGCATTTTTTGTTTGATTTAGTTTGGATGCCAGGGAAAGATTCAAGAAGGAAAATGAATAAAGAGTCCTAGTGCATCTGTTATTAACCCAGATTATTTTTAATCTTGTGGAACACTTAACAAGGCCTAGAAACAGTTTTATTCAACACATTCTAAGGAAAGTACCTCTAGCAGCATCTATTGGCTAAATGCCAGAGATATTCCAAAAGAAGAAATATAATAACATTGTCTTGTAATTGAATTAGTCCAAATGTAGGGGGCACAGGAGAACATGCAGAAATAGCCAATTTGGACTTCTTGATCTTATAGAAGGGTCCTTGAGATTCTTACTAAGCCTGAACTAGAAAAATGACCAGATAAGGAAGACCAAGCAAGGAAGGCACCTACAACAATTAAGTTTCAATCAAGGAGCAAGCTTTTCACAGAAGAAAGTACATATTCCACAGAACTACATAGTGTGCTACTATGCTTTAATAACATTTTCAGAAGAAGGCATATAGTGTGTCTGAAGTGGAGATGTGGTGGTGGGGAATTATTCTGATTAATAGATTTGTTATTGATGGGTACTTCTGTTTCCTGTGCGCTAAGCATGTCAAAGTGAAGTTACTGGTCTTGCTCACTGATTTCCTTTTCCTATAAATCTGACCATTCTGGTCTAGTAAGGACTCTCCAAAAGGAAGATCAATTAATGGGCCAGAGCAATAGCACAGTAGGTGGGGCATTTGCCTTGCATGCGACTGAGCCAGGTTTGATCCCCAGAATCCTTTATGGTCCACTGAGCATGCCAGAAAAAAATTTTTGAGTGCAAAGTCAGAAGTAACCCCTGAACACCTATGTATGTGGCCCAAAAAGATAAGAGAAAGCATAAAGAAAAACATAAAGAAAAAAGCCATTATTAC